>NW_025318693.1:4336818-4988636 GCF_018153725.1 Drosophila mojavensis | reverse complement strand
GTACATACATCTATACATATATGTACATATGTATCAGGGCTTTTGTACACTTCATTTAATGAATCAATGCGATTGTCGAGTAGGCAGATTGCCCTTTGAACAAATAATAAGTAATAAAATAATGAAATGAAATGAATGATAAGCGTTTTTAAAAGAAACTTTAATAACATCACAAATAACTTACGCTCAGATCTCGGTAGACGAAAAAAAAAAATCAGGCAAATTATCGACATTCCATGGAGGAGAAGAGCAAATTTAAAAACAATATAAACTGTTTGCTTTGTAAACGAGTGAACGAGTAAACCAATAAAGTTTATTGGCCAGTAGAATAAAATACTTTGAAAAATATTCTCTGCTGTCTATATTATCCGTACTTCACTCAAAACGCTATTTGCAAAATGGCAATAAGAAATATTAAAAAATTTATTTTATTAACTGCTCAGTTCGATTCGACATTCGTCTGGGAAATACGCACTTAAATACCATACATAAGTAGATGTGTAAGCAAACAAGAATTAAGAGCAACATGAATTTATACTGTGAATATTTTGATATGTCAAGATTGCATTCATATAGTTGGTATATTTCTGCTATAACATTAATTTGGTATATTACTTACATTTCAGTCAAAATAAAAATAAGAAATTAGCATCCTAATTGGATTTATATTAGCGAAATTAATATAAGTAATATAATTTTTAAGGATTATAGATAGATTTGAAACAATAATAGCATACATATGTATAAATAAATTAATTAATCCAATTAGGCTTTTGTTAGTTTAGGTTGTTTTTGCACAATATACACAGCAATACAATCATTAAAAAAAAAAGAAATTAATTATTAATATTAAAACTTTTTGATTGGTAAAATATTAAATAAATATTTAAGGGGAATATAGAAAAATATATATTTTAGTGATGATAAATAAAAGAAAAAACAAGTAAGAAAGCTCTAGTCGAGACTACTCGACTACAAGATCCCCTGAACCCTCTAAGCTGATATTCTAATCATTCTGCACTTCTTTTATGCACACATATATATGTACATACACATGCATTCACACGCACGCATAAGCCTGCGCTCTGCTAACTGCGCAGTAAGCAGCGACTGCGCTTGGGCTGCGCTGCAGTGTGGGCAATATTATGAGAATTTATTTGTTGAATAATTTCTTTTGTAGACATAGGATCTTAATAAAACTTTCAGAGCGTATTCATATGGTGAATATGTGTGTACATTCCAAAGCACAAGTCTCTAGTACTTGAAATGCGTTTTTTAAAAATTGGGGGGAAAGGGGGCGTGGTATCCAAAATCTGTAAATTACAAAATCTTTGTATCGATTACCTTTATATACAACGCAAATTTGAAGAATCCAGGTCTAAAAATGTTCAAATTAGGCTGAAAAAACAATGCCGATTTTTCGATTATTCTCGATAAAAAAGTTATCGGATGAATTATCGAAAAAATAAAGCAAACTCGTACTGCGTATGGTACACACGAGTATGCATGCCAAATTTCAGCTTTCTAGCTCTTATAACTTCTGAGATCGACGCACTCATACGGACGGACGGACGGACGGACGGACGGACGGACGGACGGACGGACAGACGGACAGGGCTATATCGACTCAGCTCATCGCGCTGATCAAGAATATATATACTTTGTGGGGTCTGCTACGCCTCCTTCTGCCCGTTACATACTTTTTCACAAAACCATTATACCCTGATTTCCCATTTTCAATGGGTTCAGGGTATAAAAAATAGACTGTATATTTTTTCCTTTTTACGTTTCCCATTATACAGACTAAAGCGAGAATAGTTGTAGAGTTTTTATAAACAGAATCGATTTGCGCGTCTATACAGAGACCTACAGTTCGCATAGGTTTTTATATAGAAAAGCTTGAATCGATTCAGCTCGTCGCCCTAATCAATAATAAATATACTTTAACTGGTCTATAATGTATCCTTCTGCGAGTTACACACATTTTAACATAACCATAATAGGCAGATTTCCTATTTTCAAAGGAATCAGGGTATACAAATAATAATAATACAAAAATACAAATAATATGTATAAAGGGTGTTAATAATAGAACATTTAAGCTTTTAGGTGTATTTCAGATTCGACTTGTTTTCGGACTAAACGAATTGTTTTTACAAATTGACGTTTAATTCGCGTAATTAGTGCGCCGACATTTTCGGGTATGTTTTTCATGTTGGGCGATTTTCCCTCATTTTTTATGCTCGCATTTCTCTCTTCTATTTTTTGTATTTTGTGTGTTTTAATTAAATTCATTGCCATATTTATGAAACTTTTTTCATTAAATTTAGCGTTTTTCTTATGCGGCGCTTCGAACCCTTGGAAATATTTGCGCCAGCTAACCGAATGGCCAACGCCCACCCCATTTGGCTTAACCCACTGCCGTCCATTCAGCGCAAATATATACATACATATATACATATATATATATATAAGTGTGTATATATATTTTTTTCTTGTGGGTTTTACGCATTTTGTTTGGCCTTTCGTCGTGGCCCCTTTTGGGACCGATGGGCTGCGTCTTGGCCAGAAAACGTTATAAAAATAAAAAATAAAATTTCTGACACCTAAATTGCTGTGACATATTTGATTTATGAGGCCACCTATTTGCCCCAAAAGTGCGCAACAACAAAAATAAAACCGTTGGACGACAACAGCAGCCAAGAATGAAAAAAGGGCCAAGCCGAAAGATGCGGCAAGCGGGCGACACATAAAAAACACGAAAGGAAGTGCCACTAAAACAATTACAAAATAAAAACGATTACACGCCACTTCCGGCGACATAAAAATGGCGCTTGGCGCTGACCAGCGTCGAGTTCAAGGCACATCCTGGCAGTTTGGGGCGCAAAGGGTTGCTCCACTCACACTTACACACACACACAGTCACACTCACACTCATCCGTTTAATAAAAGAGGCCACTAAAAGGCGCAAGCAATACAGCCCCATAATCTTGGGTTAAAGACCATTAAGAATTTTTATTTTCAATTAAACCCGATTTGCCTTAATGCCCCACAAGGCCGAAAACGACGCTGGCGATGGCAATGGCTCTGCCGATGTCGCCAGCATCAACAACAAGAGCAGCAGCAGCAGCAGCAGCAGCAGCAGCAGCAGCAGCTACAACAACAACAATCACTGCGACAACAATAACAGCAATAGCAACATCGTGTGGGCTGCCCGCCAGCAAAAATTTATATGCGCTGCAGATTCTAAAAGGGTCGACCGGCCGCGTCGTTGACTTAACGCGCTGCCCAAAGTGGCGCGTTCGACCAGAACCTCCCCCCAAGGAACTTCTGGACGGCATACGCAACAGCAACAAAAAGCAACAACAACAGCATCAAGGGGTCGAGAAGGCGTCTACATTCAAATGCGATTTTTATGCCATTTTCAATACGCCTCCCTTTGGCGAGGCACTGGGACACATCTCTCATTCCCACAGCTCCCCGCTATAAGCGATTGGGAGGGGAGGGGGGGTGGTGGCAGGGAGGTGAGCTGGCACATTGGTTCTAGGTAGCTGCACAGAAATCTCTAGATCAACCAAAGGCAAACACGGGGACAAGCGAGATATTTATATACATATATAAAGATATATGTATATGAAGAGTAGAGGTTGAGGCAGAGAGAGAGAGAGAGAGAGAGAGGGAGCACTGCTGAAAGAGACAGAAAAACAAACTGAAAACTGCAAAAGAAAAACACAAACAACTCGGCGAGCAACAAAAGTTTACCGATATAAAAAGTGTGGACTGCTCGAGTGGCCGCCTCACAGACATGGAATAAAATAGAACAGAGCAGAATAGAATAGAATGGAATAGCTTAGCCAGGCGGTTTGGCTGGCTGCCTGCCTGTCCGCCGCCCTGAATCCGCCCGGTGGCCGCTGGCTGTTTTCGGGGTGTGGGCACAAAGTATATTTAAGTGCTTAAAGTAAAATGATGTCGTACGAACTCGAAACTAAAAACAAGTTAGTATGGTAACTTTTGGCCTAAGGCTGCACACAGCCAGCACATGGCAGTATGTGTGTGTGTGTGTGTGTGTGTATGTGTGTGTGTATCTTGCTTACTGTGTGTGGATGGTACTGAGGGTGTGCTCGCAATCCGCACAAAAAATCGCTGTAGCGTATCTTTGAGCTCGCATCTTTGAGATAGTTTAGCGTGAAAATAAAGTAAAGTACGGTAAAATTGTTGGCAGTTGATTATTGAATCGCTTTAGGTCAAAGCTCACGAACAGTCAGACAACCAGCCAGACAGACAGCCAGCCAGACAGCCAGACTGTCAGCCAGCCAGCCAAGCTAGGCAGCCAACAACAAGAGGAACAACAGCACGAAACAAGTCAGCAACAGCCACAGCAGCAGCAGCATCGGCAGCAGCAGCAGCAACAGAAGCAACAGCAAAAGCAGCAACAGCAACATGGCAGGCAAGTAGAGATTAAAGCGTTTATTGATGCGCAGATTGCGCGCATTTTAGCCAGGAGGAATACTGGAGGGGTAGGGCATGGCAGGACAGACAGGATGCTAGTGAATGCCTCCTTGCCGCATCCTGGCTGCCTGTCTATATAGTATGTGCTTGTGGTGTCTGTGTATGTGTGTGTGTGGGTGTATGCCGCATCTGAAACAGAAATTGTCGGTGGCTGTTGCTGTTGGTGTTGTTGTTGCTGCTTACGCTCAAATTGAAATAATTAAATTGATAAAATGTGGCAAAGATTAAGCGCCGCACTTTATTTGGCTTAAAGGCATACCAGAAAACCTGACTAAGCCAACTGTGGAGTGTTGATTAAATAAATAAGCCGACATCGCCCAAGGCTCTGCCAAAATATTTGTCTGTGCGTATGTGTGTGGGTGTGTGTGTGTGTGTCTGTGCGTGAACTCTGAATGCGAACGTGTGTAACAGGTAATGTTATTTGTCTTTGGCATTATTTTCAAATCGCTTTTGAACTGCCATTTGTTTGACTCCAACTGAGAATGGCCTTTGGCCGCGACTTGGCCAACTTTGAACTGTTTATTTGGCATTGTTTGGCAAGATAATCCAGTCGCATCCATTGCCATTGAAGTGCCAATAAGTAACAAAAGCCGTCTTAACAATGTGCCGAAGTATTTGACTCCAAATGGCCGAGGTCATCATCCTGGGACAGACTCAAATATTTCCATTCATAACGTGAAGCACATTTTAATTTGGCTAATATCTAAGCAGTGCTCACATGAGCCACTTGAATTAATTGCATTGGCTTGTTATGTTGATTTCAATAAGTAAGTGACATAGCCAACGTATGTCAGCCTCGCTCGCTCTCTCTCTCTCTCACTCACTTATTCGCTCTCTCTTTCTGTGAGTTATGAATCGAATCGGATATGTGCGTTCGAATGCATTTTGCAGCATAATGTCTAGCTATTATGTGTTTGTTGCTTGCGAATTTCTGGGAATTGAAGTTGTGCAAATGTTACGTATACGCCGCCTGTCCGTGATGTGCGCACCCAGCAGGTCGATGTGGGATGTGACAGATTCCTGTCAGTTTAGAGATGGCTTATGCAGTTAAGCCACTGTTATATCAAGCTGAAGCAGTTGACTTCCACAAATTCTCACTCTCAGCGTATTACGTATACGCCGGAGACGCAAACAATGCAAATTAACTTCCAGTCATAATGACTCGAATCCATCACGTAATCAAGTTTCAAAATAAAAACATGGCCTACATTTTGGGGCAGGGCCGGGGCGGTGGCAACGGTAAAATAGTTAATCAATGCCAGCCGCCCCAGTTAGCCCCAGGCGTTAAATTTGTTACGCCGGCTTATCAAAATGCCAGAATCGTCATGTGCTAGACGAGGTCGACGCAGCGCCAACGCCAACGCCAACGCCAACGCCAATGCCAATGCCAATGCCAATGGCAATGGCATCCATTCCACATAAGCCATTCGATGCGAGCACTTTGGCTAGAGACAGGGGCCTTGACGTAACCATAGACCGAGCCTAATGGCTTCAGCCATTTCCGGCGCCCGAAAACGTTACCCGCAAATTAGTTTTGGGCCGCGCTGCCGTGCGAACAATTGAAAAGCCAAAATCGAATCTTTTCAAAGCCGGACGAACATCCTTCAACGGCGCCGTCGCCGTTGCCGTCGCCGTCGGCGTTAGCGTCTACTGCGCTGCTATCCTTGGCAGCGTTGTCGTTGGCAGCACTTTAGAATTCATTAAACGGCCGCCTCTTAATGGAAATGGCCGATAACGTTTGTGCCATGCTTCGATAAGCGTCGACGCCGACGTGAATGTTGCTGTTGTTGTTGTTGTTGTTGCTGGAATCCAAATGCATGGTGCGTAATGGCTGGCAGCGCATTGTTTGGCCGGCTCTGATTCTGGGGCCAATATCAAAAACGCTCCATAATTCAAAAACAAGAACAAAGCAGGCAAGACTGTAGTGGCTGTGTGAGCAACAAGAAGTCGACGCAGCCGACAATAACTTCAAAGACCGCAAGTAAATTAATGTTAATTTTATGCTAAAATCGACAACGGGGAAAATGTAACCAAGAAAATGGCAGCGCCGCCCAACCGCAGCGGCTACGGCGCTGCCCAATACCAATCAACATCAACATCAACATTAACATCAACGGGATCATCATCAGCACAGTCATCATTATCAACATCAGCATCAGGGGCTCGACGCTCGACGCTCGACGCTCGATTGGCATTTTGACACGACAGCGCCCTGGTCACTGCCTGACGATGCCTTGAGCCGGTCTGGATTAACAGCATCAGCAGCGGAAAATTTAAATTTATGCCGACTGCGGCACATAATTTAAAAATATCAATCAACTCGATAACGCAGATTGTGTGTAGGACGGCAGGACGGCAGGACGGCAGGGTGGGAGGGCGGTAGGGCGGGCAGAGTGCGGCCAGGCAGCCAAGCGCCGAATCACTCGGGTACCAGGCAGGCAAACAAACAAACAAACCCGAAAACCGTCCCGACTCCAAACCAGGCGAACTGAGGCATTGCGCCGCGTCTCTAGTCCAGGGCCGTAGCAAAGCAGCAAAGCGGCAAAGGCAAAGAAAGAACTTGGTAAACAACAGCAGCAGGCGAAAGCAGAGGCAACAAAAGTTGCTATGGCGTCAGCAGCAGCAGCAGCAGCAGCAGCAGCAGTGGCAGCAGCAGCAGAAACAGTGGCAGCAGCAGAAGCAGTAGAAGTCGATGCAGCTCACTTCAATCCGTATTTATCCTTTGCCTTCCAAAAGCCGCTCACTTGCGTCCATTGGCGCACACTGTGGTTGTGGCTGTAGCTGTGGCTGTGGCTCAAGCTTTGCCTGCTGTATGAGGATGCGGCTGAGAGCGCTTGGCCCCAACTAAGCCCAACTGCTAAGCTCGCCAGCTCGAAACTTTGCGGATGCCTGCCCTCAAGCGGAGTGAGCCCTAAGAAGTTTAAATGTATTACAGTTGCATTGTGAGCTCTGTGTGTGTGTGTGTGTGTGTGTGTGTGTGTATTGGATATTTGTATATGCTGTGTCGGTGTGCGTGTGTATGTGTGTGTGTGTGTGTGGGTACGCATTATGCCCATAATGCTGCAAATAGTCTAGGATATGCAGCAACAAAACAAAACAATAACACCAACTATGGCAAAAAGCAAAGCCAGAGGCGGCAGCAATAGAAACTGGTAAACAAGTTTTCATCTTTGCTTTTTACAGCATTTCACGGTACAGCGCAAATGAGCGTGACCAGCTCTGCAAACAGCAGCAACAACAGCAACAGCAACAGCAACAACTACAGCAAAAGCTACAGCAACTACAACAACAACAGCTACATGAACAATAAGGCGTTGTTAGTCGCAGTCAAAGCGATCGCTCAAAGGCTGCCGACATCGCCAGCAATGACGAGTGCAACTAGCGTAAACAACAAGCACAGGACAACAGAGCAGCGTCAACTGCGACGTCGGCAGCAGCAGCAGAGGCAGCGACTGCAGCGGGAAATAACATTTCTCTTCCATTTGCCACGCGAAGCTAGTTTTTATTGGAGTCACGGCAACACGCGGCAACTTGCAGCCTTCGCTTCAGATAACGCTCAGACCCGCGAAACGCTTTATGTAAAAGGCTGCAGCTGCAACATGTCTGGGTCTAAAGGGCACATCGTTTACAATTATGGCGACTGTCAATGCAGTGTCGCAGCAGCAGCAGCAGCAGCAGCTTTGCTCACCTCAATTTCTTAACTAGAAGTTGTCGAGTCGCGGCCAGAGCTCTGCGTAGCTTAACTACTAGGCAACCCTTGCATTGACGGCATTCGCTTATACACTGGAGCTCACCATGCACTGATCCCCTTAATGAGCGAGACTCGGAATCATTATGGCAGGCTTTAGCTGTAGTCACTTTTCTGCTATTTATTACAGAGAAAAAGAGCTAGGAGATAATGGATTCTATTATTTACATTCAATATTCTTTCAATTAAACACTGCAATGCTCGTCTGCTATAGCATAATAGGTTTTATTTTTCAGATACAGCTGAGAGAATATAATTTCGAATAAGTGATTATACATTATAAATATTTCAAAAAGATAATAATTAATTCCATTGCCAGTAAAGGCAAACTATAATATAGTCTAGGCTGAAAATTCACAATTAACAACAATATTTCTTAAAATATATCTATATTATGACTGGCTACTATTATAATTATTATTACTATTATAATTATTATTGATAATAATTTATTGATAGCCAATTTACTACTATCATTATTTTAGATTTATTTAGAAATTATTAAAGACATCATTTACCAAACTGATGAAGCATACAATTTTCTGAATTATTTTAAATTATTCATATTAAAATAAAATAGTAAGAAATATATTTACGTATTTATAAGTAAATATTTATCTTTATTTTTATATTTTTCTTATATATATATATGGTCTTAATTTTAATATATAATATATTATCTATATTAGCTTCATAGGATTTTCTAAACTATGTATATATTCTTTTTATCAGAACGGCAAGTCGAGTCGTATAAATAGTAAATACGCCATAACTCTTTACTTATTCATATAATCCATGTAGAACAATAATTTCTTTTCGCCTTTCAAGTATTAATTAAATAAATTTTCTGAAATGAATATGGAAATTTTTATAATCAATAATATATATGCATTTTAGCTTAGCCTACTAAAAAGATTTCAACAAAGTCCCGATTTCCTAATTATAATGGAATCAGGTTATAAAGATACAAAAAAAAAAAAAAAAAAAAAAAAAAATGGAAATTGTGCAAGAAATTCCAGCAGTACAACTATTAAATGAAATATGTAAATATAATAATATGCATGAATTGCATATGTGAAACTTAATCAAAAACATGCAAAACTTTATTCCGATGTTTTTTGCATGCAATGTAATCCGATGAAATTAACTTTGCAATCAAACTGCATAATTAGATTACACTCTCATAATCAGTTTACTTGTTTCAGCCGCGAGGCATAGCGTTGATTGGGCAGATTAATCGAATTACTCAGAAGCTTTGGGTTTGCGTACATTTGAAGCGAATATCATCTTATTGTTCTGGCTGCTGCTACTTTGAATGAATGAATTAAAGAAATTTGTGCCTCAAAATGTTTTATAGATTAACAGTTTCAATATCAATATACAATTCAAATAATATTGATAGGTTTGGCATAGCAGCAATTGGCTTCAAAAAGTATTTCATTTGAAAATTAGATAAATTTAGGGAGAATCCAAATACAATTTCCCAATTACTTAAATTGAGACAGCAAATATTGGCAGCAAACTTGAATTTATAGACAGATTTGCACACAGACTCCGTGGGCGAGTGGGCGAGTGGCAGGGGTGTGGCAGGCATACAACTTAATTACTTTATTGCATAGCTTATAACATATAACTAAGACTGAGAGCTGAGAGCTGAGCGCTGAGAGCTGAGAGTCGAAAGGAAGAGTCCTTAAATATTTTGTCAATGGAAATATCATGTGCGGCGAGCAATGCAGCATCCAACATAAATGTGTAAAAAGCAACACCTCAACTTGAGCAAAAGCAATCGCCCCAGACAACTAGACCAGGCGACCAGTCGACTAGTCGACCAGTCGACCCGTTGCCCAGCTGGCTCTGGGCAGACCATTGCCATTGAAACGGACAATTTTAAATCGAAAAATCAAAACCCAAAACAAATTCAATGTCCTGTTTGTGTGCGCTTGTGTTTGTGTATGTGGGGCTGTGGCTGTGGTTGTGGCGATGTTCGTGCTAGTCCTGGCTTGGGGCCACTCCGAGCGGAGCCAGCAGTGCACCATGGGCCAGAACTGCAATATGCGGCTGTAAAAAGCGGAAGTCTTCTCGATTGAAGAACTTTGATATTTGTGAATAAGAAAGCGGTCCGACAAAACCAGACCAGACCAGACCAGACCAGAGACCGGAAGGCGTTAAGTTTGCGAAAGCCTTTGAAATTTCCAAGTCGGAAGCTGATTATGAGCAGCGCGCGTGGGTCGAGGAAATGGAGTAGTGGGGCCAAGACTTTTATTAGAAAACCTAGAGTATCACTCAGCTGCACCGGGCTGACGGGTAATTAATAATGCCAGGTGAATCGTAGCCTAATTATGAGCTGCATGAGTGAAGCGAATGAAGTAGAGCCAGGACTTTTATTAGAAAGGCAGCGGCAATAATTAATAATGTCAGATGTAAAAATGAGTCTCAATTAAAAGTCATGCATAGCTCTTTATGGCATGAAAAGATAATCTCAGTGAAGTCAGTTGCATTAGCCAAATGCGCAGCCTCTATCCACGGTGAGATCATTTTGAGCTGTCACTAAAAGGAAATGACAACAACAACCAACAGCCAATTAATGACAGCGAACAACTACAATATCTGTCCACACGGCCAAAGGGCAGTCAATGAAAATCAACTAAGCAATTGCCAATCCCCCATTCCACTCCAGTTCAACCTGCTCACTCATCGCTCACACCCATTCTCGGAATGAGCTGCACACAAAAACACTGGCTATAGCAGCTGCAGCGTATGGCAAGTGTTTCTAATTAGTTGCTGGTGCCTGTATGTGTGTGTCCGTGTGTGTGTGTGTGTCTGTGTGTGGGCAAAGGACGACTGCAATTGCAGAAACTAACAAAAACAGACAACACAAAAACAACAACTGCTCAGAGAAGAGACGAACACGAGAGGAAGAAATGGGACAGCGAGCAGTGAGAACGGAAAACTAAAAACTGAAATATTGTGCGAGGCTGCAGCCAAAGGACTAACGAGCCAAACGCTCTACCTCTAGCAGGGTAAACAAGCAGGAGGCAGACGACAGACGGCAGACGGCAGACGGCAGGAGGCTGTGTTTGGCCAACATAAATGTAATGCCATTATTAGTTATCGATATAGAGAAACAGGCGCACCTGCATGTGTCTATGGGTGCAAGGATGTGCTGCCGTGTTTGGCTCTGTCGAAGACACCGTTAGTATCCGGCGCAAAAAAGATTTGCTCTGCATCCGGTTGAAAATTTGTTCTATATGTCCACGTTGTTGTTGTTGTTGTTGTTGTTGTTGTTGCTGTTGTAAAGATTGTTGGCAATGCGATTGCGGCAAATCAGAAAATACTCGCACAAGTGCGAATGTGAATATTGATGCCGCACGCCCAGACCAGCCACTCCAGCCCGCCCACTCTCTAACTACCACCCGACCCCATGCCCCCCTCTCTGCCATGGCCCATGCTTCTTCGCGTGCCCCGCAGCCGACGGCCACTCGACTAGAGGCAGCTACTTCGCGTTACTTCGCCTACTTTCTGATTGCACACCAGCAGCTTCAGCATCAGCTTCAGCTTCAGCTTCAGCTTCAACTTGAGCTACAGCATCATCTATAGCATCAGCCCACCCTCCCATGGCGCTCGTTCGTTCGCTCGCTTACTTGCTACTTCCGCTTCCGAATCCGTTTTGTGTGCTGTCGCCGCAGAAATTTAACGAAGTCGCACGTTAGTCACTGCCGTCGCCAACTGTGGAGAGCGCCAGCATCCCAACAGCTGCTTTCTGGCGCTCACGCTCGCTTGCCCTCTCTTTTGGTCGCTTTGTCACTCTCTTACGGCCAGCAGCAGCAGCAGCAGCAGCAGCAGCATCTACCAGCATCGTTTGGTTCGGCAATAGCATCGGGTTTTGTTGTCGTCGTCGGCCTCGCTTGGCGCTTTGTTCAGCATCCTTTGAGGCTTGCAGGACTCTGCTTGTGTTTCAGTTTCGAAGCGTTCGTCGTTGCAGTCGGTCGCATCAGCGGAACAACCAAGCCAACCTATAGGCAGCAGCCAGTTGACCGCAGCGACAACGTGTCTCGATTTCGCGCCTCTGTTTATATCAGACGTTTTTTTTATGCGAATTGCGTAAATTTGAAAGCCCTACGACTGACTCATTCGCTTTCAATATATATGTTTCGACTTGACTCTAATTCAGTTTATGTGAATTGCAGTGTCTGTGTGTGCCACTGTATTGGTGAGTGAGTGCTTGTGTCTGTGTGTGTGTGTGTGTGTGTGTGTGTGTGTGCCTATTTGCCGGCATCATTGTTGTTGCAGGCGCCCATTGTGGTGACAGTCGTGCTCGTCCTACTAGACGACCCGGTCGTGGCATTCAGAATACTTGACATTTGCGCCGCCAAATTGTGCGATTTCTTCAGGCTGTGGCTGTGACATTGCCATGAACGTGGCGCACTTTGCCGCTGCTGTCTCTGCAGGCCGTCCCTTTCCCCCCCTCAAGTAGACAAACTCTATCTGCTCCGCCGCCGATTGACTGGCAAACAAATTTTGCAATTCAATTTCCATTGTACATGTACCAAAAGAGTGTGTGTGTGTGTGTGTGTGTGTGTGTGTGTGTGTGCGCGCGTCGTTTGCTGTCAATTCAAAGTATTTGGCATAAAAATTGAAAATTGCATGCAAATTAAATAAATAGACAGACGCCACAGCAAATGCTCCACAGTTGCACAAGGACAATAACAACAGCGGCAACAACACGACAAGTAGATGAAATAACTCTCAGCCAGTGAAAATGACAGTTTGAAGTTCTGGTCGCAATCAAAGCAAATGTCATTAGCACACGACACAGCCAGCGTCAACGTCGCTGTTCTCGATTGATAGCACCACCAACACCGCCAACACCACCAGCACCACCAACAGCAACATCAGCAAATGCAACAACAAACAGCAGCAGCAGCAGCAGCAGCAGTGAATTGGTGGCAACTGAGGACATTTGCATAACTTGCTGCAAGTTGAACTAACGCTGGCTCCCACAGTCAGGTAAGGGCCAAAGCTCGATTTCCGTTTGCGGACGATCGCATGATGCGCCCGCATAGCCTCTTTAACTTCGCTTTGACTTCCTAACTCAGCTCCAGCTGGATATCTCGGCTATCATTCCTATTTTGCTTTTCTTTTTTTTTTTTCTGTCCGCCCCTTTTTACGCCGGTATCAAGCTTAGTGCTGCTCCATCATGCCACGTTAGCCCAACTTTTAGTTATGGCTTTCGCTTTTCGCATAATGTCAGTTTTATTTGGTTTTGGTTTTCACTGGCGGCACTCGGTCGCAGCTCTATTCCAGCATTGGCTTCGACATCGTACCGTGCTTGGTCCCGTGCCCGGACCCGGGCATTCGGCACCCTTGTAAGATTTATTGTGCCACACATAGCCACGTTGCTACATGCTCACACTCACACACACACACGTAGCGACTTACTGTAAACACCTACTGAAGCTCGCACGCTGCCCAAGCAGCGAATAGAAACTCATCCAACACCAGTACGGCGGCTGCCTTGCTCTTGTTCTTATTCATCTGCAGCAGCGGCAGCCCCATAATCTCTACTATTTGCATCGCAGACTTTGCCTCGGATTTGGGTATGGCAATGGATTTAGTTATGGTATTTCTTCTTCCGTTTCTGTTTTCTACATTTGCTGCCGTCTCGCACGCCAGCGCTGCGCTTTTTGCCACTCGAAGATGCACGTTTGTTTCATCTTGGCGCTCGCCTCGCACACTGAGCAAAAACAGCACCACATTTACATTCTGCACTCGATTATGGCAGAGCTGAGCGATTATGGCGTTGCCAAGGCTTCCATTTGATGTTGATTACAACTATGAGTCCACAATGTTGCAAATGAGCAGTCGTTATAATCCCATGCGGAAACTGACAAATAAGCTCTGCAGCAACTGAAGAAATAACTATGAATAATCATATATTTCTCCCTACATTTTTTGCTTCAATTTTAAATACTTTCAATCAATTTTACACACAATTTGTTTTCGATAAAATGAAAAGTTCATATAGACAGCATTTCTGAGTTTATTCCATTCAGGATTACTGAAAATAGTTCAAATAAATACTAGTATTATATATCATTTATATGGAATTATTCTCTTTGAAAAGCTGCTAATATGTCATATTTCAACTATACAAATCAATGCGATAAATTATAATAATATTTCAACTCATTATACACAATTAAACGAACTATGCCTGTTTATTTACTATAAGCATTCATTTATTTCATAAATCATTTTATGTAAATAGTTTTGCCAACATTAATTACAATTTATTATTTTTACAAAAATTATGCATTGCATTCAATTATTGAATAATTAAAATAGAAATTAAGTTAAATGCAAAATTTTAACGAAATGTTTAATTTAAAAATATATACATATATATATATATATATATATATATATATATATATATATATATATATATATATATATATATTATTTTGCCACTTTAATTTTTACTGATTTTATATAATTAAATTTCAGCAATAGAAAAAACGCTTAAAATTCCTATTGAAAAATATAAATAAAAGTAAATTTTAGATACCTCTCATAAATAACTCATTTATTTTAAATAAATAAATTTGATCGAGTTTATTATCCCGTTAATATAGACTTTGATAAGAAAAAGTAACTGTGTTTTCAAAAATTTTTTCAGAATATCATAATTATAAATGTTCATATTTACAAATTGTAAACAACAATAAAAGTAACGGTAATAGTTGTTTTTCCAATTTGGTATGCTTTGATATAGCTATAATCTGCTCTCTTTATCAACATCATCATCATCATCATCGTCACATCATCATCACCATCTGCTCTTGCTGTTGCTATTTTAAAAGTTTTTATTTAGCGGCATGCAGTCTAGGCTCCTCAATGGTGTCTATTGCGCCTAACCTGAACGGGCGGGCGAATCCATAAAAACTGGCCCCATCCATTTAACCATCCATCCGCATTCCAAAAGTGCCATAACGAAAAAAAGTTTTTCGACCGTACTCCTATTTCGGCACTGTGTAGCGAACCCATTGGCCAAGGCCGAGGGAAAGCGCACACCTTCGAGCTGAAGCCCCACACACACACACACACACACACACACACACATGTGAGCGAGTTGTGGGCGCAGGGGGCGACAGATATGCGAATATGCGGACACGGACTACTGAGAGAGGATTTCACATAAAACGGAAATGGCATTATCCTCGCACATATTGTTGTGCGGATTTTAGTTTTTATTACGGCCGGAACGCGGCTGATGCCCATAAGAAGCGAATCTTGCAGACAGCTCCACGCCCCCCATCCCACAGCATAAATACATTTGTGTCTGTTTGTGTGATACATCAAGGCGCCTGACACACCTACACCCCTACACACCTATCACACCTGTACACCCACACACCTGTAAACAGTGTGGCAGCATTGCTCACCTGGCGGTTGCAATTTATGTGCGTGCTCCTTAAAAATTCGCACACATCTTGCAAGCTGCTGGCGGATAGGGGTTCGGGACGAGGCCTCAAAGTCGAAGGCTCTTCACTAATAGTTTCGGGTGTTGCCGACAGACGACGACTCGTCCGGCATTGTCTTTAGCGCCATTTATTGGGGCAGCTGGGCGGAGCATCGCTCTGAGGTGGCATATCGCTAACTCTGGTGCGAGCCTTTGTTTGGCAAGACAAGATTTATGTAGCCAGTGGCCAAAAACAACAAGACAGCAAATGGTCATGGCGAATGCTCCACTACCACCTCAATGCGGTCCGACTTTTGGCAGCCTAAACAAACACTTGAGGTGTGTAAAGTTGGCCTTGTCCAGACATCGACTCGGCTGCGTTTTTCAGTTTGTTTTGGTTTCACATTTTGTGCTCTTCAAATTGTGGTTAGATTTCGGTTTAGGTTTAGGTTTCAGATTGGGTTTGGGTTTGGGATTGGGTTTTCGGTTTAGGTTAAGCAAAGACTTGTCTGTCTGTCCCTCTCATCCTCTCTCTCTTTCCCTTTTTCTGTCTGTCTGTCTGTCTGTCTGTTTGTGTGTCTATGTTTTCTTGGCTAGGTTTGATCAGGTCCATTGTGCTTAATCACAGCACGCACATTTACATATTGGTTACCAAAAACTTGAGCAATCCTTTAAGACGCAACCAGGCAGACGTTGCTCAACGGCAAACCCTTTTTTGTCCGTTCGCTGTTTTATCTGGCTGCCATTGTTGTGCGGTTTAAGCTTAAGGTGGTGCCAGGGGCGGGGCGAGACTTACGCTTAAGCAAGCACACACCAAGACACACAGATCAACACACCCTCGCACACACACACACACACAAACACACACACACACTGAAACACTTTTGGGCTCTCTGACGGTCGCTTCCCTGGGCAACCATTCACAGCCATTTGCGAGCTGGCTGTTTCGGCATTGTTTTCACTTTTTTCCCCAATCCGACTAGCTGATTGACTGACTGACTGCCTCACTGCCTGACTGACTGAGTGACTGAGTGAATGAGTGAGGAATTGAATGGCGTGGCCTCTTCTTCAGCTACTACATAAAACATACAGCAAAATCTGAAATTGATGATGGGCAGTGATTGTGAAAGTTGGCAGTCAGTTAAATTGAGTTCTGCTTAGGCGTCGCCCTTGGCCCACGCTGTTGCCCGCAGACCCTTGGCGGCGTCCTTGCCGCTGGCGTTGCTTCCTTGGGGCGCGTTAATTGCTTTGTGAATGGTGTCCGGCTCGGCCGGAAAGTTAACATTTAACTTTACTCTATTTTGGACTTTAATCTATTTATAATTGAGGAATGCATAAAGCATGTTAAATAGGAACTTACACAAATTCTGCTTTGTTATGCGCCCTAATCGGGCTGAGGATTGAGTTTTGAGTTTAGGGCCACATTCGGGTGGCGGATGGAAAGATGGGTAGATGGAAAGATGGACAGAGTCTTCATTGTTTTAAATACGGATTTCTAACAGACACCGTCAAAGTTGTTGTTGTTATTCTTGTTGTTGTTGCCGCCATTGTTGTTGTTGTAACTGGCGGTTGACTGCTGCCGCTGAGGTAAAGGCGACTCACATAATTTGCATAACTAATTTGTGGAAACTTTGAGCATAGGAAGTTGTTGAAAGTTCTGCTAAGGGCGACCTGCAGACCAGGAGCTGCAGCTGAAACTGGTTTTTGGAGCTGCGGTATTTTCTTAGCAGCTGCGCCCCACAAAAGTGCTTAATTCTTTCAAAATGAACGAGGACAGCCCCATTTGAAATCTGTCCTAATTGAATACATGAGAGCATAAGTTAGCAGTTTGGTACTTTGATATCAACTTTGATTACTTTATGGCTTTATGGCACTTGAGCGTACAATTTGGCTTAGTTAGCAGTTGGGCACTTCAACAGCGACCATTTTCATTCTCATTCTCATTCTCATTCCCCCTCCCCATCATCTTCTCCATCCCTTACACAATCGTCAGGTCGACTGCAGATGCTGCTGCTCCACTGGGCATCCAGCGGTCCCTTACCAGGTCTTTTGTAATTTAGCTAATTCACGGCCACAAATGATAATGTCAAAGCTGTTTAATAGGCTCTCAAATATGTTCAACTAAAGCACTGAGGCGAACAATAGTATAGATGTCATTTTAATCTGAAGTACTGCAATGTGATATTGTAGTAAATCCTATTAGTTGCATAGTTTACGCAAAACTTGCTACAATTGAAATCTGAGCTAATGAGGAGCTCTATTGAATTATCTATTGTTTCGTTTAGTCAACCACTGTTGATTTTTCGGGATTAAAAAGTTTGCAAACTTAGTTTTGATATTATGAATAGTTCATTGCCGCAAAGTTGATTGAAGGCTGTTTACGAAACTGTTTAATTGTTTGTAATACAGCTATACAGTTGATTGTCTGTGAGCTAATCAGTGAACCAAAATGCTAATGAAGTAATTCACCTCAACTGAATACAATAGCGAATACATCTATTGTACTCTTAGTAAACTCAATCTGAATGCTTAACTAAGAAACATTAATTGTAGTAGTATTAATAAATGATGTACGAATCGAATAATAAATAATGTAGAGTATGAGATTTAGAGAATACAAATTTGTTAATTAGCTAGAAGAGGTGATATGCTTTGAGGAGTACATTGAAGTTGGTTCGAGTCCAGATATGCTTATATCGAGCTTTCTTCTGTTCACCTTGATTTTCTTCAATTTATTTTAATTTAACTTATTATTTATTTTTAAATTTATTTTGAATTTATTTCTTTACCTGTTGTTTGATTGCTTAGGAACGACTCGAAAAGTATAAAATATTTGTAAAATAATCAATTCTGGAATATTGAATAATTATGAGAATCTCTTATTCTTTTTAAATTCTTTGTACAAATATTAAGGTGCTTTATATATTATATGTCCTATATACTATACTACCATGTTCGATATATTATATATCCTATATATACAGTGGAATCCGGTTATAATCGGATGACGCTATACCTATATAAGTTTACTCATATAAGTTTGTCTGGGGACCTGAATTTACGTGTCATTATCCGTACGGACGTTATAATCGGATTCTACTATACTTGTATAAATAACAACATTACATTAATCACCTGATTAGCCTATCACATTGCACATTGCACATCAATACAGACAGTCGATGTTCCCATTTTCAACTGGTTTGACGTGCACATTTGAATCTGTCTGTAGCTCCGAGTAACAAAAAGCCAATTAGAATTGAAGTAATAAAAAGGGAGCAAGAACAAACTAGTCAGTTATGAGATGTTCTGCACAAATCACTTTTCATAATTTGTGAGCGATTGAAAGCAGCAGCAGCAGCAGCTTGCTCGATATCCTGTCGGCCAATTAGGACTTGTTAAGGTTGGCTTTACTATTTGTAAATCTTGTGTACATTGGGCTACGCCAATTAACATGGATATTTCGGGTATAAATGTCATGCTCTATTGATGGGCTGTAAATGAAATTTACCGAGAGTGCAGGAGAGGCAATGGCATGGCTGGAGGTACTCTGTGGTACTGTGACTCGGCAGCAATTTCAATTCCAATTCCAATTCCAAGACCAAGACCAAGTCGATGCGATGCCATACCAAATGGCCAGCTAGTTTGACCCAAGGCTAGACTTGCCCATTTAATGGAGAGTGGGCACATTTTATGGGCGGAAGGGCCGCACCGCATGGCATTTGGGGCAGCATTTTAACAAAGTGTTAAACTGAGAATTTTATCTGCGATTCGGTAATTCAGGGCCAGCTCCAAGGAATACACTGACCAGGCAAAACAGAAAAAAAAAATAAAATAAAATAAAAAAGAGGGAAAAAATACACACACAAAAACCGAGTAGCTGGCAGAAAAAAAAGTGTTAATTTCAGCGTTGCGCTGTGCGCTTAGTTAGCATTATGTAGGAGTACGTTGCAAAGTACTCGCCGACTGCTGCTGCTCACTGACCTCAGCAATTACTCCACGCCTTTATTTTAATTACACGGCAACAAGAGCAATGAAAAGTAAAACCGGCAACGAGAAGACAGACAGACAGACAGCAAGACAGTCTGACAGTCTGACAGGCAAACAGGCAGGAAGCCAGGAGTAGGTATTATGCAGCGTGGAAGGGGCGTGCCATAAATGAAGAGCCAAACGCACAACGCCAAAAATTAGGCTATAGTCCCGGGGGCATAGTTTTAATTCCCAATACAAATATCACTACACGAATGTACAGCGCGCATAAATTTCAATGACGGTGCTGGTGGGTTTTCTCTTAGGCGATTGCCGTTTCCGGCTGCTGCCTCGACGCTTCTTGTACCATTACAATTACACGCACAGTCACACATACACCAACACACACACAGACACACACATATATATAAATACACTTAGCAGCACTCGAACAGAGCGAAGCGACAGTTGCATGGGGAGCGGCAGAGACTGATAACACGCTCATTTAGCTGTACGCTGCTCAGTCAGAGAGTGAGTTAGTCCGTCACAGCCAGCGACTCAGTCAATTGAAGTTGTTCACTGGCTGCTGGTTGGCTGGTTGGCTGGCTGCCCAACAACCGCAGACACAAATATGAAGTCAAATACAGACATTCGCGGGGCAGACACAGTGGCATCTCAGTGGCTGCTCATTTAAATAAATAAAGAAATCTCTAGTAACTTCTTGAAATTCCAACACATTCCATATCATTACTGAAGCAACCCACAAAAATTTACTCAATCCTTGAATACGACATGCCCATGCATCTACTACTACTACTCTTCCCTCATCTCTACTCCCTTCATTCCCCTCTCCGGCACACATACATACTTACGCATACTTAGGGCAGCCATAGAGCAACCACAAAGCATCTCAGTGGCTGCTGCTGCCGCCGCTGCCGCCGCCAAAAGCATCAACATCAACGTCAGCACCAGCGCCAGACAGAGTCGCAGTCGTAAAAAATTGTAACGGATGTTGCGGCCGTGTATGTGTGCTGTACTCAAGCACACACAAATACACACACATACACAAATACACACATACGCACGCCGACTGAAACAAGTGGAAACGAACAACTGAGCGCCGAGCGTTAAGCAAAGGCAAAGGCAAAGACGAAGGCAAAAACGAAAGAGAAACAGCAACGCCAGTATAAAAAGCTTTTTCTCTGTTGTGCTCTCTTGTAACGGGAAACTGCATTTAAGTCTGTTGCGTGTGTAGTGACTGTGCCTGGCTGGCGTATGCGAGTGCGAGTGCGAGTGGGAGTGAGTGAGAGCGCACGGAGCTGCTGTTTGGGTCTCGTGCTGTGCTGCAGGTTGGGTTTAATGCAGCATCATTGTCTGTTGCGCTAGCAGGAGTGTAGCCTTTGCCGCTGCTACCGCCTCTGCCGCTGTCGCCGCCGCTGCTGCTGCTGCTGCTGCTGCTGCTGTTGCGGTTTTGGTTGCTTATTCTGCCGCCAGCAACGACATTAGCTGCGGAAAGACTGAGTCGCAGGCAAATCGTCATCGTGGCCCTGGTTGTCCTGCCCACAATGGACCTTTCGGCGTCTTGTAGCGCTATGGCGGTCTAGGGCTATTTTATTAGAAAGTTTTAAAGTTAGTTTGAGAGTGTTGCACAACCAAAGTTGCGAACAAAATTCTGAAATGCTGCAAGCCTAATGATGCCGCTCTGTCTGACAACAGACAAGCGACAAGGGAAATAGCGCAAGTTATATTGCCAACGGAATGATTGATTGTTATAGATGGCTGTAAATTACAGTGTATATTACTCGATTCTGTTCGCAGCTTGCGATTTTCATTGAGTGTATAGTTTAATTGAATTTTCAAAGACCCTTAAGCCGGTCAGTAATATGGAATTGAAGGGTAAAAATAGTTTTCAGTATTCTTCTCTCACCCTTCTATCTTTTCCACTTTTTTCATATATTAAATGATTAGGATCTTTCGCTTGCTCTTTTATTTCTTCATTTCGATTTCTTTCTGTTCTTTTTCTAACCCTCTCTGTGACGTTTTTCCTCTATATCTCATCTTAACTCCCTATGGTCAGGATCTCTCTCTACTCACGTCTTTATAAGTACTCTTACTATTTTTCTTTCACTCTACCTATCTTCCTCTCTCTCCTCTTTCTCTTTACTATCCCTCTCTTTCTAATGTTTTCTCGCACTCTATCGTTGGCTTTCTAGCTCCCTTCTCTATCTCGTTTTCTCTCTCTTCATCTCGATCCTCTTTGTTTATTTCATTTTATTTTGAATTTTATCTGTCCTCTGTCTCCTTATATGTTTATCTCTATGTCTCCCGCTGTCTCCCTTTCTCTCTCTCTCATCATTCTTCCCTCCCTCGTTTAAACTTCTTCATCTCCTTCTCTCCTTCTCTATTCTCCCTCTCTTATCATCTCATTTTTTCTATCACATTTAACTTGTATTTAATTCATTTTCTTCTTCTTCATTTTCTTGTTTAGTCTCTCGTTTAACGAACGATACCTAAAATTGCTAACACATTAAATTCTATAATTTAAAACACATCTAGGCAATCGCCTATTATTATTATTATTATCACTTTACTATCAAGTAGAGGTGAAGTGCTAAACATACCTAAGGCACCAACGAGCTTAAAATGTCAAAATGATTATCTTGCCTAACTATTTATAGAGTAGCTTAAGGCAAATTCTAAATTTCAATATTTCAATATGATAAGCAGATAAGACGTCTTTCGAAAGCTTAGGTCGAGTCAATCCTCCCAGTCTAATCCTCCACCTGCCCATTTGGAATTACTTCCAAGTTGCTGACTTTGGAAATATTTCACCTCTTGGATTTGGCGCACTTTTAATAAAAATGATAATAATAATAATAATAATAATAGTAATAATACTAATAATAATATGAACGCTGCCGGAGGCAATTTTCCATATAGTCATAAAAATAAAAATCCAAAAAAAAAAAAATCCAGCTTATGCCTCTGGCAAATGCCTCGATTAGCCAAACTAGCCAATTTCGTGGGGACGTGTGTGGAGAGAGGGGTGTAGAGGGGCGCGGAGGGGGCCAGAGAGCAAACACATTCCTGTATGGAAATAAGCAGCTCCACATATTCACATATGCCCATATCCACATTCACATTCTCATACGCATTCACATCCACAGGCAGAGCCACAGCCGCAGTCAAATCCACATGCCTTGGCTCCCCAGCCTTGGATTGGCCATAAAGTGAGCAGGAGCCGCAAAAAACGCAAGAAAAATGAAATCAAAAACAATAACTTGTCTCCTGACAGCATTCCACAAGCGCCAGCACACACTACGCACGTTTTTGCCACGACTTGGCTGCCTTGTCCTGGCTCGTCCTGGCTCGGCCTGGCTCGGCCTGGCTTCGGCTTCGGCTTCAGCATCAGCTTTGGATTCGCTTGACGTCTGCGTCTTCATCTGTGTCGCCATCCTGGCAGGCGAGTGTAACGGTCTTCTTTTCTTTATTTTCCCTCGGTTTTTCTTTTTCTTTTGCTTTCTTTAGAAAAATGTTATTACGTGCCGCTTTCGCCGGCGCTGAGACTGTCGCTGTTGCTGGCGTTGGCAGTGCCAAGTTATGCAGTGCCGCTTATGCCCGGACACGCTTCCCGCTCCTGCACGTCCTGGCTATGGCGCGCGCCTCGCTTGATTGTGTTGTTATTCTGCTTTTGTGTCCTTGTCGCCGTTGCCGTTGCCGTTGCCTCTGCCGTTGCCTCAGCTTCTTTTTGTATGCCACTACACATTTTTTCGATACTTCGTCTTAATGTTATCGTCGTGCCCGATGCAGCTTCTCTGGCTGCTGCTCCTTCAACTGCCGCGCCTGCTGTCGCTGTCGATGTAGCTGTTGCTGTTGTTGTTGTTGTTGTTGTTTGAGCCTTTGTCGCAACAATTTTATTTGAAGCTGCCACTTTTTTTGCTGCTTCATTTTTATACACAATTCCAGTTTTTTATGGCCATGGACTTGGGCATGGGCATGGGCATGGGCAAGAGCGTGGGCAGGGGCATGGGCATGGGCATGTGTGTGCAGCAGCAGCTCCCGTCTTTGGCTACGTCTTGGTCCTAGTCTCAATGGCATTAGGGGCTAATATTTGTAGACTTTTTCAGAGTTGATTGAGTGGCACGCACTGCCACACATCACACACACACACACACATATATATATACACTAAGATCCATACATATATGATTGGGATAGGCAAGCGGGCGGAGGAGCTTGTTGGGCGGGTGAGGCGCGTGAGGCGTAACGCGGAGTGGCAAAGTGTCTGGGGAGTGGTAGGAGGGGGAGGAGGGGGGGTGGTAGTGGGTCTACGTGCGCATTGCTGACATGCTTGTGGCCATACGCTGCCATGTTTGTGGCCATGTGTTCAGCATCCTGGCAGCGCGAGCGAGCGAGCGAGCGAGCGAGCGACGACGTTGTTTTCACAGCATTTGCTGTTTTTAGTTTTGCTGGATTTTTGAATTGATTACGATATCAATTATGTTTGCTTTGGCCTTCGATGATGTTGGCACTGGACGCAGGACGCAGGACGCAGGACACAGAGCACAAAACGCACAGCGCAACGTTTGGCCCACTTGTTTGCTTTTGTGCGTATAATTTGGATTGCTAGCTCCCTCTGTAATTTGTGTGTGTAAATTGGAATGTGTGTGTGTGTGTGTGTGTGTGTGTGTGTGTTTGTGTATGCCCTAATAGAATAGCCGCAGTTCCGAGCTCGATATCCGGCGTGGGATGCTGGCTCAGTTGCTGGTGTTCTCGCTTGTTTCGTTGTTCCGCCTGTTATTTGCGCTCGAAAGTATGCTTTGTCTTACACGTACTGCGAGTTGTGACTCGCGAGAGTCCGCGCTTGAATGTGTGTGTATGTGTGTGTGTGACTCCGTCGATTTGAATTTAGATGCCACACCGCTGCAGTTCGTGCGCCGTATTGTTGAAACTACTACCGGAAAGCAATGCGTTGCGTACATGAGCCAAGCGGAAGGATTACGCCACTGTTCGCCGTTACTAAGGTTGCCAAGGGGGCGTGGCGGCAAAGGGACAATTACGCAGCACAGTCTGTTGATATTAAAGTTGTTGTTATTACTCACTCTCTA
Source organism: Drosophila mojavensis (assembly GCF_018153725.1). Classification (NCBI taxonomy): domain Eukaryota; kingdom Metazoa; phylum Arthropoda; class Insecta; order Diptera; family Drosophilidae; genus Drosophila; species Drosophila mojavensis. Next base: position 4,963,840 of record NW_025318693.1, on the reverse strand, counting down.
GTTGCTTTAATTGTTGTTGCCGCTGCAGTTGTTAGTGTCGTTGTTGTTGCCATGGTGGCTGCAAACACAGCCGCTGCACCAAAATTTCAACTTTATTTTGAGCTATCTGCTGTCTGCAGCTATGCAAATATGAGAAATTGCATTTGACGCAACCAAAACGCTCAAATGCAGGACAATGGAGGCGAAGCAACAAAGGCATAGTATATTGAAAGCTCCCGGTTGGCTGCTTCCTAGTGCAACTGGAACACCCGGTCCACGCCCCCCTTAATAACATAGGCGAAAAGTTTTCGCATTATTTGAAAATACAGCGCACAAATTTCGCAGCGAATTGTGCAAAACACTTTCATCGTGTTTGTGCATTGGCTCTGGCTCCGGCTCTGGCTCTGGCTCATTGCTGCCAGCGTTTGTCTCGATGCTTTTTATTCGTGCTGCACTCACTCCGCCATTCGGGCTATTCGCATTCGCATTCGCACTCGGATTCGTATCCGTTTGAGTGTGCTCGTTCGGCATTATATTGCAATGGCTGCTGCTGCTCCTGCTGCTGCTGCTGTTGCTGCTGCTGCTGGCCGAGCATTCGCACATATTTTTCACAGTTTAAAATAAACGAGAAGTAATTTAACTGCTGGTCACTATTGCCACCATTACAAGGACACTTTACAAATTCGAAAGTTCCACTTGCCACGGGCTGGCAATACTTCTCCTCGACTAAGCCTAGGCAAAATGTGTACAATCAGCAATTTGTCATTCCCTCGTCTATTGGGTTAATTGCTCAAAAATACCAGCAATGTGTGCAAAAGGGTACGAATGCTCTAAGCCCTGGTTGTATCATTCCAATCATTATAGCTATGTGAAATAAAAAAATTTAATAAATAAATATAAATATTTAAAATGTACCCACAAACTATTTTCTCTGAATTTTCTAGAATATACATAAAATTAATAGATAGATAGTCCATAAAAGAAAATGAAGTGCTTGAAATGTTTTCACAAAATCCTAAAACTGTTGAATTAATTTCGTTCACATGCGATACTCAAGAATTCAACACAATTTTCAAATATCAAAAAGGAAGAATTTAGAGTATTGTCTTCTAGAATAACTAAAATTTCGAACAGAAACGAAAACAAAACAAACAAATGCTAAACGTTTTCAATATAATTCTATTATAATGCAATTTTAATTGCATTGAAGAATATTTTTACAATTTGATTGACTGACTGAATTGAATTTCATTGCTTAAATTGGTTCATTATTACTGAAAAGCATTCGCCGATGTGTGCAGTCAATCTGACTTGCTTAACTTTACCTGAATAAATGAGCGAATGTCGGTAGAGTGCTGATTTTGCAATTCTGTAAGTATTATTTTGCACATTCGCTGCATTTGTTAGAAACTGACGCTGTTTCCAATCACAACACCGAAAATTAAGCGCAAAGTAACGAATGAGTTTATAGAACAGCGAATGCAGCATTTCGGTATTATCAAATTAGGCTTCAATTACAGTTTGGGCATAAAGCCCTTCATGCATGTCCAATAAATTCAATTGGCAGCATATCAAACTTTTACTCAAAGCCTGTGAAAATATTGTATTGTATTGAATTTACTTTCGACTTCTGTAATTAATTTATACACATTTATATATATATATATATATATATATATATATGTATATATATATATATATGCAGAATTTCTGTTGAAAATCTGTGCAAAAATATTCTTTGATAATCAAATCTCTTTACTTTGATGGCACAGCGTCATAAATGGGAATACATAATTAATTATACTCCGAATTATTATGTACGATATAAAAACAAAATAAAATTTCAAAATGACAAGCAGTTAAATACTAAAGAGCATGAAAAAAAAAAAAAAAAAAAAAAAAAGAAGAAGAAATTGCGTCAATTTGTTAAAGTAAAAAGCGATAAAGTAAATGACGTAGATTAATGCTTGTATTTTTAAACAATATATAAGAATCAAATCAATTCTGCGCAATAGCGGATATGCGATTTTAATGTAATTAGTTGACAGAACAACAATTTGTACTTAGAAAATTATAAATAAATGATGCCCTCATTTACATTGCTTTGGAACAGTAATTAAGTCTCGCGAGCCAGAAATGTTTTACGCACTCATTTTCAAATTATTTTCGATTCCATTGCAATTGTGCGCCATATATGCATATACAAATTAATGTTGTTAAGATATTAGCTATTGAAATAATAAATTTCAATTAACTTGGCCAAAGTAATCATCAGGCCTGCAGCTGTTGAGCATTGGGTATCATCTGCGCTAAAAGTAAATCATTTAATTTATATGTACACACATATACACTAACACATATATATGTATGGCATTATTGATTAGCAATGAAGGCATTGGAATGCTAAGCTATTTGGATTGCTCCAGTCTGTGCTTGCCACATTTCGATTATCATTCCTCTTAATCATCGAAAATACGGTTACAGCAGCGCCAACTTAATTTCTAATTACGCGTGCTATTTGTCAGCAATTTTTCTTCTTCTCTCTGGTCTCTGGTTTCTGGATTTTTTCTGTGCTGCTGCAGAAATGAGAAGCAGTTTTGGTCTCTTGTTGAGTGGCGGAAATATTTTGCGCATCAAATAGTCCGAGCATGCCTCATTTCCAATTAACAATAAATCCGTTGCAGTCTCGAGTGCAGGCGTTGCCGTTGCTGCTGCTGCTGCTGCTGCTGACCAACTGAGCGAATGAGTAATTTAATTTTGTTGCAGCTTGGCCTTTGGCGTTGCAGACACAGCACAGACGGCGAAAATCGTAGTGTACGGAATGACAGTAGAGAGAGCAGATAGAGAGGGAGAGTGAGAGTGAGAGAGATAGATAGAGAGAGAGAGCGAGCGCATAGCAGTTTGGGGCGTTGCGAAGTGTGCGAGGAGAATGCACACTTTACGCAATTAAAATTGTTGCCAGCGATTTTTTCGCTGTTGCTGCAGCTAAAAGGCATTTAAGTGTGTCTGTTACAGCGTTTTCGTGTCTTGCCTGCATCCACTTCCTTCGCCAGGACACGGATGCGGACGCGGACACGGATGGGGATGCGGATGGGGATGCGGCCGTGCTGTTGTCGACGTCGTCTCATTGCTGTCGTCTTGGCAGCCCTTTTACTTTTCATTCGCAGGTAACTTGCGCTATAATTAAAAAACAAGAAAGAACAAGAGCAAAAGAAGAAGATAGAGCAAAAAAAAAAAAATTGCAAAGCGCATTAGGCAACAAAAGCTGCCTGCGGCAGCCGTTCAAGTTTCCACTGTCTGGCCAACTGGCAGTGCATCGCCGTCGAGCCAATGGGCGTGCCCAAGTAAAAGGAGCCACATAAAATGCTTTGGCTAATAGCCATTTTTACTTACTTGAGCGAGAGCAAGTCTCACCTGAAACGGCGGGGCCAAAAAGCCAAGTAAGTGCCCTGGGCAAAAAGTTACGCTTGTCCACTTTTCGGCCAGAACGGGGCGCGGGGAGCGGGGCGCGTGGAGGAGACGCACATTATGGGCAGTCTGTGCTGATGTGCGGACGGGAGGCAGGGGCTCCGCATTGTGGGCAGTCTGGCGCGTTGGAATTGTGCCGTGCGTGCAATTAAATGCGCCGTTACATTAACTTTTACAGAGTGTCTACCTTAACGTCTATATGTGTTGCGTGTCTCTGTGTCTGTGTGTGTCTGTGTGTGTGTGCTGCTGATTGTTGACTTGATTTGTTTTGCTGCCTTTCGGCCCATCGGGCCACCCACACATCCCACTCAAAACAAATTGCCGCACTGGACGCACCAAACAGAAGGCAACAAAAGTGTGCAAAGTAGAAGTCAAGGTGGAAAGCAGCAGTAAAGAAAAAATATAAAAAAAGGAAAAAGTGCAAAAATAGAAGAAAAACAACAACAACAAAAAACAAACAGCAAATTGTTTTGCTTACTTTTTGTTGTGCGCCAAGTTGCTCATTTGCTGCCCGTTGCCGGAGCCCGTTCCTTTATGCGCCTGTGTTTGTTGGCCAAGTTTGGCCAATAAATGACTCGAGCTAGCCGTGCCAACTTTTGGCCACACCTACCTGCCTCTGCCCCTGCCCCTGCCCCTGCCCCTGCTCCTGCCCCTGCCGCCGCCACATACCGTTGGCTAATCTTAGTTTCAGGCGCGGCCGTCCAAGAACCACGTAAACAAATGTTAACTTTCTCGTTTGCTCCGTTTCATTTTGTGCTGTGTTTTTGGGAATTTTTTGATTTAGTGACTTTAATTTACGCTCTCCTCAGGTGCACCGACTGTTGCCCCCCACCCCCGATATATCGAAGCTGCCCAAGCAGCTGTGACCGCCTGGCAGCCGGCTCAATCCACGACTCATCCCTAGCGAAATTTTACTTACCCAACGCCACCCCCACCCCACTAGCACGCACACGCACACACACACAGACACACAAACACTTCAGTCGATAGGAAGCGTCAGCTTCAGCTTCAATTCGTTTTTCGTTTTCATTTTTAGTGGTGCGGAAAATTGATTTATTACTTGGAAAATAAAATGTGCTACGTGTCGCACACACAAACGCAAAAGCAAACATACACACACACACACACATGCGTATACACAAATACAAATACAATCACCGCATCATAGGCACATACCTAACGCACACTGACACAATGCGTAGGCTGCCTGAGCAGGTGCGGGCGGTACATAGAGGCAGAGGGGGGCGTGGCTGTGGCTGGGCAGCGCAGGGTAGGGTACGACAGGGCAGGGCGGGGCATGGCAGGGAATTGCGCGAATACATAAACGGCGACAGTCAGTCACAGGTCGCTACTTGTCTGTGGCCCGTTTGTCTGGCACTGCCCGCGGCATCGCCCTCAGCCCGCGTCTTGCTGCTGTCAGTTTGTCTGTCAAAACACAAAGGCGAGGCGTGCGTCGTGCCGCTAGAGGCACAGATACTCGCAGTGGAGTGCCGCAGGACTTGTGCTCCTCCTCCTCCCTACTCACGCGCCCTGAGCCGCACATTCGCACGCACAAAGCCAAATAAATATATGTATATGTGTATATATATACTTTTGATAGATCAATCAATCAATTCGATTTTTTTTTTTGCTACCCCCGTTGTGTATTTTTATTATTTTTTTTTTATAATCTTAATTTGTCTTTCACTCGCGCGACTGGCGCCGACTGAACCGCGATTGCCATTCATTTTGTTTTGTCGTTTTCATTTTCATTCTCGTTGTTGTTGTTGTTGCTGTTGTTACTCTCCCTGTTGTTGTTGTTGTTATTGTTATTGTTGTTGATTTTGTTTCTTGGCTGCTGTGATTTTTCTTGTGCTCTACCATGCACGCCAATTGGAATTTCCCAGTCAGCTGAGACATCTTCAGGTTATATCTCTTCTCTATCTGTCCGTCTGTCCAATAACCGACTGAACACCTGATAAATTGTTGCCCACTTTTGTGTGTTGTCAAACTGTAATGGATCCTTTTCGTTTCTTGCTGCTGTGCACATCTTCATCCCGTTTGTTTTTCTTGTGCAATTTTAACCCTACCCTGGATTTTGACACTCCTATTTCAATCTTATTATTAAGATTGAATACGCGGGCCGTCCCAGAAGTACGCGAGCTAACAAACAAAACACCACACATTTTGTCTTTATTTCTTGACATTATCTTGTGGTGTTGTAGGTTTATAGTATAAACTGTTTGGCTTCTTCGAGCCTTCTTTTAGCACTATAGCTTCAATACTCCGTTTATAGTATGAACCATCTGCATTCTTTTACTCTTTATGCTCTATTCTATAGCTTCAATACTCAGTTTATAATATGAGCTGTCTAGCTTCTTCTATTCTTTTTTTAGGTATAGAGATATTCTATAGCTTCAATGCTCAGTTTATAGTATAAACTGTCAGGCTCATTGACTCAGCCTTCTACTTCCGACTTTTTGTCTACCTCTTTATTCTTTGCAGTTGTCTTGCAAACAGTTTTTCATCTCAAATTTTTCAGTCAATATATGCTGCATAGCACTTTCTGCTTTTATTGCTTTCAATTTTACCTCTTCTTTACCCCACACACCTTCGAGCTTTAAAGTCTGTTAACAAATATTTTGTGCTTCTAAACGAAGCAACAGACGCTATCAGAATAGAATCAAGTTCGGCTTTAATATTCGTTTATTTACATTGGTGAACAGTGGTGATTGAGCTAAGATCTTAAACAATGTATAAAAATGGATAAATCAGTTAAAATAAGTAATTAAAATTTTTTAATAATTTGTCCACATTTATAAATTTTGTAATATCTTAACTCAATGCCCACTACTTACCAATTTAATTTTTGTCCATATATACGTTAGTTTGGGTAATTATGGAACCACCCTCGCACAATCCGTTGGCATTATGTGAAAGTAAAGTTCATGGACATGGCTTTGTAGGCTTATAAAAAATGAACGTGTTTTTAAGAATTCAATTTAAATATTACCATATCATTAAGCTGAGAACGCTGAAATTGTTTTTGATAACTTTCATACATATTCAATCAGTATGACAAACACGAAAACAGTTTTTGTTGTTGTTGTAGTTGTTGTTCTGCTGACGATGTCGATTTGCCTAGAACTGTGAAAGAGCCATCACATTTCAATTAACTACATTAAACTTGCAACGTTTTATGCACTCGACGAATCATTTTTGATAAATTGCATATGAATTTTTTCAAATTTTGTCAGCCGCCTGCGATCATTCGCATTAGTTTTGAGCTAACGCAAAATGAATAAAACTACAAATTTTTGGTTTTCATTCGAGAAATCCCCACAAAATCCCGTTGTAAAGTGTAAACAAAGCCGCCGCAACTGAATTGTGGCGCCAGAGCTGGCATTCAAAAAGCAACCACCGCACCACCGCCAGCCATATCAGGCCCAGGCTAGGCTGTTGTTATTGGAAGTGGCGTTGACTTTGGTTTGTTTTTATGCTATAATATATTTGATTTGTTGTTGGAATTTGTCGTTTTGTTTGTTTTCATATATTTTTTTTTTTGTTGCCTGCATATATGGGTGATTCAGATATACATATATATGTGTATATATATAAACATATATTTTTTGTTTGATTTATTTTGTTTTTTTTTCTGACGGCCTATTTATTTGGCTTGACTTTTTGTGGGCCATGTCGATCAGTGCCACGCATCACATCTATACTTTATTGTAATTGGCAACTGTTTTTGTTATTGCCTATTTTGTTTGTTTTTTGTGTTTCTTCATTTTGTTGTTGTTGTTGTTGTTGTATATATTTGGGCTGTTTTTGCCAATAGCATGCTTGTTGTTTGGCTTTGGCCTTATGTTTTGGCATTTTTGCAATTATTTCTCGCACAAAATGTGGTTTTAGCAGTTTAATTGCTTTTGGCAAGTGTATGTCTGTAGTTATTTTGGCAAATTTTCACAGCATCAGCATCGATTTATATGCAGCACACAAGCCGCCGTCGACCCCCGGCCCAGTGCGCCGCCACTTTGCCGCGTCCACGCTCCCACAACATATAACAAGCGGGAGTAGCAGCTGCTGCTGGTTGCCAACACGCACTAATTGTTGTGACTGTTGTTGTTGCTGTTGGTGTTGTTGTTGTTGTTGCTACTGTTGTTTGTGGCTCAGCAATAAAACCTGAGCTATGTTGCCCGCTTTTCCGCAATTCCTGTACCATTTCACTTGAGCGCAACAGCGTGGGAGACGGAGCGAGAGAATGCGTGCTATACGCGGCGTATGCGTGACATTAATTTAATTGCAATTTCACATCTCGTGTGCCTTACAGTTCTCTAGGCGTGTGTATGTGTGTGTATGTGTATGTGTTTGTACGTGTGCGTGTGTACTCGCGTTAAATGCGTATTTGTATGTGGCACAAGGAAAAGTTATAAAAACCCGATTTACAAAATGTTTACTTTGATTTCATTTCTTATTTACGAGTATGTGTGGCTTACGCTTGGTTAGCTCTCACCTTTTGCGACTATTAGCAGCTGTTGCTCAGCTGCCGCCGCCGTTGCCGTTGCCGTCGCCGTTGCTGTCACTGTAACCGCCGTTGTCGATATCGCCGTCATCTGAAGAGTAGGATTACATGTGCGCTTTGATGGTTTGCCTTCTGTTAGCGTTGCCACATCCTGCGGCTGACGTTTCAGTTTAATGAGTTAATTATAACCGAAAGGCGTCGGTTATGCTCAGTTATGCGAACACGAACTGTTGCCGCCATATCGCGTGCTTCACTTAACCTGAATCGCTAAAGGTGTCTGTGTGCATATCTTACTGTATGCATATATGTATAAAAGTGTGTGTGTGTGTGTGTGTGTGTGTATGCCTCGCTGGATGTCTGCATCGTCATCGATGTCGACTTTGGCTGTCACACTCCTTCGGCATCTTTGCGTCGCATTATGATAATGGCTTGTTTCGTTTGTGTATAGTCACAATCGCTGGCAATTGCCTCGCCTGGCGACAGGTGTGCCGGGCTTTAAGACCTCGGCGCGCAGTGCTCAGTTCACAGTTGCTTGACAGCCAGCACAAATGATGCCGTTTATTGAGTGCTTTAACTGTGCGGTTTCTCCTTGACTTCCTGCGTGCGTGTGGGCGTGCGTGAGTGATTGGAGGCTAGGGGCGTGGACTGGCTGTGCAGTTAGCAGTGGGTGTTTGCTTTCGATTATGTTGTAAATGCCAAGTGTTTGGCTCGGCCTGTTCCGTTTTTAATTGGCTATTCGATTTTCCTTCTGCTTGGCGTACGTGTCGTATGCATAATGTGCGGGCTTAGCGGCCGTTGATTAGGATTAGGACAATTGGGTGTGCGCATTGGTCTGTGCGCGCTGTCATTTGCGTTTGCGTTTGCGTTTGCGTTTGGGGCATGATTAATTGATGCTCATCAATGCGATTAAACTCCATTAAGCGCCAACACTCGCGCCTCGCCAGCTGCTCAAAACTTTTCCCACAGATCCCAACGACAAGCAACAGCATTAGCGATACTAACGCGTTGTCTTTATCGCTGTCAATGCGACAGACGATAGCGACGGCGATGTCGTTGCGAATGCCGATGCCGATGTTGATGCCGATGCCATAGTCGCTGCCGTCGAACGTAAATTGTGCAAATTTTAATTAATTTTGTATAATCCTTTTGTAATATTCACAAATGAATACAAATTGATATTAATTCTCAAGTGCCTGGCATTGACGGAAATCCGCTTCTGTCGCGCGTTTGCGGTGTGGGTAAGTGAAAAGGATTTGCATTCCACTCCTAGCTATATGTCCCGATACTTTATCACTAACACAAACACAAACACACTAATGGCATCCATGAATTATGCAAATAACATATTTGTCTCTGTGTGCGTGGATAATTATTTGCCATACCGCATAATGAGACGCAACCGACAAGGCATTCTGCTCACCTGCGCCACTCACATGGTTCATTTTTAAAATGATTGTTATTATTATTATTATTATTATTGTCGTATGCATAAATCAATGAATCATAAATTTTGATAAGTTCTGCAAAAACTAATAAATTATTGCGTTCTGCTTCCTTTGAATTGTTTTAGCTTCTGGTTCATTTGCATGGCAATGCACTCAAATTATTCCGCTCTTGATGCTCAAGCGAGAGCCTCACAGAATGATGATTTTTTACGATAGGCAGACTCATTCTATTTATTTATATTTATATAATTGGGCTTCGGTGTGGGCTGGAACGTGACATCTATTATTTTATCTATTTGTGTATTTGTAGCAATCAAATAGTTTTTAAATTGCTTAAGGCTAAGCCATAAAATTTAAAAGTCTTCAAATTAATGAGTAGCAAATAACTAAGGCGATATATTGCACTCTAAACACCCATATTAGCCAGATGTAAAGTTAAACGGTCAATTTCCAATTCTGTAGAAATCTTTACATCTGAGCTGATTATATTTTGCATAGCTATTTACGGCTGAAGGTTTTAGTAGCTAGTGCTTAATTTAATAGATAAATATTTATTTAAATATATAATACGTTGATTGGATTTGTTTTAAAATGTTTTTGAATAGGAATATTGGATAGGTATTTTTGATAGAAATATGGATAGTATAGAACAGTTTATTTGATTACAATTTTGATATTTTTCAGCTGTGAAACAAATTTAACTTTATAACGAAAAAAAATATATATATAACGAGAAAATGTATTACAATTGTATCTCCAACTGGTAGGAGTTACTTCAAACTCAATACACCTCCGAATGCCCGAATGCTTAGGGATATTATTTATCAGATTTAAGTGGGTTAACAGCAGCTTTAGTCGAATGAATTTTAAGCATGATACAATCAAAGCGTTTATAAAAATAAAGATTTAAAAGTAATTATAATAAATAAAAGTTTTGAATGTAAAGAAATGCTTGACAAGACACTGAAATATATCTTGCATTGAAATAAGTCAGACATTTCCTTAGCTTTCTGTTGATAAACAACTATATTCAGGCCAGAACTATATTCAGGCCAAGGTTGTTTGCTTGGCTCCTTAAGTCAATTTAATCAATTCCTAATTTGGATTGGCAACCGCAAATATAGGATGAGTATTAAAAAAAATTTTTTTTTATAATTTATTCATTCATTTTTGTATGCAACTCATTGTCCAAGAATTTACATATATGTATTAATTATATTATAAATTCCAAAGTAATTTATTTTTGAGCATATAAATAGAACACAAATTCTTGATCTTTATGTGTATATATTTGTAATCGCCAAATTAAAGAAATATTATTAATTTTATATAATTAAGTTTTTCAATGCTGAGCATCTTAGTTCATGAAAATCATTCAATGATGTCTTTATGAAAATAATTTGTTATTTAAAGAGCTGTAATTATAATGAAATCATATACAAAGGTAAGAGTAAATAAGCAAATTAAATAAATTAGGACAAATATAGTGCGAATTCCATATTTGTTTTTGGCCAACGTTTGTAAATACTTTGCAGCCAATGAAGATAGAAATTCTACGCCAATGGTATTTGAAGCGTGCGCAGGGCAATCGAATAATTTAATTTCATTTGATTTAGTACTGTCCACAGAGATGGAGAGATAGCTGCAATATTTTAAGTCACATGCGGTAATCAAGCAGACTATTTGGGCAATGAATGCTGCAAATTTGTAATGCGCATTAACCAAAATGAAATCAGCTAATAAAAGTCAACTGATATCTCTATATAAATTTAATTAACAGTCGTCCGTGCGTCCATTGCCTCTAATTCAATCTGCCGCTGTGGCTGGCTGCAGTCCAAAATATTTTCATATTAAATTCCAATTTGTATACGTCCATATGTGTGCCAATGTGTGTGAGTGTGCGTGCGTGTGTATGTAAATTGATAATTGTCAGTAATATTGTTAACATGCATTGCTATCTGCATTTACAGCCTGCTGCTGCTCCTGCTGCTACTCTTGCTGCTGCTCCTGCTGTTGGGGCATGATATAGTTCTCGTTGCATTGCAGGTTCATTGTGCAAATTTGATAGCTACAAAGATTTGGCAATGGCAATTGCGTTGATAAGGACTCTTGAAATGCATTACAGAATGCCGAGCCGAATGCATTGAATATGCAAATTTCTAAAACATTGCCAATTTAAAGTCGTCCAACTAACATGATGTCTATTGCTTCAATGAATTACTCAAATGGCTCTAAGCTCGTTTCAACTGAGTGCACACAAGCGGCACACCCACAAGCACACACCAAACAGACATGGATAATATTTGAACATTATCAATGACAAATTTGATGAAATAATAATGATTTATTTGCCAAATAGCTCAAGTGTGCGTATGTCAAAGAATGAATGCCACATTTATTAGCTGCATGTTGCTGCTGTCGTTGTAGTTGCTGTTGTTGTAGGTGTTGCTGTTGATGTTGCTGTTGTTGTTGCTGTTGTTACATGCTGTAATTGCTGGTTGACATGACATTAATATTTGAGCTGCGCTCCGACACTGGAGAGTTGTTGGCTCATTACTAAAACACAAAATGATTTATTAAAATTGCTAAATGTATGCAAGCATTTAGTGTTTTTCGTTGACGACCGACTGCAATTTGATTTCGTACATATATACATACATACATGTACGTACAGCTGCCACGTGGGCAAATTAAAAATGTATGGAAAACATTTTGCAACATGCTAACAAAATTACGTCGACTCAATGCGAAAGTTTTTCGTTTTTGATTCTTGTTAATGAAGTCATTAGAGTGTGCAAAAGTTCATTAAACAATTGCATTGGATAATGCACAAGCTGCCAGCTCTGTTTGTGTCCTCCACTTGCTGGGTGCTGTCGACTGCAGAGAGAAGGAGAGGGAGGGACTGTGTGTGTGTGTGTGTGTGTGTGTGTGTGTGTGTGTGTATGTAACAAGATTGGTCTATGGGCACCGAGGGGCTTAAGAACTTTAATTGGCTGCGGCACCCGCTGCGTATGCGCGATGTACGATAACTGCCATATGCAAAAAGGGCTCACACTTGCCGCACCCACTCAGACGTCCTGCCCCTGGCTGGCTCGCTCAATGACAAAGCCAACCAAAAGTGCCGCTAATGCGCTTAACTACTTGAAATATATGCCGTATGGGCATGGTTGAATGGTTGGATGGCTAACTGGGCTGACTGGGCTGGCTGCCATCGCATACAGTTGCCATTCAAATTAAATATTTTAACATTTTACTGGGGCCTGGCAGCAGCTGCTGTTGGGCGCCATTATACGGTGCGTATGAGTGACATTTATCTCTTTATTTGACTGCTAATAAATGCGATGCTTATTAATTTTGCCCTGGGCGTGCATATGTGTGTGCGTGCGTGTGCGCGTGTGAGCTCGTCGAGTGTCAAACTTTTGTCACACCGTTGAGCTCTCAGCTTTCGTTGGCACACATCGCGTATGCGCAACGAAGCCTGAAATAATAAACTCTTGTTGCCTATGTTTATTATCGCTAAAATGCACAATTAGTTGATGTTTCTGCGGTGCTAATGCCTTAATGCTAATGCCTACGCCCATTCACACATACACACACACACACCCACACACACACAACACACACATAAATTGGTGGTGCACACGTAGCGATAAGTGTCGGACTACAGATATAATATGCACATAATGTATGTGTATCTACTATATATGTGCCCCATACTCCATCCACCCATCCACCCATCCACCCGCCTACTGTCAATGTGTCTGCTCTGCCGCCTTCTCTGGCGAGTTCATTTTTATCGCTGCCGTGCTATGCGGTCAGCCAATGGGCGATAATTATGTAGTGTATTTATTATTTTAACCGCTAATTACATAAAATGCATATTAGCATGGAAATTATTTATAAATATGTTTTCCAAACGCCACTCCTGCCCATCCAATGCCACTTGCATTCTATCGCATTGCAGCCGCTTTGCGGAATTGCGACATTGTGTTGTTTGTGCTCTATAATAATTGTGTAATTTATTGCATGCTTTTCATTATCGATTTACACTCGGACTAAAATATTATTCAGATTTCTCCTAATGAATTTTGTTTCATCTGATTTAGATGTTGTTTTTGTTTTTTTTATGTTTTGTTTACAGGGTAACAGTGTTTGTTTATGGGCATGCATAATTTTTTGGGACTGTCTGTGAGGAATCGAAGTTGGGCTATATATCGATTAGATTTAATAGATGAAATAAAGGCTGTTTGCTGATTTATATATTCAATAAACTATTAAATTTATTAAATTAATTTAATAATTTAATTTATATTAGAAATTTATTCAGAATATTTGACAAATTCAAAGGCTTCTGCAGCTTAACAAAATAATCATTCAAATTAAATTCATTTGCACTACAGCAATAAACTACAAAGTTAAATTTGATCATTTTTATAATTAGGAATGTGATAACTTGTATTATAAAATACGATTTAATTGTTGCCTGAAGTACTTCATATATGTATGAAATCTTTTGTACTCAGTGTAAATACGATAGTTTTTAATTTACTGTCAATCCATTGATGTGGTGTAAGAGTAACTTAAATGCTATTTAATCTGAAAATAAATTTCTCTAACGCAAATAACAATTTATTAACATAATAATTTCTCTAAAGTAAATAAAATAAAATAAAAATTTATTACCTCAGGCTGCTTACCTATTGATTTTAGCAATTTTAGAGATTTAATAATATTCCCTTGCAGCACAAGTACGTGCAGAATATTTATTTGGAAAAAAAAAAATTCGAATATTTAACTCGTATATCTTAAAGCAAGGTTTAGTATATCTAGAGTCTGTCAATGTCGGGTTAGCTACCTGATGAACTTCCTTTGAATTCAAAACAAATTAATTTTTTAATGAAATACGATTGATATACATATACATATACATGTACGTATACATATGTATGTATATATATTTGTCAAATAAAATACATAGTAACACAGTCAAGGAACACAGTTAACCTAGTTAACGCCATGTACATATGTGGTTTATAGTTATAGTATGTAGGATATATGGAATTCACTGGAAAGAGGCTTCCAGGGTATTCCCTGTACGATTATAGCGACGATAGCACTCTTAATTGTTCTATTATTCGATTTATATGGAAATCGAAAATAGAATTGTTTCGTATCATTTGTGAATAATATGTGCATTCTGATTGCCTATTTGAAAAGCTGGACGAAGCGAGCAATAGCAATTCAAATGCAGTTTTAGGTTCAGTAGGTTTGTGGTCGCGCACTATAAATGGACAACTAAATTCAAAAGAGCGAAATCCTTTACGGTTTAATTATTGGTTTAGGGCAGTGCCAGCATTGGTTTTGTTGGCAGCTAAACTTTCTTTGTTCTTTTTTGGGGAGGCCAGATGGGCTGGCAAATATTTCGGCTGAGCTTCAAGAAAAGCGAAACGAACGACCAATGGAACCTTATAAAAACTCAAGAAAAATGAAATGGCGAACAACAATATAAGCAGCTCCTTTTTCGTTACAGTTTATTATAAGCTTAACTTTCCATTTGAAAATATAAATCCCCATGAAGCGAGATGCACGCAAAAGAAATGCCAAATGTTGTAGTCAGCCATTTGGTTGTAGTTTTTTTTTTTTTTTTTTTTTTTTAACGGCCAAGTGCAAAAAATGGCAAAAGAAGTAGCACCAGCCACAATAACAAAAACAATACGAAATGGGGCAAACGGGAAAATGTGCAAAGAAAAATGGCAAATGGCAAATGTGTATAAATTTCAACAAAATATCTTCAACTTAATAAAAGTTTTTGGGTTTTCTTTCTCCTTTTTACTTTTTCCATTTTTTGTTGTTTGTTTTTGGTTTTAGTTTGGCTGCAGCATTTCGAATACCTTTCAACTTTTAGCTAAATAATCTGAAACACATACACACACAGGAAAACAGAGCAACAGTAACGCACCCACATAGATGCTAGAGTGTATATGGTTATGCAAATATCAGCATCGTATCAGCACCTCCCCATATATGAACATGTGTACATTATCAATTCATGGCAAGAGAAAAACTTCATTTTTGCCAACCCTTGGCAGCAACCACAGCAACAGCAACAACAACAGTAACAGCAACAGCAACAACAAGCATAACAATGGCCAGGCGGGGGCAAGATGATGACGCCTCTGTTTCGGCAGCAAGTGGCAAATGGGCCACAGGACACTGGCAGGGCGACACAGGGCATGTCGGGGCCAAGCATAGCATAGCATAGCACGGAACGGAAGCGGAGCGACACTGACAACTCCCTAGATGGATGCTGATGCTGTTGCTGATGGTGCTGCTGACGCTGCTGCTGCTCTTTGCCGCCCGTCACCCATCTACCACCTCCCACCGTCAACCGTCCACCGCCTGCCGTCTGATGCTTGACATTCGAACCGAACTTGCGCTGATGCCTTCAAGTTAAAAGTTTATTTAAACTTTCTTGGCTTTGTTTGTGCTTTGCCAGACGCTCACACCAACACACGCCCACACACGCCCACAGACACACGAGCGCATAAGGATAATAAAAATTTGTTGCATTAAATATGCAGCATAACAGCAAATGAGCCTGGCAGGTAATGCGCTGATGCGGCGTTGCTCAAATAATCAACTGAACTCCATTCAACTGAGCTGATCAACACAAAGTTTGTTTACTCAAATTCAATTACAGCGCTGAGGCCCAAGGCATGAGCGAGCACACATGCAAACATCCACATCCAAACTCACAATGGCATGAATAACAATGTCGACAATAACTAGAAATAACGCAATTTATTTTTCATATGCAGCAGCATAGATACCCTAGCATGGGCGACACGGAATATCAGAAGTTATCAATGAAGAGTTCTCTTAAAATGAATTAATTTTTGATGAATCTTTACTGTATTATGCAAATATTTATTTAATTAAATGCAATAATTCGAGACTTCCTTTTAAAATGTTTTTTCTTAAAAAATTAAAAAAATTTTTTGTGTTGGTTTAAATTGTTTTTTTTTTTTTTTTTTTTTACAATTAAAAACAAACTGATTATTAATTAATATAATATTGGGATTATCCATATCATTTACATAGGGGGATTATCCATATCATTTACATAGAATAAAATTATGGTTATATATCAGCTGAAGACTTTCATTTTTAAATAATAATAAGCTGTTAGCTTCTTATGTCTGCTCTCATTTTGCTGAGGTTCCAGATAAAATTCTGGTAGCTTTTCTGCTTCCTCATTTCCTGATTCATTTAGTTTGATGAGCCTTTCAAATATTACACAAAAGAAAATTTAATAAATTTTAAAACTATAAAGTATCAACGATATTTTTTAAATTTTAATAATATTAAAGCTTAAATATATATTTAATGTATTTGATGTATTTCGTTTTCAACATTATTTGTATTAGTATTATTAGAAATTATAATTTATTATATATTAAAGTATTTGCTGCTAAAATACCTGCCGAAACATATTTATCTAACTGAATTGAAAAGTTATGAAAATCGGTTTAAATAAACACACTTTGATAGATACTTATTTATTTACTAACTGAAGGATATATGTTAAAATATAATTAATTTCGATAAAAAAAAACAACTTCTTGGACTAACTTTTGCCAGAGTCTGTTAAGAGATATGTCTGGCCTGCTACCATATATCATCCTTAGTTTAGTTTCGATTCACTTGCTATAGTATCCTGAATGCGAAAGAGTATAATCACAGCAGTCAAACGATTTGAATGAGTTTTTGTTGCTGGTTTAGTGGAATTTTTCGCATTGCCAATGGCTGGAAAATCGGCCATGACTTGAAATGGGAGCACAAATGCGCGTTTGATAATTAAAATTGCATTGCATTAATAACGGAAAATGTCTCGCGGCTTTGGCGTGTTCAATTAAAGCGGATTTAGGTTAAACAGAACAAACATCAATATTTGCAATTGGCCCATACGTGCCACAGCATGTGGCTTTGGCGGGCCGAACTTGTTAATTTAAGCAACAAAAGTCACAAGCTGGCAAAAAAAAAAAAGAAAAAAAGAAATGAAATCAACAAAAATAAAACTTAAAACGAAAATGAAAACGAAAATGGAAATGCAGAAAAAACAACAGAAGAAAAGGAAGAAAATCACACGAAATGTGATGACGTCCCCCAACTACACGTCCCACCCGCCGCGTCGTCTGGGCGAGCCATAAAAATATGAGCATTATTAAAAGCCATGCATGAGCCACGGACATCTGAGAGTGGCCCCAGCCTCCACCGCCCCCACTGCCCGAGGAGACGGCACGTAAATCGTAAAAAAAGGTTGCCAACAGAACAATACCCAGGCGAACGGCAGCAACGATAGGTGTAGGACGAAGCGCCAAGCGCCGGACGGCAGCTACGTGCCTCAGCTACTGCCATGCGGATCGTCGGCGCAGACATTGTCGGAAAATTGTTTTCGAGGAGAGACCTTGCTGGTCATTAACATCTTGGCACTAGTGTTTTCTAAATCAAATGCCATGTCCAAAGAGATCTTTCAAATTGACTGTCGTCAATTAATCAATGTGAGCTTCAATATCAAATATTATGCGAATACTACTCTTCTCTACTCTTCGCTTGACTCTGTCAATATTAGCAACGAGTCCAGCTCATCGAATCTGCAGGCAATTCATTCATTGATAATCATTTTCTGTTCCTTCATTGGCATATTTGCTAATAAAACAAGTCCGACATACACATAAAATGTTAATAAACAATATGCCGTTGTCTCTGAATTCATTAAGTTTCGATTTTCACACATAAATATTTTATATGTTTCAGTTCTTCAATTAAAGATGAGAAAGTAATTAAAACCGGCTCCCACAGCTCGTTCAAGTTCCGAATTGACAAAGCAATATGTTTTCACTGAACTAAAACCAAAGTCAGATGTCAAATCATTAAAAAGACATGAGTTTTGATTTTACGTTTGATTTCACAATTCTGCCACATTTCGAGTCGAGATTTAAAATGTTTCACAACCGATGCGTTGCCTGGCAACAGGTTTGCAACTTCTGTAAATACTAGTTGGGTCTTAAAGACAGCTTAAATCGAGCGAAAATATTCTCAGTTAACTTTGAATAAATGGTCGACATTTGTTATTGAAGCTCTGCTGTGGGCGCACCTTTATGACTTGCCTTGATTGATAGCAATCGGCTTTGCACGAATTTAAGTCATGATATTTACATTGCAGTAACTGCAGCTTAATGCAGAGAAACAAAAACAAAAAACAAAAAAACAGAAAAAGATGGCAACTCTATCATCAAAGCCACATCAAGTGGGACAACCGACTGTCTGACTGACTATCCGGCTGGCAATCCAGTCTGATACGGCATCTTGTTGGCGCTTATGGACCAGGAGCCCACTAACTTTTTAGGTTGATAGTTCAAGCTTTTTGGGCGACGGCTTATGCACATAAGTCGATTATGGTCACCCTTTGCCTAACCACTGTTTCTTATCTGAATGTGGGAGCGAGTGTGTTTGAGCGTGTGTGTGTGTACTTAGTTGTTTGCATCTTTTTTTTTGTTCATATGACCATAAATTTGTTATGCTGCTCTATTGCCAAGTTCATGTCTGTGTTCAGAGAACTTTCGCAAACAAAATGAAGAAAAAGTCGCAATAACTGTGACACTCATCAAAGAGTCGAGCTGCTTTGCGGGTGGCTGGGGGGTTAGCAAGAAAATCGGACTTGGCCAACCCAAGTAGCACACAAAAGTATCAAGTGTTGCTTTTGACGGCTGCATATTGACTTAACTGTAAAAATAACAACAGCGACAGCAACAGCAACAGCAACAGCACTAGCAATAGCACCATTATACAAAAACAACATACAAGAAAGAGATAGCAACAACATCTACAACTGGAGCTATGGCTATGACAGGCAGAGGCTGGCGGACAGAGAGATATCGCAGATACATGCTGCAGCTGACTAAGTGAGCGAGGGAGCGAGTGAGGGGAGGGGCAAAAAAGATGAGGCAATGCCCAGCAGCGGGAGCATGCTAACTGTCCTGCGAGTAAGTTTAGTTGAGTCCAACATAGTGCGGGAGTGGAGGCTGCGACGGAAGCGAAACGATGAAGAACAGAGAAACGAGAGGCGAGGTGTTCGGACCATGTCCATGAAGCGTGCTGCAAGTGTTTGGATTGAGTTGTTAGGAAACTGATTTGATTTACTGAATAATAAAAAACGAAAACATGTAGACAGGCACACGCAAACAGATAGACAGACAGACATATAGACAGACACTCACACACGTACAGACAGATAGCGTCACTGACGGACTGACGGACAGACTGACAAACTGACATACTGACTGACGGCCCATAAACAGTCATAGACACTTGGACATGGCCTTTTGCTACAGATTGGGTCACGAAGTAGGAAGTTTATCAGCTACAATAAGAAAATGTGAAAAGCGTAAATAAAAAATATAAAAAACACAACAAATAAACAAACAAACAAACAAACAAACAAAATAAAAAAACTTTTTGCAAGACAAATTTGTTGTCATTGCTGATTTTGTTGTTGTTCCTGTATTTATTATTGCCATTTTTGCCGCTGCTGCTGCTGCTGCAAGAGTACAAGCTGAATAAAAATTCAACTATATATATATATAAATGGACAACACAGAAATAAACTAAAAAATCAAGCTTCGAATATACGAAAACGAAATATAAGACCCATTCAACAAACAAAAATAAAAAATTGCATACTGAAAAGAAAAATTACATTGATTTTGTTATTTTATTTCATTTTTTTTGTTTTGTTGTAGTTGCTGTTGTTGCTATTGCTATTGTTGTTGTTATTATTGGTGTTGTTGTACTTTATACTGAAGCGAAAGTGCAAAATTGTATGCATGTGTAACGAGATTTACGAACCGGAGCAGAGTGGAGCGAAGCGAATATACCCTATAGAATTAAGAAGCACTGACTGTATGGATTGACAGATGCGATAGATACGTACAGCTGTCACTGTTTTTTGACAAATGTCTGACAGTGGAGCTAAGTAAATACACATATAAAATATTGTACGTGTGTGCGTGTGTGTGTACGTGTGCGGCTGCCTCGATAGATTGAATTTATTATATGGAATGGAAATATTGAAATTAAAAAGAGAAACAAAACAATTGAATTCTTGATTCATCTTCTTCTGCACAAGGATTTGTTAGTTCACGTTATGTCAAGGGCTTAATTAACTAATTTATTGGTTATTAAGAGATAATTATAAATAATTGTCAAAAGAGTTTGAATATCATTTCAATGACAGAAATTTGCGAGTGTGCTTTTTGTGCAACATATAAAATATGGTTTTATAGCATATAGCTTTTAATCCGTTTGCTTAAATTTGCGAGGATGGCGAAAGCCGAAATGCATTTCCAATGCCCGTGCATGAACGATATGGAATTTCTTGCAAAAGGCTGACACATTTAATTTATAAAGGAAAACTGAAAACACGCATAAATATAACGAAAAATATTTTACATTTGTGGTCCACCACTCTGATTGTAAGACCCAGATATATGTACAAGCACACACACACACACACACACATATATATATATATATATATATATATATATATATATATATATAGACATGCATTCGGTTGTTGCTGAAGCGAAGCGTGCAACTATAATGCATGTGTATATACATATATGAAAATATAAAATATGGGCAAACATGACGTATGCGTAACATAAACCAAAGACAAATGAACAATTGGATATAAATAAGCGACACTGTACGCCAGCGCACACACTAACGGAGCGAGCGTGACAGAGTGGGGCGGCGCGGTGCGGGATGGCGCAGACTGGGGCAGAGTCGGATGTAAAGTGAGACCAAAATGAAATGCGCTAGGCAACAAAATGGCAAAAATGCAACAGAAGCGTCCCAAAAATTAACAGCAATAGCAGCAGCGTCGGCAACAACAACAACAACAACAACAGCATCAACAAAAGCAGCAACTACAACGACAGCAACTCAAAGAACAACAAAAACAATAACAGAAATGGCGACATGCACGGAGAACAAAAAATGGGCCCAGCAGCTGAGGGGTGAGGGAGAGCGTCATGTAAAAAGGCTTTCAATGCATGCTGCATACTTTTAGGCGATGCGTACTGTGAGCGAGTGACTGAGTGTGTGTGTGTGTGTGTGTGTGTGTCTAGTTAAAGGGTATGGGGTAAGTGAATGTATGCGAGACGCATGGAAAGCGCGATAAAAGCAATGTATAAAAGAGAAAAGAAATGCAAAAAGCCAACACGTCCAAACGATGGGGGCACAAAAAGCAACGTCGCACACATGCAAATTTATTTGTGTGTGTGTGAGTGTGAATGTATGCATGCATATAGTGTTCAGCCGGGCCGTCGTCCATATGCTTGAATGCGCGTGTTCGCACTTGCACACAAAAAGCAACAACATCAACAACAGCAGCGAATGCGACTACACAAAATGCACAGCAGCCCATTCAAAAACCCCAAACACACTCACACACTCTCGCACACACACTCAATGTGTGGGTGTTCGTGAGTGGTAAAACGAGCGCAAGTGGGTAAAAATAAAACATTTTTGCAATTAATTGCGCTCAATTTAAAATGTTGCAAAATTAATTCAAGAGTCATGCCAAATATACAGGCGCAGTCATTTATGCAAAAAGGATGCAGAAGGCAGACGGACGGGCGGACGGGCGGGGGGACTGAGGTGAGCTATGGTAATATGGCAGCCGGGTGGTGCCAGCAGCACTGGCTGGCTGTGACCAATGCACAGTTGAATTGCTGCTCAAGCGAGCAGGCAAATGTGCAGCTGAAATGCTTGCGGATAGAGAGACACGGTAATGGACAAGGAGCAAGGACCAGGGACCAAGGACCAACGAGCAAGGACTGCAGTCAGAGGCGGGTGGCAAGTAAGAGGCAAGTAAATGTGGCGTTGATGAGCGTTGTATGTGAAGGCTAGGTGCAAGATGCAGTCGGACGAAGAGGCCCGCAGTTTCAAGACAACGATGGACATGAGACTGCAGAGAGGGGACCGGAGGAAGCAAGCTAGCCAGAACCACATACGAAGTTAAAGGCAAAGGCAATGCCCACCGAGAACTCAATGAGAGCAAGGCCCGCACACGGAGTCGACAGGAAGCCAACAATAACAAGTAGGACAGCCATTGCCGAGGTGCCCGACTATGAAACTCCCTGAAGCCCGTCAGATCAACGTTTTCAAATACACTCCGGCTTTTAGCATTGGCATTAAAATATTCAAGACTGTAGGAACTTGCACTTTCACAATCATGTTTCATATTTATTAAACAGAAATAAATAAAATAATATGAAGTAAATGAAACAAAACTGACAAAACCAAACATCTTCTATGTACTTGTCAAAGCGCTTTAGCTCTATTCACACCGCCTCTTCACGCTTATTAGAAGCGAAATCAAAAGGAAAATGAATAAGATATAGAGATGAAATAGGGCCGTATTACTGCTGGAGTGATTCCAAATCCGAATATCTTCAATCTAAACCAAAGTAGCGGCAGCAAATTCAAACACAATTCAATCGCAATTGCGATTCTTACACGCGTTTGAACGCGTGATTGAATGTGTGCGCACGTAGAGCTTGACACAGCACAGAGCTGCTTGCCACGTGCGCTAGCTACAGATTTGTTGAATGTATAATATATTTGTATTTGTATTTTCAATTTAATGAATTTTTCACATTTCCATCCAATGTTCGAAATATAAAACAAATCTATATTATATTCAATTCAAGGAAAAATATTGGAAACTCTAACCCTACAAATGTATGAGACATAAATTTATAGCTAAATGAAGATCAGGCTTTCAATCGATAAACAAAGCGGGTTTTCGATAGCCCTCCAGTCTCTAGCTCCAATAGGTTACGAGATCGATGCGTTCAAGTATACGAACAGGCAAACTAACCGAAAAAGCTCGCCCTGATCAAGAATATACATATGTACCTTATGGAGTCTGCCACGCCTCCTTCTGGCGGTAACATACATTTTACCAAAACCGTGATGCCCTGATTTCCCATGCTCGACGGATTCAGAGTATAAAAATGACAGAAGCAAGCGCAGTTGAAAGCAAGTTCATTTGCAGCCAAGGAGCCAGGGAACGGCTGCTGTCCAAGAAAGCCAACCAAATGAGCAAACCGCACAAGCACACACATACACATACAAACACATACACACACACGAGCACAAACATTTGCAGTCGTACACACATGTAACGTTCACAAGATTGTAAGTCAAATGGGTTTTCTTATTTTCGTCGTAGTCGCCGTCGCTGGCTTGTCAGAAGCTGCCTACAACAACGGGAGCTCGAGAAACCGACGAAGTCGAAGCAGAAGCAGCAGCAGCAGAAGCAGTAGAAGTTGCCGGTCCGGAAGTCGGCAGTTGAAATTAAGCCAACAGCAATTATGGTAACGAATGCAGCAAGCAGCGGCAATTACAATCCAGCAGTTGTTAAGAATTTTTCAACCATTAAAGCCACAAATAATCTGGCTCCTACACAAAGGAGCGCTGCTTTGGGCCCGAATCAGCAGCCAGCTGTGCTTCAATTCAAAGCCAGAGGCTGAGTTCATTGACAACTTGTCATAATTCCGTCGAGTATGTCAACTGCTGCTGTAGCCTCTAATGGAAACACTCCGATCTCAATCATCCTTTACGAGTGGCTTTCAATTATAATGATATTTGCGAATTGATTGAGCAATCACGACTATTAGATAACTCATGTCAAACAAATGTAGCCTTTTATCCAGCCATATGGGTTATCTTATCCAGCTCGCCTAGCTGTACAGATATAAAAATAAAAAATAAATAAAATGAAGAAGAAGACAGCACAAACACGCGTGCCCGGTTCAATGGGGCTATTGCTAAAAGCGTTCAGCACAATGCGTTTTACAAACTCCCTAAAGCTATTTCGAAACCAACTTTTTTCTCAGAAAAAAGAAAAAAAAAATGGGTTCAGGGTATAAAAAGAACGAAGCGAAACGACAAACGAAGTTTTTTGCTACGTCTAGTGGGAGCGGGGCGTAGTGGCGGCATCCTCATGTCCCGGTGTGGGCAAATAAATGCCAAGTGCTACGCAAAACCAAATAAAGTCGAGCACATGCACACAAACTTACACACACACACACTCACATACGCACACAGCTCTCTCAGATACTTACACGCACGCACATTTAACAGTAACAGACGTTGGCAATGAACACAAATGCACAGGCCATGCACAGTGGACCAACACATGAGAAACCGAAATGAATTTATTATTTTCGTATTTTTTTTACATTTTATTTATGACTTATAAAGTATGTATAATTTTTCTTTTCTTATTTTAATTAATTTTAAATTATATTAACATATTATGAGTTTGATTATATTTACTTTAAATGAAAATTAAAAATGAGCTGAAAATATCGTAAAATATAACTTATAATACTTTAGATTATTTTTCCGTGGGGCATGTAACATAAATAATATACAAAAGATGTAAAAACAAATGAATATCGGCGAGAATTTCTGGAATTATTGATATAACAAAATATATATTGCTATATACATATATATAAAGCTTTAGAATAAATTAGAAAAAATTTATATATATTTGTGTCTAAATATTTATTATTATTTATTTACTATTATAGGTATATTTTATTAAATATAGGTAATATGTAATATGGTAAGCGTGCACTTAAAATTTTTTCTTCGTAAAATAAAATCTTTTTTATTTTCCTAATTAATATTATTTTCATAATAATTTAAGCAGAATTGAAACCAGTGTTTAGTTATGGCAAGTAGGCAACCTGCAGAGTCTTTTGGTCCTTTAGTTGCTCAATTTCAGTTTCACACTTCCGTCGCCACAGACATACACACGTGCACACTTACACACACACACACACACACTTTCACACATATGCAGATGGGTGTCCTTGGCTGCAGGCGTAAAAACGTGAGGCGTACAATTTACGCCAGAAAAACAACAACATGGGCAACAACAAAAGTAACAGCTATGAGAACAGCGATGATGATGGGGGAATGCGCGAGAGAAAAGAAGGACAGGGATGGCAACGACGATGACGACGATGCCGTCGAGGAGTGCGCTAAAGGACATGCAACAACAATTAAAGTTTGAAAGAAGCAGCGCCGGCGTCGCCGCTCGACACGGAAAAAGTAAACCGAGCAAAAGTTGTTAACGGCGCATAAAAAATGAAAGAAAAACTGCACGAGACCAGGCAGGCGGCCATGTAGAGCTGACACTGGATGTGCAGGGCGTGTGCGGGGGAAGACAGCCGAGAGGGTCGAGAGGCGGCAAGCAACTGGCAAGTGGCAGTCGTGCAGTAAAAGGCACGCGCATGAAGCCGGAGGATAGCAAATGGTCGGACGACCGGCAGGGACAGACAGATGTGCAGGACGAGCCGAACAGACGGACGGGGCAAAGTTTTGGGCGAACAGACAGCGGCAAATTCGCATGCAAATTGTGCGCGAAAAAAGTTGAGAAAGCGCCAAAATGAAAGAAATTTCGAGGGAGAAAAGGCGACGAGCAGCAAGGAGCCGGAGAAACTTGTGCCGCATGCATAGACGAGGCGCACACATGATGCCAGGGCTTATGTACCCCGTCTCTCTGCATGTGCGTGCGTGTGTGTGTGCTGGTGTGTGTTAAAGCTAAAACATAAATGTAAACAATGAAATTATAAAATAAATAGCGGGGATGCAGCGAGGGGGCAACAGTTTATTTGCTATGCCTACGAGTGGCAGCCAAACAGACAGCGGAAGAGCTTTTGCTTGTCATCATTTCACGACCCGCTGCCGCTGGCAAAAGGTGTGAGACAACGGCAATTATCACAATTGTGCCGGCACACTGTGCGCCGTTTCCATTGTTATTTTTGCTGCTGCCTGGGGGCAAGGGGGCGGGACCCTCGACGCGACGCGCCGCCAGCAGCCGTGAAAACCAAACCTACAATCATAGCCATTGCTATTCATTCATTCAGTCGTGCAGTGAGCAGTCGCCGCCAGCTAACAGCCTAGAGCAGCACTAGCATCTTCCACACCCAGATCCACATCCACATCCGCATCACCAGCCACACCCACAGCCCTATTCGTACCCTTACCCGTGCCCATTCGCATTGCTATTCATTTGGCCCTACGCATTGTTCGTGCGCGGCTCCTTGCCGGCCTTTTGTTCCACGGCTCTGTTTACATTTACACTTTGAAAGCATCATTTCTATGCCACGTCTAATGCTCAAGGCTTTTGTGACAGCAGCGAGAGCGACGGCGACGGCGACGGCGACGGCAGCGTTGCCTACTTTGCGGCGCATTTAGTTAAATTGTTTATTTACATCATTCCCTGTCTCCCAGCCAGTCACTCATCAACGGCCACGTCGGCTTTACAGTTTGTTCACAATCAATTAAAACTGAGGCGCCAATGTTTAATTTAGCTAAAATGCAACGCTGCACTCTTTTGCGCCTCGCCTTGCAACTGAATTAAGCGACATTCTGTACTCTGACAGCGGTTTTAATTAGCAGCTCCCTTTCTGGCTGAATCGCAAATTGAGTTATTAGTAGCTAATTATTGAACTTTTTAATGCAGACAGTCAAATAGTTTGCAGCCGCTGACAGCGAATATAAATTGGCTTGCCAGCTGCCAGCCATCCAGATTGCCAGCCTCCAGTCTGCCCAGCTGCCGAGCTGCCCAGCTGCCAGCTGCCAGCCTGCGATGCTATAAGTCCACTCTGTCAGCCAGAACTCTAAGCTTCGAGCGTTCGGGCGTAAAAAGTCGCCAATAATTGGCTACTAATGGCGCCACATAAAAACTTTCGTCGACTGCAATAAAAAATCTCATTGAGCAATGCTGCACAACTTTTCTGCATAACAAAGAAAAAAGAAAAATCAGAAAAAAATAAAACAAAAGTTAAACAAAGAAAAGTGTTATAAATGGTACGACGAATTGATACCTTGTGATCTGGTTGATTGTTCATATCGAAGCTATGTTACTATGTTATGTTAAATTAACAATATGTTATTAGCAGATAACATTACATAGCATAACAATATGTTATTAACGTATAGAAAAAAACATTAGATATTTGTGTAAATATAATTTTTTTTAAATAAATAAATAAATAAATAATAATATTAAAAATAAAAAATATAAAGTATAAAAATATATATGCCTATATAAAATCTAAAAATTATATATATATATATATATAATATTTATAAAAGTAATACAAAAATAATAATAATAATAAAACATAAATAATAGTAAAAAAATATAAAATAGAAAATAATTTATATATTGAGAATTTATATTTATATACATATATATACGTATATACATATTTATTATTGTTTAATTTTACATTCATATGCAGATTCAAATTCAACTTTGTTCTCATAGTGCATACACCCCTTTTATGGCATTTCCCAGGGTATGAGGCGTAATCAAAGCAATAAGAAAAGTGAGCCAAACAATTAACATTTTCATTTTGTGATTTTCTGCTTAAACTTTGCATCGTTATTTATCGCACTTGTCAGTGCTGTTGTTGTCACTGTTGCTGTTGTTGTTGTTGCTGCTGCTACTCCAGTTGTTAGTGTTGTTGCGGTTGTTGCCATTGCCAGCGAAATTCATTATCCCCAATGGCCAGCGCAACTGTTGGGGGAATGCCAGGTGGGCTACCTGCAGCGAGCATTCGTTGTCATATCAATGCCGGCGCATGTGTTAATGGGCGCGGCTGGAGGCGAATGTGGGGGCGTTGGCTAATGGGCGGAGCATGCCGCCCACTTGCCACGCGCATTATTGCAAACAATTTGCCCTGTTTGTGTAGTGGACAAATGACAGTCAGGCGGGCGGACGGTCTGGTCGGGCTGGGCGGCTGACGGCCAAAAGACAAAGGACAATGCCAGAGCTGCGACTAAAGCCAGCGTTAGCAATCGGAAATGTTACCAAAGTTCTACAGCAGTCACACACACACACACACAGAGAGAGAGAGAGAGAGAGAGAGAGAGAGAGGGAGAGAGCCGCGCCTTGCAGGCATATGTAAAACTCACACACGCACACACACACTCACGCAGCTGTGGAGTCGAGCGCACAATGTGTGTAGTTGGATGCACTCAGTCGTGACTTTGTGGATTTGTGCGAGATCCCGCCCAGCAGCCCGTTTCGCAACTTGACTTTGGCTTTTTAGCCCCGCAGTGTTTGTTTTAATTTAAATAAATGAGCTTAAGCTTGATCCTTTAAGGCCCGGTCCGCTGCTTATTTGCTGGCATTGCTGTTGTCGCTGTGACAGCAGCTCCGCGAGGCTGACGCGCCCACGCTGCCTGCCTGCCTGACTGCCTGCCTGTTAGCCACTGGCGTCCGAGCAAGTGCTCAGCACTTTTAAGTCAAATCACTTTGCCGCTTAGCAGCGTCGGTCATTTACAGTTTACCGTTAGCCTTTAGCAACGCATCTGATCCGCCCTCCTCGGGCCGCCATCAACCATACGGCATAGGCATTTAAGACATTTTCCATTCGCTGGCCGTAGGACCTGGCTCAGCTGTCAGCGAGCAAGCTCCTGCTGACGCTTGTCGCTCAAGTGCATGCTCTCGCCATCCTGTACGCCTTCTTTGTTGTTGTTGCTGTTGTTGCCCAGTTTGCTGTTGTTGTTGTTGCCAGCTGTGCAACTTCAAAAGGTTTTGGCGCTGTGTTAGCTCGCCTTTGCTCTTTTTGTTACCGCCGGCTCAGCTGCCACTTTGCTACAACGCTTGCTCACTCAGATGCTGTCTCACCCACACTGCAGCTCCATCTCGCTCTCACTCACTCTCTCACTCTCTCTCACTCTTATTCTGTATGCCTGTGTCTTTCTCTGGGGCAGCTGTTGGCATACCTTGCAGCTGCAACTGCGCTGATTTGCAGTTTCTACTTTCTACTTTTCATTTGTTTGCCGCACTTTTTCCTTTTAGCCTTTCCTCCTTTTTTTTTTTTTTTTTTTGCCATATTTTCTGTTTACACGGCAAATTTATTTATGTTCGCGCTGTGGCACATTTTTCGGAGCCCATTCTTAAATATTCCCTTTCTTGAGTGCGGATGCAAATTTGTTTTTCCTGACAGCGACAAAAAGCGCCCAAATAGCTATAGAAGCAAACACAATTGTTCAAGTTGATGAGTTGAAATTTCACTTCAAGTTTGAATTCCGCTGGCATTTTCACAACAATTTAGCTCGCTCATAAATTGCATTGCCCCGGACTATGTGCCACAATTAAAAATTAAATGTTCACACACACACACACACATACACACACACAAAACTTTGTGGATGAGCTGCCGGCAACATTTTGTTTTGCTTTATTGCTCAAAAGTAGTTATATGCTTATCCACTTAACTGCTCTATAGACAGCAATGCGAAGCCTTCCCAGAATTAACTATAAATATTTACACGTATACATATAAACTATATATTTATCGAAGTAGCTGGAGCATATTTTTTATCTGTAAGCTTTTAAAAGAAAATCAACTCAATTGCAAAGGGCAATTGGCTTATATACACATACATATATTGCCATACATTGCAAAGAGTCAGGTGAATTTACATTTGCAAAACATGAAATCAGATATTGCAGATTAGATAGAGAGAGTTCAAGAGCTATCGAGTGCATGCTAATACAATAAATTCACAATTTTATTTTAAGGTAGGGTTTGATTGAACTGCAGCAAGAACTCATATTTTTACGTTATATGCAGAGGCGTAGCGAGTTTGTCGATAATGGGGGTGATTCCTATTCAATTGCCAATATGCTAGATTACAGAAATAAATTAATATTAATTATTATTAATTCAATAGATTTGCGACTTCAAAAAACTTGGGGTATTTCAAACCCCGATACCCCAAAGTAGAGGTGGGCACGGGCCGACTTTTTTGCACCCTGCGCGATCCTCCCACGGTCAAAAGTTCAAAATTTTATCCGTACCCGAAAGCAAAAAAAAATTTCATACCCGCACCCAACCCGCCCGAAACACTGACAAAAAATTTAATTCTCAAAAATTACAACAAATTTTTTGTTCTCAAACATAACAACAATTTAATTCTTAAAAATTACAATATTATTTACAGAAATATTACATGTTTTTATATAAAAACAAGTAAGAAGGCTCCAGTCGAGACTGCTCGACTAGGAGATACCCTGAACCCTCTTAGCTGATATTCTAATCATTCTGGACTTCTTTTATGCACACATACACACACATGCATTTATAAGGACGCGCTCTGCTAACTTCGGGTAAAACGGGTTGAGCGGCGTAACCCGCACCCGCCCATACCCACGGGTAACCGCGGGTGCCCAAGGGTACCCGATAAAAGCCCGGCCCGTACCCACCTCTACCCTAAAGTGCGTTACTGGCTTTAATCATTCCCCATGATGAACAAGTGTTATTGAGAGTTAGCTCTGGAATTGAGGGATTTAAATAATATCCTACAACAAATAAAACGAGGAACTGGAAATAAGTGCTCTAAGCTCAAAATTTTCTATTTTTCAAATATTCTAAATTAAAGCGGTTGCACTTAAAAGCTACAATCGGTCGAGTACAATAAATTGTAAGACTCTCCTTATTTTATATGCCTCAGCACAATCAACGATTCTTAATCTGTCGTCATTTACATATTTAATCTCAAAGAACTCCCGTTTAGAGCCCTTGAACTTACTCAAAGATCAAATACAACTTTTGTTCGGCAATAATTTTTCGCACTGGAACTGCTTACTCCACAGACCTTTGAATACACATTGATTCGAATATTGAATGGAATACCAAAGGTATTCAATGATTTGGTTATCCTAATGTGTATCAATAAGCCAAAAGAGTTGAAGGAGAGCTCTGACCTGGAGCCTTCTTAATACCTCGCTTATGTATATGCAAAATTCGATCGATAAATATCGATAAATCGAATTTTTTAGTCTGAACTGGCCTTTTGCAATGACGTCAGCTTGTGGTCAGCTCTTTAAAGGACGCATAGCAAAGCTATTTGTATTGAACGTAAAGCTCTCCAGTGCTTTGTTCAGAAATTCAATTATGCGAATAGGCGAACAATATTATTTAATCAATCGCGGTGTGCTCTGCTGTTACTGTTGCTGTTGCTGGTGCTACTCCTGCTATTCGTGCTACTCCTGCTGTTGCTGGTCGTGGCAGCTGCACTGTCGCAACTCTGTGCAGCCAAAAGGTAATTCAATAAGCAAATCGCATTTCCGTTGCTAGAAAGTTGCCTTCCTTGGCATCGCATCCACTGACGGCATTTCGCGCATTTTAGCCCCGTGGCATCGGCATTGACACCTCGTCAAAAGTTTGCACTTGGCCCGCCCCGCAGCCACCCCCCCGTTCCGTATTTGACTTGAATGCACTTTGGCTTCGGCCTGGCTTGCTAACTGGTTTACTGCAAATTCAGTATTAGCCCAGCGCTCAATTTCACACAGAAATTAAATTACAGATGCAGCAAAGTGCAGCAGCACGCTGGATGCTGGTGCCTGATGGTGTTTGGTAGTGCCTGGTGGTGCTTGGTGGTGCCTGGTGGTGCCGGCTGGTCCCTGGTGGAAGCTGGGCAAATGAGCGTACATCTCGTTAGTTTTTGCGTCTTGAAACTTTTTTAATATTTACATTCATATTTTTCACCTTTGGCTTTGGCTTTGGCTCGCAACGCTCGCAACTCGTGCTCTTATTTTGTTCCAGTTATATTTTATTTTGCAGCTCGTCGTCAGAGCGCACTTTTTCTTTTATTGCTGGGTGGATGGGCGTGCCATGGGCGTGGCACGATGGCCATGCCATAAATTTGTGTTTGTGTTGAAAATTGCATTTGCGTTCACTTTGAGCAGCGGCTAAAGAAGATAGCGGACCACGACTCTGTGCCGGACTGTGGGCCATATTGGCCGCGCCTAAAAGCAGCCAACGTAACATTGTTAAACTGTGCGCCGCACATAATCAAGTTAACAGCGCCACAGCCCCCAACGCGGCCCACTGAGCTCCACAAACAGGAAGCCAAGCAGCCCAGCACTTGATTGCTATTGTTGCAGCTTTGCTGTTGCTGTTGCAGCTTTGCTGTTGCTGTTGCTGTTGGTGTTGCTGCTGCTGCTGCAGAACTTAAACTAAACTCAATTGCAGTTGTTGTTGTTTGGTGAAATAAATTTTTGGTTAGAAATTTTTGATGTTTTGTTTTGGGTGTTTTATGCTGATGCCATTTTATATTGTTTTTGCTATTTTTTCCTATTTGCTTGCAGATGTCAACAGCACTTGGGAATGATGCAGATGCAGTGAAATCAAAGCCCCTTGCGCAATTTGCACAAACAACGCATGCGGCAAATAGCAATAGAAATAGAAATTCAAATGCAAATAGAATTTGTGGCGTTCGCTACAAAAAATACCCATAAAATAACAAAAGCAGCAACAACGGCAACAACGGCAACAACGGCAACAGTGAATCGAGCAACAGCTGCTGCAAATAACAAACGTCAGCTGCAGAGCGCAAAAACAAGCCGCAACAACAACAACAACGACGACGATAACAACAACAGCAGGAGGGACAACAACAACAATAACAAAATGAAGAGCCATTTAGGCCTGCTCTTTGTCATTTTGATAATGGCCGCCAAATGCGCCAATGGAAATCCACAGAATCAGCATCATGGTAAGTAGAGCGTCGAGCAGGGGCAAGCATTCAATTGCCCCCATTGGCCCCAACATCAAATTCTAATTCAATTTAATGCCACGTGCTGTGCACAGAGTTAAACTCACAGCTGGATCCCGATCCGGAGTTTATTGGCTTCATCAACAATGTCACGTATCCGGCTGGTCGTGAGGCCGTTCTGGCCTGCTCCGTGCGCAATCTGGGCAAGAATAAAGTAGGTCAACTATTCCATTCACCTGGCTGACTCAAGTTGCACACCATCTAATTCCTATTGATCGTATTTTCTGCCTTTCTGCTGCGCCCCTCAGGTCGGCTGGCTGCGTGCCTCCGATCAGACGGTCCTGGCCCTGC
This sequence comes from Drosophila mojavensis, assembly GCF_018153725.1. Lineage (NCBI taxonomy): Eukaryota > Metazoa > Arthropoda > Insecta > Diptera > Drosophilidae > Drosophila > Drosophila mojavensis. Next base: position 4,930,423 of record NW_025318693.1, on the reverse strand, counting down.
AAGGACGCGTCGTAACTCACAATGCGCGGATCAGTGTCATGCATCAGGATATGCACACGTAAGTGAAACATCTAAAGTGGGTTAATTGGCATACAAAATAAATTTTATTTTAGCTATTTTAATAATAATTCAGAAATTAATTAAGTTCAGTGTTTATTATTGAGTGAGTGGAAAGTCTTCGAATGGCCATTCCTATAGGCAACATTATTATTAATATTAGTATACATCTATTTTTTTTAATACATTCAAAAAATATAAATAATAAATAAATAAAAAAAAAATATTATATCAATATTAATACTCTTATTAAAATTATTTGTATTATTATTATAATTATTATTATTATTAATATTGCAACTACTTTTTACAATTGATGATGCAGCATAAACCCTTAAATGGAATTAATTCTATAAGCTGTTTAATTACTTTTATTTTAAAATACGTTTTTTATTTTATAGGGAAACCAAGATTCAAGAATTAAGTGCTACAGCAATTTTTCGCCATAAAGCGATAGAATGAACCTTACCAAGTGTGGGCAGAGGTTGAAAAGTTGGTCGATGTGCAGTTCTTGTCCACTGAATAGACTTGGGCCGCTTAAAAAACTTTTAGTTTTGAAGAACTTCGATATACAAGTTAACTATATAAAGACTTGAACTATTATATATTGATTTATATAGGTAGAACTTGAGAATTTAATAACAATATTCTTGCAAAATTTAACTGAAAGTGTGAGAGTAATTTAAACTTTTATTTCTAGAAGGAGAATTTTCATATCTCCATATATGAGTTGTACCCTTAAATAAGTAAGGGTTTTCTTTTCACACTCAAAAGAATATCTAATTTATAATATAAAAGTCAACATCTGTCACCTTAGGTGTTTCATAGATGAGAAAACAGATGGAGGCTGCGAAAGATTTAGTCAATGGGGTAGATAGTCCAACTCTGGAATCCTGAGCTAAATTAGAAACCTCCCATGTGCTTGAGCTTTATCCATTTTGAATAATTTTCCTAGTACTTTCAAGTCAATGAAGCTCTTTCATATTTGACTTTGCCTAAACCCTTCTCGTAGAATAAAGATTAATTATAATATTGAAAGATCAATGTTGATCTATACAAACGATTTATTGACTTACCATTTAATATTTATATATACAATATATTATATTAATTATAATACATATTCTCATATGTTTCTTTGTTATATTCCCATATTGTTATGGCCAATTAGCTGGAAATTGAAGATCAGTAAGCTGAGGGAGTCCGACCGTGGCTGCTACATGTGCCAAATCAACACGAGTCCTATGAAGAAGCAGGTGGGCTGCATCGATGTGCAAGGTATTTGAGAGTTGCTCAATTGAAGTAAATATTTGAATATATATGTAATGTCATGTTGGTTGCTCGCAGTGCCACCGGACATTAGCAACGAGGAGTCCTCGGCCGATCTGGCCGTGCAGGAGGGCGAGGACGCAACGCTCACATGCAAGGCCACGGGCAATCCGCAGCCGCGAGTCATCTGGCGGCGTGAGGACGGCGAAATGATACTAATACGTAAGCCGGGCAGCCGGGAGCTAATGAAAGGTGAGTGCCACAACGTCATGTAGCCCGACAGCTTAAGCTCCATTACAATCTTCACTCACAGTGGAAACCTACAATGGCTCCTCGCTGAGGTTGATTCGCCTGGAGCGCCGTCAGATGGGCGCTTACCTCTGCATCGCCTCCAACGATGTGCCGCCGGCGGTTAGCAAGCGCGTCTCCCTAAGCGTACAGTGTAGGTATCTGCCCCAGTGTCAGTGGGATCAGTGGGATTCATTGTTGCGTCTGTCTGTCATTCCCCAATTCCAGTTGCGCCCATGGTGCGTGCCCCCAGCCAGCTGCTGGGCACGCCGCTCGGCTCCGATGTGCAGCTCGAGTGCCAGGTGGAGGCATCCCCGTCGCCCGTCTCCTACTGGCTGAAGGGCGCGCGCACTTCGAACGGGTTCGCCAGCATCTCGACGTCCAGCCTGGAGTCCGGCTCGCCCGGGCCCGAAATGCTCTTGGATGGGTGAGTGGTTGAGCCGAGGGCCAATATTTTTAGCCCTGCACAAGTCAAACAATCTCATGAATTTGCTATGCAGGCCCAAATATGGCATCACGGAGAAGCGCGATGGCTATCGCGGCGTCATGCTGCTGGTGGTGCGTTCCTTCTCTGCCTCCGATGTGGGCACCTATCACTGCGTCAGCACAAACTCGCTGGGCCGTGCCGAGGGCACGTTACGGCTATACGGTGCGTATGCGTTATCGGCACACACAATTCCCATGCCCCATTCCCATGCGATTTGTCTAACCTTTGACCTTGCGATTGTTTCAGAAATCAAGCTACATCCGGGCGCCTCGGCCAGCAACGATGAGAGCCTCAATTTCATTGGCGGTAAGCTCCACACACTTTTTATCGTACGCTCCACAATTCTCAAGCCAATTACTGACGCCGATTTCCGATTTCTCATTTCCGCCGGCAGGTCTGGACGACGAGGCTCGCAATGTGGCCGCCGTCTTCAAGCAGACGGCGTGGCTGATGCTGCCCCTGCCGCTGCCCCTGCTGCTGCTGCTGCTATGCGCTTGGAGCGCGTGATATCAAAATTGAGCGAGAGCCGGCAATCAAGTATTCCTACAGGTGTTACCCAGCCCTTGAGCCGATATCTCCCATCCCTCCGCAAAGTGTTTCGCTTACGCTCCCGCTCAAGCCCCGCGACCCCGACAATTCCTTATCAGTGTCTGTGTTGTTTGTTGTTTTTGTTAGGGCTTTCAATTTGTTCCCTTTGTTTTGGTTCATTTTTACAATTTCTTTTTAACATTTTTATATACATACATATATATATATACATACATATATGCAACGTACTGCTAAACATATTACAAAAGCGCTGTGGGCCCCAAGCTCCCCCACCTCGCGAATATCATTTAAATACGTATCACGAGAATTGTTGTTCAAAGTCCTTTCCCCTCATAAATAACCGAAACGAAGAAGAAAAACCAAAAAAAAAGAGATGGCAAATGGAAAATAATGCCAAAAAAAAATAAAGTAAACAAATATGTCGCATTGCATATGAAGACACATGAATACTATAAAATAGTGCATAAATGTAATTAATGGAAAATTATTGAATAAATTATCGCAAAACTAAGCCAGATGCGTTCTTCCCTCTTTAATTCGGGGAGCTGCGCGTGCAGCGCTTTCTGCGCCACTGACCGTCTACGTCGACCCACTGGGTGGCCACTGCACAAAGAAGAAGACATACATATAAACTGGATGTGTGAGCAAAAAATAGGTGGACATTGATACACACAGAGACTTCCAAAGGCAACCGACCAGCCTAAGCTCTACGACACGTGGACTCAATGCATTCATGTCAAAGCCTTCATTGCAACGATTATCGAAGGTGACTCGACTCGTTGTAGTCGAGGTGAGTATGAGAGAAATAGCCTAGGGACGAGGGTAGTTTCGTGAGATATTGCATACTGCGCGTTGACGGAATGTTAAAATAATTTATAGAGCCCTCTATAGAGGAATTCAACTGCAATGGCTTTCTCTATATACATATAGTTTAATTTTTTTTCGGCTGTATTATATCATTTAATAATGAATCACCTACATAGTATATGATAAATAATATATATGGTATATATTCTATAATTATATCGTTCCCGTTATATCATTAGCTATTCTCGATCCGCTACGTCTGCCCCACATTCCTATTTGAGATTTGTGATTTATAAACGTATACATATACATATATTTATCATTCCCTGGATATAGTCAAAAATCACATTAAAAATGTTACGGTAAAAATTCCCAAAACTCTACAGCTTCAATATCGGTAAAATGATTTTCGTTCAATCAGACTGGCGGATATCCGGACGAGAAGATGGATGGACAAAAAGACGGAAGAGCAACCGAACGGACGGACGAACAATAAGACGAAATCAGAGCATGTCAAGCAATACAAATAATCAATATACTCTTTTTACTTTGCGAGCGAGTATAAAAGCCAAGCATTAATATATGAATAGATTCGCCATCAAATATTTGTTCATTTTGAAAGCCCTTGAAATATTTTATATTTTATCTATTTTATCTATATGTTTTGTATTAAAAAACTAACTCAATAAAATGGTTTTCCGAAAAAAAGTTCAGCCGTAAAGAACTGAAATCTATCGCAAATATCTATTTTGAGCTAGACAGTTCTCATTATAAACAGGAAATTGAAGTTATTGGAAATGGCTGGGAAAACTGTATCGAACAACAAGTTGGCCAATGAAAGTTTGCTCTGCCAGATGTCATGCGTTTGCTAGGTCGGTTAGCCTTAGAACGGCCCTCGTACAGTGCATTCAATTAATTAGCTTACCCCAGCGATTGCCCAGCAGAGTGGGACAGGCGGCGTGCAGGGTTCGGTAGTCGCACTCAATCTCATGGTTCATATTATGCCAGATCAGGGCCGAGCCCTTGATTGGCTGCACGCCCAGACCCAGAGCGGGAAAGGATGTAATGCCGCCCATCTGCACTTCGTTCAGCTACAAAGGATGAGCAGGACGCCGAAAAGAGGATAAGATAAAAAAGAGTGAGGAAGCAACTGGCGCGCAATATGCTATTTAAGTCCTCTACTTACGTACAGCAAAATGGTAGCAATGCGATTACTCCTGATGTAAGCCTCATAGGCTGCCTGCCAAAAAAGAGTATTTACATACATAAATCCGAGGCATTCAGCAGCGGCTGTCAGTGTGCCCAGCACTGGAGCTCCGACAAGTCGGGCTTGCCTAACAGATTTCTTGGCTAAAACTTGCATTAAAAACTTCAAAGATTTCTCTCAACAAAAAGTGAAAGTTAATCCCTTTGCAAAGCATAAAGGCATAAAAGAATGGGTAATCGCAAGTAAACTTAAACTACTGTAACTAATTGCAGTTAAATTGGAATTATGGTAGAATTTCAGAGTAAGCAATCAGTCATTCAGATATTCGGTTTATCAGTTGGTCAGTCAATTATTCAGTCAATCAATACTGATCAGTCTGAAAGCTGTCAACTACTAAGTTAGTCAATCAATCAGTCACTAAATCATTTGTCAGTCAGAGGGTTATTCAATCTGCGTCGATCAATCAGTTACTCCATTACTAAATTTAATCTATGTATATTGATCAGTTTGTCAATAGCTCAACTACTCAGCCAATCAATCAATTAGTCGGCCTATCAGCAATTAGTGTATCAGTCAAGTAATTTGCCAATGAGTTTGTCAATCAATCATTTAATCTGTCAGTCATAGGTCAGTCAATTACTCAATCACTGAGTCCATTAATATGCAATCATTCGTTCTGTCAATCTATTGATCAAGCTATCAATCAGTCAATCAATCAATTAGTAACTCAATATATGAGACAGTCAATCATGTCGATAATCAACCAGTCAATAAATATCTGGATTACTCACTGAGTTAGTTAGCCAGTCAGGGTGTCAATCAGTCAGTCAAGAAGTTGGAAGTTCTATGATTTGTTCAATCAGCCATTAAATCTATGACTCAATCATCCAGTTAGTTGCCCCATAGGAAAGTGAAGTCATCTGAACCAGGAGTTAAATGTTTAACAACGTATTCTTAGAGCTCAGTCAAGTTTCGTCGCTCAATCAGTCAGTCAGCTACCCAGGCATAACTCTACTACCATATAGAATTTTAGACCCATTCTTAGCACTCACGCTGTCACTGCTAAACCAGCAATCAAAGTGCATGGAGTAGTGACCTCCGATGCCATAGTTGAGCACTGCCAGCTGACCGCTGTTGCTTAGATCGAAGCCGGACATATCCTCCAGGCGCTGGCGCAGAGTTCGTCCGTGGGTGGAGGCATTTAGGTCGAATGCCGCATCCATAGTGACCCGCTTCTCATGCACGACGCCTTGATCAACAAGGGCACGCTTCAGATAGGGTCTGCTCTGCTCGATGATGTACTCCAGCTCATTGTCATGGATGGCATTATGACAGAGCGCCACATATGGATCGATGCTCAGCTGCTCGAGCTTGAGTGGAGCGAGTCGGAGAAAGGGCGAGCCCTCTGCACTATAGCGACAGCGCAGCGAGTCGCTTACGGGCAGCTGCCTCTGACCCCGACAGATCTCAAAGTTCGTGAGATGAAAGTCCACAGAGTGCAGCAAGTTCAAGATGCGCTGCTTGTCCTGAGCGAGCTCAAGCATCTGTAGAAGAACAGCCCGAACGCCCAGCCAATTCTCTGCAAGGAAATCACAAAAACCACCAGAAGTCGAGTTGGATTCATTGTTTATTCATGGCACTAACCCCTGGAAGCATGAATGTCGACAATGTCACGTAATATGGTTTCACTATCGATATTCAGCAGCTCATAGACGCGCTCCGGCGTCCTTTCATAGAGCTCCAGTGCCAGCTCTAACCAATTCTTGGCCTGCTCGTCCTCCCCCTTCTTGAGCAGGTGTTGCGCCAGGGTCAGACAGTCGGGCGTGCTCAGGCTGGCGCTGCAATGGATATAAGAGACGAAGATATCGAACTGAGTCTACTTGGCGATCTACAGACTAGAGACCCACTTGTATTGCTTCGGGCCTAGTAGACCCCGAGCCACATCGCGCTCACTCAGGCCCTGGAGCTGTTGTTGGCGGAGCAAGCCCTGCGTAGCCTTCGCCAGATCTGCCTCAGTGATGATGTCCAGACGATAGTCCGCAATATGTTGTAGATCTGTGGGAGGTATAAAGCCTGGTGTAACTGGCGAATAAGCTTTGGCCGAATTGGTTTACCTGCGCCCGCATCTTGCTTCAGGTAGTTCAATATCTTGCCCGCATCCATGTGCATGCGTCGCACCATGGAAAAAGCGACCAACGGACTCTCGACATAGGCCGTGGGATCAATCTGCGACGCCTCCAGCCTGGCCAGGGCATCCTCTAAGACTCTAGAGAAATATATAGATTTATATTGTATATAGAGCTTGCTAAGATCAACTTCAGTGATTCACTTACAGGCGAGTCGTCCGCGCCTTGCGCTCCAGAGCTGCCACATAGAGTCTCAGATCCTCGAACAGATCGTCCTCGCCCTGCAGCACCCGGACCATGTCGTGAGATGACGTGGCTCCTGCCAGCAGCTGCAGCAGCAGCGCCACTAAAACTAGCTTGAGAGTCAACATCTTGTGCAATCCAATCAAAAACTGAAATGAATAATACAAAGAAGCGAGGCTTTTCACTGCGGAATACCCCTAACAAATCGATTAGCGCCCTTAATTTGCGTAGCGGCAGGTCTGGAAATATGGATGACACTCCAGCTGAATTGGACTCAAAATTAAGTTCGTTTCGCCTTGAAGTGTGGAGAACCTGCCGTCAAGTGGATGTTAAATTTATTTACGTGATCTCAAGTTAAATTAAATACAAAAAGTATTTGAAAATCACTTTCAAATATTTTTTGTGAATTACTGTACTTTTTTTGCAGCTGTTACATTTATTTTATTTTAGTTACTAATATCAATTATTAATCTTATTTATCTTATATTTTTTAAATCATAAATTAATATTTGTTATTGAGATTTTATTAATATTTATTATTAATTTTAATTGTCTTATTTTTTTTTTTTTATTCATACATTTAAATTTATTATTGTGATTTCTAATATATATATTTAAAAATATATTTTTTAAATAATGTTCAAACAAATTGAGAACAAATAACAACAAAATAATAATAGTCGGGATTCGTTAATTCGAAATGGCAAGGTCATCAGTTTTTTTCGATTTACACTGAAGTGACAATTATCGATAATACAAATTTTTCAAGGGCATATAATTTGTTCTATTTATTGAGATATTTGAAATAGGGAACAAATTATCGAGACTCGACTTTAGCTTAAGATAACTTTAATTATAATTTGTGGCATTTACTTTGATTTAATATTTTCTGATCATTCAACAGATATGATATGATATATATAATATTATTTTCTTAGAGCTTGAATAAAAATAATAAATTTAATAATAAAAATGCATATACATTAAATAATATTCAAATTAATAAATAGTGGAAAATTTAGTTTGTGTTTTTCATTAAATCAAATCACTTACCAAACAGTGTACAATAGACAATATTTAATTTTTAATAGTGGAAAATGTAGTTGCATTTTTTCGTTAGCGTTTGCATTCAAATTCCAATCAAAATAATCGAAAATAAATTAAAAATGTTGCCAGCTTAGTTACCTTTGCATTTGATGCCAGTTGTCAAAGCAAATGCAAACGCTGAGCTGGCCTTCGGTTTGACATTTGATTTCACTGAGAGTTCTGAATCGGATTGTAAAGAATTTTTCGAGAATGTATAAGTTGGGCAAGGGCAAGATGAAGCCGAAGCAGGCTAAGCCATCCACTGAGGAGATACCGCCTCGTATCGAGCCGCGCGTTCTGCCGGTGAATGGGGTTGTTCAGCCGCCGGTGATACCGCCGCCAGAGAGGCCCGGCCGGCTGACCAACGTGCTGGAGAGCCTGAAGTCGGTACTGGAGTCTCTGTGGAGGAGCCGCTGGTCGAGTTACTTCAAAGAACCGGTGGATGCGACTAAGCTCTGCATTCCGAACTACCACACTGTGATCAAGAATCCCATGGACCTGAGCACCATACGCCAGCGCTTGAACAACAACTACTACTGGCGGGCGAACGAGGCGCTGGAAGACTTCGAGCTGATCTTCGCCAACTCCAGTTTGTTTTTTATGCCGGGGACACGGGTGCACGCCGCCGGCAAGCAACTGTACGCCATCTTCCGGACGTGTCTCTCCATGATCGACATGAGCAACGAGACGGAGCTGAGTACCAAATCGTTGCTCCGGAGACGCAAGGTCAGGCCACTGCAGCTGGAGCGTGCGTGCCCAGTTCCAAGCAAGTTACCTAGGCTGGACGATGGTGCATGCCAGACTCAGGAGGGGGACGATAGCGAGTCTGAGTCTGACGTTGACGATGAGCCTGACGGGGAGCCCGTTGAGTTCGATTCGACCCCGAACATACTGATCGATTGGCAGATCTATCTTGTGGAGAAGAACCACTCGTTGCGGATGCTCCAGTGCCTGACCAAGCGCAAGCGGGACTACATCAACTGGCCCTTTCGCTCCGGTGATTTGTGGCGCCAGTACAGTCAGAATATACGCTACAACCACGATGTCGAGGACAAGCTGGACTGGGAAACATTGCGTTTCATGCTGGACAACGACGAAATCGAAAACTTTGAGCATTTCATCGAGAAGCTGAGGACGATGTTCCAGAACGCCTTGGCCTGTTTTCCGATGGATGAAAACGTAATCGAGGCGACGACTGCGTTAAATGCTGTTCTCGAATCACGTTTGGGTGCATTCCGCAGCTCTTTGACCGAGGCGAAGAAGCGAATTCAGTATCTGGCGAGCAAAAAGCTTCGAGATTATAATATTATTCTCTCACAGCAGGATAGTTATCTCAGTTCCGAAGAGAGATTCTCCTATGGAGCAGGGAGCTACCATCAATATCGTTAGCTTATATTGCTTGATGAGAACCATAAATGAAATCAATCGTAAAATTTATTGCTTTAATGTGAATCGACTCCAATTTCCAATTTAACCGATTCATATCAGTACTTGTGGTTTCGCTAGGTGTCGCTAATGCATACATTGGGACTTTAAGTAACATTACCATTAGAGCTAAAAAATATGTTAAATAAATCATTCTATTTAAATTGCCGCCAATTCAAAATTTAACCGATTCAAATGTTTCCTTATAAGCCCACCAGGTGCCGCTAGTGTTTACATTGCGACTGCTTTATAACATTACTATATGAGTTTAGCATCAATTTAGCTAGCACTTAGTCGTAATAAAAATGTTTACATTTACTTTACAAAAATATTCTAGTTATTCTAGTTTTACATTATAAAAACAACTTATAGACATTAATTTCTTCACGTAAATTCGATAATGTTCCGATTAAAGTAGTCGTAATACCGATAGTATTTTAGCTGTGCAGGGTGGAAATTTTAATATCGATACGCGATGATATCTGGCAACAGCCAGCGTTCAGAAGCTGCTCGAGAAATTTCGTTAAAAACGGTCGAAATGTCGCAATAAATTGATAATTTATTGAAAAAAGTTTTTATAAGTGCTTTATAAAGTGAATTGTAATCTAATTTTCTTTAGAAAATGCTCAAAAATGTGAAATAAGAAGGCTGCAAACCTGATTTGTGAAGAGGCAGGCTTTTTTCATAGTCGTAAAATACATACAGACATTCTCACGCACACACACGCAGCTGTAAATATGTATAAATAACGCGCGGGCGCGAGAGAGAAAGAAAGAGCGTGAGTAGAGTTGAATGTGTAATTGTATGCGTGAGTGTGTTGCGCTGTTTTGTGTGCTCGTGTCAGTGAGAGAGAGCGAGAGCAGCGCGCCAACCAGGCGAATGCGAGAGCAAAGCAAAAACCAACAAATAAGTGAACGAAAATAAAAACGAAAAATACCGAATATCGAACAAGTCGTGTGCGCTAAATGTTGTATTGCTGAATGTTAAGTATTGTTTGAGCGTTTGTGTATTTCTGCAAGGTGAATTATGTTTTGACACAGACATAAAAAGTTGGATACGTCGTAATATCATTGTGGGAAGAAGAAAAATAAGGTAAATACAAAATAATGCTACATCCAGGCGTTGTCGGCGGATTTGTTTTGGTCGATGAGTCAGACGCTCGAGTTTTGTTTATTTTTTTGTTTCATATTTAATTTTTATTTATTTTTTCACTTAATGTAGTCATCAAATCGTATCGTTTCTAACAAATGCATTTTGACACTTAAACTAACAACTCATTTACATACATACATATATATACTTAGCTAGATAATTGTCATGTGTAGTTGTAGCTAGTTTACATTGAACCGAAGGCACGACGCGACGCCCAATAACAAAACTCTACAAATTATACAGTTATTTGTATCTAAATACAATATTTTTGTATCTACGTCGTTTAGTTATTTACAAATATACTCGCATTATTAAATACTATAGAAAGCAAGTTAGAAAACACCACACACACATGCACACAAAAGCTGAGAGCATGTGTGTGTGAGCGCGCGAGAGAGCAAGAGAGTTAGACAGGGAGAGCGCGCGGCAGTTAGGAGCAACAAACAAAGCAATAAAACAGCATCAATAAATAACAGTTTGATGTGTCTAGTGAGTACCTACAGTTAATTGTTTTTGTTAAAAGCTCTCATTTAAAATCAAATGCTCGTGCTATCTCGCTCTCATACTCTCGTTGTCTACCAAATTTTGCATCTCGCAGGCACCAATGCGGCCAAGTGCTTGTATTTATAACTAAAATTGCGCTGATCACTTGCGTTGGTGTTAAAACTTTTTAATAAATTATGTACACACTCATACACATGCATATGTATGTGTGTGTGTGTGTGTGTATAATAAAATGAATAGCTGGCAAATCGATTGGGCCGAGTTGCTGTGCTTACGACAATACGACTTGTATTTGTTGTTCTTGCTCTCTCAGTTTTATTATTGTTATTGTCGTTCTTGTCGTTGTTGTTGATTTTGTTGCTGTGTCGTGGCCGGTCGAGTTGATAGTTGCGGCTGCTGTGGCCGTCGATGTTAATTTTTTGATAAATAATTACGAAATATTTTTTATGTGTTTTTGTTTTATTTATTTGCATAGGCCATGTGTGTGTGTATATATATATGCTTGTTTGTTGTGTGTGTGTGTGTGTGTGTCCCTACCTCTCTCAATCTCTCACGCGCGCTCTCTTTTGACACCATATTTGCTTAGGCATTTTCGTCGATCAAAAATAAAAATAAAACGGCAAATTCCGAATATTAAGTGTGTGAGCGCGTCCGAAATGAGTAATTGCTCATATTGTGTATTTGCATTTGAATGTGCAAGTGTGTGAGTTGCTGTGTGAATGTTGAGTGTATGCAATATAATGCCTTTCAAAAGCTAACAGCAGCCACAGCCAGTGGGCCATGGGTTAATGCCTGAATTATTGAAACGTCACAAATTTGCTTTTCACGCTCTGTTAAGCGGACGCAACGCCGCGATGTCGGCAGCGGCAACTGCAACTACCGAAAACTTTACAAACTCATCTCGCACAATTTACATCGCTTGGCGAAATATTAGTTTTCAATTCTATTGGTTTTTGCGCAGCAGCTGCTGCCACTTGAAAAGAACCCACCACCGACACCACCAACAATTACCAACGTCAACAATAATAAAGCCTACCGCAGTTGCACGAGTGTCGTGACACGAGCATACACGAGCTGCTTCCACTTGTGCATGACTCCACTTAATATTCGAATCCAATTTAACGTGCATAAATTTTAATTTAAATGAAAAAAAAGAAGCAAATCACTGACTAATTAATCCGGTTTGAGATGTGTTTTCGATTTGAGGTGTGTTTTCATCTCGTGCCAACAAAATATCTAACACCCATCTATGGCTCAAATAACAGCAGTAGCAACAGAGCAACAGCTAAAATTGGGTGCTGCTGCAGCTGTAGATGTTGATGTTGTTGTGTTCGCATTCGTGGCACCAAACATCATTTTCGCGCTCAGTGTTAAATGCTCATTCATGCAGTCACAAGCACACACACATATGCATATGTATAGTGCTGGGCTCCCACATACTTATGTATTGGCGCGCACATTTTCTTTCACCTTTACTGCGTGTTTTGATTTCAACGTCTTTTTTGGCTGCTCAATCGCTTATGCCGCATTCGCTCACTCACACACACATATATATTCAGTCTGCATCTCTCTCTCTCTCTCTGTCCCTATTTGACTCTCACACCCCCGCAAATTTGCTCTCACGCTCACTAATTGGCCCCCACCTTCGTTTCGTTTTGGCTTCGGCTCTCGCCCTCTCCCTCTCTTTCGCCATCCCGCTCTTTTGGTCTTAGACGCTCTCTTTTTATCTTTAGACGGAACACATTTGTTGCTTGTTGTCTTTGGCTGCTTAATTCAACATCTTCAGCTGCTCCGCTTGGCCTGTTGGGCTTTCTCTTGCTCGGCTCCATTGCGCTCTTTATTTACACACTGGTCTTTGGTCTCCTTCAAGTTTTTTTTTGTGCTGCTCTCGCCTGCACATACGTACACATAATTTGGGCATTTTTGCATAATTTCATGCAAATTAGCATATGTGTGTGTTGGTGTAAGCGTGCATATTTTGTCGCGCTCTGTGTGCATACATTTGAAGGTATGTATGCATATATGTGTGTGTATCTATTTTATAGTTCGTTGTTGTGATTGTCGTGCTCACGTTTTTAATCGTTCGTCAGTCGATTCGGTTTTCAATCGACATCTCGCTGGCATCGTTGTTTTTGTTAGCTACCTGCCTGCTTGCCTGACTGTCTGGTCTGCTCCCTCCTCTGTTTCTGTCGTTGCCGCTGTTGCTGTTGCTGTCGCTGCTTGACTTTAATCTGCTCAATTACTTGCAATTTGCAAGTTGTGTGTGCGACTGTTTGAATAAGTCACTGTCTCTGTCTATCTCATTGCTTACCTGGTTGAGCGTGTGCGTGTGCTTGTGGCTGTGCGTGGCTGTGTCTGTGTGACAGTCTGTCTTCGTGTTTCGTTTCGTTTTGTTTCTCGTTCGCCTTATTCATGTTGCTGTACGTTTTGAGCTTGTTTTGATTTCTTAATCTTTTTACCATAATTGATGGCAATTAAATTAAAGGTGTGTGTGCGGCCTCGCGCCTTGACGTTGTTGTCGTCGTTTTTGCTCGGCTCCTTTTGTTCGTATCACTTCGGTTTCGGTCGTCTTTAATTCGCTTGCACAAATTGGCTCGCTCGTACATCGCCGAATGTATATTATTGTGGATACGTATGTATGTACAGAAACATGTATGTACGCATTTGTGGATTGTTGTCAGCCACATTCGGCCAGAGCACCACGTTCGTGCTCCACCATAAGCCACGCACCTCGCGTGACTTATTTGTTTGTAGTATTCAAATTATTTCCATCAATTGCTTATTTTATACACTCTTAAAGAAGGTTATTCGCATTTGTTAACGATGTTGCCTGTCGCGACTCATCCGTATTTAATATGATGATATACATACATATGTATGTACATATGCAATACACATAAAATGAAACTGCTTAATACACAGGGAATCTTTTAGTCGGTTCTCTGTCTGTCCCTGTTTACATTTTAACTTGCTTTCGTCTGCTGCTTTGTGGGTATATTTGAATGCCATTCGATTGTATTTTGTCATCTATGGAGATTTTATTGATTAGTTCAACATTAAGCGCTCAATTGTGGCTCCCAGTGTCGGGCAGCACACACACATGCATACCTATGTCTGTTTACATGTGTGTATAATTGTTGCGATTTACTTAATTGATGTCAACGCCGCGTTGTTATTAATTCTAGTTTGAAAATTTTTAAGTCACTTAGTATTCCATTTACAATTTAAAGCGCAGTTTGTGTGGTGTGCGAACGGCTCGAAGAGTAGCAAATTGTTGACAATTGTTTTCAGCTTGAGCAAATTAACCTTTAGTTTGTTATGTCATCTGTCATGTTATGTGAATATGTGCATCAATATTCAAATTGATTGAAATAGCTAGTACTTAATTGCCATTGATTCTGTCTCACAATTAAAATAATTTGCATGCACTCATCGTGACATCAGCAGACTTATTAATCGGAATGCAGTCCTGAGGTAATATTTAGTTGCATTTCACGATGTTTCAGTTCAGGTCAATGCAGAATGTGCTGCTAATCCAGTGAATTGAATATTGATCAAATTAAAAACTACTAGGAAATGTAGAGCACTAAGTAATTGCACCTGAAAATAAATCACTATATGAATTGAATTTATTTAGCATGCAAAATCCAGATATACTTGTTTATCGCACTCTATATATCGGTTAAAATATAATTCATATTATCTCGATGCAATTCGTTTGATCGCAAGGCACATTGTATACACAGGGAATATATTTATATATGTATATGCGTTTAAGCGTTAGTCGATCGTTTTGAACTTAATTCTTACATCATGCCGCAGATCAAAGGAAAATCGACAACGAGCAATTCAAGCTTGAAATGAAATTACAATCTCCAATCTCAGATAGAGTGGCTTATAGACGTCATGTACATGCATACATATATGCATATATATATGTGTGCATGGGAAAATAAATAATTGACTGTCCAGAAATATATAAAAAAAAATTTTTTTAAATACAAAACTAAGAATGATCGACGAAAAAGTACCCTGTAGTCTGTATTGTAAATCAGATCAACGTACTGCCGTTGAATGGCATTGCTTGGTGTTCATCTGAATTTTTCAAATAGAATAATATGAAATATTTTTTTATGAATAAAGTATTTTGAATGAAGTTGTCTTATGGTTTGCTGTACGTGCATACCCTGCTGAAGCAATTTGATACATAAAGGGTACTGGAGGAAAACAAACTATAAAGCAAAACTGCACTTGGAGTACAGTTGACATGATCGACTAGCTGCATAATTAACTAGCTAACAGCTAACCAGCTTTGGCCGGGCCGACAAGTCAGTGGTGCCACAAACAGCAGTAACTGTTGTGGTAATTGGTGCCGCTACCGGGTCGCCTGGTGTCGTGCCGTGTCGTGTGTCTCTAGGCAAATACAAACACCTCTTGCACAAAAACAATCAGCCTAGCACGAACTGACGAAGCGACCAACTGACGAACTGACTCATGCTCGAACAAACTCAATTGCAGCAGTAGCTTGTTAAAAGCAACAGAAACAGCAAATAAAATATATGTAAAGAGAGAGAGGGAGTGAAAAAGAAAAAACTGCAATAACAAGTCGTCAACAGAATGGGATGAGTATAGCAGTGGCGGTGAGGGTGGGACATAGTGTGGAGTGAAGTGGAGTGGAGAGGCGCACACGCAGTTCAACGTTTTTCACCTCATTCTTATTCCACCGGCCATTAAGTAGTTCAGCAGCAAACCTGGTTAACCGTCACATGTAGCTCCTGCAAATAGCAGCAGCAGCAGCAGCAGCAGCAATAGCAAAAACAACAAGAACAGCAACAACAGTAGCACATCAAATACATTCACCCGTGCACTCACATACATTCATTCATTCACTGTCTCACTCACACGCACATACACACACTCATACAGTCATCGCACACCCACACAGTAAAAATCTGAACTTGTTTGCCAACTGCGACGAAGCGAACTAATAAATTTCTACTTTGTTTTCCCCCTTTTCAATCATTTTTCCAGATTCAAGAAATCGCGCTAAGACAAAAATTCGCGTAGATACACACATACACAGGCACGCATATAAATGCGCAAAAAGTGTGCTAGTATATGTGTGAGTGTGTTGCTAGTATCTAATGATGTAGATGATTGCAATGATAATGAAAGCGATCATAATGATAATCATGATGAAGATGTTGTTGATTTTAATGTGGCAGCCGCGGCCGCACTGCTAACATAGTTGAGCAACGTTTCGCGAAAGTACAGCAATGTGGAAAATTGTAAATACGACCAAAAACTCAAAACGCAGAAAAACTAAACGCGCAAAAAGAAGAATTTTCATGCTCGCGTCACCATAAGACACCCATAAAGGAAAGAAAAACTGTCGTAAAAAGGCAGTCATAAAGGAAAACCCACCACTTAACAGGGTAGTGGGCTTCAAAAGCAACAACAACAACAGTAAGAATTTCAATTTCTAGCAAAAAAAAATAAAGTAAAGAAAACAAAAGCAACAACAACAGAGAATAACAAGAAAATCCTGCGAAGTAGAAAAAAGTTCAAGTCCGAAGTAGAAAAACCACTTAAAACATCGATGAAACGCTGACGGGGTCGGACGAGCGATGCGATTAACGCGTCAGAAGAGCGAGCGTAGGCTAGAGCTAGAGCGCGAGCGAGAGAGAGCGTAAAAAGGTGTTAGACAAGGGCGGGAGGGAGGTAGGGCGGGACAGGAATCTGCGAGCGACAAAGACGAACGCGTGCTAAGGAGCTAAGAAGCAGCCGTTGTTGTTATTGCGACGACGTTTTTTTTTTAGATATATATTTTTGTAAACTATATATTTAGTGGTAGTAGAGTGAAAAGGTGGTGTGTGTGTGCTGGTGGTCACGCAAGACGTGGCAATCGTCTGCAGGAGCCGAACCAATAATAACAGCGAGACAAAGGCAGCTGCAATTGCACCTTTAGCAGCGGCAGCGGCAGCAGCAACGATAGCGACAGGAGCGCCAAAGAGCGACAGCCGAGAGAGCGGCTTCTGTGTACATGTTTCGTGTGTGCCGAGAGGCAGAGAGCGCAAACGAGAGCCGAAGCGAACGAACAACGAACGAAGTAAACGAAGCGGCTGCCGCGCGTCGCGACGTCACCTTCGGCCATTCGGCTTTAGTAGTTGTAATTTGCAAAGCAAGGAGCGAGGAACGCGCGCGAAAACGAGCTAAGCAAAACGAGAAAAGGAACGAGCTAACGAAACGAGTAAAGCGTTTTTGAAGAGGGGAGTAGAGGGCGTAGTAGAGTGGAATCGGTAACCACAGCAACAACAGCCCACTAGTGTCTGTCCCTGTGTGAGTGTGTGTGTGTGTGAGAGTGCTTGTGAGTGCTCAAGGGGGAAATTGACGCATTCCAAACGCGGTTCGGTTACAGGCATAGGCTGACGCTGACTCTGACGTTGTTTCTCTTGTTGCTGTTGCCGCTGCTTTTGTTGATATTGCAGTCCCGCGTTGCTAATACCGGTCTTTTCGACTCACGTGAACGTTGTTATTTTTTTTTTTTTTATCGTATTTTTGCATTGTTCCCAGCAGCCGCTGCAAAGAAAGTTTGTGCCGCCAACAACGCGTTGCAAATACAGAGCCGGGTCAACATAAAAGATTTGCCAATGCAAATGCAAAGACAAATGCAAAAAATCAAAGATCAGCAAGTGCGTATATTATGGGCCGCTCTAAGTTCCCCGGGAAACCATCCAAGTCGATCAATCGTAAACGGATAAGTGTCCTGCAATTGGAGGATGATGCAGCGGCGGCGGCGGCTAGCGCTGCGGCTAGCACTGCGGCAACAGAGCAGCATCAGCAGGGCGAACAAAGCGCCGGCTCAGCGTCGCGGGAGAAGGGCAACAATTGTGATAACGATGACGATGATAATGCGCCAAGTGGTGCGACGACCAGCGGAAACAGTAGTACATCCGGAGGAGTTGCGGGTGCCACAGCCACCGAAGGTGGCAGCAGCGCGGACAACGGGTCCAGCGGGGGTAACACAACAAATGGTGGCAATGTAAATGGAGGCAGTCACCACAAGAACGCCACAGCTGCAGCCCCACTGTCGGCAGAGGTCAAGGAATGCAAAAATCAAGGCAACAATATCGAGCCCAACAACTGCATTGGCGCTGGGCCCGATGAGGCCGAGGACACAAACAACGATGACGAGGATGACAGTGGCAATGACAGGAAGGCAACAGCCGGCGTTGTCTCTTTTGGGCCCGGACTCGGTGCGTTGCAGCGTGCACGCAAAGGAGGCAATAAAAAATTCAAAAACTTGAATCTGGCCAGAGCGGAGGTGATGTTACCCTCAACGTCGAAACTCAAGCAGCAGCAACAACAACAACAACAGCAATTGCAACTTAATTGCCCTTCATCGTCTTCATCGTCATCCGCTCCTACGACTACAAAGGCGACGGCTTTAGCGATTGCTGCGCTGGCGTCGACGACGGCAACGACGTCAACGTCAACGTCGTCGTCGGCGTCAAGCATGCCTGGGACGTCACTGGCAGCAGCTGCTGGGGGCGGGGGAGGCACTGCTGCTGGCCTTCTGGCGAACCCCTTTGCCAACGTCGAGACAAACGTGGCAGAGGCACCAGCCGCTGCATCGGCAGCCGCATCAACAGCAACAGCAGCAGCAGGCGCTGGCGAAGATGTTGCAATGGTAAGTGGATTTCTTTAGATCATGTTGTACTGTACACACACGATACGCGCCCGCTTAATAAATGCGCACCTACAGCAACATGCAACACATATATGTACATATGTGTATATATACAAAAATAAGTTAAGAGCGATTTAACTCAGTGATTTTTGTTGTATTTTTGTTTGGTGTCTCCTCTTATGTGTATTGCGTGTTATTTGCTTATTCTGCCCCATTTCAGGCAATGTAAATAAGAATCCCGTCAAGTCGGGCGCTAAATTATGCGCCCCTCGGATTGCTAACTAACTAGTGGTTACCCTATCGCCTGCTTGTCTGACTATTGCCTGTGAGCTGCTCGCTTACCTGCTTAATTGGCTCTTATGACGTTTTCGCGCTTCGCCCCGCCTGTCTGCTTACTTACTTAGCTACCTACCTACCTGCCTGTCTGTACCTGCAAATAACTCGTTTTTCCCCCAAAACTTGCACTTGCTTACTGCTCTCCCCACCCTGCACCCTGGCCTCTGCATCCCCATACTCCTATTCGCATATCCCTTGCCCTGCTTTGTTTTGCTTTGCTTTGCTTTGCATGCTCTTCCGCCTGCTTTAGTTTTTTCTTTTTTTTTTGGTTTTGTTTGCTTTTTTTTTTACGAGCATGCATGTTATTTACTCGCTTTACTTGCATGCATTATTGATTGGCCAAAAGACATGGAGTGGAACCTTTATG
Source organism: Drosophila mojavensis (assembly GCF_018153725.1). Classification (NCBI taxonomy): domain Eukaryota; kingdom Metazoa; phylum Arthropoda; class Insecta; order Diptera; family Drosophilidae; genus Drosophila; species Drosophila mojavensis. Next base: position 4,910,830 of record NW_025318693.1, on the reverse strand, counting down.
ACTAACCTGTCGTTTGCGTTTTTCCAGCTAAAGGCTTCAAACGAAATGGGCACTGAGGCCGGCCCAGAAGCCGCTGTCGCCGCAGGCAAATCGAATGGGTGCAGTCCCAGCGCCAATGCGGTGGCCGGCACGAGTGCCGCCCCAGGGGCCCCCACGGCGACCAAGCAGAAGAAAACGGTCACCTTCAAGAATATACTCGAGACCAGTGATGACAAGTCGGTGGTGAAGCGTTTCTACAATCCGGACAATCGGGTGCCGCTCGTTTCGATCATGAAGAAGGACAGCATGAACCGACCGCTCACCTATTGCCGGGGCAGCGAGTTCATTGTGCGTCCCTCCATACTGTCCAAGATACTCAACAAGAACTCCAACATCGACAAGCTCAACTCGCTGAAATTTCGCTCAGTGCATGCCTCGGCATCCACCGCACAGGAATCGAGCTCCGCGAATCTTTTTGGCTCTGGTCTGAGTCGAGCCTTTGGCGCCCCCATGGACGACGAGGACGCCGTTTCGGGTGGTGTCACATTTCACAAGGAGGAGCCGCAGTCCAGAGCAACGGAAGACAACGACGATGATGGGTAAGTGTATTAGTTAATTAATAATTGAGTGAATTAGCGCATTCATGGTTTAACTAATTCCTATTTATAAATTTCGCGAAACATTCAGGGAACTAGTTTAATATACAAAATATTTGGAAATGATAACTAAACCAACTTTTTATTATAATTTATAGCTCCGAAAGTAGCGATGACATTGAGGACGATGAGGGCATTGATGATGAAGAAGTGGAGGACAAGGAAGAGGCGAAGCCCGAGAAGAGTGCTGAAACAACAGCTAATATGGATGAAAAGGATGGTGACGACAGGCAACTGGTCGTGGATAAGCATTTCGTGTTGCCCAAACGCAGCACACGCTCATCTCGCATCATAAAGCCCAATAAGCGTCTCCTTGATATGGGCGGGATAAGCAGTAAGAAGAGCACCAGCGATGCCGTTAGCAAGCCTAAGCCGAAGAACTATTTTGGGCTGACGGACTTTGCCAGCGAAATGGCCGCTTCGACGTCGTCAGCATCATCATCATCGTCCGTTGCTTTGAGCCAGAAGCTGTTGAAGGAAACGTTTCCTAGCTTTGGCTCAACGAAGCTCAACAGCAGTTTTGTGATGCGCCAGCCGCGCCTGCAGTTCCAAACGGACAAGGGTGGGTCGTTTGTGGGCGCCAAGCTGCCCACAGCGTCGCCATCGCCTGCGTTATCCAGTGCCATTTCGTTAGCAAATGCTGTATCCTTTGGCTCTCTCAATAATGCCAATTCAGGTATGGGAATCGTGGAGTTTAAGCACCTCTAGAGCATCGTTTTTAATTGACTTTTTGGTAATTTCAGCTGTGAGTACGTCATGCGCCATTTGCTCAGCGCCAGTGAACAACAAGAATGCGACGCTGGAGCGAAAATATGGCGCAATTGCCTGTGATGTTTGTCGGAAGTTCAACTCAAGAATGACAAAGGTATCCAAGCTATCGACGCCAACACAGTCGGCTCAGCAACTGCAGTGCAAGGGCGCAAACGGTATGCATTTATCAAAATAGTTGCTAATAAATACATGAATAACATTTCGCCAATCTACAGGCGGCAACTGCAGCATACAATCGGCCAAGAGCCAGCTGAAGAACTTCAAGAAGCTCTACAAGGAGCGCTGCACGGCTTGTTGGCTTAAGAAATGCATAACGGTATTCCAGCTGCCCTCGGGGCATAGAAGCCGCTTGAGTGCCATGCTGCCCGCCAATATGCGCGAAGAGAGCGCACCCAAGGACGACAAAAGCTCGGAGCTGCTTTCGCCCACGGCTAACATGCGCTTCACAGCGCCGACAAACTCCGCCACGTCTGCGAGCTCCGGCACGACCATCATGTGGAAGTCCAGTGCGGAGTCTGCAGTGAACATCATCAAGTCGAATCCTCTGGCAGAGAATAATGTTACCTTTGGCAGCACTCCATTGCTCCGACCTGCAATACTCGAAAAGCCGTTGTTCTTAAAGATAGCCAGCGATAACAAAAAGCCGAAAGAATTAAAAGTCGCGTCCACGGAGGCGGTTGCTCTAAGTCCCGTGCCCAGCACCAGTGAACCATCAGTGGCTGCGCCAAATAAAGCCACGCGCAAGGCCAAGCAGGACAAAGAGAAAGCAAAGGAACAGGAAGGCGATAAGCAGCTTAGTCCCAGTACAAGAAAAGTGACTGACGTCAACACATCGGAGATTCAAAAGGATGATCAACAACATCCACCAGCAGCAGCGATTGGAGCGTCCATCGCCAACTCTTCTGCAGCCCAAACGAACTCCACTTCCGCCACCCACAGTGCAATGGAGACGGCTGAGGCAGCCTCCACGCCGACATCGGCAGCGCCGGATAACTTGAAGCGGCAGCGCATTGACCTGAAGGGGCCGCGTGTGAAACACGTGTGCCGCAGTGCATCCATAGTTCTTGGTCAGCCGCTAGCCACCTTTGGCGACGAGGAAGACGAGCTGGCAGCGGCAGAAACAGCACCGCCAGCAACTGTGCCGGAGGCCAACGCCAAGAAGCCCAAGTCGCCACAGACCGTGCAAATGATCATCGATGAGAACGACAACTGTGCCACCTGCAAGCCAACGACTAATGAAACCACAGCGGAAGCCCAGCCAGTTGCTAAGGCTGCGCTGGAACCGAAGAGCGGTAAATCAAGTGCGCAAACAGAGGCTAAAAAGGCAACAACTACATCGGCATCCTCCAAGGGCAAAGTTACTACGCGAAATGCGACTGCAACTGTGACATCAGCGGCCAGCGGTCTGATGCCCAGCAAGAAGCAGCGGAATCACGAGGGGAGCAGCACGGCTGGAAATCAGGCGGCTGCTCCGCAGAGTCGTCGTGCCCTGGCTAAGGAAGTGAACCGGCTGAAGGCGTTGATTTCAATCGATTTCTGGGAGAACTACGATCCGGCCGAAGTGTGTCAAACGGGATTTGGATTGATTGTCACAGAGCCAGTGGCGCAGCGTGCTTTATGCTTTCTGTGCGGCTCGACGGGCCTGGATCCGCTCATCTTTTGCGCCTGCTGCTGTGAGCCCTACCATCAGTATTGTGTGCTGGACGAGTACAATCTGAAGCACAGCTCCTTTGAGGATACGCTGATGAACAGCCTGTTAGACACGTCCAGCAATGCCTGCGCCATTTCAGCGGCAACGAATACGGCGCTGAATCAGCTGACGCAGCGACTCAACTGGCTATGTCCGCGCTGCACCGTTTGCTATACGTGCAACATGTCGTCCGGGTCGAAGGTGAAGTGTCAGAAGTGCCAGAAGAACTACCACAGCACGTGCCTGGGCACCAGCAAGCGATTGCTGGGTGCGGATCGGCCCCTAATCTGCGTCAACTGTTTGAAGTGTAAGTCCTGCGCCACCACCAAGGTGTCCAAGTTCGTGGGCAATCTGCCCATGTGCACCGCCTGCTTCAAGCTGCGCAAGAAGGGCAACTTCTGCCCCATCTGCCAAAAGTGCTATGACGACAACGACTTCGACCTGAAGATGATGGAGTGCGGCGACTGCAACCAGTGGGTGCACTCCAAGTGCGAGGGCCTCAGCGACGAGCAGTACAATCTACTGAGCACGCTGCCGGAATCCATTGAGTTCATATGCAAGAAGTGCGCCAGGCGCTGCGATGTCTCCCGCCAAAAAGCGGACGAGTGGCGTCAGGCTGTCATGGAGGAGTTCAAGTCGAGCCTGTACAGCGTGCTCAAGTTGCTCAGCAAGTCGCGGCAAGCGTGCGCCTTGCTCAAGCTGAGTCCGCGCAAGAAACTCCGTTGCAGCTGTGCCGCAGGAGGAGGCAAGGCTCAGGCTCAAGGCAAGCTGCAGCCCAAGGCGCTGCAGTTCACCTACAACGGGCTGGGCAGCGATGGCGAGAGCCAGAACAGCGACGATGTGTACGAGTTCAAGGAGCAGCTGAGCTCGTCCAATCCGAAGCCGTCGACTCCGGTGCCATGTACCTGCCTGCAGCCATCGACCCAATCGCAGTCGTTCAGCCTCGTCGACATTAAGCAGAAGATCGCGAACAATGCCTATGTTTCGCTGGCGGAGTTCAATTACGACATGAGCCAGGTGATACAGCAGAGCAACTGTGATGAGCTGGACATAGCCTACAAGGAGCTGCTGAGCGAGCAGTTTCCCTGGTTTCAGAACGAGACCAAGGCCTGCACGGATGCGCTCGAGGAGGATATGTTTGAGTCGTGCGGCTATGAGGAACTGGAGGAGTCTCCGTCCGCATATGCCGAGCACAATACAGCAACGCAGCCACCGAGTGCCGGCCTCCTGGACATACCGTTGGCCGATGTGGACGATCTGGGTGGATGTGCGGTGAAGACACGTCTCGACACGCGCGTCTGCCTCTTTTGCCGCAAAAGCGGTGAGGGCTTATCCGGGGAGGAAGCGCGTCTACTTTACTGTGGTCACGACTGTTGGGTGCACACGAACTGCGCCATGTGGTCCGCCGAGGTGTTCGAGGAGATCGACGGCTCGCTGCAGAATGTGCACAGCGCAGTGGCCCGCGGTCGGATGATCAAGTGCACCGTCTGCGGCAATCGAGGCGCCACAGTTGGCTGCAATGTCAAGTCGTGCGGCGAGCACTATCATTATCCCTGTGCGCGAAGCATCGACTGTGCCTTCCTCACCGACAAGTCCATGTACTGTCCGGTTCATGCTCGCAATGCGCTCAAGGCGAATGGATCCCCGGGCGTTACCTACGAAACGAACTTTGAGGTCTCGCGTCCCGTTTACGTGGAGCTGGATCGCAAGCGTAAAAAGCTGATTGAGCCCGCCAAGGTGCAATTCCACATTGGATCGCTCGAGGTGCGACAGCTGGGCTCCATTGTGCCGCGCTTCTCCGACTCCTTCGAAGCCCTAGTACCGATCAATTTCCTGTGCAGCCGGCTGTATTGGTCCTCCAAGGAGCCATGGAAGATCGTTGAGTACACGGTACGCACCACCATACAGAACAGCTACTCGTCCACGCTGACACTCGACGCCGGGCGAAACTTCACTGTGGATCACACCAATCCGAATTATTCGCTGGTGCAGTTGGGTCTGGCGCAGATAGCGCGATGGCACAGCAGTCTGGCGCGCAGCGATCTGCTGGAGACGGACTGGGCCGAGTTTCCGAATTCGTATGTGCCACCCGATGAGAACACCGAGGAGGAACCGCAACAGAATGCGGATCTATTACCGCCAGAGATAAAGGATGCCATATTCGAGGACTTGCCGCATGAACTGCTCGATGGCATCTCCATGCTGGACATATTCATGTACGAAGATCTGGGCGACAAGACCGAACTGTTCGCCATGAGCGACCAGTCCAAGGACGGCACAACGGCCACATCACAGGCGACAGGCGGATCGGTGAGCATCTGCGACGATGACACGCGCAACTCAAATAGCCTCAGCAAGCAGCTGGAGCTCAGCAATTGCTGGCCAGCCAGCAATCCCGTTGAAGATGCCATGCTGTCCGCCACACGCAGCTCCAACCAGGCGAAGCAGCGAAACAGCGAGGTGCTCAAGAAAACGGCCACGGCTCAAACGCGCTCCTGGCCCAAGATGGATGGCAGCAGCGTTGCGGTTTTCAAGCGGCGCAAGCTCTCCAAGAACCTGCCCGAGGGCGTGCTCCTCAGTCTCAATCAACGCAACAAAAAGGAAATGGCCACCGTGGCCGGCATCACGAGGCGCCAGTCGATCTGCGGCAGCAGCGAGCTGCTCGCCGAGGGAAACGCAGCCATGCGCACCAAGAGCTTTACGTGGAGTGCAGCGAAGCGATATTTCGAAAAGAGCGAGTCTCGCGACGAGGCTGCCAAATTGAAGATTATGCAAATGGATGGCGTGGACGACTCCATAACCGAGTATCGGATTATTGGCAGCGATGGCAACCTGTCGACGGCCCAGTTCACGGGGCAGGTGAAGTGTGAGCGCTGCCAGTGCACATATCGCAACTACGACTCCTTCCAGCGACACTTGGCCAGCTGTGAGCCCATGTCCACCAGCGAATCGGAGTCGGAGACCACGACGGGGCCCTCTCAGCTCAGCGCCGAGAGCCTCAACGAGCTGCAGAAACAGGCAATCGCCGCAGCCACGCTGGGCAACACGGGCGGACTCAACTATTTGCAGACCTCCTTTCCGCAGGTGCAGAACCTGGCCACCTTGGGCCAGTTCGGAGTGCAGGGTCTGCAGGGCTTGCAGGCGCTACAGCTGCAGGCGCAGTCTCTGGGCAATGGCTTCTTTCTGTCCCAGCCAAATGCCACACAGGCGACGTCCAATGGCAACGATGATCTGCAGCTCTATGCGAACTCACTGCAGAATCTGGCGGCCAACCTGGGCGGCGGCTTTGCCCTGACACAGCCAACGGTTAACGCGCAGGCGCAACCCCAGCTGATAGCGCTCTCCACGAACCCGGATGGAACGCAGCAGTTCATACAGATACCACAGGCCAATGGAGCTGCGCCACAGCTGCTGCAGACGACTGCGCCAACAGCCATGCCAACGACCACATACCAAACGCTGCAGGCGACCAACAGCGATAAGAAGATCGTCCTGCCGCTGCGTGGCACCGCCAAGCCGCTCAAGACGGTGGCCACGAAAGCGGCGCAGCAGGCAACAGCAGCGGCTAAGCAGAAGCAGCTGAAGTCAGCGCAAGGCGTCAAGCCCATTCAGGCGAAGCTGCAGCCCCAGCAGCAGCAGCAGCAGCAGCAGCAACAACAACAACAACAACAGCAGCAGCAGCATCAACAACAACAGCCCATCACGGTCACCGCTGGCACCACCCAGCTGCTTGGTCAGAATTTGCTGCAGCCCCAGCTGCTGTTTCAGAGCAACTCGCAGCCGCAAACGTCGCAGCTGCTGCTGCCGCAAACCCAGGCGCAGAACATCATTTCGTTTGTGACCGGGGACGGCAGTCAGAACCAGCCGCTGCAGTACATCTCGATACCGACGGCCAATGACTATAAGTCACAGCAGACGACGGCCACGCCCACGTTCCTGACTGCGCCGGGCGGTGGTGCGACATTTCTGCAAACCGATGCAAGTGGGAATCTGGTGCTAACCACCGCTCCGACCAACTCGGGCCTGCAGATGCTCACCGGATCGCTGCAGGCGCAGCCCCAGGTCATCGGCACGCTCATCCAGCCGCAGACGCTACAGCTAACCACGGGGGGAGATGGAACGCAGGGTGCGACAACACAGCAGCCACTCATACTGGGTGGAGCAACTGGCGGTGGTGCCACTGGGCTGGAATTTGCCACTACGACGCCTCAGGTCATACTGGCCACGCAGCCCATGTACTACGGCTTGGAGACAATAGTCCAGAACACGGTGATGTCTTCGCAGCAGTTTGTGTCCACGGCCATGCCGGGTGTGCTTAGCCAGAATGCAAGTTTCTCGGCCACGACGACCCAGGTGTTCCAGGCCAGCAAGATCGAGCCAATTGTCGATCTCCCCGCTGGCTATGTGGTGCTCAACAATGCAGTGGATGCGGGCAGCAGCACCGGCTGGAATACTGCCAGCGTGCTGCAGCAGAGCCAGTCCCAGACGACGGAGGACGCCACCACACAGTTGCTGCAGAATGCTGGCTTTCAGTTCCAGACCGCCACGCCCACAACGTCCGCACAGCAGACCATGTCGGACTATGTGGCCCCAATGGTGGTTACGGCCAAGGTGCCGCCGGTGGCACAAGTGAAGCGCAATGCAAACGCGACAAAGGCAAACATCTCGATGCTCAGCAAGGTGCAGCCGCAGCCACAGCAGCCCCAAGTGGTCAACAAAGTGCTGCCCACCAATGTCGTTACACAGCAGCAGCAACAGCAGCAACAGCAACAACAACAGCAACAGTATCAGCAGCAGTCACAGCAACAACAACAACAACAGCAGCAGCATCATCCGCAGCCAAAGCAGCAGCAAACGAGTCACCTGAATGTGAAACATACGTCACAATTTCAGCGGCAGCAGCTGTCAAATGAGCTGAAGAGCAAGCAGGCAGCGGTGCAGCAGCAGACGGGCACCACGTGCGGCGCACCACCCAGCATAGCCTCGAAGCCACTGCAGAAGAAAACCAACTTGATCAGGCCCATTCACAAGGTTGAGGTGAAGCCAAAGCTTATGAAGCCGGCACCCAAGCTACCCACTTCGGCAGCTGCAATTCAACAACAGCAGCAGCAGCAGCCGTCAGCGGTGGCTAATCAGATGCCTAAGGTGGCGCTGTTACAACAGCGCCTGCCCGCGCCACTCCAGCAACAGCAATTACAGCAGCAGCAGCAGCAACTACAGCCGCAGCAGCAACAGCAGCAGCAGCTATCCGTGCCTCAACTGCTGCCCACACAGCAGCCGATCATCAGCATAGTGAACACATCAGAGCCCCAGGCAACCACCCAGTTTGTAATTACGCCGACGGTGCAGGCACAGCCCATACAGCTGCTGGAGCAGCAGCCATCCCAACAACCACACCAGTTGCAGCAGCAGACGCAGCAGCAGCAGCCGGATCTTCTCATCAATGGCAATCCTACGAGGCTGCAGCACTATACCAGCAATTCGTTACCCACGAATGTGGTCAATCCTCTGCAGCTGCAGCAGCCGATAGCTGTTAGCACCACCAACAACAGCACCACTGCGGCGCCGCAGAACAGCATTACGATAAATAGCCGGCCCACGAATCGGGTGCTGCCCATGCAACAGCGGCAGGAGCCGGCGCCACTGAACTGCGACGCCGTGGTCCAGTCGCCGACGCCACCCAAGCCCATAGATGAGCCAGTGATTGCGGCCGCATCCACGCAGAAGGCAGTGCTCAAATGCTACGCGCAGCAGGAGCAGAAATCTCCTGGCTACGAGGCGGAATTGAAGACGAGCACCACATTGGATAGTCTGGTGCAGACGAATTCCATAACGACGCTGCAGTTGCAGCAGCAGCAACAGGAGCCGCTCTATAGTGAACACATCTTCGAGAAACAGTCGGAGGCACAGCCACAGCTGGAGAAACCGAAAGCCAACGATCTCATGCTCATTGACTCCACCTCATGCCAACAGCAACAGCAGCAGCAACAAGAACAACAACAACAGCAACAGCATATGGATATAGTTAGTAATGGCTTTCAGCTAACATCTAACGAGAGCTGCCTGCTGGAGAAGAATGGTTTCCATGTGGAGGCTGTGCCCATGGAGACGGACGATCATTATGACAGGCTGAAGAACGGCAACGGAACTGAGGGGCTGAGTCAAGTGGATGATGCCGATGAGGAGGAGGAAGACGACGATGACTTTAGCTTGAAGATGGCAACGTCGGCATGCAATGATCACGAAATGTCCGATAGCGAGGAGCCGGCGGTAAAGGAGAAGATCAGCAAGATTCTGGACAACCTGACAAACGATGATTGTGCCGATTCTATAGCCACGGCAACCACAGTCGAAGCGAGCGCTGGCTATCAGCAAATGGTCGAGGATGTGCTGGCCACGACTGGCGCCGGTTCAGTGGCTACGGATGACGAAGCTTTCACGGCCACAGCTGAGGAGACGGCTGCAGTGGAAGCAGCGGCCAGCTACATCAACGAAATGGCCGAGGCCCACGAGCTGCAGCTGAAGCTACAAGCGGGCGTTGAGCTGGAGCTGAAGAAACCCAAACTCGACCTGCCACAGCAGCCAGATGCCGTGCAGCCTAATGAGATGCCCACAGCCGCTGCCCCACAGCAGCCGCCGCCAGTGCGCGACCCCAAGAAGATTAGTGGACCCCATCTGCTGTACGAGATACAAAGCGAAGACGGCTTCACCTACAAGTCGAGCTCGATTGCCGAGATATGGGAGAAGGTGTTCGAAGCTGTGCAGGTGGCACGACGAGCTCACGGTCTGACGCCTCTGCCAGAAGGACCACTGGCCGACATGAGCGGAGTGCAAATGATCGGGCTTAAGACGAACGCCCTCAAGTATCTGATCGAGCAACTGCCGGGCGTCGAGAAGTGCGTCAAGTACACGCCCAAGTATCACAAGCGTAACGGGAACGTGTCCACATCTGCCGGAGCTGGGCATGCGGTCAGCGGGGCGTCTGGCAACAGTGCAGCACTTCTTGGCACTGGAACGGATGGCCAGCCGATTATAGACTACGGCTCTGATCAGGAGGAGCTGCAGGAGAACGCATACGAGTGTGCACGCTGTGAGCCCTATAGCAGTCGCTCAGAATACGACATGTTTAGCTGGCTGGCGTCCAGGCATCGCAAGCAGCCCATCCAGGTGTTTGTGCAGCCTTCCGATAACGAACTGGTGCCCAGGTAGGTCACATCGCTTTGAGTGATATGCGAACTGAACTAATTCATGATTTACTTTGTAGACGCGGAACTGGAAGCAATCTTCCCATGGCCATGAAGTACCGTACGCTGAAGGAGACCTACAAGGATTACGTGGGCGTCTTCCGCTCTCACATCCATGGACGTGGTCTCTACTGCACTAAAGATATCGAAGCGGGTGCGTAATGTCCTTGAACTTTCTGTGAATTTAAGCTAATTGTTGAGCAACTAATTTTCCACAGGTGAAATGGTTATCGAGTACGCTGGAGAACTGATACGCTCTACGCTGACGGACAAGCGGGAGCGATATTATGACAGCCGCGGAATTGGCTGCTACATGTTCAAGATTGACGACAATCTCGTTGTGGATGCCACAATGCGTGGCAATGCGGCACGTTTTATCAATCACTCTTGTGAGGTGAGTGGTACTGGTTTAGGTTGAATGAATAGATAACATAATTGGAATGATTTTGTCTTTCACAGCCGAATTGCTACTCGAAAGTCGTCGATATACTTGGACACAAGCACATCATCATCTTCGCCCTGCGTCGCATCGTGCAGGGCGAGGAGCTGACCTATGACTACAAATTTCCATTCGAGGATGAGAAAATTCCCTGTTCATGCGGCTCAAAGCGTTGCCGCAAGTACTTAAACTAGGCCAGATCCAAAATGCATATAGAAACATATATAGAATACAAATAATGGACGGCGCAGCGCGCTCGTCCAGGACATACTCAATGAAGAATACGACAAACAAGCAACATGTGTAGTTAACGGTTATTTCGATCTTATTTTTGGTCAATCGTGATACATTTCATTTGATAGCATATATTTTAAGTAGACGTAGATAAAACAGTTGTACACGTAAGAGTTAAACGTTGATATTATATAAAATATATATCCCATACATATTCGTATATAAACAACTAATATTCTAATAATATAACGCGACTTGTGCTCATATCTATATGGCAAACCCATTGATATAATCTGTACGAAATATATATTTTATCATGTATCTAAAGTGTGTAGATTTACACTGTAACACACTCTCACACACACACACATAATAATATGGAAAAACTCGATGATTTCAGTATTCTGCGAAGATGGTTTAACTGTATATGAACTATGTTTAAAATATATGCATTATATATACATATGTATTAGCTACCAGATATGAAATTCAGTATATTAAGGCTTGACAGATTCTATATATATTAAAATAATTAACCTAGGCATAATAATGTTGCAAATCACGCGATCAAGATCAATATATATGTATACCTGTTTGGTCAGATTATCAATCCATGAATGGCCAAATCGGTGGACAACCATTTAATGATTATTTACAGGGGCTTGTGTTAGATTGTATATAAAGAAACAAAAATGAACATTGAATTAAATATAAAGTGTTAGGTAATTAAATATTTATGCATAAGAAGCAACAAATCTCTAATTATAAAAGAAGCAGATTCAACTATTTTATGTAGATATATGCGCACTTGCAAATTGAGTATTTATGTTTGTTGCAATTGAACTTACTAACTAACTAACTATTACAAATAATAATAATCCAATGGCCTAATCTAATATATATATATACATATATACTTAAACATGCATACACACCACAAACACACATACACATATGTATGTTAGTATTGGCTACGCGAGAAGTAACTAAGCATCACCTTTGAAATTATTTTGTGAACAGAAAACACCAATGTAATTGTTAAGAAGTGACAGACAAACGCATAATTATACTATAGTTTTCAAATGAGCACGTATTCGTGCGATTTATTTATGTATTTCTTATCGATTTTTAAATTCTATGTAAATTCGTGTAATTCGTTTGTCGTCGCTTAAAAACAAAAGATTGTGTTCTAAATTTATAACTAGTTTAAATATGTAAAATTGTTCTTTTATTTTGTATGCGTCACATCAGCCTCTTATTGCCGGCTTTTACAAGTAATCCTTATTTATTAAGCAGCTCCCTTGTATTCTACTAGTTGTAATATGTATTGATTCGGTTAAGCCTACTTTTAGCTCGTTTTATATTTGTATTTTTGTCAAAAGTCGGTTTGATTAATTCAACCACATTATCTATAGTATAACTTACATAGTTCGGTTCGGAATCATACGAAAGCTAGCAAGCATACGAATGTACAGGCAAAGTTCCACAGCATTTTTGGCAGCCATTCAGACGCGGGCACTTTTTGCCCGACGTCAAGGAATTTTATATTTTTATTCCCTAAAGAAAAAAGTTTAATAAACTACAGAATAAATTATTTTAAACAATGTTTGTTGCTTTTTCTTGGCAAATGGTGAACCATATGCAAACATTGAGGAACTCAAATGAGGATCTACGGATTATGTGGGTTTGCTCTTATTCTACGGATTGATCAATACAAAATATATATATACACAAGTATGCTTAAGGAAATTATACCAACTCCTTGAGAGACAAATTTCTTCGATTAGCTCAGGGTTTGACGTGATTAATTCGCTGCCTCGCCTCGTTGGCCGCGCAGAGTGCATTGCGTGCGGCCTTCTGGGTTTTGGCATAGTCGTTGCGGGCTTCACTCAGTTGGCGCAGCAGAACGGAGACGCGCTTCTGGGCTGCCTCCAGGAGGCTGGTCTTGTCCGCCATGGACTGCTGGCAGGCGGCCGAGACCTGCTCTGCGCTATCGCAATTCTCTCTGGCCAGCTTCTGGCCGGTGATAAGCAGCTTCAGCTCCTCCTGGGCTTGTCGATGTGCTTTGAGCGCCAACTGGCTGTTCGACTCGGCTGAGCTGAGCTCCGAAGATTCCTCCTGCACAATTATCTCAGCCTCCCGCACCTCCATCTCCAGCTGCTCGAGCACCTGAAGTTTTCCCGACAGCACAGCTTCCGCCGCCCTGGCAGCTGCGGCCGCCTTCTCCGAAAACTCGAGCTTAATCCGATCGGACGCCTCCTTCACCGCACTCTCCATATCATCGTTGGCCTGTTTAGCCTCTATCGCTGCTTTCATCGCTATGCCCGTCCCATGGGATTTCGAGTTCAACTTTCTGGGTCTGGGTTGGGGCGACGGCTTGTCGCCATCATTGTCACAGCCCGAGTGATCCCTCTCCCCAGTGCCCTGGAAACTGCCTCTGTCGTCGACGAATTTGCTATTGTGGTTCAATAGCCGCTTAAACCGAGCCTGATGCGCTGCTCTATGCAGATCCCGGCGGGATGAGTAGCCCGAAGCGAATTCTATTTGTGTAACAGACGACAATATAATGAACCACATGATTTGAAAGTTTAGTCGCATTTTCCGTACTAACAAACATTTTTCACTTTCTCAGTTTCAAAACATGGGGCCACTTGACAGCTGTGTTTCATAATAATGAATATGGAAAGGGCGGCACAATGCTCTATATTTCCGTATTTGTGGTCCTAAACATCGGCTGTATATCCCAGAGCTCTGTCATCAGGCCGTCCGAGAAGGTCAGTAGTGCGATATTCCCTTTCCAGTTTGAATCAAACCCAAACTGACAGATCTACAACAAACGTAGCCTTGAGATATTTCCAAATATTGCGCGGCTGGCCGAGGAATGTAATAATAAAAAGGATGGAGGCGGAGAGGACACCAAGGACTGCAAAATTTCGATTGGCAAATCAGATGCCAAGTCCAAGGCCTCCAGCATTGCCCAGAAAGCGGCTCAAGAGGCAAAGGCGGCAAATGATGCACAAATGACAGCGGCGGATGCTGCCGCGACTCAGGTGAAGCTGGAGCTCGCCGAGAAGGCCTTTCAGTCCGCACGCGCTGCCGAGGCCGCTCTGGCCGGCAAGCAGCAGATCTTCGAGCAACTGCAGCTGGAGAACCGCGAAGCCGAATCTGTGGTGCAGGAGGTTGGCAGCTCGCTGCACAATACGCAGGCGAATGCTATCGCTGCCAGCGACGCCATCGTCGAGGCAAGGAGCCAACTGGAAACCCTCAAGAAACTTGTGCGAGCTTTCACCAAGAATCTCGAAAGCATGGAGAACATATCGACTGGGGCACAACAGGAGCTGGCCGAGAAGACCCAGCTGCTGGAGGCGGCCAAGAATCGCCAGCAAACCCTGGTCAGCCAGCTGCTGAAGGCCAAGAACGACTACGAGGACACCAAGAAGGCCGCCTACAAGGCAACCTGTGCCGCAGTCGATGCCAAGCAGAAGGCGCAAAGGAGTCGGCGTCAGAATAATTGCAATCGAACTGTGAATGATTTTAAGCAATCGAATAATGTTGATTAAGCTTTATAGCATCAAAGATGCAAAAATAAATTTTCTTGTATATCTGTTATAGATTGTAGAAGACTGAAACATTCTTGCACATTATAAAGGTCAAACCTGCCTCGGAAAGACGGTGTTGAGATGAATCATTCTTGAACAAGTATAATGTACAGCCCGATTAAGAACAGTGAAATATATATTGAAATAATGTCACCAATTTCATGGGGTTACTCTATTGGCAAGACCTGCCAGCTATGTCCCAATCCACAGATCCACAGATCAGTGATATTATGGAACCTGTACTCGCAGAGACAGCGACCAGGTCGTCATCTATATCCATCTATAATAAGGCTACCGTGCTTTTGCCTGCGTGCGCATATGTGTGTGTGTAGCTCAGAATGATAGGATAGGATAGGGTTCCTCTAGTCGAGCAGTGTTGACTAGAACACTTCTACATGTTTTATTTTCTCTATAAAAGTTTTAGTCGTCAAACTTGAAATCGAAACAATGAACTTAAAAGGGCTAGCACAATGCACTATATATACGTATTACTGGTCCTTAACTTCGGCTGTTTATCCCAGAGCTATAAGATCGGAGCGCGCGACAAGGTCAGTAGAATGTGATTGGGCTAATTAGCTAGAATTTAACGTGGGCTGCCAGGCCTCCAGCAAACGTAGCCTCGATATATATCCGGACACGGTGAAGCTGGAGGATTCGGGTGCTCCGAAAGACGCTGGCGCTGGTCAGGATTGTGAAACCAAGACTTGCTCTGGCGCTCTTTCCATTGGGATGACCGACCCGAAAACAAAAGCCACAAATATTGCGCAGAAGGCGGCGCAGGAGGCGAAGGCGGCGAATGATGCACAGGTGGCCGCCGCAG
Organism: Drosophila mojavensis; assembly: GCF_018153725.1. Classification (NCBI taxonomy): domain Eukaryota; kingdom Metazoa; phylum Arthropoda; class Insecta; order Diptera; family Drosophilidae; genus Drosophila; species Drosophila mojavensis. Next base: position 4,895,398 of record NW_025318693.1, on the reverse strand, counting down.
AGGCAGCTGCGTCGCAGGTGAAAATCCAGCTGGCCGAGAAGGCGCTACAATCGGCCCGCGCGGCCGAGGCAGCTCTGGCGGGCAAGCAACAAATCATGGAGCAACTGGAGGCGGAGCATCGCGAGGCCGAGGCGGTCGTTCAAGACGTAAGTAACTCCCTACAGAATACACAGGCGAATGCCGCAGCGGCCAACGATGCGGCCAACGAGGCAAAGAACCAACTCGGAAAGCTAAAGCAGCTGGTGCAGGCATCCATTGCGAATCTGGCCAACATCGAGAGCGTCTCGGGCGGCGCACAGCAGGAGTTGGCCGAGAAGACGCAGCTGCTGGAGGCGGCCAAGAATCGAGTGGACAGCCTATTGCGTCAGCTGAACTTGGCCAAGCAGGACTACGATAAGACCAAGAAGGCGGCCTACAAAGCAGCCTGCTCGGCGGTCGAGGCCAAGCAGAAGGCGCAGAGGACTCGACGTAAAGCCGCAGATCCAAAATCGCCTTCTCCTTGACCATTTATCTCATATTGTATATTTTTTATCAGCAGACACTGCACAATGTCTGCGACTTTATGCCTGATGACAAGATTAGGGAAATATTGATTTCAATAAAATTCGATTTTATAAACTAAATGATTTCTAAAAGAATCTGCTGTGATAAGATTTATGTGGGGGCATCAATGGCGTCACTTCCTGCGGAAATTTGAGAATATCGTAAACTGCGATGCGATATAAAATACGATATCAAACATGGAGCAATGGACGTTAATATCGATTCTGCTTTGATTCATAGGCTTATAGATATTTGGAGTATTTGGATTTCCCGTGTTGTGAAAACTTAGTCAATGTGAAAACTGGCAACAAAACTGTGAAGTCGCTGAGAATATGTTTTATAGAACCGTGTTGCTGTTGCTGCTTCTATTGCTGCAAGCGATACCGCGGCTGAGCAGCTACAGCTATGACGAGCCTGCTAAGAGGGAAGAGCGAGCTCTTGGCGAACAGGATACGAGCGGGTGCTCGGATGACGGCTGCAACAAAAAGACCGCCAATATGTTGGACAAAAGTGATCCCAAGACAAAGGCGTCGAATATTGCCCAGAAGGCGGCCCAGGAGGCGAGGGCCGCCAGCGATGCGCAAATGGCCGCCGCAGAGGCAGCTGCCACACAGGTCAAGCAGCAGTTGGCCGAGCGGGCGGCGCAGTCGGCACGTGCCGCCGAGGCAGCGCTGGCCGGCAAGCAACAGATTGTGGAGCAACTGGAGCAGGAAATGACCGAAGCGGATGCCGTGGTGGCGGACATCACCACATCACTGCAGACCACACAGGCGAATGCCAACACCGCCTCACAAGTTGTCGCCGAGTCGCAAGCCCAGCTCAATCAGTTGAAGCGCTTGGTAGCCGCCTTCACGGCAAATCTGGCCAATATTGAGAATGTGGCAAACGGTGCGCAGCAGGAGCTGGCTGAGAAAACACAACTCCTGGAGGCGGCCAAGAATCGCGTGGAGGGCCTCAATCGCCAGCTCAGCGAGGCGAAGCAGGACTTTGAGAAGACGAAGAAGGCTGCATATAAAGCAGCCTGTGCAGCAGTCGAGGCCAAACAAAAAGCTGCCAGAAATCGTCGCATGGTTACTCGTTGGCATCAAGCAAAAGATTCAATGAAATCTGGTTCTGCCACCAAGAAGTTGTGATTGCATTTAATCTCTTTATAAGCTACAAACTTTTGTTAGCTTCAGTTGATATTTATAGTCCACCTATTATGTTTTTGTTGGTTTTGTTTGAATTCCTATGAGCCGTTACATAATTAAAATTTGGTGTTGCATTTCTCATTAGGGATTTTTGTTCAAAAATAAATTTCCCTAGCGCTGAATTATTGGCAGCACTGCCAAAAGTCCCAATAGCTTATTAACAGTTCTGATTGCAGAGTATATTAAATTACATTTGTCAAGCTGTTATTAACAGCTGATGCTCGCTGTTATGGCAATTCATCTGTTATTGAACCGATGGGCAGCACTGGCAACAGCTGGACCCAGCTAAAGAAGCCGGCAAATTGTTATTTTAGTTTATTTATAAAGTGCAAAAAGTAATGCGCTTGTTTTAAAATGGTATTTAGTAAAATAAGGCACATCCAACAACTTGGAGTCCGTTGCAGAAGCTCCCACTACGTTACAACGCCAATATTCTACGTTAATGCAGGTACGCGTAAGGCGCGTGCATATTGAATAACAGTTTGAGTGTAATCAGCCTGAATTCCCTTGAGCAGCTCCACACATTGGACATCTCTACTCAGCGGTCATAGCTGATGCACATTGCCGGTACCACCGACTGCGTTATCCGGACACTGAAGTGCGCCTCTGCACCGGTACTGATGAGCACGGCACAAAGATTCAACAGGCGGCAGCGGCACACGAGGTGCCTGTGGGGCAATACTGCGATGAGATTTCCGCGCGCTATCGTGAAGTGTTTAAGGCGGCGCGGATCGAATACGATGATTTCATTCGCACCACCGAGCAGCGACATAAATTGGCCGTATCTGATTTTTGGGTGAGTTAGTCCAGTTGCTGATTGCTAATGCCCATTAACTATCTTGTATCTTCCACAGCACAGATTGCAATCGCGTGGCTATATCTACTCGGCGGCATACAGCGGCTGGTACTGCGTTTCTGATGAGACCTTTCTGACTGACTCGCAGCTGCGACTGGATGAAGCAAGTGGAGCCCGTTATTCCTTAGAGTCTGGCCATCCCGTGGAGTGGACTGAGGAGACGAACTACATGTTTCGCTTGTCCCAGTTTCAGGATGACGTGCGTCACTGGGTACAGCAGGAAGCGCGCATTCGCCCCGCTAAATTTGAAAAGATTTTGCTTGATACGCTAAGCGAACCATTGCCCGACGTGTCCATCTCCCGGCCAGCGAATCGTGTGCATTGGGCCATTCCCGTACCGAATGACGAGACGCAAACGGTATACGTCTGGTTGGATGCTCTGATTAACTATCTCAGCTCCCTGGGCTATCCCAATGAACAGGTGAGCGCAACTATATCAGAGAATTTTGGACTTATTGCTGACTAGAGCTTATCTTTCGCCTTTGTAGTATCTGGCTCATTGGCCGCCGGCGCAGCAGGTCATTGGAAAGGACATACTGAAGTTCCACGGCATCTATTGGCCCGCCTTTCTGTTGGCCGCCGGCCTGGAGCCGCCGCGCCAGCTGCATGTGCACTCTCACTGGACTGTGGATGGTCAGAAGATGTCCAAGAGCAAGCACAATGTCGTGGATCCCGTCGAGGCAGCCAAGCAGTATACGATGGAGGGCTTGCGCTACTTTCTGCTGCGCGAGGGCGTGGCGCACAGCGATGGCAGTAAGTATTTCCAGCCAACTTCCGACCCTTGTGGCTGCTGCAGTCACTGCAATCTATCAAGCCAAAATGACCAAAAGCCACCCGCGGTTATTTCAAGAGTTTGCTTTCCCCTATCAGCGGAGCCCCTACACATCTGCGCATGCAAATATGTCTGCCTCGTCAGTTTGCTGATTTCGTTAGTTTTGCTTGTACCTTAGTTGAATTTGCATTTCAATTTTATAGCAAGAAGTGGAAAAAACTTTTCGTCTGCTGCTTCTGTTGCTGTTGCTGCTGCTGCCAAACCGACTTTTGTTTATTTGCTGGCAAAGTTTTTGTATCTTGAACCTTGGCTCAGGATTTGCTGATTTGCATAAGAGCACCGCTGGCTAATTCCTAAGGCTGCCTCCCGCTCGAGCTTGCGGCTGGCTGTCGAAAGTTGAGGGCAAGTTTTTGTTGGATATGATTAGTTTGTCATTTGTCTCCACCACCCACTGCTCCGCCTCCGTGTCCACCTCCGCCGCACTTTAATATTTTCTCTTCACTCAACCGTAAAATTCATTCCCGGCACAATGGATGGCGAAATGATTTAATGCTGGGCCGAGCATCTTCAATCTATTGTACTATCAGCAGGTGAGCAGCTCATGCATGCAGCTCATGCATGCCCATCATGCAGCACCAGTTTCACATAGGGATAAACTAATTTCAATTGTTTTGCTACCAACAAGAGGCTGTTGGACACGACTCAGCCGTCAGAGACACGCACAAATTTTGCTAAAGCAATTAACACGGCTCGACACACAGCCAGAAGTCATCAAAATCACTTTGAGTGCTGCCGTCGTTGTTGTTGCTGTTGTTGCTGCTGCGTGTTTCTGCTGTTGTTTGTCACGCCCACTTTTGATGCGATTTGATTGATTCCATAACCTTTTCGGTATTCAATTTGCATAAATGGCCGCTGCCGAGTCTGAAGCTTAATGGCTTTTCGGCTGCTTTGTTTGCCAGGAATTTAAATTTAATTTCAATTTTCAATTATTGCCAACTTTGCCTTTCCGTTATGCTCGGCTTGGCCACGCCCACACCTGCCTTTATTCAATTTGCCTCTACAGTTTTTGGCTGATGAATTTCTCTGTTGGCTGTCGGGCAGCTCGACTCTGTTTGGCTCTCGGCTATATTTATTTTTCTTTTTTTTTTTTTTTTTGTTTGGCCTGTTGCCTTGCAGCTAATTTAATTGCATTTTTATTGCATTTTGAGCGCTTCGCGGTAATATTGCGCTCATTCAGAAGAAAAGCAGCAAATTTGCAGCGCTCTGCATGTTGAATTCAATTAGGCCGCTTTCTGGCGTGTTTCTCCTTTATTACCTGTTCCATATTGGTTCTGCGATTTGAAATCAGATTTGCTGCAGGTCGAGCCCACAGTCGCCAAGGATTGCATAATGCGGCGTATACTCAATACGCACCCAGTGTCATTCCGGGGCCGTGGGGCGAACATTTCCGCCCCCCATCCATTTCAATGTGCATTTGAATAAGTTTTTGGATTGCGTTCGTTTATTCCCGGTGGCGCTGATTGGCGACATCCGCCTCCATCAGCTAACAGCATTTGAGCGTAGTTTTTATGGCGAGCACAAGCGTCAACAGCGGCGCAATCATCGTTCGCATTGGAGGCCACATCATTAAGTGCGCAACTTTTCATTACCAACAATTTAATTTTGAAATTCTGCCACTGCGGTCGCTGCATCGGTGCCGCCGGCCCACTTCCGCCTCAGCCTTGAGAAAGCTGTCCGCCTCCTGCTGCGACACTGGAACTGCATTTGGCGAAAGTGTCCGGGCGACTGCTAACGGAATGCCTCAGAGCATCGCCCCCGTCAAGTTTTATGGACATGAGAAAACACGCGCAAATAAATATAAAAAACGAATAGGAAAAAAAAAGAAAAGAAAACTCAACTGACAGAGCACCCCAACGGCGTCATTCGGTTTAAATATCAAGCACTTGCTCAACCATCTACGGACTGAAGCACTTGTCTGCATTAAATTACACCCAACTCCATGGGAATTGCCCCGCAATGGCTTATAAATAAATATTATGTGTGCCCAATGTCAGTTATCACGTTGTGCTGCTGTCTCGCAACTAACATTCCGATCACAACTTTATCAAGTATTTTCCAGGATGGCAATGCAATATCTTTGATTGTTATTTTTAATGTGATTGAGTAATTTTATTTATTTTTATGTAGTTATGAATTTATTCATTTGTTTATCTATTTATTTATTCATTTGTTTTTATTTTTATACCCTGAACCCATTTTAAATGGGAAATCAGGGTATAATGGTTTTGTTGAAATGTATGTAACATGCAGAAGGAGGCGACGATCAGGGCGACGAGATGAGATGAGATGAGTTGATTTAGCCCTGTCCGTCTGTCCGTCTGTCGTCGATTTCAGAAGATATAACCCCTAGAGACTTGAAATATTTTTTCCTGGGTTCAGGGTATAAATATGGTAGATTTTCTCTGTGCCAGTTAAAGGGAAAGGTATGATTCTTATCTATGATAGATAGAGTTTCGAGTTTTTTGTTTTTAGATAATGTAATTAATTTTCAGAGATATGGAAGTGTATTTACTTTGAGGATATATTTAATACGTCAAGAGTCAATTGATCAAAATATTTTGATTTTTTAACTCATATTATTGTTCATTGTTGAATATTGCTACACAATGATTTATCAGAGCACTTTTATTGCCGTGGTACATGCACCTGCTTTAAGTAAAGTAGACTCCGATGCCATTCAGAATTATGGAAATATTGATAAACATTGATCCACTCCCATGCGACTGAGCCCACAGGCAGCGTGAGACTGAGTCGCTTTAGGTGTTTTTAAATTTGGCAATGGGCGTTATAAAAACGCTCAAAAAGTTGACGTTGACGCTCATCAAGCTGACATGTCTGCCCCGGGGCCACCCGAAATTCCAGACTTGCAGCGATGTAATTTGCAAAAAAAGGCTCACATATACGCAGAGAGCGGTATTACGGCTGCGATAGTGAGTTGCCCGAAGGAGTAGCACCGAAAAAAGGGCTAAAAGCTTTGTAAGTGACAGGAAAAAACATGCGACAAGTCATTTAAGCAATTTCCAGTGCCTGAAGTCGGTCAAAAATACAAAAACAAAAAATCTGAATGGTATGGAAGTATTTTTTTGTATTTTATTTTTTTTTTTATTTTTATTTTTATTGTTATGGGCAACAAATGGCACAACATTCGTCTATGGGCCACCGACCCCCAACTAGTACGACAGTCACGTGCCCCTTTGTGCAACATGTGCAAAACTTTGGCGAAATTACGGATGTTATGGCGGCGACTGCTGCTGCTGCACCTGGCATTGCATGTGCCCCTTGGGCTGTAACGCGCCTCATGTCGCCGGAGTCGGCGCTGTTGTTGTTGCTCGCGCCGGCTTTGCAATTCGCAGCTGCACACGTAAGCAGTTAAAAGCAACATGGCCCGGCCGGCAGACAGAGTTGGTTGGATTGCGATTACGATTGTGATTGCGATTGCGAGTGCGAGGGCGATGCGATTGCATCTGCGATTGGGATGGCTGAACATTGCTGTTAGGCCACGTGTTGCGGGTCTCTGGGCTCGCCCCCGTGCATCAAAAACTAACCCGCGTCGGCATAATTGCTACCCAAATGGCTGTGAAGTGGGCCAGCCTATGTTTGAGTACATTTCGCAATTTCTCTTTCCAATTGCGATGGGGATTGCGATTCAATCAAGCAGAACGTAACTTGCAGCCATGGCCCTCACAATGCAATGCATAGAAAATCAAATGCTGCTCAACGGAAAACTCAATTCAATTCAATTCAACACTCGTTTAAGCAAATTGAATGAATTTTCAATACTCATCAATCACATGGGTATACCAGACTACATTATATAGTGCTGCAATACTACATGTGTGTCTATGGGTGCCTGAGAATTGAATATGTAGCAAAATAGACCATTCTTACTTCAACTAAAGCTAAGCTGGAAAGAACTGTTGGAAACATTGGGAAGTCGAGGAAAGGCTTTTCCTATCAGTCATAAGAGTGAGAGAGAAAAAAGAAAAATACACAAGTTAAGGAGGGAATCGACAAGCAATCAGAAAAAGGTAATGAGAGAGAACGAGAGAGAGAGAGAGAGAGAGAGAGAGAGAGAGAGAGAGAGAGAGAGAGAGAGAGAGAAAGACCAGAAGAAAAACTGCGGGGAACAATAGAAATAAGAAGAGGCAAACAGAAAGAGGAGGAGACATATACAGATATATAGAAAGAGAGGGAGAGAAAGAGAAATCTGGAGTTTAAGAAACGATATATCCCTAGAAAGAGATAGAGAAATATAATTATAATAAGAAAAAAAAAGCTCATCTAAACCTGTTGGCATAAAAACGAGAAAATTGCATCTAGAAAATATAAAAAATTATACTTATAGCTCAATGAATCAGCCTTGGGCACATAGAATTTGAAAAATCTAATCCACACAGGGTGTTGCGAGAGTCATGCGATTGACTGGCCGAAATATTCATTTGTTCGTCAAGCAGAGCCATGTTGCATGTAAGTATTGTATTTATACATGTGATTGCACGCCCGTGTGCTTTGGCATTCAAATTCGGCTGGTTGCCAACTTGACTTTGGAGCAGAGTTCGGCAGCAGAAAAAAGTTGAGCAGGCAGCGGCAATACAATTGCATTAATGATGTGGGGCGCCCAGAAGCAGGCAACACTTTTGGACGATGCAGCTGCGTGGCCAAAAAAAAGAGGGGAAAGAAAGAAATCCTGGTCGCTGTCAAACCTCAGTTTACAGGGAGCGAAATATCCCCAGCAACAGCCCCACTCTCTCTCACCCACACACACACTTTTACAGTCTCGTTAGTGTAGGTGTAATGCGCATGCATATGCATTTGTTGTTTTTGTTTTTGGAACACACGACAGCTGCTCAACTACCGGAGCTGGGCTCAAGTTCTCGACATGGAAATGCAATTCCCTGCACTGTAAAACCACAGCGAGTTTTATGCATACTTGAATAACAAGTAGCATTGTGAATGTAGTTGTGCGGGAGCTTAGAATTTGCATTTGAATTTGAATGTGAATGTGAATGCGAATGTGAATTCGAGTGCGCTGCACGCAGCTACCGGGCTGCAATGACTCAATGATTTCCTATGGCTACAACTAATTAGCACCGAAATCTGTTTTTATTAGAAAAGCCAGCGTCAATCAATTGTCGCAATAGCTGGCCGTATGCCACCTGCAATTTATGCATCAGCCAGGGCCAATGCGGCAAACTTTTAATTACCTATAACAACAGTCGCAACTGGCAGCAACATGGACTGGCAACAGCAATGTATTGTTGGCCAAAATTATGCAATGGCCAACTTTGATTGGCGGCCATTGTTCGGGCCGTGCTGCGACCTGCGGATGCGCCTGTCGCATGGAAATCAAATTTCATGTATTTTAATTAACGTTGCATGCGAAATTCTGAAATTCGCTTGGGCGAATCTGATGCTTTTGCCCAGATAATGATGTCGGTTATTATTAGCGACGCTAATTTGGAATGAAATGTAACTAATATTGTCGCGTTCAGTAAACAGTTAGACAGGTAAATAAATTCACCTCACTGCTAATTGTTATCCATTTACTTATTTAGTGTCTGGTAGTTGAGCGGGTTCAGTATTCGTGGACTGTGGGCCTTTGTTAATCTTTTGAATAACGCAATGAATCAGAATTACACACAGCATTGTCCATTATGTTAAGTAAACAAACGTAAGCGACTCCATTATCTGGGATATTTTCCGTCAGTAAAATAATTGAACTTTTTCTGGCTTTCATTCATTAGGTGTGAAATATCGCATATGGCAATGCTTCAAAGCTGCGGCTCAATTTTGGTTGCCTCGGTTCAATATATGGATTATTATTATTCCGGCAACAGCGTATCGAATGTTGGCAACGAATCAACTTTTTTTGTGTCTTGATTAATACAGGTTGCTATGGTTGCCCCATTTTCAATACTTTTTGCCAATCTGCGCCTGGATGTGGGCTTAAATATTGAATTGAGCCACAACTCAGTTGACTTTTCTGTAATATTTTTAAAATTTTGTGTAAAATTTAAAGAGCAGCTGAAAGAAAGTTAGAGCAAATGGCATCCGTCTTGTTTAACTAAGCGGAATTAATTTAAATAAATAGTAAAATAATTATAGCCCTAAAACGGAGTCATTTCTGCTCAACTCTAAGGACAATACTTAATTAGTAAATACTTAATTTTTATTATTATTATTATTTTTTTTATATTTATAGTATTGTATTTTAGCTCCACATGTATTAAAGCATAAGAAAAGAAATCTCTTGGTATATGAATACATTTGCATATCTAAATATATGTATATATTAATCTATATAGGGTAGATATTGTTCTTTTAGCTTGCATACAAATCATTTTAGGGTCGTCGCTTTATATCTATCTCTATAGGGTATATATTTTTTTAACTTGTGATATATATTGGATCTATCTAGTGTATGTGTGGATTTTTAAGTAGTAGTCATCTTTACTATATAGAGTAAACTTTTAACTTAAGGGTCATCATCTATACTATATATTGAATCTACATTCAGCATATTAAGTAAATTTAAGTTGCATACAAATCACTTCAGGGTCGTCATTTGTCCTTGCCTCACTTATAAATTGGCCCAGCATCGTTTAGCATCGAGCAGCAGGGCAAAATTGATGTACAATTTGTAGAGAATCCTTTGCTTCGCTGAGCAACTTAAACATTTGTTGCAGATTTGAAAAATGTGACTTTTCGAGCTGAACTGGATTGGATTTGTGGCAGCAGTTTATTTTGGCATTTGCATGCTGCAGCTGTGTGTGCGGCGTTTGCTTCGCTTAGTGATTCGCATGCATATTTATTTGCCTTGCTTTAACATCAGTTTATCTGCCGAACAGCCTTTTGGGCGTGGCCCAGCTGCACATTATTCAGTTTTGGCATTTGTTGTTGCTATAATCGCCTTAATGGACAACGAGTTTAAGAGAATAGGCCATGCTGCAGGCAGTTAAAAGCTAAATGGTTGGCCTCTGGAGCTTGGCTGGCTGGCTGACGATAAGGGAACATCAATCAGGCGCCCAGCTTAATTTCGCTTGGGAGGGGCATTTTAGGTGAATATTTTGCTGACGCTGCTAAATTGTTTAAACCTTTGCAGATTTCAGTCACGTGAAGGCGCTGCGCATTTTAAACTCGGAGCTGGCCGACACTTTGGGCAATCTGTTGTCGCGTGCCTGTGCCAAGTCGCTAAACCCGCATCAAATGTATCCGGAGCCGCATGTGGAGCACTTGTCACAGCTGCTGCAGCACTTGGATGCTGGCAAACGGCTGCAGGAGGCGCTGTTCCATCTGGCTGGTAAGTCAGCGTGGTTGTCATTTTAATATTTAAGCAGCCGCTCCGAAGTGGCTGAGTGAAGTTAAGTTTGTTGCCTGGATGTCGCTGGCAAGCGCATTTCCGGCAAAATAACTGTGGGCGAAGTGCACTTGAGAGTGCGGCCAGCCAGAAAGCAGCCAAGTAATGCCTCCACTTTCATTCCCATTTGCATTTACAGGGCGCTGCGAGCAGCACTACGAAGGCAATCACTTCCACTTGGTGGCGGACACGGCCATCGCAGCACTGCATGCGGCTAACAATTTCTTTGAGTGCGCCAAACCCTGGGAGCTGAAGGCGGGCGGCAGCTCACCCAATGCACAACGCCTCCAGACAATCATCGCTATGACAATGGACGCGTTGCGGCTTTGCGGCATTGTGCTGCAGCCAATGATGCCGCAGCTGACCAGCCGCCTGCTCGATAAGCTGAACGTGCCCATAGCGCAGCGCAGCTGGCGGCATTTGGGCGAGAGCTTCGCCGCGGCCACTCCTGGCAACGGGCCCGAGAGCCATCAGCTGGACGAGCACAGCAGTGCACTTTTATTCCAGCGCATTGTCGAGCAGCAGGATAAACCGATAGAGCAGCGAGCGCAGTCTCCGGCGCAATCCAAGCGAAGTAAATCCAAAAGAGAACGAAAGACATCAGCAACCATGTCCTGAGTTAGCCCGGCACGTAGCTGTAATAAACTGTAGCCCAGCTCGAGTAGTTCAACTCAACTCTTAACTCTCCACTGAATGTATTCATTTGGCTTCGTCGTGACATTTATGAATTGGGGCTCGTGGCGCGCTGCGTATTCTTAATCTAAATAGCCAGCCCAAGTGGCCACAAATCAAAGGCCGAGCAGCGCACAACTGGGCCCATTATTATTTGACTCTGAGCCGGGGACGGTCGAGGCTTCTACTCGGGCCGACGCTCATTAAAATCCACTTAATTATGCGCCAAGAGCGGAGCAGCGGCCTCCGATACTAGAATCTATCTTGTAGTCACATTCCGGTCGCATATCAGCGGCATATTTTGTTATTTATTGCACATAATGGGGATTCGTTCAGGTGCTCGTGCTTTATTAATGGCCGGCGGGGCCAAAGCAGTGCTAAAGCAGCTGCGTCTCCGCCTTTAAAGTACTTAATGATAAAAGCTAGCTAGAGAGATGCTGTGCGAGCAATTTGCCTCGTCAATGGCGCTTGTTAACTTGTTTTCATTTGCCAATGCTTAGAGTGAAACTTAAGACAAGTAATAAAAAGGTTTGAGCCAGCTGAGAAATACCGCCCACGCAGCGCAGTCAAAGGGCATCTTAACAGAGAAGAAGAAGGCACTTCAGTTGATCTCCTGCAGCGACTGCAATAACGAGGCAACAGGGCAACGGGCCAATGCTGATTAGGCTGAACAGGCAATAATCAAACGTTGCGTATACGCCGAGTGTAACACATCTGCAGCCTTGAAGTGCTGGCCTGTTGCAACAAAGTGTTGGCAAACAAACAGGCCAGTTGCTGTTGCCTTTTAATATGCCGCGTTGCCAAGCTGCCCATAAGCGGCGTCTGCCAATTAATAAAACTAACGCGACGCACAGGCTACCGGATCCTGTGACGGCTGTCGGCCTCCGTCCGTGTGCAGCAGCTGAAGGGCTCTTGCAACTTTCAGATTTGTTTGCAGCCGGGCGCTGGCAACAACTTGCCGCACATTCGTGTCAACGCACATGAAGTGAGTCTAATTAGTGAAATAGATACAGGCTGTTTAACAACGTGTAAGCCCTAACGCCCACAAACATGCAGATGAACACATATTTTTTGCTTGCTTTAAGTTCTTGCGTTACTTCTAGAGGGTTTCCATAACTGATTTCTTACGGCTGCATTTAACAGAGTGAAAGGGCTTTAGACTTTCGTGTGCGCTGTTCACGACAATTTGGAGCAAGATTATAATTGTGGCTTGAAAGTTTTTTGGCAATATATGAAATGTTTCTATAGAAAATGTCGTAGGTTTGAGATTTTTCTTGGGAAATCCAAATGAAACAAATTTGGCTATATACGAAAATTTATCAGCTGTGACGAAGAAACGTTTTAGTTCTATAAATATTCATTTAATATAGTTTTTATATATTTTTGTCAAGAAACACGCAATTTTTTTAAATTTAGGATGTCCTTCTCTATCATTATCAATTATACGTCTGGTGGATTACTGATATATTTTTTATTATATTGTATTCACTAGTATATATTTGTCACTATTTCCCTATATTAGTTTGATTGGGATTTCATCAAAATAATGTAAAAATATGATTCGCCTTTCATACCGAATTATATACATATATCACAGACCTCAAATTGAACTTCATGGTAGATTAATAATCAGACTTTCAACCTTAACTTTAAAGTCCGAGTGGGCTAGTCTGCCTATTTTTAAGTGCTTCTGCTTTTCAATAAATTTAAATGTGTGCGCGGCCAAGAGGTGGTATATGGGTTAGCAGGAGGCGCTGCGCCTATAAAAGTAATGCGGAATGTCCAGCCATATATGTCACCATGTGCCAGGCAAAACTGCTTTGCATGGCATGTGCAATGCCCGGCATCTGGACTATTTTCCATTAGTTGAGTCTTTCTGCCGCTGGGTACTGTATGTACGTGGGCGTTGTGCTAACGCTCGAGCTGAGTAAAATGATAATATTCCAGTTATTTTTGATGCACACCTCGTTGGCGAGAGGCGTCAGTGCGGTCAGAAAATGCCAAAGGCAGATGATAGGATCCGGATGCGCGACTAGTTTCAAGTGATTGCGACCGCTGCGAGAGCAGCAACAACATGCTTGACTTGCTGGTTTTGCATAATAAATTTAATTATAGCAACAGCCGGCAGCCTGGAAGCTTCCAGCTGCGGTCGTGGATGAAGTGGCGGCAGCAGCAGTGGGGCAGAGAGCCGCAGGACACCGTGCGGTGGTGGTCTCCTGCAGTAGGTAATGCGTTTAGCGACTGCTCCGACTTAATGCTGCTTAAACTTGAGCAGAAGCGTTAAAGGTTCATTAGTGCTATTGCACTTTGATTAATTGGATATGCATACGCGGATCTTACCGGATTGCTATCGCTTCCATTACCTTTGAGCGCGATGCATAATTTAATTACGTCTTGGTCTTACGTGGCGTATGTGCGATACTCCAAATTAAGCTCATTGGCCAGGCTAAATGTGCTTCGGGCTGGAGTATTACAACAATCGCAGATTGAGTTCAGCTGGAATCAGACATCAAAGCGCTAAATTGATTTCGTTTCCTTTTACTCTTTAAGGCTGCTGCCAAATGGCAACGGTATCCTTGAGCTTTTGTGTGCTGCATCCGCTTGCGAATGCCGAAAAAAAAGAACAAAAATGCACGTGCATCACTTGAATGAAGTACGCGCAGAAATCTGACAGAGTAGCTGCGGAACGAGCTGCTGATGCAAAATCAGAACTGGCAGCAGCAGCAGGAGTAGATGCGAGACGCCGCTTGACTTCTATAACGTTGATTGCTTTGAGTTAAGTTGTCCGTTCGTTGCCTCCTTTAATATTCAAAAGTACATTTGTGCGCTCTGATTAAAAATCGTCCAGCTTCTCGAGCACTTTAATTTCTGCGCCACTGTCAGCGATTAAAGCCACATTGTTGTTGCTCTTGTTTAGTTGCTGCTGCAGTTGCAGTCTGAGTTGATGTGCCGTGGTATTCGTGGTGCTTCTGGTGCTTCTGGTGCTTCTGGTGCTCCTGGTGCTTTGCTTAGTCAGCACTATTCGGGGGCATGCTCCGGCTACTGTCGTTGCAGTTGAGTGAGTGATGCGGCAAGTTGAGCTGCTGCATATGCTGCATGTGGCAAGTCATGACTGAGCCGTTATGAACTGAGCTGAATTTCATGAATGACTCCATATAGAAGCAGGCTACGAATCTTTGGCTTTATGAAAAATCCAAAACAAAAAGCCAGCAGAGCATGTTTTTTTAAATAATCCTAACAGACAGACATCTTTGAAACGAGCATGGAAACTATAGAAAATAAACCGAGCTTAATGTGCAGCAAGATTTTATTTCACATTTTCATTGGAATACTAATATGCAGAGTTTCCATTATTTTTGGTCAAAGTTAGAATTTATATTACCAGACTATAACTGTATTTATTCACTTTAAAATTTAGATTTGAAAATGCATTTCTTTATTGAAATATTAGTATTAACTATATACATATGTATTATATGCACATTAAACAAAAGTCATACAGATCAAATGTGGAACCAATACTAATTTATTTCATTTCTATAAAAATCTTTAATCGGCGGTTTGATACACAAAGCAAATGTTAGTGTAATATAATATTTGAAAAGGCAATTCAAATTTAAAAACTGGAGTGTGAAAATATAGAATCTAAATAAAAATATACATATTTTTCACCACCTCGACTTAAAAGAAACAAAATCCTTCATATTTACTGTTTAAAGCTAACAGAAATTTAATGCGCTTAAATTGCAATAAAATGGTAAAGGGTCATCGAGTCAATCTCATGTAATTTAATAAAGAAGCCAATTAAATATGTAAATAGAGTAAAGCAAATTTGACTTTTAATTAGAAAAACTCGTTAATTAGTGCAGAATTTTCATATTTTTGTCACTGACGCTCGAGTGGGACTGGCGCAACAATAAATTCCGCAACATGGAAGGCTTCAAGTATGCGAAAATGTCGGTATAAGCCGCTTTTTGTTTGTGAACTATGTTAGCCAGTTAGAGAGCCAGCTGAATGGCACTTAACCACGTGGTTGGCCTACTTAAAGCCGAATCGTCCACTGTCTAACTGTTTTGCCGCTTCACATAATTTGTAATTAAATTTCGCTCAAAAATGCTACCAAAATCCTTAATCCGTTACATACACACATACAACGAGCGCTGCAAACTATGTGAGTCATTATCCCTTTTAATGAATTTTTTCTGCTTGCCCGGCTTTTGGTTTTCATTTTATAGTGGGCAACAGTGGCAGCCGCACTTTGCCTTTGCCATTGGCTTTGCCGTTCCCTTTGCCTGTGCCCTTCCCTTGCCGTTGCTGTTGCTGTTGCCGTCGCTGCTGCTGCTGCTATGGCCCGATCCCTTCCCGGCTGTGGGCCACTTGTCGTTGCAGCCGCTGCCAAAGTAAATATTTTACTATGCCACTATTTGAAGCATACTTTCAGGCTGTCGGCGCAGCTGGAGAGTCGACAGCAGCAAAAACAACAACATGGCCAGCACTGCGGAAGCAACAGACTGGTAGCCATTTTATTTTATATACATATATACATATACATAGATTTTTTGTAGGTCACAATGTCGTAGAACCTTTATTAACCTCACGCTGAAAGGGTGTCTGTTTGCGTGTGTTGCTCGAGTATTGGTGTGTGGTCTGGTTGGCCCAAACACTAAACAAGGCTAAGTGTTGGCTCTCGCCCGGTGTGGTATCAGGCAGGTAATAGCTGTTATTGCTTGCTTATACAATTCGTTTAATCTCGTACGTCTTTAAAGATCTCAATATGTATTACCAGTAGATGCAAGCTTTAATTTTAGTTTTAATTTTATTTTGGTAAAGACCATACATATTTTCGCTGATGAAGTGAGGTGAATCAATTTACAGCATAATGTGTAGTATGAGTTTTTTTTTCTGTTTGATTGCTTGCCAACTGGCATAGATAACTGTGCCATAAATATGAGCTGCTAAAGCAGCAAGCAGCCAGCGAAGGGAGCAGCTAGAAGGCTATGCAAAATCGTAATATAAAGCGTGGGCAAACAACAGCTTGAGCTCAAGACGAGCGGGGCGACAAAGACAAAGACGCCGACAGTCGACAAATGAGCGCAAGAAAATTAATTTCGACTGCAATATTCTTACCCCAGCTATGCCTTTGTGTGTGTGTGTGCGTGTAGGTGTGCAGTTGCTGTGTGCTTGTGTAATGTCAAGGTTTGTCTTCTGCAATTACATTCAGTACACAACAAATATATGCACCGCAGCTAAGTTCTCATAGATATAATATAAAACATATATTTACATATGCTTGTAATCAAATTGTTTAGATTGACTAATTAAGTAATGGACAGGTAAGTTGTGGAATTTGTTCTCATTTTTGTATGATACTGATCTTCATAATGATCACTATTAACTATCATCAAAGTACTTGTTATTATTAGAGTAACTAATAAAATCTAAAGAGCGACATTGGAAAATAAAAATATATAAAAAATGCATGCTATACTTAAATATGTGATATTTTGTCAGCCTATCAACAGATTTCGAAAAAGAAACAAATCCATATGAAAATTTTATTTACATCTTTGTATTTTCTTCTTTATAAATACAAAAATATTGAATTTGTTTTTAAAGAGTTGTAAAATAAAATTTTTAAAATATATATAAAAAACAAATAGCTAAACTGAAACGTATTAGGGGGCTCAGCTATACATCTGTAAGGAATGTGTGAATTGCTATTGGCTTTGATGTTGAAAAGGAGCTGTGAGCTCTGTGAGTTATGACAACTTGAGTTGGTACTCCTGTAGACGACGCATCGTAGTCAGAGAATGAATAATGTAGGTGTTCTGTCAAAGGCTGCAGGCATGCATGCATTGGTCGACACGGTAAACTATAGTACATATAGGCAACTGTGAGAGCATCCCTTGTCTTCTACCCGCTCAGCCTGCCTGCATCTATATATATGGCTGTGTGGGAGCACCTGGAGTCGGCGTATTAAGAGGTATTTGAGCAAAGATATCTTACATCGAGTCCTGTAGCCATGGCATTTGACATGAGTGAGGTTTGTGTGAAATGCGAAACGTCAAAGTCGTCGACCCATAGGTGCGTTGCTGCAGTTACTAATTAATGGCGATCCACCTGGTGCCGGACTGTTTTCATATCAAAGAGCACAATGAAGCCAATTAAAAATGACAATGACATAAAGACAAAGCCTTAATACGTCTTTTGACAATAAATCCACTTGATTTCCTTTGGTACGGCGCAACAGGCAGACTTGACTTGATGCGTAGGGCAACCGGAATAAAGGACTTGCCCTTCAACAGTTGGCGCTGAGCCGCTTTAAATGTCTTTTTATTTATTTTGCTTTGTTTTGGGATCCGACAAATAAAAGTTACACGAAAAACAACAACAGAAATTCCTGCAACAGGCTTGAATTTGTAGCTACATTTCGAGGCACCACTACATACAAATATAAGTAAAAATAAAAATAAAAATAAATTGCAAATCTGAGTGGGCGTAGTGAGCATAAATCTCATCAATCAAATGGAATTGGGCGCATAAAGTTATCGGCTCAGCTTGAGGCAGATAACTCAACTAAACACCCAGCTGCAAGTGCTTCGACTTCGGCGCTCAGGTTTCGACCCTTTTTGTTTCGGGACTATTTCGCTTTATTGTTGCAATCAGTTTAAGCGGCCCCTCCCCTCTCCAGCCGGGCTACAACCGGAATCGTATTGTAAAACAAGCTTTGGGCTTATATCTAAATTTTACATTTAACTTGTGTATTTTTATGCTATGCGAGCATTGGGGGAGCTTTGCGGCTGTTTTGTTTTATTCTCTTGTTTTTCTCACTTCCATTAAATTTTCAGAGTCCATTCAGTGCAAATTGTATTCATAAAAACAAATGGTTTTAAATTTTTGTTATGCTTTCTGAAGTCCCCTGTGGCCCTGAAACTACTAGCTGTAACAATATGCACTCCATAATTAATTATCGATTGAAATATTTATGCAATCTTATTTTTTGTTTTATTTTAAATGCACTTGATTTGAGTTTCTATTGTGTGCTGGTAATGCATTTACACTGTGTTCTTTTTTAATAGGACTAAATTTATTTAACGTTTTAATACTTGCATAGTAAAAAGGAAATCAAATTTATTACAATTTTACTAAATGTTTTGGGTTAAAAATAAATATTATAATTGAAAACATACATCGAATAAGATATGAATATATTCATGTTATCAAAATATATTTGTAGAAGCAGATTAGTAATAGTTGCTGATGTTTTCTTAAATCAGACTCTTTGTATATAAATATACGTGTGCATAAAAATATATGTGCGTAAAAAATGAAATAAATGTGATTTAAAGAGCACTGAATTGGTTGTCCATAGCCAAATGAATTTTGGATTTGGCAAAACTCATTCATCAATCAAATCTTATATAGTCTACAATTTAGTTGGCATCAATGTATATTTAGGATGTCAAACTAATATTAGCTACTTAATTTATCAATGCTCAGAATGATAATGTCAAATGTTTAAAATTTAATCTCAAAATAAGTAAAAAGCAACAACAAACATAATTTGGCCTCGCGTCTTTTGCGTTCAATTAAGTAAGTGAATTATTTATGAACACTCAGTTGGCTTTAAGAGTATTTAGCGACGCGAGTACCGAGTAGCTGTTGGCTTACTTAGCTTAGTCGATTTGTGTCAATATTGTGTTGAGTGGGGCTGAGCTGAGCTGACGTTAATAGATTTTGATTATGGCCTAACAGGCTGCTGCTTGACATTTGTGTGTTGGGAAATTTCAAAAATGTTTACCCAACGTCAATTGCAGTTTAGGGCATGCCGAGTCGCTAATAATGGCTAGATTGTCGCCTGCCATCCGCCCATAGAGCATTGGCAATAAAACGGCTAATGCCGTTTGGCAACCTTGCATAAGAAAACTTTTGGGGCTGTCGATATTTTGAAAAGTTGATACTAATTTAACTAAAGCACTTGAGGAACTGAAATTTCGAGTAATTAACGGCAACGTTTGTTGACGGCCTTTTTGATGGCTCTGTACTTTTATAGACTTGAGCATTGAAATGTGCAGAAAGTTCAAAATTCATTTGAATTATGCAGAAAGTTTATGCAAAGTTTTTACTAATCGATAAACGAGGTTAGGCGGGCCACGAACAATATGCTATATCAAGTATACGAAATGCTGGCTAAATGCCCCAAAGGATGTGTATGCTCGAATGTGTGTGTGTGTGTGTGGTTGTGTGTGGTTGTGTGTGCGACTGTCTGTGAAACAAAGCATGATTAATGATAACTGTGGCCAGCAATGTATATATCATTTCGGTTAGCAAATAACAAACATCAGAGCGAGCCATAGCCCGACGAACGACCCAGAGCAACAGCCACAGCCGGAGTTGTAGCCAAAGCTAGAGAAATCAAGATAAATAACGTTTGAAATGTTGCTGTAGCAAAATTTGTTACACACTCGAGTGAAGCGCGCAGAGCGTAGACATGGTAGGATATGTTCTTATCCGCTTCCTCATACCCCTGGCCACTATATAAATAAAATGGTACAGCACGCTCACCAGCCAGCAACAGCTACAGCAGCAACAGCAACAGCAGCAACAACAACAACAACAGCAATAAGCAACCACAGCGACAACGAGCACATTTGCAACATTTATTGAGTCGTTGAACGAGTTGAATGAGTTTGGATTTTATTTTTAAACGTTCACTGGCTGAAGCAACGAAGGCAAGGACTAAACGAGTATACGCTGTTTAAATATTGATTTCCGAGCAGCGACAAACACGCACTCATACACACACGCACACACGCACGAGCAGACACACACACACACAAACACGCAATCACACATTGACACACGTACACACACGAATATTCAAATGCAGAAGCATTGAGGGCGACCACACAAATTGACAACAAGCACTGCAAAGAAAAGGCAAAAAAAAAAAAAAAAAAAAAAACAAATATATATACAAAAAATGGCAATTGAAATTTGTTTTTAGCATACCCTGTATTGATGAGCTATGAACTATAAAGAGTATCAGTGTGTATACCTTCCAATACTCAAGTTCTTTTAGTACAGTATAATTGTGAAAGGAATTATAAGCTGGCTATGGCTTAGAAGGAGCAGTAAAGCAATGATGGTGAAGTCTGCTGATAATAGGACTGTCTAAGAATAGCACATTCCACGTACATACATATATGTACATATATATAGTATTACTTCAGAGTAACTTTCTATTGCAAATCAGTAAGACAAACTCAAATGTGCCTCTGCCGTTGAAGTTCTCTTCTTTCAAAGAGACGACAGATATACGCATTGCTGGGTATCGACCAGCTGAGCATGCTCTCTTGCTAAACAATTCAAAGGCGTGAATATTTGTTGAAATTTCCAGTTCTATGGATAGTAGTTTAAAAAAATGAATAACATATGCATGCATGCAATCAATCGAGCTAAGTGCATTTAAATTGCAAAAAAAGAAATAATCTAATTTCAGCTGTGAAGCATAATTATAAGCGTTTATAATTCGTTTAACGAAACCACGAGTGCTCGCAGTGCTGTGGGCTACGCTGCTCTCGATAGAGTCGAACTCGACACGACCAGAAAATGTTTGTGCACTCTGTGGGGTCCTTGGGCTGGTTGCTGGTTTATGGCTGATGGTTGGCGTTGGCAAACTTGGAGTTGGTCAAAGCTAAGCACAAACACAACATAATGAAGCTCATTGAGCAAAGATGCCTGTGGCAATTAATACTCGCCAGTTGATGTGCACTTAACGTGAGCATGTGGCCAATGCTGCTGGCCAGCTGGCCTTAAAGCCGATTGACTTAAAAGCGAAAAGCAATCGCAATGAAACTTTTAAGCACAAGGGGCAAAGCTGATTGCATCCTTGCGCTGCCAACGTAAATACTTGTGGTCATTATCTGTGCAACGAGAGAAGCAATTTACCAGCTGATAAAATATTTGCAACTTTAAACGCTACTGAGGGCAGCTTTTCCGAAAACTGATTGCCAGTTGCAAGGTGCAAAATCGATAAAGTGTAAGCCGCAGTAGTTTGCAAGTATGAAGGAGAGCTTCAATTTGTGCATAGCATGAGTCAGTCAGCCAGATAAAATAGAGACGAAATTGTTTTCACGTGGCTGATAAAATATTGCCGCCAGGCGAGTCGTGGCCGACTTGCCCTCAAGTGCTTATTGCACTTTCCCCAAGTTAAATACACGATTCGCGTCTGTTCACTTCACTGATCAAAGCCATCTATTCGACACGGAGTCAAGCCTCAAATTGATGGCTAGTTTTCCGATCTGCCGACTATATGCTGCTGTCTTATTTGGGAAATGCGGCAAGAGCTTGCCTTGAGGTTGAGCAGTTTATCTGTGCAGCACTAGGACAGTCTATTTCAGTAAGAACTCTCTTACATCCTCGAGTTGAATGCATTTAATGCTGCAAAAGCTGAGTTATTTTTATGCACCAACGAGCAAACATCAAATATTTACTCAGAAATATTGCAAGAATTTTGTAGCCACTTAACCTTGCAAAATCAATTTGCATATCTACTAACACACACGATGGCAGCTAAGGAAAACTACGCTTAAATTTTGTTCTCTTAAATTGTGTAAACGATTATCTGGATAACAGGTTCAAATGGCAGCAATGGACATGCAATCACTCAAATGGCATGCAAATATTTCCCATATTAATATTATTTACTTAAAATATGTAAAATATGAATATCTTGCGGACAAAATTTAAATCTCTCTAAGATCTAATCAAAAACAAAAGTGTTGGCAATTACTTAGCTGAAATTTAAGCTCCGAGTGACATGTATTTATTGACTTATTTTTTGTTTGAGTGTGAAATCATATTTATTATGTTTTTGACAATAATCCGCTTAAAAATGTAAGCCTTTTGCGTGTCTTGATTTAAAACTCGTAGTATTTTTATAAAGAATACAAAAAAGACCTAAAAGAACTCTGTAGAGCTTAATATACCGTATGTTTAATATAGAAATAAAATATTAAAATATTTAAAAAAAAAAAAAACCAAATTAGTTAAGTTTAAACAATATACTTAATTAAGACTTAGGGGACTTCTAATTTTTGTTTTTTTTTTTTTTTTTTTTTGTTTGTTTTTTTTTTTTTTTGTTAACAGAAAGAGACTGAAAGCTAGACTGAGAGGAAGTTTATGTATGGCAATTTAGGATAAAAGAAAATAAATTAATTTTTTAAATTTTGTTTTATTTTTATATTTTTTGTTTCATGTGTCAGTTATATAAAGTTGTATTATTGACTGTGCCATACAAATACATTTGAGCTGTCCAAAAATACTCAAAATATAAATACTAAGAAACTCTTCTATTGAGCATTATTTTGAATGTCGAGCAGACAGATGACTCTTCTGTCTTTAAGCATTGTTGTCGAAAACCATAATATATGAAGGACTATATGTGCAGCTGCAACGTCAGCTCTCTCGACTAACGCATTGATTCTGATTTATCTACTCGCCACAGAGCACTACACTTAAGTTGAACGATGATTGATGTTTGGCGTCGGGCACATTATTCATGGAGTCTTGCGCTTCAGTGATAATTGATTGATTTGCCGTGGCCCACACATTTGGGCAGCTTTAAGTTTACACTCCAAGGCTACGCGTACGCGTTGTCCATGCATTGCTAATAGCTTCCTGAATCTAACTTGCAAAGCGTGTCTCTTGATTCTGTATGCAGCGGCACTCGGTTGGCCATGAGACACACGGCGAAGGACTTGCGATAGTTCAAAGTGCATAAGGCCGTGGCTGTCTGCGACCGAAATGTTGCTTCCAGCGGATGTGGTGCTTGCTGCTGGTGTCAGTGCTGGTGGTTTTGTGCTCAAGCAGAAAAATGCATTCACTTTGTCCACAACACACTTTCAGCCAGCCAGAAGCTGTGCTACACAGCTCTCCACAGTGGCTCCAAATTGGACGTGTACTTGGTATTTTCCTCACTGGCAAGACCTTTTGATGTTTTTATTTTTATACCCTGAACCCATTGAAAATGGGAAATCAGGGTATAATGGTTTTGTTAAAAGTATGTAACAGGCAGAAGGAGGCGTGGCAGACCCTACAAAGTATATATATTCTTGATCAGGGTGACGAGCTGAGTCGATTTGGCCCTGTCCGTCTGTCTGTCCGTCCGTCCGTCCGTCCGTCCGTCCGTCCGTCCGTCCGTCCGTATGTATGAACGCGTCGATTTCAGAAGATATAAGAGCTAGAGACTTGAAATTTTTTGCCTAGGTCCGTGTATATCACGCGCATATCAAGTTTTTCTTTATATATCGATAACTACTCTCGATATTTTATTATCGATTAAAAACCTTATCGAAAGCTAGTTATTTAATTATATCTCCTACACCTTTAGAGCTAGAGCTTCCAAATTTTAAATGTAGACTTATATGTATTTTATATAATTTCGATTTTTGTTGTAATTTACCCCCCACCCCTATATCCACCCCCTCACCATCACCTTTGTAAAAAGCGTATTTCAAGTACTAGAGACGTGTGCTTTAGAATGTACACACATTTTCACCATATGATTACGCCCTAAAAGTTTCATTAAGATTGTACGTCTAGAAATTAAATTATTCAACAAATAAAATCTTATAATGTTGCCCACACTACAGCGCAGCCCAGGCGCAGTCGCTGCTTACTGCGCAGTTAGCAGAGGGCGTTCTACTACGTGCGTGTGTATGTATGTGTGTCGAAAAGAAGTGCAGACTGATTAGAATATCAGATTAGAGGGTTCAGGGTATCTCCTAGTCGAGCAGTCTCGACTAGAGTCTTCTTACTTGTTTTCTTTTTTTTCTGCCTGGTGCGGACTCGTAGACTCTGCTTAAAGCTATTTTAAAATGATTGCCTTTTATGTCAATATGGATCTTACTTCTCTCTTGTTGCGGTGCTTTCGCCGTTTGTTTTCCTTGTGTTTTTCATTCGCATGAGTATCTCTTATATTTTCCATTTTTTTACTGCCGTGTATCCTCTTACAGCTCGAGTTTTGAGTGCTTCAATAAAACACAATAAATATACAAATAATTCTCGTTCGTTTTAGCTGCCGTTTCGCCTGCGGATGAATGTCGCGGAATTCTTGTCGCATTTTAATAGCGCCCAAACATGTTGGCCCAATCCAATTGGAATGGGAATGTTTTTCTACTTAAATGGGGAAACTTTGCCGCAACTTTTAGTTCAGTCTGTCCGAGTGGGAGGCTAAGAGCATGCTGGTGTTCAGCTATTTCATTGAAACTCGGCATAAATATTAAAAATACATTTCGAGACCCGCCCTTGCCATTGCGCCCGCCCCTCTCTATCCCTCCACAAGGTACGAGAGCAGCCGGCGTTGGTAAAACGGTATGCCATAAATCTTCACTCGCACATGTAGAAGGCAATAAGAATCCAAACAGAATTAAATTAAAACGGCAGCTTCTGCTTCAGAGCACAAATCAAATTTTCGCACCGTGACGCAAAAAAAAAAAAAAAACTGAAAAAAATGAAAGCGAAAACGAATGAATAACAGAATTTGGAAACGAAATCACATTTGCCGTAAGTTGTCGAAAGCTGAAGCGTAAAATAAGCATTCGTCACTAAATTTTATTCTTTACATTTGGCAGCCGCAACGAACTTGAAATAATTGTGTGCATATAAATTTGATACCAGAGAATGGGACAAGAATGATCGGCTGGAATATACCCTACAGCACACCTAATGCTTTAAGTATAATCAGAATTGATCTGAATTGATTCTCAATGTAGTCTCTTCTCTTCTCTTTTCCTCTCCTTTCCACTCTTGTGATCTCCCATTATCAGTACACTACAGGGTATTCAAAAATGTACGACAACAAGGTATAAGGATTTGATGTTGATTTCAATTTGGCTGGTGGGCATAAGGTGGGCGGACAATGGGCGTGTCAGTTAGTCAGTGGGGCGCGTTGAAAGTAGCACGCGCAATTGATTTATGAAAATTTATTGCCCACATGTGGCGTATACTCAATCTCTGTGGCATGGCACAGTGGGTACGCACACCTCACCACAGAGCGCCCAAACACACTATAATTAACGGCAGCCGCGATTCGAAAGAGTTTTAAAGGTAAGCATATCTGGAGGTCAATTTGTTTGACGAAGCAATTTAAAGTTTTTGGTATATTTTGGTAAAAAATAAGTGGAAAAGGGTTTCAAGCCTATAATTAGATAGTATATATGTATGTATGTATATGTGTAAGGAATCGATACCTCGTTTTCCTTTTGCTGGCTTGCTTATTTGTTTTCTATTTAACTGTTGTATTGATGCCCATTGTGAAGATCAAGAATTGGTTTACCCATGTCTGTCACCCGTCTGCTATCTGTTGTTGTTTTGTTTTGTAATGACAAAGGCTGTTTGATGCATCGCATCAAATGGCATGTCTGAAATGTCGCTGTGCGTGCGTGGCAATAAAATCCAAGACATTAAAGCTAATGAGCCCGAAACAAAAACAAACACAAATTCGTGGGTGTTATTAGAGGAGCCATGCCCATCGCAGCTCCCATCACATAATGAAAATCGTGGGCATATTGCAGTGCATACATTGCTTCATAAAATCAGGACAGCTCCGGCAGAGGCGAGCTCATAAAATGACGACGGCGATCGGCGACTACCTACGACAGAAATGGCATAAAATATACTCGAACTGTTG
The DNA here is from genome assembly GCF_018153725.1 of Drosophila mojavensis. NCBI lineage: Eukaryota > Metazoa > Arthropoda > Insecta > Diptera > Drosophilidae > Drosophila > Drosophila mojavensis. The sequence goes on along the minus strand of NW_025318693.1, from coordinate 4,869,253 downwards.
TCGTTGTTGTTGCTGTTGTTGTTGTTGATGCCGTTATTGCCATGGGCGTACATAAATTCGAGACAAATATAAACAAATGTCCAGAGAATGCGAGTCAGCAGCTGATTTATGAGCTGATAATAAAATGAAATTGTTGCTCATACGCCTCGTTGAACGAGAGCACAACAAGTGTGCGTATCGTATGGGCTATCAAATAGTATGCTAGAGAGTAAGGCACTCGGGCATTGCCTGTCAGATAGGCACAACTTATAGCTACATTCTTCAAGCTACTAAATAACAATCATACAAATTCCAAGTTTTTGTTTTTGGTTTCTGAAAAAGCCTCAACATGGAGGCCAGCAGCCACTCAAACAGTGATAGTCGGGACGACAATAAGTCCTTGGATAGCTCGTTCTTCGAAACGCTGTGGCCCCTGATATTGGACGACAATCAGTGTCGAGTGGAAAGCGAATCCGTTGAATTTTTCATACCGCGCATACCATTCGATTATCTGCATTGGCATAGCATGCTGGCCAAGGTTGGCTTTCCGCTATATGAGCAGCCGCATGATATGCGATGCTGCCAGGCCGCCAAGGACGAGGAGGACTTGGAGAAGTTGGCCGAAACTGAGGCCAATAAAGCCACTGAAGAGCTCAATGAAAAGGCTATTGCCGACTATCAGCCCAGCGGCTCGCGTGGCATCGTGCGCATTGACAATGAGATCAAGCACCAGTGCGAGGCGCAGGAGCACCGCCAGCGCTTGGCCTACTCCTTTGCCAATCGCGCATATCCGTGGACCATGCAAACACCAGTGCAGGAGATCAGCTTCCTGCTCACGGACGAGGTGCGCGATGAGTTCTTCTGTCCGATGGAGCGTGCCATCCTGGAGGGCATCTATCACTATGACTGCAAGCTTATGATAATTGATGCCAGCACTGAGGTCTGCGCCGACGACTTCTTGCGCTGGACAAAGTTCCGTCGATACGTTCAGATGCTGTGTCTGGTGCGCTGTCCGCGTGTCCAGCGGCACCTGCAGCTCCTCAACGTTTTCCACACGTTGGTGATAGAGGAAAATATGCGCAACTCTTGGCACGAGGAGCTTCACTGCTCCCTCCGCACGGGACTCAAAGAGGCCACAAGATTGGAGCTCTTCAAAAACTGCGCCGATGCATTTGTTTTCATTTTCTCGCGTTATCGCGGTCTCTGCACTTGCGACACCTTCAAAATTTTGCGCCGCACTTGATTATTGGCAATCTAACTGACAAATTTATCTATTAACTTGTTGATTTAATACGAACGATGTCCAGTATGAAAATTCAAGTTTGTGTGTGTTAAGGTAAGTGTACTACAAAGGTCTTCAAAGAGCTATATCTAAGGTTATTTGTTTAAAAGCCGGTTTATTTTTGTAAATATAAGCCGCTGACAGCTACAAATCAAAAATGTTAACGATTGTAAAAAATAAAAAAAGCAAGCTCTATAATGACAATTATGATCAGGATATAGCAAAATAAGAAACGTAGCAACTCTATGCAGATCGGAAAAACTGTCCCGGGATTTTCAATTAGGATTTCACTAGAATTTCACAATGTAATTCTTATTCTTATATTTAAAACTAATATTTGAAGTTTATAATTTCTTTGTAAATGTATAAATAAATTTATACATTAAATTATATCATAAAATGATTAATGATATAACATATCCTACCTTAGCTGAGTACATGGATAGCGTATAGGCAGAGTTTATTCGATATAAATTAATGGCTTTTTATATGAGACTAGCTTAAGTTTTTGCATATATTGATGATTCATTTAACGGAAAACGCAAAACACTTCAGCTCATCTTAAAGTATTGATCCCCTTGGTAGGTAGCTCTGTAGTGGCTGCCTCTAATTAACCTATGGCATAGCCCCGCAGTGGCAATCAAAGGCTTTCGAGTGCACACAATTTACGGGGCGCATGCACTTCCTGCAGCTGGCATTGGGCGACTTGCATCGACTGTTAGGAAGCAATTGCCAACGCCTTGAGGAGCTGTCAAATTGGTCGGATATAGACGTCTCAGTGTGCTTGTTGAGGCATTCGGGGCCCTGCTGGTGGCTGTCACGAATGCCAGCAGCGTCAACTTTGTCGGCCATTAGCCCCGAAACTTGGTAGCAAGTTGTTAGCCAAGAGGAGCCATATTTCATTTTCATTTATTATATTTGGCAAAACGAATGAAATTTACGAGAAATCCGAACAAATTACCACAAAAGCTTTACAAACTTGAGCTGATTATAAAAGTTGGTGTGAAAAAAAGAAGCCTGAACCAGAGCATGCCAATGCTACAACAATGTCATCCAGCCCCAAAGGTGCCGGAATTTCGTTGCTTCAGCTAAACGTCGGAATTGGGTGCGTTTATATTGTTGTTAAAAGTTCTGCTACTTTGACAAGTACATACTGACATTTGCGTGTGTACCAGAATATTCAATATATATTTACATACAAATACTTTGCGTTACAGCATTAAAAGTTGCCTTCTGTCTGATATAATCTATAGCTTTTCGTATAATAAGTGAAAATTGTGGCGCCAGTGAAAAGTTTTATCAATGCCAGGATTTTTGGTTAAGACCCGGAAAACGTGCTGTAAACTGGAAAATGCTGCGAGAAGGGGAATTTATTCAGTTATTCAAGCTGTATTTCCATAAAACTAGGTAATATGCAGGTAGCATCTGCGCCTCTGCCGTCAAACTCGTTTCGCTCAAATGCACTTATGCTGGCTGCTGAGAGCGCATCAGAAATGCACAGAGAGCACGGGGAGGCACCCCAGGCAGAGCCATATTCCAACCGGTTGAGATTACAGTCGAGATAGTGATAAAGAGAGAGAGAGAGAGAGAGAGAGAGAGAGGAGAGAGAAAGAGTGTAGTTTTTATTTTGTAAACAAAGTGCTTGCTGCCTTCATTCAAGCATCAGTATAATCGGACTATATGTACATAAATAGCATGTGCTTTAGGTTCTAGAATACTATATATATTCTGTTTTCAAACTGACCCCACCTGAGGGGCCCAACGGGCAAAGCCCGAAAACCTGTCCTGATGGTGGCTTCGTCAGTCGCTCTTACGCTCGGGTATTCCACAGTGCGCAGAGAGCTAGCTGAGTGCTGGCTGGCGTTGTGATAATTCCAGCTTCATGGGCAATCGAGATGCTCAGTTCTCGCCCGACTGCTATCAGCGACAGTTCTGAGACGACATTCAATGGGCATCGTGAGCCGAACGCTGAGCCTCGCGGTGCTAGGTCTTTGTCTGCGCCTCGCTCTGACGCAGCGTCTGCCACCCAATGGTTGCGGCAGCATTTTCCAGTATCGGCGCCAGGGCGATCAATGGATTGGCCACGTTACCCCGCCTCAAGACGGCCTCAAGAGCGTCAGCTGGACGCTGCGCTTTGTGTCGCACGGCGTTAACACGGTACGTATGTAGGTAGACGCGTATGTGTGGCACGACCCGTTTCTAACGTCATCTGATTGCACCTGCTTGCAGCCAGGCACGATAAGTTCCCTGGCACCGTATCCGAGCAAGGAAGTCGCTCTACAGAATATGCACGACGGTGGCCGGGCCGAGTGCTTTGTCCGCTTTACTGGCTACGGCGACGAGCTGCCCAAGATAGTGCGCATCGAATTGAACGGCCAAGTGCTATGCACAGCCAGCTCATGTGAGTAATCGAATCAAATTGATTAACGTCTCGAATTACGTAGCTTAGCAGTATCATCAAATGCAATTATTATGGCATACTATTTGAAATGTGTAATTAGCCATATACGATCGATTGAACTGCTGCTCTTACAATATTGCTTTCAATCAATATTCATTTCGATCTCATATTTCTTAGACGAAGGCTCTGCGACTACGTCAACGCGGGAGCTGAACATGGCAGTCTCATCGACGACCACATATCAAATGCACGAGACGCCTTCGCAGCCACCAAGAGCACTGCCACAGCATAAGCCGATAGATCCAGATTCATTGTTCAATCAGCTGGTGACTTATGCATCGGCTCAAGTGCCGACATCTACGAAGCTGACTACGTTCACGACGACCAGAACCAGACCCACTGTAACGGCTAGTCCGACTACGTCCTTTGTAGCGAATGATAATCCATTTTTGAATTCGTTGATGAGCAGAAAGCCTCTTGTTACCGTGGACACGCGGCATGAGCCGGCGGCGTATGAGTGCGGCGTGGAGGGTCTCGTCGGCCTACAGATTGGCGGCGAAACACTGCCCAGGGGCCGTTTCCCCTGGCTGGCCGCGCTCTATCACGACAGCAACGTGGATCCCAACAAGATTGAGCTGTCCTACAAGTGCGTAACGACGCTGATCTCGGCTCGCACCGTGATAACTGCGGCGCATTGCATCTACGGCTTTACGCCGGCTCAGCTAAGAGTTTATGTGGGACGTCACGACATCAGCTTGCATCCCGAAAAGTATGCCTCCCTGATGGCCGTGCAGTCCGTGCACACGCCCCCGGACTTTGTGGGCAATCTGGTGCCCGATCTGGATGTGGGCCTTCTGGTGCTTACCGAGCGGGTGCAATACTCCACCTACGTGCGGCCGATTTGCTTGTGGCCCAGCAGCACCTCGCTCGGCATCGATGACAGCGAACAGACTGCTGTCGCCGGCTGGGGAATCGATGCGAACTTCAAGCCAACGCGCTTCCCCTCAACAGTCAACGTGCGGCCAGTGTCCCAGGAGCAATGCCTACGTGAGATGGTTACCGCCAAGGACTTCCTAACGCCCCGCACTCTCTGCGCGGGCAACAGCCAGGGGCATGGCCCCTGTCTGGGCGACTCCGGTGGTGGCTTGATGGTGCTCCGCAACAACCGGTGGTTCGTGCGCGGCATTGTCTCGCTGGCCCAGCGCTCTGGCAATGGCTGCGATTTGTCGCGATACGTCATCTACTGTGACGTTGCCCGACATCTCGGCTGGGTTGAGCGGAATATTGTGAGATGAGTGCCAACAAATAAGCCAACAAAATAAACAAAGAGCTGCCTGCTTAATAGCTACGCTTCTGTATAGGTCTCGTTCCGTTCTCTGTTTTCAGTTTTCACTTTTCAGTTTCCTCTCAACACTTTTTACTCTCTAAAGATGCTCTATCGTAGATCTCGGCTTTATCAGCTCTAGCACGATGTAGTATTTCCAGTTTTCTTAGCATACTTGCTCAGTGGTGCTCACCGCTCAGCGGTACTCGGTGCTCAGTGCAGTTGAGCTGTCATTATCGAATGCAGTAATATTCGCCCACTGGCGCTTGACGCGTGTGCATTCAATAACTAGACAAGATTTTAACTGGAATTGTTATTTGTTTTTTTAATTAATTTTTTTTACGTTCCAATGGACGCGCAGCTAGCGCTGCTGCTGCTATTGGCCATGGTGTTAATGGCTTCCGTTGCTCAGCGCTTTCCGGAAAACCCATGCGCCCAGCATTTCCAGTATGTGCAGATTGGCATTGGCGCTTTTCAAGGCGAGGTGACGCTTGGCCTACCAAATGGTCTCAATCGAATCGATGTGCGATTCTCGCAGCGTGGCACTCACGATGTATGTAGTTATTCCATAAGCTGATTAGATTGTTGCTATTGAAATAGTGAACTGACTGTGCCACTGAATTCCAATATGATTCGACAGCAATCTGCTGTTGGCGCTCTGCTGCCGTATCCCGATGAGGCCAAAGTCCAGGCTAATCCGGCAGCCGCCAAGTTTCGAGTTAGCCTCTGGCCGGATGCGTCTGGTGTGCTGCCCAAACTCACGAGATTGCAACACAATAATCAGATACTGTGCAGAGCCAGCGAGTGTAAGTAAGCCACGTTGCGATGTAGTTGGCCAATGTCAATGATATGCAGATTGCGTTTGTAGATAATCCGCAGAGTTTCTTCAACCGTTTCTTCGAGCTTCCAATCAAGGGATCACAATCGCCTCGTCGCCTGTTGCCCACGCCAGGCATTCCCAATTTTTCAGAGGGCTCGAGCGACGTGCAGATTAAGACAGTAGTTCTTGATGGCGCAGAAGGATCGATTTCTCGTATTCTAGGCGACTTGGTGAATGAGCAGTCGATCACCGCAACTGATTGGTCGCCCAGGTCACCGGCAATAGTTGGCATAACTTCATCAGTGCCTCGTCAGATCTGGCCTACACCACCAGCAGCAACAACTTCTCGTACTGCTCCTGCGCCTTGGGTACCAGTAGCGCCTACACCGTCTTTTCTTCCAAATCGTATTCGTGGAAATCCTCCCCCTGGGGTAGCTTGGCCTTCGTTTGTCTGTGGCCAGGAAGGCACGGGGGTGCCCTATATTCAACGTGGCATGGAGTTTCCACGCGGCCGATATCCCTGGCTGACAGCTGTGTATCACAAAGAGTCCTTCTCGCTCGCCTTCAAATGCGGTGGCTCGCTCATCTCGACGAGCTTAGTCATCACTGCGGCTCATTGTGTCTACAAAATAAGAGAGGATCGCGTCTTGGTGGCCCTGGGACGTTATGACCTGGACAATTACAGCGAGGACGGTGCCGAAGTAAGAGACGCCAGTCGCATCGTGATGCATCCAGAGTATTCCTCGCGTCTTCAGCTACAGCCCGATGCAGATATTGCGCTGATCACATTAGATAGTCCAGTCATGTGGGTTAAACCGCCTTTTGTTTTGATCGATTGTTAAACTCTGACTCATGATCTTTTCGTTTACTGAACAGCTTCAATGACATCATCAGTCCCATTTGCCTGTGGGATCCAGCTAAGAGGGATCCAGCCGAGCCAGAGATCGGTTCCATTGCCGGCTGGGGCACGGACGAGAACGGCAACTCAATGACCCGTTTTCCGCGTGTCGTTAATGCGAGGATCGCCACTGTGAGCGAATGCGCACGCCGTTGGAAGGTGCAGAAGATTCTGGATCGCACGCTCTGCGCTGGCAATCTGGACGGCTCCGGACCGTGTCTCGGCGATTCCGGCGGAGGCCTGATGATTAAGCGCAACAACCGCTGGCTGCTCCGCGGAATTGTCTCGCTAGGCGAACGCAGTACGATTGGCAATTGCAATAACAACAACCAGTATGTCCTCTATTGCGATCTTGCCAAGCATATGCCCTGGATTAACCAATACATAAGCTAATCTCTGTATATCTGTATTATTTAATAAACTCAGTACGTAAATATATGCTACAGCTGACTAAAAACGGATGCTTTGCCGTTTAATATCAATAAATATTTTAAAATAGGTATTATTTTGTCGGCATGTTAATTATTTATTTTGCCTAAAAATTGCTTGTAAAGAATAAAATGCACTAAACCTAAAAAATGTACGAAATTCTTTTGCTCTTAGTTTACATATGAATCTGAAAAGAAATTTCAAAGAAATTAAAAAAACTAAATCATTTAGGAACATCTTTAATTGTTATAATTCGAAATATTTGTACATATATACCAAGCGAGCAGAGGCTGCTGAGATTTCTCGAAATGAACTAAAAATAATAATATAGTAATAATAATAATTATTATTTGATAAATATATTAATACAAATTCCATGTTTACATAATTATTAAATTTGTTAAGAAATTCTGATAATAAGAAGAAGATAAATACTTAATCAAAATATAAACATTTAATAAATAAACTGACACAAAAGAGTTTAAGCCAAATACCGAAAAAACCTGTTTATTTATTTATTCATTTTTTTTTTTTTTACATTTAACAATATAACCCTAATCACTCTATATATAAGCTGAGCGTTCATAAATTGATTATCAATATTTCGAACAATATATTCCCAAAGGGAAATAGAATTTCACAAGCGGGGAGACTCCACATGAAGGAGTAATGTTTTTACCAGAAGATGCGCACACGTGTGGCTATCCGGTTTCGCCCGAGCAATCTGAGTGAAACAGATCGATTCTCTTAGTATTTAATGCTCTGAAGCAAACACAAATCATTCGTGTGCCGATGCTCAAAGCGCGAGGTGCGTCGCTGTTCCACATAGACATTCGCTTCAGCGTGAATCGCGTGTGTAGTTTACGAGTAGATTCTATATTTTTATATCATCATAATTAACAGTTCATCAAGTAGTCATTTATATGGAGAGTGTGTTGCTATTATCCGGCATCTTGCTGTCACTGCATGGACTCATCTCGCCGATATCGGCTCAGCGTTTGCCGACTATCGCTTGCCCGCAGTTCTTTGAGTATTTATCGTACAATCAGCAGTTCATAGGACACATTGCAGTACGACACGACCCGCAATACGAGAGCAACGAGCTCGTTGTGGAATTCTCACAGTACGGCGCTTATCAATGGGTAAGTAAGATCAGTTGGGAGAGTGTGCAGCACTGCGATGTTCAGCCCGCTGGGCTGCTTTGTGCTAATTTCTCTGCTCTTATCACACATTGACCCCAACATGTGTGTTGGTAATAATTCAGAATAGTTATAGTTGCATTAGTTGATAGACATGGTAAAACCCCATTTAAAAGCAATAAGTGAATGTAAAAACAAATGTGAATAGTTGCTTGTGGCGTGCATGCAATGAGTTGCCAATCAATGAGATGCCTAATTGACTGAGTCAACATGAGAGCGAAAACCTTAGAGAACAGTTATTAATAGCCGTAAAGAGCAAGTTTCACAAGCTGTTTGCTCGATTCTGCTGCTCTCTGTGTGAGTAGTCGAAGTGGCATTAGCTATGCATGTATTGGTGCATGGCCAAACAGCTGCGACCAGTTTGTATACAGCTTTTGTTTTTGTTTTTATCAACCCAACTGTGGATCCCCGGCATCTTTATATCTCTACTAAAAATATGAAGCTCTATCGACAAAAAAAGTTTTTATTTTTTGTTTTTATTAAGTGCATATTATAATGATATTAATATATGTATGTATTGAATTATTTATTTAACCATATATTTTTGTAACCCTCATCTATTTAGAGCTTTGTGGGAAGCTTGACACTAATGGACAATCCGGAGGTCACCAAATTCCGTTTAGCTAATGGCGAGCCCGTTAACTATCGCGTCGACTTTCCCATACCCGGCGATCCGCCCAAATTGACAAAAATCACTCTCAATAATGAGGTGCTCTGCAGTGCAGCGCAGTGTGAGTAATCTAATCCAGTATACTTAAGTTGTCCATCTAATTTTCGCGTCTTTCTGCAGATCCACCACCAAAGACCGCAATCATACTTAGGCACTCACTGCTGTCCACAACGGTGCCGCTTGCTTTTCTGGACTCCAGGCGTGGCCAGAGCGGGTTCATTCCGCAGTGGGACCTTGGGCCATCCACTCCGGCTGCGAAGCTACCGGACTACACGATACCGCAGATTCAAGTGCCGGCGCCTAGAACAACTCCCAAGCCACGGCCCGTCGCACAGCAGCAAACAAATTTGAACAGTAGAGTGAATCCTACGCCCGTGCCCATAGATCAAACGCTGACGACTGTCTGCGGACGAGAGCGAGCAGTTACAACGCCACTCATTTTTCAAGGCCAGCAGCTGCAGCGGGGCCAGCTACCCTGGTTGGTCGGTCTCTTCGAGCGCGGGACAGACAATGGTCTGATCTTCTTCTGTGGCGGCTCGCTTATATCCTCGAGGACGGTGCTCTCGGCGGCGCACTGCTTCCGCTTACCTGGTCGGGATCTGCCTGCTGACCGCGCAGTCGTGTCTCTGGGACGCAACACCATCGACATCATATCGGAGGGTGAATTGCGCGAGGTCTCAGAGCTACTCTTCCACGACGCATACGAAGCCTTTAGCGCGAATGCAGACATGGTGCTCATTAGACTAGCAAAGAAAGTCATGTAAGCCGATGTACGATCATATCCGATGGACTGAACTAATCTCGATTCTGTCTTAGCTTCAACGATTACATTGTTCCCATTTGCTTGTGGAACGAGAACTATCCGCTGCAGCTGCCAGCAGGCTATAAAATGTATGTAGCTGGCTGGGGAGCCGATGAGAACGGGAATGTCAACACGCAGTTCTCGAAAATCACGGACACGAACGTCGTGAGCGAGTCTGACTGTCTGCGCGAGAGTGTGCGCTCCCTGGTGCAGCCGAACACGATCTGTGCGAAGCGCGTGGGGGCCGGTCCATGCGCCAGCGACGGAGGCGGCGGACTGATGCTGAGAGATAACAATGTCTGGCTGCTGCGTGGAGTCATCTCACTTGGCCTGCAAAAAAACAACACATGTGATCTCAACCGACCCTCCATCTACACGGACGTGGCCAAGCACATTGCTTGGCTCCGCCGGAACATGTGGGATTAGCCAGTCTCCAAATAGTGCCATAAAAGCATTTTGCTCTACCTATTATTAATTACTCAGCTCTAAGTCAAATTCTTCCTGTAAATAATTTATAAATAAATCAAACTTTTATACGAATATACGCTCTATACCCGAAGGGAAGAATCGCGGGGAGAACTTCAGCTGCTACTATGAACGTCATCAGGGTGGATTATATATATGCAAATTCCCTTGTCAAGATACGCTGTCAATAATATGCTGACTCTGAGTAAATAAGCTCAAGCTTATTTACGAACCAAAACACTGCTAATCTAGAATAAATACCCATTCAAAAGAGAGTAAAAAATGATTCATTGATATCGATCTAAACACAGCACGAGAGAGATCGTCCAACTATTGCTGTGCTGTTACAGAGCGAGTGTGAGAGGGAGCGAGAGAGAAACAGAGCGAAAACGAAACGGGTTTCACCCAGATCATCGATGCTCATCGATTGTTGACCACTACGTGTCGGAACAGAACTCCCCATACAATAGTCACCGCTTGGCGCTCTTCCCTTGAGGTCTGAATCGTGACTGCGCTTGTTCAATTAGTTTCGCGTCTCGGCTCATTTAGATTATGGAACAGTTCTTGATACTGTGCGGTATCATTATAAAGCTGCTTCTTCTGCCTAGGCTCAGCTCGGCACAGCAAGTGCCGCCCATAGCCTGCCCGGAATACTTTGAGTATCTGGCATACAATCAGGAATACGTGGGTCGCATTTCGATACGACATGATCCACAGTATCAGGAAAACACGCTCAGAGTTGAGTTCTCGCAGCCAGGAAGTCTAAGTTCGGTGAGAAATAATTTTCGAAATTACTCTTTCATTTTTCGTATTTGGAATTCCCTCCGCTCAAGTCGCATAGCAATTGATTTGTTCTATGGTCTTATCACATGCTGACCCCGAGCGAAGATTAGACTTTTATTTTCCCTGTATTAGCGACCTCGCAAATGGATTGTTTATTTGTTAATATTATTATTGTAGAGCAGAAATCGTTTTTCAATTATTATTACTATTTAATAAATAGTACACAGTGTCCAAATATAAGATAATACCAAGGCTTCTAGATGGTACTACGCAGCTCTCTTGCTTTGATACTTAGATTTCAGAAGTTGTATGACCGGTTTCTTGTCAATCGATTGTATTATTCAATTTACTCTGCTGCCATAAATCGTATTGCCTCTTGCCTCAAAAATAAAACCGCAACGTTGTTGGTTTTACCAAATCAATTTATTTATATGTTTATTTATATTTATATACATGATTATATGTCTATGTAAAAGACAAAGCTCGACTTTTGTATTGTCTGTGAGTCGGTGCTAAATATTATAAAATATCGTCGTTAACATTATCGGGAATAAAAGAGCAATGCTGAACAGGGGTTTCCGGTTTTTTTTTTTTTTTTTCCTAAATCCATTAATGAGAACCTTTTTTATTCAGAATTACGTCGGCAGCCTCACTCTGTGGGATGACGAAGAGACAACCAAGTCTAACCTGCGCTATGGACTTCCTATAAAGTATCGCGTGGATTTTCCCACTCCCGGCGTGCTGCCTAAGCTTACATTGATGATGATCAACGATGTTGTCCTATGCCGGGCATCGCCATGTAAGTGAATCGCAGGGTATTATTAAAAGTGAGCCCAAGCTAATTACATTTCCCTTACAGATCCTCCGAGCAGTGTAACGCTGACTTTGTCACATTCGCTACGCTCTACCTCAGTGCCGCTGTTCACCCAAGATCCTCGATTCGTCCAGCAAACAAATCAGCGGCCACAAAGACCTATTTGGGGACAAAGTGTGGTGCAATCGCAACCACAGCGGGCCACATTTAGTAGCCCACAAGTGCCCATTCCGACACCAGTAGCACCACAATTGCTGCCTGCTAAGGTTGCCCCTCGCCCCAGACCACCAGCACCCGCACCCGCACCATCAACCACCGTTGGCGGACTTGCCCAGCTCTCTGAGATCTGCGGCCGAGAAGGGCCGGTCACATCGCCTCTACTTCACTTTGGCAGCCAGGTGCGTCGCGGCCAGCTGCCTTGGATGGCCGCCCTGTATGAGCGTGGTCCCGACGGTCTTCGCTTCTTCTGCGGCGGTACGCTCATTTCGGCCTCTACGGTGCTGTCGGCGGCGCACTGTTTCGTTTACGCCGAGCGAAACTTACCGCCGAGCCGTGTCGGTGTTTCGCTGGGCCGCAACACATTGGACTTGGTATCGGACGGCCTGTTGGGTGAGGTATCTGTGCTGATGGTACACGAAGCATACACGCCCAGAAACTACTCGAATGCGGACATAGCGCTGCTCAAGCTTTCGTCTCCAGTGAGGTAGGTGTCGGTAGTGCCAATAGCAACTGCTGATAAACTAAATATCATTGGGATTTTCTTTTGCAGCTTTGGCGAATACATCAAGCCCATTTGCCTGTGGAATGAGAATTTTCGGTTGCAGCTGCCATCTGGCTACAAGTCCTACGTGGCTGGTTGGGGATCCGACGAGCATGGAAACCCGAACACGCGCGTAGCCAAGATGACCGATACGGATATTATCACAGAGGCCGAGTGCCTGCGCAGTCTGAGATCCAGCGAGGGCATCAGACTGGTCACGCAAAACACAATTTGTGCGAGCAATAAACAGGCGGCGGGACCCTGCAGCGGCGACTCCGGCGGCGGCCTCATGCTCCAGGAGAACAATATCTGGCTGCTGCGCGGCGTCGTCTCGGCTGGCCAGGTGTTTACCAATCGCTGCGATTTGACGCAGCCCGTCATCTATACAGATCTGGCGAGGCATATTAGTTGGCTGCGCCAGCACATCTGGCTCTGACTCGACTCGTTTCTGTTTAGGCTTTAGTTAACTTGTGATAAGTGGAAGAGAGAGAGAGAGAGAGAATATAGAGAGAGAGATAGATATATATTTTCAATTGGGTGTCTAAATAAATGCTAGCCTAAGTTAGATGAAATTGAAATTGAAAAATTGCTGGGCAAGTGCAATTTGTCAGAGGTCGCAATTTAGTTTCATTACACTTGCACTTCACACTGTTGCGCTGAGTCGAGCTGGCGGTAACGAAGCTAAATTGCGGGCGGGAACGTAAGCAGGAGTCGCGCATAAACAGCACATAAAACGCGCATGAAACGCGCCAAATGCGATGCGGTACAACAGGTGCTTAGCCGATAAGAGCGGGTGCTTTCTGTGCACCTCCCTCTCATTCTCAATCTGCCTATTTGCCACTCTCTCGTTTTCTCGTCACTCTTTTCGCTCGGCAAAGCTCGCTCTGCTGTGCGCTGCGCACATATTTCGCCTGTGCTACTAGCCATTTGGCACATCCTGTTGAATCGTTGGAGCCTTCGCCGCCAGTGTCGTTAGAAATCGCTTCAAATTTGTTGCATACCGAGCGGCACTGGCAAATGAACGCACGGCATTCGCCTGCGTTCCGCCCGCCCGCCCGACTGCCCGACTGCCGGCCTGCCTGCCTGCCTGCCTGTCCGTATGCCCGCCGTGGAGCAACGTGTCGCTCGTGCGTGCCTGTTAACGGGCAGTCAACGTTCAGCCTTCAAATCGCGCAGTTCGGCGCGGCAGCAGCCTCCATCGGCCGAAACAGTAGCCGACGCAGCTCTTCCAGCAGTCCGTGTGTGCAGGTGCGTGTGTGTAAGTGCGTATGCGTGAGTGACTCCTGATCAGTTGCCTCCATTGAAGCCGCTTGCTGTGCACATCGCGCGAAGGTGCAAGCACGAAACTGCCGAGTGCAAGATTCGAGTGTGATTCCAAATCGAAGACATCTAGTGGCGGGGGTTTATTGGCCCGATATCAACTCAAACTCGAGCTCAAACTCAAATGGTCGGCAGCAATTGGCAACAATTTGATAATTTGCCTGATTACAAAAGGGCGTGGCAGAGGCACTGGCCTAGCGCCAGGCTGCATGCAGTGTTCCACTGAACTGTTATTTAGTGCCATTGAAAACACACAGAGACACACACACACGCAGACAGAAAGTGAAGCACAGTTGCCGTCGAATGGTCACGTCTTGGCCATGTTATAGTCGTGGCTAATAATAAATGACTCTGCAGTCGGAGGCGCACGGCAAAAAACTGTTGAAAATATGCAATTTCCGTTGGGGAAATGTGGCATGACGATGACTGGGCACAGCTCAGCACACGCCTAGGAGACGTTGATTTACACAGTGTTTATGCTGCATTCACAATTGTATAAGTGCATATGTGCACATGTGTGTGCCGTCTGCAAAATGGAAAATGGGAAATGCATATGCATATGCGCCTAACGCTAATGAATAGAACAATCGAGGCCAGCAGCAGCTGCAGCAATAATGCTTGGAGCCAATAAGTACACGTCGAGCCACTCAGCCAAAGGACGCAATAATTAGACATAACAATCAAGGCCAAAATGCCATGCCACAATCGCCTGGCGAATTGTTGTTCGTTCTGAGATTGCACTTCGATTGCACATACTACCGCACGCAGCGGCTGTAAGAGAACCAGCCAGCTTATTGTCCCCCAGTCCCCTCATCCAACTCGCCCAACTGCCAGCCCCACCCCCCTCGAAAGCAATATGATAAATGCCATAAGCGCCGCAACGGCCATCGCAGCTCTGTCCGCCGCCATGGCGGCTGCGGCTGCCTCTAATCATGGCGGTGGCAACAACAGAAACCTCACCGAGGCCACTTTACTGCCGGGCAGCAATGCCAGCAGCAGCAGCAATCACAGTGGCACTGGCAGCCGACGCAACCACAGCGGGCTGTTGGCCGTCGATCACCTGCCGCTGCAACTGACAACGGCCAAAGTGGATCTGGAGCTGGAAATCGACATTCAACTGCTGACAAATGGCTACGACGGCACTACGGTAAGTTAATGGGCATGGCACATCGATTGTGAATGGGTTTATCGGTATGGCTTAGATTGCTTTATGTCCTCGGAATGCCCGTAAAATTATCCTTTGCCACACAAAAGATTCAGGTATTGCTATTGACTCACATGCTCACTCACATTTAGTCGGCTACAAGACTACGGCAGCCATCGGCCATCGGCCATCGGCCATCAGCCAAGCCTCACCAGGCATCCGGCATCAGCTTTTATGAACTCACTTTTATTACGCGCGCGCATATCCTTAAACATTGTAGCTTGATTGCATGTGGTTTATGGAGCGTATACGCAATAAATATCTGCACTAGCCTTTAACCTCGCCCGATGCACGAGTTGTCATGCGCAAACAACAACCAAAGAATAGAAAATCGCCGAAAAGAAGGCGTCCGTCTGCTGGACATTGTGGTAATCGAGAGTCGATATGTGATTACGCGTCTCAGTATATGAGAATAGAATACTATTAATACTATCCATAAATGAAAATAAACACATAAAGCTTGGTTCATTTTAAACTTTAGTTTGCCGAGACAAACTTGTAATATTACAACAAAACTGATAATATAAAGAGCATATAAAAGCTAGATACGAAAACATGTTCACCTTCCCTTAAGCTCTTCAGGTTTGTATTGATGGGTAATAAACTTGGTCAGTGACATATTTGAGCTGGAAAGTGTAATCATACTAAAAAAGATAAAGAATAAAAAAAGATAAATAATATAAATAATAAAATAAAATGCAACAAATTTGCTATTATCATATCTAGAATAAATAAATATCTCTAGTTGAATCAACTATAGCACATTAAAAGTTATTTTAGTTAATGCTTAATTTAATATTAGATGTTCTAGTACACATTAGTTAAAGCCAGATTATGGCTATCCATACATATGAGACTTTCCATAGTTACCCACGCTATAGTTTATTGAAATAATCACGAACTATGGCTGGGGATTGGGGGGATGATAATATGCTTATATAAATAGTATGTGTCTTTCTATTTCATTGCTCAGTAACCAGGTGCTAAATGGATATTAATGTGGGACTCATTAGCAGAACACGCACAGGCGAAACTTTTCACGAGTTAGATATGGGTAAATCTATATGTATACAATATTTATATGTATGTATGTATATTCGTATACATATATATGGATGCGATGTATGTATATATCGATGCATAATCCACTTTTGAAAAGGGTGCACAGATGGTAGGGGTAATGCGCGGCGGTGCCAAACTTTATCCTGTATTTGGCTAACGAAAAATTTACGTGCCACGTAAAGGATATGAAAAGTACTCGGAATATATGTATATATATGGATGCTGTCACACAGATACAAATTCAGAGCGCACCATATAGTATTTATTCGTAGTCCGCATCCCATCCATACAACGATAAAGTTTGCTCTGTGCTGAACTGTTTGCACGCTTAACTTTCAATCGAATGTAAATAATGACTAGAACGAAGTTGACGTGCAGTGCTTTGAGAATAACCCTGTTGCGGTCGCTGTTGCTGTTGCCATTGCTGCTGACTCACCTACGCACGCACCTGTCCTAACAAGCAGCAATTAGCAATATTCATCGTTAAACAGTTTATGTCTAAATGGACCTCTAACTAATTAAACGAGCAATTGCGAAAAGTGGAAGGGCTATTAACAACATTATAATGCGGAAACTATGGCAACATTGTTCATAACGTAATTTGTGTCAATTTGCCTAACAATGTTGTCAACTTAATTGTCAATCAAACATTTGCATAACTTTCGAAAAGCACATCTAATCGATAAATTGCAAAGTTTGCATACATTTTTGGTGGAGAATTTGTTGTCGACTGCCATTGAAATTGGTATTGCAACAGAGCAACATTTGAAAGAACAAAATATGCTCATATTAAACTTGCATGTGTATGAGTTTTTGTTTGCCCATTCAACTTGAAGATAAACGGGTATATTTGTTGGTGCACTTATGGCAAAGAATTGAAGAGAATAATAATAGAAAAATAATAACAGAGATAATTGATAATAGAGAACAGAGATTAATGCAGATAAGATACTCTTAAACAGACTGAAGGACTGAGTTGTATATATTCAAGATACTAGTAAACTGAAAATTGAAATGAATTAAAAATGTAACATAATTGTGAATTTGTAGTCTTTAAGAGGTATTCAAGTTTCTTACAGAAATGAAACCCAAAACGATACGGTAGAAGTCTTATCAAAATAAAAATAAGTAAATAAATATAAAATCTGTATGTATAAGCATATTAACATTTGTACAAGATATCTGCTAGTTAGGCACTTCCGGGCTATGCTTATTTTTTCTAAGCTCTCGCCCTGGCAGGCATTTTGCATTTAGAGTGCAAAACGCATGCGACGCATTGTGCAATCCAATTGAATTATTAATCCACACGTCCGACTTTTTCCGTTGCCCTGGGATGTGCAAATGCGCACACACCCATATAGCCCACACACCCATACAACCACACAGTGACGCTATTGTTGCCATTATTATTTGTCTGCGATTCTGTGTTGGATTTAATTCGGCATTCTCCATTAGCCGGCAGGAGAAGCACAAAATGCCCAGTTTTTGCCATTGTTCGGCATAGCTACGAAGTAGTAATAATAATAATAATAAAATATTAATAGCATTAGCCATTGTTGATGTTTCACAATGTAGCGTTTATTGTCCCATATTTGCCCCTGCTATGACAACAGCCCACAGGCTGTTGTCGGTCAAATACAATGCAAACAGAATCGCGCAAAATGTGGGCCTTGGTGCCAATTGAAATGTGCAAACATTTCCGCCAATAATTTGTTGAATTCGATTAGGATTGTATCGCTGCCAGTGGGCGTGACAAGCGGCATCGATTACCGGTCAATCAGACTGCGAAGGGAATAGCACATACCTCTAATAATGGTTCAACAACAATTTGCTGGTTCAGCGAACATATATCTATAATTTGGGGCAGATATATTTCTGAAAGCTAATCAGATAACGTTTTTATAAATAATCAGTTTATCTCGCTATAATTAAAATTTGTATCCGAACTAAAAATGTAAATGCAAACATTTATTGTGATGTGGCACAAGTGAATTAAATCATCAGTAAAGGTGAGAGAATCGCAGCAATTGAATTTTATTAGCAGGATTTAAATACCACCAACCATGTGTGTATGTGTGTGTGTGTGTGTGTGTGTGTGGGTGTGCGTGCTGTTGGCAGATGCCTGACGTTATTATGGGAACAAATGAACACAATGTCTGGGTGCAATGCGCTCATTCTAGCCTGGCCATAAATTGGGTCACAAATAAAAACCACAAAAAGGGAATGCAGACAAGCACACACACACACACCCCCACCCATACGCACACACTTACTCATAGCTCGTTGGCCAGTTGCAATGCTGTGTAGGTGTGAGACTGTGTGTCTGCCATTTAGCCGCTTAGGGGAAGCGACTCTGGTCTTTTCACACCTCTACTTAGCCATTAAGCTTAACCACAGTAGCCGCAACGTTTGTATGGATGTTGCCATATAATTGCTCAGAACATTATGTCCTTTGCCACTCTATATATATATATGTCTGTCATCTTGTTTCTCTCTCTCTCTCTCTCTCTGTCGCTCTCTGTCTGTCTTGTGGAGCAAATGAGAATAGTACTTTCTGATTTTTATGTTGTCTGCATTTCAGTTTTCAGTGATAGGTCGTCTCCTTTTGACGAGGGTCAGATGGCAGGAAAAGATTTTTCAATGCCGCACAGTCCAAGGGTTTCATTAAACCCAAAAGGCTCCGCTTTTTATTGACCATAAAACATTAGCCGTTTTTTTGCTACTTTCATTACGTACTTTTTATTGTGGATTTCCAGCCATTGCCCTATTCATGCTGGGATCGATGAGTGCAGCTCAAGCCCTGCAAGTGGAGCATGTAATTGCGATACAACAATGAACAGACATTGGCCACGATGCACAAGTTACTTGGACTAGAAATTTGCAATAAAATCGAGTCCGTTGAGGATGTTCCAAAAAGTTGATAACTGAAATAAGTCGAGAACTATTTATAATTTGCCATTCAGCAGCCGCAATGGCATTCCAAGTGTGTGTGTGTGTGAGTGTGTGAGAGTGTGTGGGAGTGTAGGTCTTTATTTTTGGATAAATGTGCAACAATAAATAGAGCTCAGGGTGAGTGCAGAGAATGGCAGGAGCAGATCTCTTTGGCTTTAAGCTCACAGAATAAGAGGTGCAGCTGCGAGGTTGAGTGTGTTGGTGATGTAGCAGAGGAGCGCAGCCTTCAGCGCGCGCTGAGGTACAGTGAGCCACAGTGCCACTCGCTTTACAAGTCTTCCACTCAAATCCACTTGCATGGCAAGTGCAAAAAATGCGGCACATGGCAGAAAATCGATTGGCTTTCACTGCTAGTTAAAGTGTGATGAAGCAGCAACACCAAGGCAGCAAAAGCAGGATATGCAGATTGAAATCGGCAGTCGACTCGTCGTCGATTGACAGTTTGCAAATCGCAATCAGCTTAAGTCAACTTGCTTTCGAGTGGCGTGCAACAAGCCCAAGTGCTCTAGCAGCTAATTATTGTGCTGTTGATAGCCTGAAAATCTGCGAGGCAATCGATTGCTTCATCTGATCTCATCTCAGAGCAGAGCGGAGGAGAGCAGGTGACGTTGACATAGCCAAACAATTACACAGCTAATTGACAGTTTGCCACAGCAGCTCCGTCAGATGGAAACCGTAGCACAGCTCTTGATAAATTAGCATCTACCTCTATTTGTTGCATTGCAATTGTCAAACACACACACACGCAAACTGATTGTAGTGGGAGATGCTAATTTATCTAGTTCTGTATTCGATATATATATACATACGATATGTGTATGTATGCAAATGTATTTGAGCACGTTCCCCAATTATTAACATTCAAACAATTATCATGCTCATGATTACAGTTGATCTAAAGTGTATTCTATGTGAGACTGCACAAGATAACAAATCGTGTAGATAAGCTACAAACTGGGTCAGTTGACAGCTGCAGAGTTCACAAGCTCAGAGGTCGATTGGTAAAGGGAGGGGAGAAGAGATACAGAGGGCTGTATTCGGCCATGAAGAATCTTAATAACTTTTATGCATTGGAGCACTCGCCCAAAAAACGAGAGAGAGAGAGAGAGAGGCTGAGAACCTTTTTAATTATTTATCAAGTGCATAAATTGGATATGTGCAAAAGAGATTACGTTGGGCGTGATAGCTGCCACCTCGGAAGTTGGTTGAGTCCAAGTTCAAATCAGACCCGAGTGTCCTGGGAGTAGATAATGTTCTGTTTGCGTGCGAAACTTATCTAATTAATGCTTTAATAATTGAAATTGCCATCAAGCACTCAACGCATACATTTTTTAAGGCCGCAAGTCCTTGGCCATAAAATATGTTATCGTGTTTCTGCCATGGCATTTCTTTCCATTAAATACTCATTTGCATTTGTGCAGAGGCTCGTTAAGGCCTTTAAAAATTTCATAGATGCTTTGCTTCAATTATGATGAGCTGCCAGATTTGACAGGCAGCACATGTGGAGCGGCTGTTGCATACTTTTGGGCGTGCCGGAGAGCCCAAGTGTCGCAGTGTCTATTTGCGTAATTACAATGGCTCCAACATTGTGTCTGCTGTGAGTGTGTTTCAGCCATGTTGACATGACTTTCAGCTGCGTTTAATTATGCCAAATGCCAACAATGAACTCAAACAAGTCGCAGACAGTGTCAGCCAAACATATATACACACACACACACACACACACAGGGCATGTGCCTTGACAATCGTAGACGAATGCAAACAGGCACAACTCCTCTGCAGCATGTGAACATGTGGAAACAAGGCGCTGCCCTGCCAGCTGGATGCAATTGTCAACTGGCGCAGAGCCATTGACAGCGCAAACAATGGCACAATGAACACTCTGACAATTGTTATTGCAGCATATATTTTCATTGAGTGGGTGGGCGGGGCAAGAATGAAGCGTGCTGTCAGAAGGCGAGCATAAGAATAGGCATTTGAACAGTTGGAGAAGCCAAAGCAGAAATCGTACCAATGTTTTTGTAGGCTGTTTCTTTGCTCTTTGATTTCAAATGTCGAATATATTTATTTAAAATAGAAATTCAAGTGATTTAAGCCACATCCTTTGCTCTAACTCAATACAAACTTTAAATGTCTCCTTATGGAGCGTGCTAAAATGTCAACACTCACATAACATAAATAGACGTACGTTGTATGTGTGCCAGCAATCAGACCAAGGGATGACTTCGGGCTTAAGAAACTTTTTAAAGTCGACTTCAGGCTTTGGGCTGCCTTAGCAAATATTTGCGCAGCGCATAAATCAGCATGTTAGCACAGTTATTATCATATCTATAAGCAAGTCGAGCAGCACCATGCTGTGCATACACTAATATATATACGCTTCATTCTGCCCAATTTCACGACTTGCCAAACTAAATACGTGTTGCAAGTATGACTGTGTGTGTGCATGTGTGTGTGTGTGTGTGTGGTAAATAGAGCTGAGCAGGAAACTCCTACGAATTTTCATGTTTATTATGTGAATTTAAATTTATGCTAATCATTGTTGTGGCTTGTCTGATCGTAAAGTGCAAGCTAACCATGCCACAGTTTACGAAAGCTAGCAAAATAAGCAACAGCCTGTGGTATGTGTGGGCTTAACAATGAATACATATTGAATACATGTTACCTTTCTACACATAGAAGTTCATCGTGTGCTGGGGTTTCGTTCTGGAATCTGAATTATTCAGGCGTTGCAGTTAAAGGCTGCTTTAAATCATCGCCGACAGAAGCTGCAAAGTTTTATTAGCTGATTTCTATTAAGCTTAGTGCAGTCAGCCAGCTGAAAAAAAAAAAAATTGCTTATGCACAGGAAATCTAGCACTTCGTTCGGAATGTGCCAATGTAATCTAAGAGCAGTCGATTCGAATAAAACTGTCGACTGAAAGCAGCCAGTTAAATAACGAGCTTAGTTGCAGCGGTGTCAAGCGAAAGGACAAAGGAAATAAAACTGAAACAGTCACAATGCCCGGGGTCGAGTAGGGCGTGCGTGACTAGAAAATACCCTTAACCTCGTATTGAGCAGCTTTTTCAATTATTTGCACTTACTTCTATACACAAGCAACTACTTTTACTGCCAGAGCTCTTGGTCGCTAAGGGAAATGCTTTCTTTATCTACTTTAGAAAAATTGTCAGCACATAAATATGTAGTATAAATACTCATTTATCTTCTATTATATGGAATATTAAAATTCATTTAACTGCATATAATAAATAGGATATGACTAATATATCTGTGTATGTCCTACATGGTAGCTGACTTAAATTTAGTATCATATGACGTGTAGCGTTTAGAGATGTTGTTTTGTACCAACAATACAAGCTGCATTGATGCATTTGCAGCCGTTACAAATTCCAACAACACACAAAGGAAATATCAAAGAACTATCGTGTACAGATACGCTACAGTTGAGTCACGAACTCAAATGTTTATTTATTTATTTATTTTTTTTTTTTTTTGTGATAAAATGTACCGAAGACAGCTAGCCAGACCTCTTGTGCCGGATATTGGCTAGTATCACATAGATTTATAAGGCATTCGTTCCGGATATTGGCCAGTGTCTTGTTGACTTATAATTTATCAGATACTGGTCAATATACAAAATAAACGCTGGCTCCCTGCAGTTACATTTACATCAGATGTTACCATAAAGTTGTGTATATATAAATATATTTTTTATTAGAATAAAATCCCACAAATAGATTTAATAAACATTGCTTTAATACATATTTATGCTGTTTGTAAATTGCTCAATGAGCTGACTTCAAAGTAATTTCCCATTAAAATATTTGCATTCTTGTGAAATACTTGAAAGCGGCTTTTTGAAACCTAAGCAACTATTTTCGTATACTTCCTGCTTGTTTGTTCTGGCAATAAAAAGCGAAAAGGAGGATGGGGAGCGAAACAAGAAAAAAAAAAAAAAAAAAAAAAAAACAGCAGTTCAAGTGGCGGAACTGCTTAGATGACACTGTAAATGTACTAAAGTACACAGGCTCCATTGGGCCGTAAAGCTGGCGAATGGAACGTAAATGGAAACTCAACTCAGCTGCAGAGCTTGATGTCGCTGCTGGTTTTGCTTATTATGCGCGTTCGTGGGCTGTTGCCGTGTCGTGCCTGTAAATCACACTACTTCCGACGCGTCGGGCGCTCATATTTGCACTTATACACTCGCCTACATGGCGAACGCACAGAAAGCCGACACTCAGACAGCCAATTGGGCGGACAGATAAAGGAGGCGTGCTGCCGAAGGGAACAGTATCAACAGCTGTTGCTGTTGTTGCTCTTGTTGCTATGATTGTTGTGTTTTGTTTTTGTCATTGTTGTTGGGTGCACAGGTTCTGCGACTCGCCTCCTGCGCAATATTATTGTAGTCGACTTTGTTGCGTTGCTCGCTTGGCTGCCGCCATTGGGCAATTTGTGTGGCTGTAAGTGTAAGTGTCCGTTTTTACTCTGGGTGTGTGTGTGTGGTGGTGTGTACTGGTGTGTGGGTGTGCGTTTAATCAACGCATTGTACCATTTAACTTTACAAACAAAACCTAAGCGCCTACACACACACATACACACACACACACAAGACCACTTTAATTCAAAGCAACATCCTGCGGCGTGTTGATTTTTGTGCCCGTTCTGTTGCTCTTGCTTATCTCGTACACTGCCTGCCTTATCGGGAGCAGCTTAATAACAATCCGGCCACATAAAAATACTTGAAAGTGCTCCTTAAAAATGTATGACATTTCGCATTGGTCACCGAAGGCCAACTGGCATTGCCCCACTGAAGCTGGGCTGGAGCTGGCACCGTTGCACTAAAAACATAAAACGTTCTTATTTTCTTCGAAATTGTTGTTTAAAAATTTATCCAAAAATCGACAAAGAAGACTTTTAGCGCCTTGCTGCTAAGTATTTGGCAACTGGAGCTCAACAAAAAGTACAATTCATGCGGCATACAAATAAAAACGAAAATAAAAAGCAACATACATTTCTTCATACCTAAATGGCTTGGTATTAATGTAGAACGAAAAGAACAAATATTTTAAGATTTAAGAGTTCAAAGTGCTATTTGTATATGTATTTTCTTTATATATAGTTGTGCCAATAAAATTCTATCTTACAATGAGAAATAGAAGATGGCTTTACCTAGCTTATATTATTATACCCCTATATATTTAATTTATTTTTATATTAAAATCTTTGCAGAACACTGTAACATTTAATACAAGTCCGTAATGTTAGACATAGAAATAAATTGATTTGTTTAGGGAAATATAAAATATATTTATTGCCTGATATTTAATCGTCAGTTTGATCATTCATTTCGCATAATTTAAGTAATTATTTAAAGCTTTACTCATTCCATCAGCTAACAAATTTAGAACTAGAAAAACTTCAGAGGGCGACCCTCTCTAGCTGCTCCATGACATTTGTTGTTCACTTTTTATTGCCAATTAAATGCTGCAGCTGCTGTTTCAGCTCTCGCATCTGGAATCTAACTTTTCTAATTCTGTTACACATTCACTCACAAAATGCTCTGTTGTCTATGAAACAGATTCAGCTCAGACTCTTGCCCTTGCTAATTGTTTCAATTGTAAAATAGTTAAAATTAGAAATTTAATTAACAACAAGCAATGACATTAAATGTAGCCTTACATACGGCTTAGCGTAGCTACTTTGGTTAGTTATATGTTGCATTGATTGCGAATGGGTAGAGAGAAGAAAAAGAAAACGGCAAATAAGTCTTCTATAGTGCTTGACTGTTAGTGTCCCTGGCCTGGGTTTTCCAAATAAAATATTTTAGTATATAGGATAAATAGTATTAATTTCTAAATCACTTAAAGGTCTTCTATATTAGCACTAAAACTTTTTTCCATGTACATATATTTTTTCGCACCTGCATATACTACATATTTTATTATTATTATTAGAGAAGAAAGTCTCCAATAATTTACATTTAATACCGTGTGAATAAATAAAAAAAAAAAATAAAATTTTTTTATGGCAAATTGTGTTTATTCAAAAAAAAAAAAAAAGTTTGGTAACTCTCACTGTAAATGAAAGCACGAAGCATCAAGATAGCAACAAATAACATTAATTTTTGTATCATGAGCCACAAATCATGCGATTCCATATCTTAAAAGACTGCCAATATATAAAAATACAATATGCTATGAAAATTATCATAAAAATAACGGTGTGCTTCTCCCCTTTCTTGTGGCAGCATTCATGCCGTTATGTCTGACATCATTTAAAATCTGTTCATTTAATGAATATGTTTCCGTCAGCCCATGAAACAGAAAAGTAAATTTATATCGTATTTCATTTTTAATCTCAAGTGTCTGTATGATGGATGCACAGGATGGTTTAATGGCCAAGGGATTGAAGCTCTGAAGCTGTTTGCGCCAATTAACTTTGTTTATGGCAAATGCATGCGTAATCCTTAAATATCTCAGCCATTAGCATTTATTATGATGTATAAAAGCTTTTATATTGCTAGCCGACTTAGTTGGCTGTATATTGTCTGGTATTCAATTTTGGCCATCCACAGAAAAAGCCATTCATATTGTTTGCATGCAGAGCAACGATACGAAGTCGCCGTTTCAGATGCCTTTGAGCTACTCAATTACTCACTGAAACATAATTATTTTATTATGCACTTGACTTAAATATTGTCTACGTAAATATTGAATTTGAAATTAGGCTTTTAAAATATTCAAATTAAATTAAATTTAGGATTCTGTCCGTCAGAACTTAACAGATCATAGCGACTTAATATTCATTATTGATTTGATTGAATGAGCTCATATCCGCAACATTAAGCCTACACTTTTGACGTTTTAATGAAATAATCATCACACTTACCGCCCTTGCCACCTGTTCGCCCCTCAGCCCGCAGCAAGTTAAATATACTTTTGCAGCAGCAGCGCTTTTATGTTTAAATTAATTAATTGCATATGTCAGCGGTTTTGTAGCTGGTTTTTAGCCCATCACATTTGCATTTTCGTTGCTTATGTTTTGTGTGTGAGCCATTGCTGTGGTAAATGAATGTTTCACATACGCCGCGTGGGCCCAACAATGCGCTAAATTGACTGCGAGAGAGCAGACAGCTTTGAATACTCTGCAAGAAGTGAAACTTTTTCAATTAACAAGTTGCCATTAGCAGTTGGTTGAACTTCTGTTAGATATATAATATATTATATTCATATATGTATTTATATATATATATTTGATCCAGTTTTATTTTTAATAGAGGTTAGTTATTGCTTTCCAACTGAGATATTTATCAAGATATTAGTTAGATAGCAAAGCTGCAAATTATTGCAATATGACTGCGATGTAAGCCTTTAATAAAATACTATACGTATGTCGGCTGCTGAAGGTCTTGCTCCTTCATTATTATTCCCAGGGCTTGTCTGGTATGCATATTAATGCTGACGAGTGGACCAGCCCCAAGCATGGCTTCAAATGGTTTTGGCGTTTTAATTGCATTTTTTTGGTATTTTATATTGTGTTGTCGAAGAAGGCTTCACATCGAATCGTTTCTCAGTTTTGGTTTGAAATCGAATTAGATTCATGCATGCATGCATAGCATAGGC
Source organism: Drosophila mojavensis (assembly GCF_018153725.1). Lineage (NCBI taxonomy): Eukaryota > Metazoa > Arthropoda > Insecta > Diptera > Drosophilidae > Drosophila > Drosophila mojavensis. Next base: position 4,842,466 of record NW_025318693.1, on the reverse strand, counting down.
CAGCAACCAGGGGCGATGATGACCCAGCCACTGAAATGCCAACATGCAAATACATTTCCCAAATGCCAAACTCACAGAGACTAGAGTCTACTTGCCCACTTGCCGCAAAACCCCAAAGCCAATTCGCATTGAGTGAGGCATCTATGCGGACAACAATAGTTGCAAATTGATTATAGAATAGCCCAGACATCTATCATTTAAAACGTGATGGAGCAGAGGCTCAAGTTTGTCGATTTTAATTATGAATAATGCGGTTTAGTGCGCCTAGCCAAGTGATTCGCTCCTGGGCAACTGCATGTGCCAAATGATTGATAGTTGCTATGTGGGCCAAGTCAACGGCAGGAGCAGGACATGTGGAGCAGAGGCCACAAACCGCAGGGCTTGGGCTGTCAAAGAACCCGTCCTGCATGCCGGGGCCAGAGTCAAGGCAAACACGACGTAATTGAAAATTGGACTCATGCGAAATAGAGTCTGGAGTTTAATTAGTGTAAAATGTTTCATTCTGCAGCAGCTTGTGTCATATTCAGAATTTATATATTTAATTAGCTTAGCGTGAGGACAAGTCAAAGTCTTTGATGTTAATTAAAAGTTGTCGCAGCGCCGTGCTCTCGTTATGCCTCAAAATTCGCGCCGCCTTGTGTTTTGTGTGGCAACTTGAATGCCACGTAATTAGAGGAGAATTTAGTAGGGACAAAGGATAATATTCTGATGCTGGCAGCTGTTGACACTTTACAGATCTGGAGCATACAGCATACTCTTAAAGGTTCCATCTTGATTACACTAAAAGTCACTAAAATTTAATTTTATATCTTTGCAGCTGACATCGTACTACAATGAAACGAGCTGGACTAACGCCTCTGAAATGGATACAATAGTGGGTGAGGAACCGGAAGAGCTCTCGCTTGTGTCAATTGTAGTTGTTGGTAAAGTAAATGTCGTTGAACGTGTAACAAGCGAAACAGACACCAGCACCGCCACCACCCGCACTACCCACACCACTCGCACCACCACATGTTCGCACACTTCACCACTTTTCACAGTATCGAGTAAAATATTTGCTGTTCAATTAGTGCACAGAAACGTATGTGGCTTACAATACAAGCAGACACGTATACATGTATACACGTATACACACACGCACACGCACACGCTCGACCCCTCATAAGTATGCTATGTTTATGAATGTTCACGTTTCTTACGTCCAATACATATACGTTTAATCCGCCACTCTCTGTCCCGCCCATAGGCGTCTTTCTATCGGTTCTGATATTCCTCTCGGTCGCCGGAAATATTCTCGTCTGCCTGGCCATCTACACGGAGCGCAGCCTGCGCCGCATTGGCAATCTGTTCCTGGCCTCATTAGCGATTGCGGATCTGTTCGTGGCCTCTCTGGTGATGACATTTGCTGGCGTCAACGATTTGCTGGGTAAGTGTGAATATCATACGCAGACAGTGGAGCTCAAAATTCGAAATTGAAGTTCTCGAGCCACAAATTTATGTAAAATGCTGCAGGCTGTCGTGCAAAAGCGAATCTTCGATGGGGCTAATGGAACCACAGTCAGCTGGCTGGCAGAGGAGCCCGCTTGACATGCCTGGCAGCGCTTAAAGCGGGCTCCTCGTATGGCTTGGTGCAATGCCTTTTAAAGTGTCAGCTGCTCCGCTGAGCCGGCTGAGTGGTCGCAAAGCACACCGAGCATTAGCCTGTCCTGCACTGAGTGCACAATGCACTTTCACTCGGCAAAAAGGTGAAACAACTCAGGCAACACGAATGCTTATTTGATGTATGCTCATATCTAAGCCGAGTTTCATTGCTCTCAGCCTGCATACAAAATGCAGCTGCTGCCATAAACCCAGCCAGTACGACTTATTATTGGCCATAAAAGTATAGCTGTCGAGATGGCTATAACTAGACCACCAGCAGCAGTTGACCATTTGAGAGCCTCTGAATTGATGTACTAAAACCGCCAGCTAAAAATTAAAAAAGTACAAATTCTAAGCAAATAGCAGGCAAATCAAAGGAATCACTTTGAAGACTTGCTACTTGCCGGCAGCGACAATTGCCTACATAGGAGAAGAGTCCCACATGCAGCTGACATCAATGCTTGCTCAGTATTTACTCAATGGGGAGGGCGAGATGCGAAGTATACATACATATATATGTATGTATATATGTTTATATGAAAAAAATAAAACATGGGAAGCAGCTGGCCAGGCATTGCTTGGAGGAAATGTGTTGAAGTCTAGTGATGCGTTACCTCGGCAACAGAAAATACAGGAACTGGGCGACACACCGCCTTCAACGCGCTCCCCATATATGTGGCTCGATGTATGGCTGTCGTTCCGTTTGTCTGCCTGTGCGTGAAAATAATAAACGACTTTGCTACTTCGAGATGGATCCAGAGCTTGAATCCGAATCCAGGCGCCGTTCTTGAGGCTCCTCTTAGTGGTGGTGGTGTTGTTGTTGCTGCTGCGTAAGCAGAAAGTGTGAAAAAATAAATAAAAATGCTCTGGCTGCAGAGTGTTGAAGACAAACAGCATCTGGAGTGCCAGCAGAGGTGCCTGAGGGCCAGCCAGCACACATACATACATATGTATATGCCGAAGTACACATGTGAATTGAGAGCTGTTGAGTCAAATTATTTTCGACAAAGTGCCGGCAAACATGAACCTGTGTGGGTGCCAGTAAAACAACATTTGGCATGCTCCAAGGCTGGCAAATCAGCAAATAAACGCACAAGCGCCAGCATATTTATACAAATTTGAGCAACAACACGGGCCACAGGGAAGCTGCGAGGTGGCAACAGCTGCGCCAGCTCAAAAAATACACACGCAAAGTCATTGAGTATATATGGTCTATATATACTCCTATAGTGGGTTGGGCATAACCAATAAGTATTTATAGATATATATATGTATATATGGCTGGTTTGAATAGCTTGACGAGGTTTCGTGGCAGCCGGGAGCAATGCAAAAGATCTAACAATGCAATTGTCAAGTATATAACTCTGTGTAGTCCTCACTTACAAGGCTGTCTGATATACATATATACATATATAAATAAATGCGCGAATCATCGCCCATTCAGTATATCGTACTATATACGTTTTTTAACTGTATAATTCCAATTTAATTTCTGCTTTCCTTTATTGAATTAAATTACTTCAGCATTAAACAATAGTTTTTGCTCAAACTTTGACATTTTTATTTTCGGTTGCTCCTTTTACTGTTGCGCGAAATGAGTTTTACTCATCTGTAGTAAAATATTAATAGATGAATGACAAAGTTCAGAGGATCTCAAAATGTAAGGATGGATTTATGACTGTCGTCAGAGTTATGGGCGCAGATGGCATAACCAGATAGAGAAAGAAATTACGTAATCGATAGCCTGCATTCAGTACTGCACTTTGCGACGGCAGATAATCGCCTGAGACGGGCTAAGCCCTTTTTGTTGATGCGCCGCATCCTGTGCGCTAAAGAGCCATATCCTGTGACATGGCTGGCGTGGCGTAAAGGCTAAGGCGGACGTATAAGTATGACGTATGTGTATCATTAAATGTCATGAAGTCAGCGCACACCCACGCATGCTGAATAAATATGTTTGGGCTATGAGATCTGATATTAAATTTATTATAGCTAAGCATTTATATGTTTTGCGTGCGATGCTGATTTCCTTCACGCGTGCAGCGTTCAGCGTTCAGTGGACAGAGCGCCGGACATCCGCTCGGGTTGTTGGTTGAGAGCACGTAGATTACTTCGCCGGTTGGGGATTTTTTTTTTTTTTTTTTTTTTGTTCAGAGTCCTTTTCCGTAATTGCACTGCATTTATGGAAATGCTATCAAAAAGGGATCGCTGTATCGCCAGCAAAAATCAAATGTAAATAACATATGAGACATGCTTTTGCAGGCAGCCATCCTGATGTCTGCAGCGAAACAGGAAACGGAAATTAATTTATGAAATCGTTTAAACCCAATTTGCGTTATGAATAAGTAAATACAAGCACTCATGTTATCACGAGCTCTGCAGTTACGAAAACATGATCGAAAGCCAGATACCATAAACTTTGTCGAGAGCCATTTCACTTGATTGAGTTTGGGAAATTGTTTTCAACTCTAACTTGAGGCAGTTGGCAAGATTGTATTGCATGTGGCAAAACGATTTGTGTTGACTTTAAGATAGAAAAGACCTTTAAGACACTTTCTCGCATAGTCGACTTAGAGTTATGTGGAAAATAGAAAAGCTGTCTGGTAGATTTGCCATTGATAAATATATATGTTTCCTTACCATACGCAAATAACTTTCATTCGCTGACCATGCCCTTTTATAGCAGCTTGACTGTGAAGCCTTGACATTTATATGGCTCTGCGGTCCTTTTCCGCTCGTTACAGCCTCTGCTGGCTGTCGAGAAAATTAAGAATTTGCCAGTGACTCCTGACGGCCGGAACGTGGCAATTTCCGCTCCAGCTCATGCATAGTCACTTAAATTGCATTTGTACAGTGAGTCGGTCGTATTGGAGGAGTCATTAAGTATTTTAAACAAGCAATTAGTGCGACAGTTACTCAATCATTCGCCAATCAATCAATTATTCAATCAATAATTTGCCGTTTACTTCTTTGATTACAGGCTATTGGATCTTTGGCGCAGAGTTTTGTGATACGTGGGTGGCCTTTGATGTCATGTGCTCGACAGCCTCCATTTTGAATCTGTGCGCCATATCCATGGACCGTTACATACACATCAAGGATCCGCTCAGGTGAGTGCCATAACTAATCATGCTGACGACAATGCTGATGCCACTGTCACATGCATGAATAATACAATTTGTCAATAGCCCCAGCTGCCTGTCATCGCGTCCTTCGCACGAGCCTATCCAAAATCCAAAATTAATTGTTCATGGAATCTGACCGAGGGCTCAGTTGAAACCGAACTATGCGTGGAGTGGAGTAGAATAGCGCAGAGTGCAAGCCCCATTTAGTTTAGCATTGACTCTCAGTCTCATGCATGGCTGTTGTTGTACTTATATGTCAGCAATTGAGTGGAAATATTATTGATGTGACATTGACGCTCCCGATGGAGGACCGACTAAATATCGATTTATTAAAAACAGACAGGTGAACTGACACCAGCCTCCTCCCCTGCCTAGCCCCCATCCATAAATATACCGAAGAGCAGCAACCGCCCTCATGCATATTACTCATCCGCCGCGTTGCCATGCACGTCACGTTTCACATTGCCAGCGTTTTGGTCGTTCACTTTGTGGCTCCACAGACACTCGACTTGTTTATGGCGCCGCCTCTCATTAATCGCAGCCCATAATTGTTTCATTAGTAACAGATTTATGGGGGATTACCGATATTTATATATAGACATATATATTTCTTTTTTGCCGACTAACAGGATCAGTATGCTGACTGCATTTTTAGCCATTGTATATAAGAGTTTGCTAAGCACTTTCGCTGCCTCACCAGACACTGATTTGTTGGCTTAGCTTACTATCTACTTTAATTTATTCAGCAAGTCATTGTGCTTAAAGCTGTTAGAGTGCTCTACAATTGAAATCAGAACTGATGTAAGTTGAACATTTCTGCAGTCTCATGTGTAGCATCTGAATTTCAGATTTTAATTGAAAACAATTGCAGATTGTGTCAAGAATTCTGAAATAATTTACTACGAAATTTTGATGTGCTTCTTCTAGAGCACAGGCAATAAAAAATTCCGACCATTAGCAGTGCTCGAGCACCATTATTTCTTAAAGACGCACAAAATTCACCTGCTTCCAATTTAATTTCACACACTAGTAGACAAGTATTTACGAGTGTAAAAGCGTGTGTGTGCGTGTGTCTGTGTGTGTCTGCTGTTCGGCCAAACGCAATGAAATTGTGCCAAGTCCTCAGTTTAACTTCTACAGCTGGGTGTGACATAATGTCTTGTTCGGCTGCTTGTACTGCATTTTGTCAGATTTGCCAGTTTTGTCGTCTGCGGGCGCTATGCAAGCTGCGTGTGCGATTGCTTTGTGGTAGCTGAGATTGTTGGCCCTGCAGCCCGAATTGGCTGTCTAAGAATGTAACCGGCACAAAGGACAAGCGATTCGTTTGTACCTCGCATTGTGGCTTAACAATTGTGGGTTAATTAAATTTGTTTTTGCCAATTCCGCAACGCAAAAAATCGAGGAGGAAACCAACAATTTCATTCAGAAAGCCAAACAATTTTTGGACAAAATCAAACGAACATTTATGACATGTCAGCAACATGTCACAAACAGAACAAACAATAGAATAACCACACACACACACACGCAGACAGACATGTCCTACAGGTTTTGTATCATTTTTGGTGTGTGTGCATGTGCTAGAAATTGCGCTGGCCAAGGAAAAATTCAAAGCAGCAAGACAAATGAAATTTATGTGCCTCAATGGCTGCGAGGGACCTGCCACCAAGCGATTTCAGGCAGTAGAATTTGAAAAAAAAAGAAGAGCAAAAAAAAAGAACTTAGCTGCTGTCCACATATGACGACGAGACACTTCTGGCTGTGAGTGGCACGTTAGCAGCTGCTGTTGCAAATAGCCGTAATAAATGCTTTGATGCTATTTTCAGTGCAAGCCAAAAGTGGAAAAATATTTTCTGCTCACCACAGCCACAGCTACAGCCACAGCTACTGGCACAGCCACAGCCACAGCCACAGCCACATCATACCCCTTTTGGCTTGCTGTCCATCATCTCTCTATTTATGTGCACAGTCTCTAGGTTACTGTCGCCTGACACACCTGCCAAGTCTACGGCGAAACTTTATTTGTTTATTAAGAATGTTACACACTAATTCTTCGGCAGCTCCAGCCACTGCTGCTGCTGCGTTCCAATGGAGTCATGTTCTTCTTTATTGGCAACACTTTCAGCGCATAATGAGTTGATGCTGGAGCACACTTCATTGAGTTGGCAAAGTTAACGTGCTCGTAAATTTTGCAAATTGAGGTGGCGAAAATATTTGAATGCGAAAAGTCAGCTTGCGCTTTTTTAGTTCACAGCTGCTACAGTGGCTGCGCATTATAAAGCCATAGAGCATTTTATATTGAGAGACAGTTAATTAACTCATCATTTTGAAATAATTGGCAGTTCAGCGTAATTAACGCGATGTTCTTGGGCTGGCCGCAACGTCAACATCGACATCAACATCATTTCATTCATATTTTCCATTGTACTCAAGGCGTTTGAGCGATAATGCTCATAAGACTCAATATTATTTTTAAATTATCTCGGACCAAATAATTTGTATTGAAGAGCGTTGGCGTGGCAGGTAACAAAAGCATTGCCTACTTTCCTGCAAATTTGCGCGTGTCCTGCGGTTCAATTTAAATACAATGAAATCGAGTTTGGCTTCTGGACTCGCCATGAATTTCTGGCCCAAGTGTGTCTGCGGCTGTACTTAAGGCGTCAAGCTTCTGGCCTAGCACACCTGCGAGTAAGCCACGCTCAGTCTCACAGGCATCACATCTCACACTCTACTACATTTGTATACCCTTGCTGAGGACGTCCTTAAGTGCTGTCGTAAGGAATGTAACTTCCAAACTGTATTCATTTTTGTTCAACAATTTCTTAAGAACATTCTAAATAATAAATAATGCGAAATGTAATTGAAATTGAATTTTAGCTAGGCAACCAGTTTGTCCTTTTTCCCTTTTATCTTTGACCAATGAATGAAACTATGTTTTCTTAGAACTCATTATCTAACATTTAATCTGCAAATATTTTCTTAAGAGCGAATAAAAAGAGATTTCTAAGAAACTGTTTTATACATTTATAGTAATGCATACTTGCTTAATAAATCCTTTACTAAATCTTATTAGGATTAGTTCCATATATGTAAAGTATATGACAGGGATCACAAATCTAGATGTGTTTTACATAAGGATGCGTTGACCATTAATGAATTTCAAATTCAATGAAGAGTATTTGATCTTCGTCTGAAGCTAGATAGACATAATAAAGCTGACGGATGAGGGTGCGTCTGCGTCTGAATGCTGCCTGTCTAGCGGTATTAGTGCCAGCCCTGAAGAACCTTGGCAGCAGGCTTGGCACTGGGCTTGGGTTGCTCTTTATGCAAATCTGATTTATTTGCATGTCAAAGTAGGGACAGCATTTGTGTTCTTCAGTTTTTCTCGCCGTGGCGCGACGTGTCAAAGTTCGCGAACTGTTTGGGGCTGGGCGTCTCATTAGGACGCCCACCTCTGGCGTAGAGAAATTTGTCGTATTTTCCCAGCGTCTTAGAATAATTGCAAGCGTTTAATTTAATTGCGCCTGCCCAGATTTGTGCACAGCCAGCGAAAATTGGCGAAAAAAGAAATAATTTGAATGAAAAGCGCGTGGAAATCTAATTAGAAGCAGCCGCTGACAAAGTTAAAATTATGCCAGATATAAGGAAGAGCACTTTTGTTGTTGTTGTATTTTTTGTATTTTCTGTTGGTTTTGTTTTATGCGCTAAAGTTGAATCTGGTGGCGCCTGTCATCGTCGTAACTGTCAGGGCCAGAGCAAACATATGTGTGCACACTCGTATCATGCATAAAATTCACTTTAAACTGCAATAAAAAGCGACGCAAACTTTTTATGTCATCCGCATGCAGGAGAGGGCAAGAGGGAAATGGGGTTGGGGCTGGGGCAAATAGGTGTTATATGCGTGCGTGAGCGAGAGGTATAACAGTTAAGCGACAAAAGCGAACGAGAATGTCGCTTTGGGAATGTTTGTAATTGTGTTTTGGCCTGGCTGGGCCTGGGCCTGGGCCTGGGCTGGGTAAGCACTCTCTCCACTATGCCCGCAACACTTGAAAAAAACAACAGCAATAACGGCAACAATCGCAACATCGTGTGCTTGCAACATTTAAGCACTCACTGTGCAAAACGCTCATAAAACCGCATATGACAAGAGGCAAACAAAATAAACGTCAGAGTTAGCCGAGCTATGCAGCCCCAGCCCACACACACACACACACACACACACACGCACAGCTAGCACAGTGCGTGCCTGTCTCTAATTTCTTGAGTGCGTGCAGCACACTCACACACACATAAGGGCAATATTAAATGCAAATGCGGGCGAACTTTCCTCTAGAACTGAGACACACACACACTGACAGAGAGTCACACGATTTCAATTAGCTCTTTGGGGTATGATTGGTTGCTCCATCAGTGGACGCGTCTAGCCCCACTTGGCACATGGTAAACTCTTTGGAGCAATAGGACTGTCAGGTATTGGCACTTACTTTCAGTGTCTGTGCCAGTTCCTGTGCTCCGATGGGCTTCAATGGGCTTACGGACGGGGACGTGGTGGCAACTAAATGGCTACCGGTGCGGGCTGATGTCGTCGCTGCTCGAATAGAAATCAATTTTGGTGGCACATGAAATCGAATTTGTTTGTGAATACAATTACCAAAACTTCCTTTTCCGCTTTGTTGTCCTTTCGGCCTCCCCCGCCCACCTGCTGCAGACGCCTCTGTCATCTTTAGTATTTTCGGTCTGCACGTTGACTGAGTGCGTCTTTGAATTGAAATTGAATTATTTTGTTTGATTTCCTGCCCATGTCTGCCGCACAGCCGGCGGTTACATTCGCACAAGCCAAAATGCGGCAGCATATGCCGATGTGTACACACACACAAGCATACATGAGCACACACACACACACACAGTGGGCCATAAAATGCCATCAGCTTTCTGCGTTTCTGCCTGCTCATTTCCGTTGCTGTAAATGCAAATTGTGCGACCGTTGTCAAAATCGAAGTGCTACAAAAATCCATACACGATGATTTGCATATGTACACAGAGCGGAGCTAGGCCTACATACATACATACTAGTACATCCGTATATCCCCGCACAGCCCTTGGAGAATGCGTCGTGTTCAATGGTTTGTGCTGCGGTTGGGCTTTTGGCTCAGGCTGATTTGGCACCGCCTGCGCTGTTCGGGTAATTAATGACATGCAGGCGAACCGCAGTGGCCATTACACGACTGTTCCATGCGCACCTTTTGGCCGGCTGAATTTCGGCACCGCGCTGCACCGCAACAGTTGGCGCCGCTTGCTCTCGGAAATTGGTGACGCCCCGAAATGCCCTCAGCACCCAAAGCCGCAATCATAATGTGCGACTCTTTCTTCTGACTCTTGCCATGGACAACTCCTGCTGCCGTTGCTTATCCATTTTACTGCAGGCAACCGCAAGGGACAATCACAAGCACTTCCTTTACTCAAAATTGATGTGGTCCTCTTTCTCTTTCTCTTTTTGTGACTTTCATTACAGATACGGCCGATGGGTGACACGCCGGGTGGCTGTTATAACCATTGCAGCTATTTGGCTGCTGGCCGCATTCGTCTCGTTTGTGCCCATCTCGCTGGGGATCCATCGACCCGACCAGCCGCTGATTTTCATGGATAATGGCAAGAAGTATCCCACATGCGCACTGGACCTGACACCCACGTACGCTGTCGTCTCCAGCTGTATCAGCTTCTACTTTCCCTGTGTGGTCATGATTGGCATCTACTGTCGGTGAGTATGGTTAGATAAGTACCGTCATAAACTTCTATGAAACATGGCCCAAAACATCTCGGGCCACAATTATTCAGCGCCCAGATATGAAAGCAGAAACAAAAGGAATAGCAAATGTAATGGGAAAACTTTCAAATGAAAATGGTTGGCATACCACATCTGAGATATGCAGAGTCAACAGCTAAACTTATATATATCTTTGCCTTACGACACTTGGAGTTTTGCTCAAAATAAAATGCAAGCAGGATATACTAAATCGATCTCAAATATATATTTAGATCAAGGTCCTTTCAATTATGGATTGCTTGGCTTACAAAAGAATTTATTGCAGCCAGAATATAAATAATAATTAAGGCAATTAACCTATAAACAAATTGATGACGAACTAGGTCAACAATTAAATGTGGCTTGAGCAAATATAATAAGAACTTAAATATTTTTATGTGCTACGCAAAGTCGTAAGACGGAAATAATAAAATAATGGCAAACACTTTTGAAATTACTTTCGTAATGCTGAAAGGCCGTCAGAACCTCGACGCTGATGTGGCCCAGACACGAGATCGGCTGCATTGGGATAACTTGAAGTTAGAAGCTGAAACTGGGGTGTTGGTTGGGTGTTGAGTGCTGTGAGTGCTGGGAGTCCTGAGAGTGCTGGGAGTGGGACGACAAGCAAATAAAGCAAACAAATAAGCACACGCATTAGTGTCCAGCTAAGTAATCCCTGAGCTAAGCCAAAGGCGGGCAGAGGGCGTGTGCGAAAAGGGCTAAACAATGGGTGTAGGGGCGGCAACAGGATGCCAACATCATCATCATCATCATCATCACAGACAGCACTGCGATAGGTCCGCTCATCAGAAAAATAGCCGACGGCGTTGGGCACGTTGCCATTTTAGCTTAACGAGATTTGCGGCCAATGGGCAACTAGGCAACAAATGGAGACAAGCTGTTCGCCCATCGAGCTGAGGCTTCGGGCATCCACTAAAGCATCTAGTGGCTGCCAGTGAAATGCTCTATCAAATTTCGTTTGAATTACAGAGTAAATAGACTTTTATCGCCATAATTTGTGCGTAGCCATCTTATCCTTTTCATGTTTCCATCCGGACCGTATGCTCGGTAAACGAGCCGCCATGTATGGCAGCACACGCCGTACACGCCGCAGAGCTGCGTTGCGTGTTGAGTATACGCACTGTGTGGCCCAGCAGACAGCTGTCGATTGCGAGCTGCTAGCCCAGTGGGAGTTCCCTGGGGCGGGCTGATAATTGGCAGGGCTGCAAGAGTAAATAATTATCATATCACTTATGACAATAGGCGGCAGACAGAAACACTCAGGTCAACAACTAGATAGACACTAATCAAATGCCCTTCCATTGAAATTATATAAGGCGGATAACATTTCATTTTCGATAGGTTCGTTAGGCAATCGTTGCTTGAGGGTCGAGCTACTATTCCTATTATCAAATTACGTTAGATTAAGCAGAGAGCGCATATCTTATAATCGTAGTCAAATCAGGGCATAGGCTATTAATAAAAGAGAAAATTAGCTTTAGGCATTTTCTAAAAATCTTGAAATTGATTAACTGTAATCCAATTTTCGTATAAGATCGATTAATTATCTGAACTCGTGTACTCTCCACTCCGCAGGCTCTACTGCTATGCCCAGAAACACGTGAAGTCAATTAAGGCGGTAACAAGACCCGGCGAGGTGGCCGAGAAGCAACGATACAAGAGCATACGTCGGCCCAAGAACCAGCCGAAGAAGTTCAAGGTGCGCAATCTGCACCACAGCTCGCCCTATCACGTGTCCGATCACAAGGCAGCCGTCACCGTGGGCGTCATAATGGGCGTATTCCTCATATGCTGGGTGCCGTTCTTCTGCGTGAATATCACGGCTGCCTTCTGCAAGACGTGCATCGGCGGCCAGACATTCAAGATACTCACCTGGCTGGGCTACTCGAACTCCGCTTTCAATCCGATCATCTACTCAATTTTTAACAAGGAGTTCAGGGATGCGTTCAAGCGCATCCTGACCATGCGCAATCCGTGGTGCTGCGCCCAGGACGTGGGCAACATACATCCACGCAATAGCGATCGATTCATCACCGACTATGCCGCCAAGAATGTTGTGGTCATGAACTCGGGCCGCTCCAGTGCCGAGCTGGAGCAGGTGTCTGCGATTTGACCAAAACGCACCGGCAACGCAACCAATTGGCTTCTGTGCAGCGGCTGCTGCACTGGCAGCGGCTTGAATGTGGACGACGACGATGATGGTGTTCTGACCACAAGGTACGTTCCATGAGATTCGGTCGCGGCGGCCACAACGACCATCGTGGAGACAGTGGAGGCCGCTCAAATGGAAACGGAGCTTGTCTAAAGCTGGTCAGCAATTGGGTTCCTACACGCATCTATCCATGCGTAACACTCCCAGCCCAGCCCAAAGCTCGATTACCCCAATCCCAAAGCAAATGCAGAGCCTGTAAGTATTATCAGCGTATTCTAGTATCCTAAGCAATCTACTACTAACAAGCCGTCATTTGTGACAGTGTTTATTCTTAATCGTAAACATAAGTTACAACTTGATAAATGTGTGAAACAACTTACTAATTAGCAACCGAGTCGTGATTAGGTCTAAGATCCCCACTCACCAAAGAGCTTCTAAATACGTGTAGTTGATCCCTTAAGATTCTGTTAAGATTCAAGCCAAGCAACGGCAACAATCAATAGCCGTTAACAATACAATAAAACACAATTTGCATGTGGCCAAGAGCTCGAATGAATATCGTTTGCTGTAATACCATTGTAGCATCCTAACAAGGAGCTGAAGATGTGATTATTATGACTAAGCCAGCTAAGGGCATCAGTCAAATAAATTTCACAATCGGACAATATACATCCACCGACACACACACACGCACACACACATATAGAGAGACACGGATTGACACAGTTTCATTCAAGACCAACAACAAAACGTGGCACTCGCTTGCATTTTCCACACACGGGTAGCAAACGAAGCTTTACATTTGAATTATTATTGTAAATTTATATGGCAAAGCGGTACATGTCGAGGAGTCAGCGTGCCATAAAGCTGCCAACAGCACACATAAATCATTCAGAGAATTATGTCGATTTGGGAGCATTATAAGTAAAATGTTGAAATCCCCAGCGTTTACTATTTCGCTTATGTTAGTATCGAATTTCTCAATCTGATTTATATTTATGCAAATTTATTGCTTGTTGCAATGCGCATTCATTCATTTGGGCTGTCAAACTGTAAGAACATCAACTAATATGCATTTAATAAGCACAATTTTGATTAGCAACTCGAGTGTTAGGCAGTCGGTAAAAAGAATACAACTGTTGAAAGCCGGCAGAGTTGAAATTTTAATTTGCCTTCAACTGTGATTGACAGTCCCGAAATTGAGGCGAAATAAAAACGCCAAGTTGCTTAGGGGCTGAGCATTGCTCCCTGATTGCCGAATGATTTAATGAGCCGCACCTGAAGCGCCGCAATGCGGATTCGTTCTGTTGACGGCGATAACACCTTAACTACTCAACGACACCCACCGCCCCCCACCTCCACTGGCCCTTCCCAGCCTTGTCTGCCTGTCAGACGGCAGATAATGAACATGTGGCCCGCTGGCTGCCGGCCCAGTGGGCCGTTCGCCGCTGAAGGGAAACAAATGTAAACAGTTTGCGTTTCATGCCAAGACAACACAATCCGCTCTCCATCCTCAGTCATATAATGAAAAATTACGCTGCTTTAGCTTCTCTTCGTGCTTCTTTCTTCTGTCTGCCTTGTTTTGCTTTCGGTTTGAGGCTACAGACACATTTTCCCTTTAGTATTTGTGTGTGCCGGAATCCCTTGCGGCTCCCTTCAGCCACCTCCTTACCGCAACGCAACTCTTTGCTCTGTTAATTATGTGTAGTCCCTGACAATCCGCTCAAATATTCGTAATCAAGCTTATGTCTTCTTTTTATACCCATTACGCAAAGAAAATAATCAATCGGGTATAAGCTTGTGCAATTATTATATTATATTGGAAAAACATATGGATTTAGGAAATTTTTTTGAGGTATTCTACAACAATTTATAAAAAAGTCCATAAATATTGGGGCTGGACCCTATCCACTTTGTGTGTTAAATTTATAAAGTTAATTGATCAATTACCATTTATGAATGTCTTTTTTGAATATTTCTAAGCAAATAATAAATTTTAACCTTTGATTTGTGTTTATTTCACAATTTAATATATATATATACTATATATATATATAATATATACAATTTTAAATAATATATAATATATAATTTTAAATTTCATATTCTTATCAATTATCAGCAATATTTAACATTTATATTAATATTCCTCCTAGGGTACCTTCTAGTCATACCCTCTAAGTTACAATAACTTTATTTTTTATTTTTTTTTTCGGTTTTCATTTGTTTTGGCAGTTTATTAAAAGCAGCTGCTGTCGTCATTTTAATTACAATATACTTATTTATACTGACTCGCACAGCGACGGAATTCATTCATTCACTTTGCCACGCCCACCGCCCGTGAGCCTATGCCAAGGTTTGCCCGAGCCTCTGGCTCATTTCCTTTCAGCATCTGGCACGCAATCAATTCCACTTTTGTTTGCCCTGCGCATGCTGATCGCACGTGCCAAGTTTTCCGGCATCGGGGCTTAGGAGCTGTGACTCTCCAAGTCAACGAAAGGCTTGAATTGTGCACAGCGCCTACTGTGCTCAGCACGCACCGTGAAGGCAGGTGGGGACGGGGCACGGAGTTCCTATCGAGCCATTGTCATTGCTATTGGCATTGACTTTGGTGTTTTGCAGCCCGCCCAACTGGCAAATGGCAAACAGCAAATGGCATGATAAATATGCCAAGCAAATGCCACGTGCCAGTAATATGTGGTTATATTTAGAAGCCAGTCTCATTGCTGCGCCCATTTCAGTTTAGAGAATTGGATACAAGGCTGCATTCCTTGGATTTGCTACATCGATTGCTTTTTGTCTTTGCCAAACTCTCTATTGATGTCTCTTGACATTAGGGGGCGTGGCTGGCATGCGAGACACCTTAGTGTGTCGCACTGTAGATTCTTGGAATTTCTTTTTTGGTCACCTCAATTAAAATCACTTCGATTTTTTATGCAATTTCTTTTGCCATGATAACTTCTTTGTCCCGTTCTTTTGGACGTGATGATTTTGACTTTTTGGGTAGTTTAATTGAATCATTTATCGTTTCGCTTCGTTTGCAGAAAGTCGACCTATTTTATGTGGCGTGTTCTTTAATTTATATTTCTGTATTTTTGTATTTATATACATAGATATGTATGTAGGTGTGTAGGTATGTATACAATTGGTCCGCGACGTGCCGTGCATAACAAGAATCAAACGAGTCCCTTGGCCTGAGCGGACTTGGGCCTAAATCAGCCCACTGTTGCATAAAACATACCACAGTTGCCCCTTCATTACCATAATCGCTGAACAAAGAATCGCTCGTGCTGCCCGAGTGTGGCGAATGGAGCCGTCGGCATGGGATGCTCTATTGGCCATTACTCATACGCACCGCTGCACTTGCTACTGCTGCTGCTGTCGCTGCTGCTGCTTAAACAAACAGATTTCTTGTAATTGCTTTCGCAATTCAATTATTTGCCACAAAGATTCACAGAGAAGTTGAGAAAAGGAAAGCAAAACACACAAAGAACCATCAGTGTCAACAGCCAGAGCAAACAATTAAAATTTCAATACAAATAAAAAAGCAAATGCAAACACAAATACAATTCACTTACAATTCAGCGCGTGTTCGATTAAAAAAACAAAAAAAAAAAAAAAAAAAAAATAAATAACACAAATGAATGTTAAATAAACATTTACCTCCAATTATTGCGTCATTAAAAAAATGCCACTGCGTTTATGGCTTGACACAAGTGAAATCAGTTTTCGTTGCATTCAAGAGCTTTGACACATTGAAATGAGAAATTGCTATTTATTTATATATTTCTCTCTTACTTTCGCTATTTGCTCCTTTGCATAATTTAAAAGCTTTAACATCCGTTTGATAAGAGCATATATGTTTAAAAAGTTTTCCTTAAGTCCTTGACGCAATTCAAACAGATTACTTCAATGCAGATAATGGCAAAAATATTCTCCAGAATTAAAGCCGACTTAAAACTGACTCAAAATCTGGCCTTAAATACGGCCTACGCAAAGTCAACAAGGCAGCAGCAGCAACAGCAGCAGCAGCGGCAGTCCTTTGACATATCCCTTATGTATATATGCAGTTGCTAAAGCCTTTGAGACCCTTTAAATGTTTGTATACAATTTACGTACATTTACACTTGACGTCGCTCTTCGTGCCATTTGGGCAAAGCTAAAAGTCAAATAAGCCGAGTGTGGGCGACTCCAAATGCTCGGCGATAAATGTCAACGTTTTGCATAAATTGCATGACGATTGCCGAGGAGACGAGCAGCATTGGCCATCAGGCGGGCCAAACGCACTGATTGATTGATGGCTGGATAAATGCCTGATGTGCGAGCTGCGAGCGCTGAATGCCAGTTACATTTGGACGGATTTTTTTGTGAGTTCCTCTTTTTTTTTTTTTTAAGTGGCTGCCAGATCCACAGATTGACATTTCATTTGCAGAGCGGAACCAACTGAGCTGAGAAACTTGCAGCTGCTGCCCAGCCAGCACCCCTCCCCCGCAAGCAACAGTTGTCAACAGTGTGCCCAATAACTAACACAAAATGTCGCCCGGAGCTGTAGTTGAAACTTTAGTGGAGCGCACACCCAGCTCACATTCCCGCACCACTCATAACACTCGCAACACCTCCTAGCCCCTGGGCTCTGAATTTATTTCGGTGTTTTTATGACTTTGCGCCTTAAAGTGTTTATTTCGTTTTACGACTTTCTACAAATTCCGTTGGC
This sequence comes from Drosophila mojavensis, assembly GCF_018153725.1. Taxonomy (NCBI): domain Eukaryota; kingdom Metazoa; phylum Arthropoda; class Insecta; order Diptera; family Drosophilidae; genus Drosophila; species Drosophila mojavensis. The sequence continues at coordinate 4,825,010 of NW_025318693.1, read as the reverse complement.
GCGTGTCATTCGGTTGCCTACTTTTCTTTTTGGGGCCGAACAGCAGAGTGGAGCGTGGCTTGTATTACGTATACGCGACGTATACGTCGCCCGAAAGCGTTTTATTGCCGGAGTTGTGGGTCGTGCTAATTTATACATGGAGGCACCGCGCTTCATTTATTGCCCCGGGTCACGACTCAAGGCTTCATAAAAACACACTTTTAATCACAATTTTTGCTTATGCGCCAGGATTTTGGCTAAGCGTTTGATGGATGTCGCAAATTTTGCATACATGGCCGAGCTAGATAAGCACGGTGTACAGTGAGTGTACCGTTGGCCGACCTATGCCTTGACCTTGCGGCCGGCAGATATTGTGGGGGTAAACGTTAAAGGGCAGCTGCTCCATTGACCTGGCAGTGCAGCTACTTTGACTTTTGACAAGGGCAACACTGCGTATGCGCAATCTTTGGCATTTGGCAAAACTTAAAGCGCTTAAAGCTGTTACACCAACTTTTCGTTTGCCGCATAAACTTTGGCTCGTTCTGTCTTTTTTTTTTTTTTTTTATTTCATTTTGTATTTTACCATTTGTTGCAGTGGCAAAGTTGCGGCGCCAAAAGTTTCTCGAGCTGCAACAATAACAATGCAGAAAGTTTTGACAGCTCGCCTCAGCCCACCTTGGGGAGTCGCTGGCGGCTTAGTCAGATTCAACCACCTGGCCGACGGGCCACACCCTGCTTCTGCTATTATCTAAAAATGAAAATGCTCAGAACATCCGCCTAGAGCCAAAAGTTTTCACTGCTGCTGCACATTTTCATAATGCACATTTCGAATGAGCTCTCGATGCCAGATTCTCGATTCACGAATCATTTTCTAGTGCCGTTTTCTATTTGTCTTCCGCCATTTCAATTATGGCAATTTAATTGAAAAACAAATTCAATTTCGAACTTGACTCCTGCTGGAAAGTTTTTGTTTCGCTTCAGCCGACTGACGGTTGATAGGCGGCCTGAAAGCCTGAAAGCAAATTCGTATTGCAAAAGCGACGAGAATTGCAAATTGCAAATTGTAAAATGTAAAGCGAGTCAAGTTTGCGTTTTTCTTGGCCTTTTAATTGTTGCTCGTGCACAAAATAACATTGATTAATTAATCTTTCATGTGGATAACAGCACTCCCTGCACTCCCAGTGGATGTGTGACGACTTACTTAACTTAAGCTGCACTCAATCGATCTGCACAAGTACAAGCAGCAGACACAGTTGCCTGACATGCATTTTAATTAAAAAGGCCGTGACAAGCGACAAGCACAGCAGAGCACGGCAAAGAGTTGGACAGCAGCATCCTGAGAATCTCTTGCGCCGCACCCACTGCCTCCTCCTTTCGCCATTCCATTTCACGTTATCAGCCGATACTCATATACATATACTCATATACTCATACAAATAAACATACATATATGTCTGCGTAAGCCGTGCCCTGACAGCCAACGACATATAGTTTGCAATTTTAAACCCAAATTAAATTACCGCGTCATCGTTGCCCCCTCGCACTCTCCCCCCGAGGCTAAAGTTGTTGCGTAGCGTACATTTTTTACCCTATATAAAAGCGACAAATAATGTTATTCAGAGACACATATACTTATGCAATTTATGCTAATGAGTATTTCATGTTAAAGATATTTAAAAAAAAAAAAAAAAAAAAAAACCTACAAATAGTTCTCATTCCACTTCGATTTCCTGAACTTTTGAAATTTGATTTAAATGAGTCTTAGTTACTGTCAATATTCATAATCTTACAGGGTATATGCTGGCCTTAATTATGTAGTTTGTTGCTGACTTGTGCCTCTGGTAGCTTTCGCTTGTTGGTGAACAAATTCTTGTTAAGCATAGTTTATGCAGTCTTCCTCATTCACTTACATTTTAAGTTATGCACTAATAACAAATACTGTATAGTTGTGTGTTTGGATTTCATTTTTTATTTTTTTTTATTCATAAATCTGTTAGTTTGTTGTGTGTAAGGACTCATGACATTAAATACAAACGTCGTATGTAGCACGGTGATTATCATAAATTTATGTATAAATATATTTATTCTCTACCATTAAGTGTATCCGCCTCCAATAGAGAAAAATTAAACAAAAATTATAAAATTTACATAATTTAATGGAGCTACTCATAAAATTATTATAAGCAGCTTCATATTCCAATCAAATCTTTCGCCAGCACATATTTCTTTAAAATCCATTTCTTTACACATTTTGCTAAAATAACAAAAATGTAAATTATCATTAAACTACTGTGCTTTAATCCTGTTGAAAACTAAACATTAAAAAAGTATTATTAGCTGTATATCGTATATCAGATAATGAAACAAATAATATTTAACGCATTCATAATCCTCAAATCAACACATTGAAATGCTAATGAGCAATAATAATAACGATGACTTGTCAATTTAAATCGACATCAATATATTAATTCTAATTGAGCCCGCTTAATTCGTAATTAGCAAATAATTTCGCAATGTATACATATATATATATATGTACACAATAATTTGCATTTATTGCTGTGCGCGTGACAATTTGAGCATAAATTAGATTTGACAGATTCCCATAAATTAGTCGGCCAAATGGTGTTTATGCTCAGCTCACATTAGTGTTGCATTAATTGATAAATATTTTTATTGACGGCAACCGCAGCTGCTGTTGTTGCTCCTAAATTAAACAATAATAATCGTCAGCTGCGACAGCCGCAAAATAAAACAACTCGAACAACCTTTCAGCTGACTGCGATACGAGTAAACTATTTAAAATAATCATTTCTGCTGGCAGCGTAATATTCGAATTCCAGCCAACAAATGCCATAAATATGCGAGTGCGGCCACAGAGCCGCAGGCACAGTTGTAGCCACAGTCTAACGCCAAGGACCGCCAGTGGATACGGGCATGGCTCTGACAGGCAGCTGGACGAGGGTAACGGAGCGGGAGCTCTTACGGCTAGGCTAGCTGTGGGCCAACAATGCTGGCATTATGGCTTGCATTTCAGGCTTCAACGGGCCCCAGCTCAACTCCATGCTGGCTTCGCAGTTCCGCTTGCGTGCCGATTTACCAGACTTTGTAATGGCTAAAAGTGCCAAAGTTTATTATTAAATTATGTTGTCAAATTAAACCGTTGAAGAAAAATCAATTTCGACCAGCCGGCTAACGGGGTTGTAGCCCGTGTGTGCGCTTGAGTCGTGCGAATGAACCCAACTAATCAAATTAAATTTATTTTTACAAAATATAAAATTCGATACAGTCGAAAGCAACCGAAGCCAAGCCCCATCCAAAGCCCATACCCAAACCTAAACCCGAACCCAGAACCAAATCCTAACCCAAACCAATACAATACAGTAGCCAAAAATTCGATGCTGGAAATCGAATATTTTTGTCAATCTACTGCCCCAAGTCGAATTTCTTGCTATAGGGCTGGCTCGCTGGCCGAGCTGTAAATAGCCCAAGTGCTCGAGAATATCGATCGCTCAGTTTATATATATTTTCATATATTTATATATGTATATGTACCTAACGTATTCCACGTATTCTATATTTCGATTTTGTGTTTGCCACCAAAATAACATGGTGTTTGCAGCAGCAGCAACCGCAGAAGCCAAAAGCAAATCATTTTCATCAACAAGAAAACTAAACGAGCCGCTCGGTTAGACAAGGCTAGAAAGATATCACGTGACAAAGAGAGAGAGAGAGAGAGAGAGAGAGAGTGAGAGAGAGTGAGAGAGAGTGAGCGGGAGGGATAGACAGCTACTGAGCTTTCTTTATAGAATTACTTCTGGCGCAGTAAGTTTTCCAGCCGAACGAGCTGTCGATGGAGTCGCTCTGCCGCTTCCGCTCCCGAGCCGGCTCCTGCTGCTACTGCTCTCCTGGTGCTGGTGCTGGTGGTGGTGGTAGTGGTGTAGTGGTGCTGTTAGTCCACTGTGTGAGCACTGCCATTGTTCCTCAGAGTCCGTGCAACCCTTTGGCTATGCGTCATTCTGAATGAATATCCATTCATTGATTTGCTTTTGCCAGGACCAACTAGCGCAGAAGAGCGTGTGCACCGAGGCAAAGCTGGCCATTTGGCCGGCTATTAAAAGCGTTTGCAAGTCACCAGCACTATTCCGTCACTTAGAGATGGTGTTGGCCTAGTTGCTGTTGCTGTTGTTGTTTTGCTAGCTTGCTAAGTGGCCGTGTGATTGACCAATCGCGCGTCCCACAAGTGGGCAAGGTGCGGCTGGACCGCATGTTGCGTCTTGTGCAACGATGTCGACAACGCTGTTGATGTTGATGTTGATGTCTTGACCGTGGCCCCGGCTAATAAATTACAGACGCCTGCGGGCCAAGAAATAGACGTTGACTGAACTGTAGCAGGACGGCAGGCCCAGCCTCGGCTCGGCCGGCCATCGGTGAATGATTAATTACACTTAATTGTAATTTATACGCGCTAGCAAGCTCCAGCTCAAGCACGGGCTCCCTGAGCGCCTTTTACGCTGAAGTCTCATCGAAATGTAAGCGACTCGCAGTGTACTTTTATTATTTCGGCTAATTGCCTATTAGGCAGCAAGATTTCTTTTAAAAATGTCTCTTAGTGCTCTTCTGACAGAGCCCAGGGCTACGCCTACGGCGAGTTCTGCGAATTGTCACGCCCTCAAGTGTAGCACGCCTTCTTGCTAGCTGCTGGTCAGCTCAGCAAAGGCAACGCCCCCCTCCCCTTGCCAGTGCGTGTAAATGTGAACCATTTGTTTGATATAAATCATGAAACTGTTGTCTAAATGTTCTGGCGTTCCATTTCTTTCCTGTTGCTTCTGCGGCAGCAATCATTAATCATGTGGGCTAACAGCAGCAATGCTTCAGGTCGGAGAGGCTTCTCTTGACCTTAGCCAAAATGTGGCATTTACTTAAAGTTGATTTACTCAATACAATGGCCATTAGCCAGAGAGAAATTTAATTGCCCGACTATGAATGTGGCTTGACTCGGAATTCACGCATTATTCAGTTACTGTGATTTGCAATTTGAATTTTCCGAATCCTTAATTAATTGACACAGCCGAAGCCAAGACAATTTACCGACTTACTATGACAAATTAATTGTCCGCAAATTACAGTGCGAGAACATTTGCCAAAACTTCAATTATCCAATTTGAAGATGCGAACTTAACAAAACTTTGATTTGGATTTGCTGACCAATAAACCAATCAATAAGCATCATTAAAAAGTTTTCCTTCTCTCTCTCTCTCTCCGTCTCTCTCTATCTTTCTCTATATCTCCCTCTTTTTCGTTCTCCTCTTTCACTTGCAGTTTCGCAACCAGAGTTTTCCACTTGGAAATTAAATAAATTGCATCCCCAACATTCAATTAAGTGGCGCCCGAAGTTAAAACAGGATAGAGCAGCTATCCTTGGCATACTGATTGCAGTTGAGAGTGGACTGCAATCAATTATACGTCAAGTAAATACAAATTATTTCTGTCTTTGAGCATTAATGCTCGCTTATTAAATGTGACTCCTTGCCTGTTTATATAACACTACATCTATGGCATAATTTGTAGTTTGAAACTTTCATGTCCACTCAGCCGCTGATTAGAGAGTGTCTATTAGAGACATTATGCCAAGAGTACTGAAATATAAGATTAGAAAAATTCCAGAGAGGTATACAACTTTCTAGAGGAAGCAGCAAATTAATTACACTTAAGTGATCAATCGTTAAATTGAAAATAAACATGATAATGCTAACATACTTGTCTTTTGAAGAAAAATTAACTACCTTAGCCCTGGGACTTTAAGTAAATACATAAATTTGCCATTTGAAATTTAAGCATTCTCCTAATGAATAAAAACTTTAGCGTAAAGTTCCAAATTGAGTGCAATAGATCAAGTTGCATTGCTAAGCTGAAATTCGAGGGTCAAAGTTGACGAGCTTTGCTGCGAATTTGTATGCTGGCTGGCAATGTTATGACTTGGTCCGGCTTGGCTGGAGCTGCTGACATAGATTTGGCTTAAATATTTCGCACGAATTTTCATTTAACGACGGCATGCAAGGAAAGGCGAAAAACAATTCTGAAATGTTTGCTCACTGCGCCTCACCAGGCCTCACTAGGCCTCACCACGCCTGCAATTTTCGCCTCTATTTTCTTTTTCTTTGCTTTTGTTTGTTTAATATATACACGCACTTTTTTTGCGATGTTGTTTTTGTTTGAGTTTCAGCTGCAATTGGCGCAGGAAAAAACTGAAAGCGGAGCAGCGCAAACAATGCTCTGCGAGATTTCGGGCCCGGCTCCCTCTCGGCCCCGCCCATTTTGGCATCGCCCAGCAAGTTTCGACACGTTTGCGTCCATTTTCCGTGCATAAATTAATGCCGGCGTGGTCCTTTCCCAATACTCTTGTACTTTTATTTGGTTGTTTGTCTATTTTTTCCGTTTGTTAAATATTTACATACTTAAAACCGCAACAATCAGCTGTTTGTGTGTATACTTAAAAAAATGAAATGCTTTTTCTACTAGCTACAGACAGTGTAGCCTTTGTACCGGATTGGTTCTTAATTGCTTTCCGTTGAAAGTATTTGAAAGGAGTTTCTTTTCGTTTGCATTCAGCAAAATGGAAATGAAAAATCCGGAATAGACAGCTCTTCTTAAACTTCTTCTTCGACTATACTGAGGCAATAATATCAGGAGTATAAGAATGGCAAGCCTCCAGCTCTCTGGTTGCACTGTTTCATGCAATTTCAGCATTTCTTTCGATTTAAGTGGCAGACTATTAAAATGTTTACGAGCAAGAGCTTGAGCTGTCAAAGGAACAGTTGACCCCCAATAAAGCACAAAGACATTCATCGATTGGCATGTTTTTTGCATCCAGTTGCCTGCATCGGGAGATAACTTGAAATTGCGAAATTTGTCGAAATGTCAAAATTGTTGAAAATTGTCAAGATGTCGAATTTCATATCAACCTGAGCAGCTGCGGAGAGGAGGGGCGCTGCTGAGCCAGCATCGCATCTGTAGCGCAATAGTTTAATGGGTGCACAATTGGCACAGAAGTTGACATATTTCAGAGAGTATATACAGTTATATATGTTATATTTATTTTAGTGTTGCCCCCAATGCGAGCGAAGCGCCAAGTATTTTAGGATATTCCCCATAGCTGAGCTCCACTTTGCGGAGCATTCGCATCGTTCCCGGCTGGTGCACACAGCCAGTGACAGACAAGCCACGAGCTGACGATAGATATTGCAATGTTGCTTTTATAAAATATAAAATAACGAACCGCATGACTCCGGGTAGACTTCTCTTTTTCTGGGTTACGGCAAATGCACAAGCCAAGCGTCTGTGCCATTAGTGCAAATGTCAATACGAATGCCCGAGGCGGAAATGACAATGCGGCATAGTGTCGGCACACGTTTGTCAGCCCACGCACAGACAGACACACACACACGCACATACACACACTTACACATACTTATACACAATGCACTGGATGTGCTGTCTGAAGGAATGCCACGCAGACATTGTGAGACATATCAGAAGACTCTTGACTTCGAAGAGTATCGTGCTACTTTGATAGCATTGGCCACATATCTTTAGCCCACAAACAGACCCCCAATATGCATACATACTCAGATAAGTCTACGGAAGCCACATCCCGAAACCTTAGCAACTTAAGCCAACTGCATTACTTGTAACCAAATAGCTAAATGTAAATAACTACTCAATGAGAACTTAACCAGAAATTGGCTAGATAACCAAAGAACAAATAGCTAATAAAAACAAATATAAAAAATAAATGTATAATTCGAAGTTTAAAAAGAAAATTAAAACAAATTTACGAGAATTACATTATGTTATATGTCATTGACTAAAAGCTGAGATGACAGAATACAGATATACGCAAATAGAGACTATTACTTACATATATAAACATATATAATATCAATATGTGTGTGTTTCTCTCAGAATAGCTGTATGCATCTATCTATAAAACTAGACCCATGAATGTGTATGACAAAGCTCTTTTGTACCTTCTGATTCCCACTTTCGAATTTATTAAGGAACCCTACAACTAACTACTAAGTATAACTTATAAAACGGTATATATAATATATATATGGCTAAGCAACAACAACTATATACTACTATATGAATTAATGGAAACGGACAACAGAAATGAATTTTATTGCTTAAACCAATGCACAGGCTAATCTTAAGTAAAAACTATGCTAAAAGCATTTAATAGTATAAATATACCTTGAGGAGGACTAGAAATATTGATAGCTAAACACTTATCGATGATTGCAAAAGTATAGTCAAAGCCCCACATGGATTATCAATATATACGTATATAACTAATGATATGTGTACATTATGTTTCGATGTAGCCAGAAATTATTGTTAAATGTTACTGTCTAAAATAGCATTGATGTAAATGTGTGCGTTCAATCATTGTATGCATATATAACAGCATATATAGTATTATTGCATAGATAAACCAAAATCAAAACCAAAAGCAAAAGCGAAAACAACAAAATATGAAGCAAATAGAACTCCCTGTAAAATACTCGAAAGAGCTAGGAATTAGTTCTATGTGTGAATGTCTATATACAGATGATAATCCATATTTAATTAAGAACTTGGATCACCCCATTGGCAAAAGCCGCAGCTGTTCTCTTCGCTTTATGAATTCAATTATTGATGATTATCAATTGTACATTTCAAAGTTATTGTTAAGTTAAAAACCTACTGAGCATTACTTAAATAAATACTGAATATATTAATAAGAAAACTCATCATTGTTTATTTATGTAGAGGGACTTGGTTCGTAATCAGACTGTTTTGGGTAAGTATTTGTTATATTTTAGTAATTAAGACTGTTTATACTGCTCTTTAAATTTAAATGAAGTTTGTAATTCCATATAGCTTTAGAGGTCAAAGCCTATCTAAATGGTATAGTAATCTCGCTCTCTCTCTCTGTCTCTCGCTCTCCCCCCCTCAATCTTTCTCTCTCATTCTCTCTATTGTAGTAATGAAAAGGTACAAGGAATGCATGGCTCAAAGCATTTCTAATCTGTTTTCCATGCTCATCCCAAATGTCTCTGGGTATACATCCATTGTTAACTTCACAGCATGCGATATGAGTTTATTAAAATATGTTACAGGGTTTTAATATGAAGTAAGGATTGAACACGAGCCTACAACAAGAATCTTTTGATAGGTTTTATGAAGAGGAGCCTCGTCGGCATTGTTGTTATTATTAATATTTTTTGCAATGCGCAGGTCTCTCTGTAGGTACTTTTGTCAAGATGTAACCCGCTCTGCAGCTAGTCAAGTCTAAATTTTAATAAATATTCTATTGCTAAATTTGTTTACCTTGGCATAATGTCTGCCATCTGAATACGGCACGAATGCTAAAAAGGAATGAAAAAAGGAATGCAACAAAAGCCAAAGGAAGATTCTTTTCAACCATAATGGACCGAGTCTACATGCAAACTCACAATATACATTTATGCCTTTGAGGGCATCTGGCTAAAGCAGATAAAAATAAAAAATAGATGAACTTACTTCGTTTTATGCGCCATCGCACAGTGTGTGTTATTTTTTACAGGGGATTACTTTCATTTCAAAAAACGAGCTATATATTCATACATTTTAAATAAGTATTTTTGAGATTTAAAAAAAAATATATACATATATATAATAATAATAATATTTCGCTTGCTTTATAATTATAGGGATAATACCCTTTTCTAGTTAACAGATTATGCAATTCGTCATGAATTTATTAAACTCTTTTGAAAATGTTTGAACATATTTGTTACATTTCTCACACAAAGGCTCTACTGTACACTCTTCAGCTGGCTCACATCTGCTTAACATATTTGTCTGCATATATCCAATTTCCAAGGCTAATCGTGTATGTACTTTTATTTAGCTTTCAGACCAACTGCTGCAGCGGCAGCAGCAGGATTCAAATAAAACGTACAAATAACCTCAAGGCAATGCGAGAGTTCAACACATTAAAGTGAGCAAAAAATTTTAATGAAAAACATGATAAGCTAAAAGAAATAAAGTACAAAAAATGGTCTAGACAACATCACTCGACTGGTAAATATCCTGTACCGTATTGAGCATCATGCAGAGAATATAATAATAATAATTATCTACGAGTTAGGCCGTACAATTGATATAAAATAAATAAATTTATACGAATATTATTTATTGTTCAAATGGGGAGCTGGAAAATATTATTTATTAAAAAAATTTTGCTCGGCTCTTGAATTGAACAAAATTACAAGACATGTGTTTTGTTTTTATTCATCATCATACCCAGCATTCACATTTTTCCACAGGGTAAAACCAGTCAGCAAATGATACCCGATAAGTTTGCATATCTGGGGGCAGCCCCCAAAATAAAATTCACTGGCAAACGGCAAACGACCAATCGTGATGTAACCCTCAGGCTGATGTATGCCACTTAGTGCTGTATGCAGAGGGACTATTCACATCACATATAAACTATATAATCTAGTTTCATTTAAAAACTTACCTAAAGATATTAGAGCTCTTAAAAAAATATATAAAATTAAGTAAAGAGAAACTTTTTATGAATCTATACTTGCAAATGGCGTAATAAGAAAAAAAAAAAAAAAAAAAAACACACAAAAAAACTATTTAGTTATTTTCATCAAATTAGACAAACAAAAAAGTTTTTATTCGATCGTTAAGCATCAATAGAAACAAAAAGTGCAAATTCCAGAAATACTGCAAATTCGGAAAAGCAATAAAAAGCAAAACAAATGCACACATACATGGCTAGCTATAGTACATATATGTACGTATATAGACTCAGTATATATTTCTATACTGAATCGTCTAAAGGGTTATGGTTAGGGTTAGGGGGGGAACATATTTATAGATGTGCGCCACGTTGCCTGCAGGATAGCAAAGTCCTAACCAAAATTCTATTGAACTTTCCACCGATTTTCATTTAGCTGGCAGCCTTAAGCCATGTCAGTTTCAGCATTTTCAGATTTATTGGAAAACCAGCAAGCAACCAGGCAGGCAGGTAGTGAGGCAGTCAGACCCGCCCCTCTGTGGCTGCTGTAAATGATTTGCCAGCATATTTCAAACGCATTTAATGGCATTGCTCATTTGTCTACCAGCAACAGAATCTGCTTGTGGCTTGCCGAAACCACGGCTGCAGCCACAGACTTGCACTTTTCCATTCGCACAGAACTTTATTGAACGAGAAGTGGAGTGTGAACTGATTAGAGTGCAGGTGTGTGTATCTTACATACATATATAATATATACATATAGGTGTATATATAAACAAATATTCCTGCTGCTTGAACTTGTAGTGTAAACAAATACATATGTATACTGTTATTTATAAAAGTATTCCAACCACTTGATTTCAGTGTTATGGGAGAATAAAACGATTTGTTGAAGTTTTCGATAACATGCCCAAAGTAAATTTTCTATTACCTATTATGCAGAGGTTGTAAACGATTAAAAGTTTTTGTTGGAAGCTATCAAGTCTCTTCTCGGCTGTGTAGAAACGAGAGCTTAAATAATTTACAAATTTATTATTCCATTGTGTGATTTATTCAATTTCAACAATCATATATTGAAACAATATGACGCAATTATTCTTTTGTTATGACCAAAACTGTATGAAAATTAAATTTTTTTTTTTTATTTACTGAAATTTGTTTGTTCATTTCATAACTACAAAGGTAAAGTGCAAATATTTTACATATATACAGGTAAAAAAAAAGTGGTTGTGTGTGTAAATACACTGTTATATTTAAAATTATTGATAACTATTTAAGTTTTAACCGCAGCAAAGTTAATTTGTTACTCCGGGGCTCCCCGGGTTTCTTTTTATAAATGACAGCTCTAGATTATATAATTAATCTTGAAAACACTTTTTACTACCCTCATTGGTTGTCATCGGTAACTTCTTTAATTTCTTCGCTTTGTCATATCATATCAGTTCTCAAGCATTAAAGCTATATAGTAATTTCTGTAAATCATAAATCATTTATTTTGAATTATTTTCTACCCAGTAATTCTTAAAGATAGTGCAGCGCCAAATTGTAAAAGATTAAGTTTTATATTCGTTTAGTCATTACAATTTTTGTTTTCCTCGAATATGCATGAGTAATAATAGTTAAAGTTTATAGTTTGACTTTAATGTCTCTAGTCTAGAAGCCATAGTAGGGCGGAAAAGTTAATTAATATGATTTTAATCTAGATAAGCACCTGCGGCTAACTATTGTTGCCTGCTGAGAGTCTCTGAAGCTCTTAACATTGAAGGTGTGATTCGCAACGCATTGCGTGCTAAGGCGCTTATGAGTAAATCAAAGGCAGAAATTGGCCAGGCGTTTGGCTTGTTGTTGCTGTGGCTGTTCTCGCGGGATTTACGCAGCCGCCAAGTGCATTGTCCTGTTAAGTAGCTGCCGTCTTAATGAGCAATACCCTTAAACAATGACACCTAACCCAATTTGACGGCCATCGCTTGCCAATTCTCGTGGGCAATTTTGGCTCAAGTGCGGCCGTGTTTAATAATTGGCTATATCGAGGCGATATTGTAGAAGCAGCTGTCTAAGGTTCGCACTTAATGAAGCAACCCTTGAACCTAGTGTCATGACTAGTTAGCTCTACATAATTTTAGTTCGATTTATATCTTCACATAAGTTTCATTCACAAAATTTTATATATAATCATTTAAATATTTGCTCGACGAACAGAAAATTATTAAGTTGCAATTATTTATAGAAAATTTCAGGTTTTTCAACGATAATGGCTAAAGCAAGTTTCTTATTTAACATTATTGTAACGCGCCTAGAGCTGAGTAAGCATGAAATCGATGAGCCACAAAATCTATTGGTGAATGTGGACTTTAATAAAAATCAGCTTAAAGTCACATCGAGCCGCATAAACGTGGACCAGTTCGATGTAATGAAAGGCATTAATTGCCAAACAGATCCAGCAGTACTACGTGACTATCTGGAAGCGAATGGTCTGACCGTAATCGTGCGATACAACGGTGTGGTCCTAGGAAAAGGATGTGTCCCCTTCCTCGAAAGTTTTATTAACCAGATTGACTATGATATGGACTATTTGACCTATGCAAGCACCTGCAACCTCTTTGGAAACCACAGCCTTGTGGGCTCTATCGATGTGATGTGTTTGCTGACCATTAAGTGCGAGAGTCAAGATGATTTCGTAGGGTAAGAGGACATATGTCGCTATTATCGATAGGTATTCCAGCACTGATGCCATATTAACCTTCCTAGACCATGCAAAGACGCCTGCGGGAACATTGCGAAGAAGGATATCATGATATTAATGCGCAATCCAGATACCGACGCAATAGCAGACAAATCATATTTGACGGAGGCGGAAGAGCAAGAAAATGACATACAATTGGGGCTGGATCTCAGCCGATATCGCAGCATTAATCAACGTATGAGCCAGTCATCTGAGGATTCAAGCGGAACAGAAGCGTGCTATCTGCTTAGGGCCATGGCCACGGAGTACGCACAAATCATAGATTCGGTGCTTGAGAAAATTACAGAATTATCTTCGTCGTCGCCAGATATAAGTTGTCAAGACGCAGATGACGAGGATCTACAGTATATTAACAATTCCGAACTCACGGATGGCCTTATACCAGCTTCCGTTACTGATCCGGACGAGACGGATATCAAGCCAATACGGTTCTGTCCCATTTGCTGTAACTCTGTGTCCTGGATGCCCAAATACGCTCACTGTCCTCGATGCTGGACCAAGCCTGTGCCACTGGTCGAGATCGATCCGGAGGGATTGCCCACAGCTGACCAAATCATAAAGTCCTATGTCGAGGAGCCTGAAGAAGCCGCCATGAAGAAGCTGTCTGCCACGACAGAAGAAGAGTCTGCTAAGGAGGTCTGTGAACCTCCAGAGAAGGAAGAGCATAAGACGACTAGGCACCGTGAGCGTTGCCAGTGCAAGAGACACAAAATGTGCTCCCACTGTCGTGTTCGCAAAATGTGCGCGCAGCTAATCTCATCAACAGACCAGATAGCTCCACCCAAAACAGATGAAGATGACATGTCGTCCATCAATAATCGTCCACAACTGAGAAATGTATTAATGGAGCTCAATTATCTCTACCGTCAAAGGGACCACAAAGTGCAGAAGTCTCGCACGAAGTCCCAACTCGGTGGGGGTCTAAACACCAAATCATTGTAATATATCGTATTTAATGCAAATATATGTATCTTAATTTATATAAATAGAATTGAAGCGTTTTTTTTTAAGCTTAACTCAGTGAATTTATAATGATGAATAATTTATAATAGGCGATGTCAAGCGAGAAGACATCTATTCTATGATGGCAATTGATGTTTTTGAATAAATTCATGCAATAATAAATTCAATATAAATAAAAAAAATTTTCTTTTTTTTGTATTTTTGTTTATCACCAAAAATTAAACAATAAATTTTAGAGTATATTAAGCACACACCATCCCCCAGAATGCAGTCATACAAAAATAATCGAGCATTATTCCCCAAAACGTTAACGGTAAATGTATTATCATAGTTATGAACGGAGCGCAGACGCATGCTGAGCGTCAAATTAATGCGCAAAATTTAATTAAAATTGAACTTAATTTAGATAAGTGCATGAGGTGAAATAATATCACACACTTCGAGCACGAGAGCAACAAAAATACATATATGTGGTGCGAGTGGTGCGAGTGGAGCGCGTGGTGGCGGCACATTGCGTGCTAAGCGGCTTACAGGCAAATCAAAGGCAGCCGAAGCGATAAATGTGTGGCGCTAAAGCAGGTTAGTGGCTTAGTTCGGAATGCTTTGTTTGGGTCTGTGGGGTTGGTTTTAAGTGCATTCCACACACAACTAGGCAAATATTGTAATAGGCAAAGACTTTAGGCCGAATCTATTCAATGAGAATTTCAATAAAATTGAAAGACGAAACGATATTTTATATTTGGTATTTTGTAAATGAGTTATTCCTGTTTCAATGTCGTATTGCATCTTGCATTAAGAATTCACCCGCCTTAAAAATAGAAATTTATTTTCGTTTGAAGTTTATAGAAATCGAACCGAACAGCATTTTCAGTCATGACAAATTTCTAATTCATTATTGTAGAGTTTTTAACGGGTTTCGGAGTGCCAAATCTTAATTTATAATTTTACTTTTATTTTCTTAGATTCTTTGTAGTTTTTATTTTAATAGTAAATTAAATATGTCGGAACATCAGTCGAAGGTACCGACCTTCCTTTTCGACATTATTGTAACTCGGTTGCAGCTCACCAAGGATAAAGTCGATGATCCATCAAAACTAATTGTTAATCTAAAGTTTAATAATATTCCCATGTCCATAACGCCCAGCCGTATAAACGTGGACAACTTTAAGGCAGGACGTCAGTCAGCAATCACATGTGATCCCGAGATCCTCCGCCAAGGTCTCGAGACGCAAGGAATGCCGATGACTGTGCGTTACAGTGGAATGACTGTGGGAACTGCAACATTAAAGTTTCCCCAATCCTTCATCGATCGCATTCAGGACGGCATGAGCGACCTATTTCATCAGGATTCGTGCACTCTAGTTAAGCGCGATGCAGTGGCTGGCACTTTGGAGGTGTTTTGCAGTCTAATCATCAAGTGTGAGACCCTAATAGAAACAACGGAGTAAGTCAACCTGTAATGTATCCAAAGCATTCGATTGACATTCTACTGGTTCACTTAGACCCTGTAAGAAGAGCTGTGCCAACCTAGGAAAGGCCATAAAGGAGGCAGACATTTTGTTTGTAATTGGCAGGAATGACCCCTGCGATTCGGTATGTGAGCCGTGTGCAGAGCAGATAGATACTGTGGAGGGCGATGAACGACTCCGAATGGATCTGAGTCGCTATCGCGGCGACAATCAGCGGGCAAGTTTGCCGCCTGCGGAGAACTATAAGCTGGAAGCGACCTCCGTGCTGAAGGCTATGACAGATCAATGCGGTCTTGCAATTGACTCCGTTATGAAGAAAGTAAAGCAATTGCCCAAAAACGAGCTTATATTCACAGACTGGAGTGGCCAACAGACGCCGTTCAGGCAAAAGTATGTCGATCGCACAATAAGTGTTCCGCTTGGCGACATTGAAGTGATGGGCATAAAGCCCATTCGCTACTGTCCCGTGTGCCTCACCCCAATGTCCTCTCTGCCCAAATACTCGCCCTGTCCAAAGTGCGACACGAAGGCAATGCCCATGCTTGATCTTATTCCAGAGAAACCTCTGACTGCCGATCAAATCATTAATCAGTGTCTGAGAAAACCCAAAAAACTAGCCGACGACTTTTGCGAAGATCCCTGTGCAGAGCCAGCCAGTGAGGAGAAAGAGGAGTTGTGTACGACAACCTGTACCTGCAAGGGAGGCAAGTATTGCACCCATTGTCGCATCCGCTGTATGTGTGCAGACATTCTGGGTCCCTCGCCTGGCCCCGGGGAGGGGTGTCCCAAAGTGGAGCCAAAGGAAAATGAGGACTTTTGTGTTATTGTTGAGCCCAATCAGCTGTCATGCAGTCCTTACTTGGAACGAGTATTTGCCGAGCTTCGAGATCTTTATAAAAAAAGAGACGAGAATAAGGCTGCTCAATTAAAGAGGCAATGCGCGCAGAATCTATTGCAGCTCAAACTATCCCAGAACAGCTCGCATGTGCTGACCCAAAAGTCATCGACGGGTGCCATCGTGAAGGCGACCGGAAGTCCAACCTTTATGCATCGCCTGCCGCATGGGCCGAAAATTGGCCACAAGACTTGTTTAAGGCAAGATCTCAATGTATCCAGACGCCATGGCTGGGCGTGGCCGTCAACCAAGAAGGCACGCAAATACGGCTGGCGTCCGGGAGCTATTTGTCGCTATGCCGGAGCCGTGATGAGATTTTTCTTATGCTCAGCGGAAAATAATGCATTTAACACCTGTCAGGAAGCGGAGGAGGACGAGAGGAACATACAGCACTCGATTCTTAACATGCGCAAGAAGAATGGCGCAATTTATGTAACTCTACGTGCGGTGAATAGTCCGCACGTGGAGATGAAACCCATTGTGTTCAAGATAGTCAAGAGCGATCTCGCTGTCGCACTCAGGGAGATCAAGAAGAAGCTGAAGCAAAAAGGCTTTCCTAAATGCGTGTGCCACAAGTCCGTCATGATGTGCGTCTGCCGGGACGCCGTGGATAAGAAACATCTCGCACGTGCACTGCAGAAGGAGTGTAAGCTACGAAGAATGGAAAGCTGCATAGATCACTTGATCCTGACGGACACCAGTGAGAGTGAGATGGAGTTTAATTTCGATGTGACACCCCCATTGGCTGTCGGCAAGCCCCAGCTAGCGATTAAGCCACGTACCTTTACATTGAGTACCCAAACAGATGAAAAAGATAAAAAAGTTCCACCACTATATCCAACCGAGCTCGATCCCTATTGGCGTGTCTACGACTGCGCTGCGGGCGATCGGTATACTGGAACAGCTTTTGGTAAGCCCGGGGAGGCTATATTTGAGGATGGACTGTTCGGACACGAAGGCGGTGGACCGCACGGTGCATCAGGTTCGCCCGGGGGCAGACCTAAGCTCCCTGGAATATGGGGCTCTGGCCAAGGTGGGCCTATGCGTGGGGGCGCACGTGGCGGTGCGCTAGGAGGTGGGCGTGGTGGTCCCGGAGGCATGGGTGGACCTGGGGGTATTGGGGGAGGTAGAGGCGCAAAAGATTTTCCAGGCGGTAAAAAGAAACCAGAGCCAACTCCGTTCATCCCTGTACGAATGCCTAAGCGCCACGTTGAAGCTGTTAAACGAGCTATCCAAGCCGAAAAAGATGCAGTTAAGAATGAAATCGCTCGACGGAAGAAGGGTATTGACCTGATGAAGTACTTAATGAAAGATGGCTCTATTCCCACCCCGTGGAATCCGAATGAGCCCAAACCTGAAGTCAAGTCTAAGGTCAAGACGGGTCCAGTTGTTGGGGCAGATGGGTTAACCGATGAGCAGCGCAAACGAAAGGCACTCAACCAGGTTTGCGCACCACCATTTGACAGCTTAGCCAAGCTGGGTAAGGGTATCGATCCGTGCATCAATCAATGCTACTATCCATGTGCTAATCAGTGCTACACTCCATGCGTCCAATATTGCAATCCTTGTCCCTACTATTGTTAAAATAATCAGGCAGATATTTATACTGGGATGCCAGATAAAGTATGCCCATTACTAATCAAATTTAAGCAGTTCATCGGACTAGGTGAATGTGATGAATGTCAAGATATATATATATATAAACAAATTAATAATTTGAGTATAAAGTTTATAAATTTTATCTTACTATTAAGAGAATTCAAAAGTATTTTTATTTTGTGTTTCTAAATGCATCGGACTTCAATATGATAAGGGCATGATTAGAGAATTTTATCGGGACAGCGAACGAAGTCGATAAAGTCATGCACATGTACTTTTTTGGGTAACTGTATTCAAAACTATTAACTTCATCGCAGTAGCATTTTATGTTACACATTTTGCTTTATGTTTGTAACGTCCGAAATCAAATTTTCAAAAATTCTTAGATAATGTAATACTATTTTTATAAAAAAAAAAAAAAAAAAAAACAAAAACAATTTTAAAAACATTTTTAATTAGACGCATTTAGATTCCCGGCTATTAAACAACCGTAAAAACTGCAGTTCCTTCATAAAATAAGATCAGCATCAGAATACCTTTCTAAAATATAAGCAATCAAAATGGATACCCTCAACTTTGTGGTCGACCTCATCGTTACAAACTTGGAGAGTCCCGACATTGAAGATTTCAGTACTGTGCAAATTGCGGCCAAGTTCGGTGGCACAAAAATGAAATTGCCAGCCGACTGCATAAATGTAACCGACTTCAAAACTGGTGCGGGAGTGGATATCGCAGTACCATCGGCAAAGATGCGCAAAAACCTTGAGGACAATGGAATAACGATGGCGGTCTCGTATAGGAATAAGGTCATCGGTACCGGTCAACTAGATGTGCCTCAAGACACCATAGACATGATAGAAGCGGGAATGTCTGATCTGATTTATATAGACACCTGCACCATTGATAGGGAAGGCGTGTATGTTGGCAAGGCAGAAGTCCTATGTCGCATCATCATCAAATGCGATGAAGTGGAAATGGAGTTAGTAGACCTCTGTGTAAAGTGTAAAAGTGTGGCTCCTATATGCATCATGTGTTTTACAGGGAGCAGAAGGTTGCGTGCGTGCGCAATGTAGAAAAAGCGATTAATAAGCAGGACATCCTATTTGTTTTGAGCAATCCGCAGGAATGTCTAGACGTTTGTGATCCTTGCCAGGAAGTTTTGGAGCCAGATGAAGGCGATGAAAGGCTTAATCTAGATCTAGGTCGCTACAGAAGCTCAACGACCAAGGCCCAAAGAGTAACTGCAGCAACTACCACAAGTAAGCCCATTGGTAGCAACGCCTGTTGTCAGCTAAAGGTGAGACTGCGTGGAAATGGTTTAAATCGTCGATTAGTTGTTTTTAGCGCCCCTGAAATTGTGTCTATTTGCAGCAAATGACAAAGGAATGTGAGAAGATGATTGACTCCCTTACCAGTCGCTTTGGTCGGCCAAAGGCTGTAACGTCATTCTGCTGGGGACCAGACGGAAAGGATCTGGGCGGTACTTGCAGTCCCATCAATCAATATCATCAGGATAGTACAATACCAAGTGATTTACGTGGTCCATGCTTCTCCTATATACCAGCACGTGAAGGTTACAGTCCGGACTTTTGCGATCCGACTATGATACCAGCGCAAATCAGTGACATAAATAAGCCATTTATAAAACCACCTCGCTTTTGTCCCATCTGCCTAACCAACATGTCGTGGCTTCCCAGGCTGGCTGACTGTCCCAGATGCGGTGCCAAGGCTATGCCGGTCATTCAGGAACGGCATAGGGAGAAGAAACTCACATCGGAGCAAATAATAAAAGAGATTTTGGGAGAGCCGAAGACTGGCTCCGAAATATGCGAGGATCCTTGCCAAAAAGCGGAAAGGGAGAGAGAGAGGAACGATGAGGGGGAATGCAATAAACAGTGCGAGTGCAAGGGTGGCAAATTTTGTGTCCACTGTCGCATACGTCAGCTCTGTGCAGGCATTTTCAAAGCTGCAAAAAATGAAGTTGAATGCCCTAATGCTACGCCAGGTGCCTCCGAGGACTTTTGTGTGAGAGTGATTGACCCTCAAGAGTGCACGACACATCTGACACACGTGTTCTCTGAGCTGAGGGACTTGTACCGCATGAAAGACATGCAGCGTAGGGCTTATTGTGGACATAAACCGGCTAAAAAGCGGTCAGTCAAGAATAACTATTAATTAGCATTAAACGATTTGGAAAGAACCTAATGAATATGAAGACTCTTGTTTTATAGTGGAGCTCAACACTATATCACTTTCAACGTGCACTCCTTACATAGCCCTCAGTATTTGCTGACCCTTAGTATTTGCTGACCCTCGAGATCGTTGTATAGAAAGAGAAAGAAGAAAACTGCTCCAATGAATAAACATTCATCGCAATATTTATTGGATTTCAAACAGTCTCGGAACCCAGAAATCATTGGCGGGGGCCATGGTGAAAGTGACTGGCAGTCACTTGTGCTGGATATATGATATAGGACTTGTTTTCGATGCCTTAACGCTTCCTACTACGCTCAGTCAAATCTAAATGGAAGACTGGACCTCTTTTAAGGCCAGATGGAACGACCGATGCAGAATGCAACACATAATTGTTGTCATTATTGCTATTCTTGAAAGTTGATGATTTAGAAGGCAACTTAGATACTAATTATAAGTAATAAGACACTTAAAAGAAAACTAAGCATTTGCGTATTGTTTACCTTGCTCGAAAATCTGCGTTCAAATGGATAAATGGGTTTGTATTCAAATTAGGAAAAATACGCATAGTTCGATTTGATTAGAAAAGCTAGCCGCGTAGATAACGACGGCAAGCATTTGTATTATTTTATCATAGTAGCATTTGATTTAGAACGTGTATACATCCGGAGCTTCAGAAATCAGATTTTGAAAAATTCTTAAGTAATGCAATAGTATTGTCTATAAAAAATTAATGTATAAAACACTAAAAAAATTGTAATTAAAATTTAATGTACTAAATACCATTACAAGAGAACCCCCTTCAAAATTTTTGGTTTTAATCAAATAAGCTCAGACACAGAATCTAAAATATCATTATAATCTATAAGCAATCAAGGAAACTGTACAATGGAGAGCATTAACTTTGTGCTCGACATTATCGTAACCCAGTTGGAAAGTCCCGAAATTAAAGATTTCAGTAAAGCGCAAGTAACCGCTAATTTTGGCAATGCAAAAGTGAATCTGTCAGCGAGCAGCATAAATGTAACAGACTTCAAAAGTGGTGCTGGAGTTAATCTCAAAACTTCACCCAAAAAATTTCGTAAGAGTCTTGAGGAATGTGGCATAGTAGTGACGGTCTCGTATAACAATAAGATGATCGGGACCGGCCAAATATCAGTGCCTCAAAAGACAATAGATATGATAGACGCAGGAATGTCAGATTTAATGTATGTGGGCTCTTGCTCAATCGAGAGGGAAGGCGAGTATATTGGCAAGGCAGAAGTGTATTGTCGCCTCATCATTAAATGCGATGAGCTGGCCAAGTGAGTAAACTCGTGTGCAAAGTTTGTTCTTATTGATCTTATATGCGCTATGTATTTAACAGTCAGGAACACACTCCATGCGTGAGTAATGTGGATAAGGCGATTAATAAGCAGGACATCATGTTCGTGTTGAGTGATACCCAGCGATGTCCGAGCTTTTGTGATCCTTGTCAGGATGCCTTGGAGGCAGATGATGGTGATGAGAGGCTGACTCTCGATTTAGGACGTTATCGTAGCCCAACCGGAAAGAGCCAGAGAATATCAGAAATTTTTACACATAAACCAACAGGGTCAAGAGCTTGTTGTGAGCTCAAAGTAAGTCGACGATTTATTTCGTAGCGACTCTGAAATTGAGCTTTGGTTTTGTTGCAGCAAATGGCAAATGAGTGTGAACAGATTGTAGACTCTATTACCGCTCGCGTGGGTCAACCCAAGGATATCAAGCCACCCTGCCGTGTACCAGAAGGCCCAGAACTGGATGGTATTTGTAGTATACCGAGTCAATATTTTCAGGATAGTATAGCACTGGCTGATGCCTATGGTCCATGTTTTTCGTATATACCAGCACGACAAGATGATATTCCCGATTTCTGCGATCCCGCGCTAATACCTGCCCCAATTAGTGACTTAAATAAGCCACTTATTAAACCACCACGCTTTTGTCCCGTCTGTCTGGCCAACATGTCGTGGCTTCCCAAGTTGGCTGCCTGCCCGAAGTGCGGTGCCAAGGCAATGCCGGTGCTTGAGGAACGGCATAAAGAGAAAAAATTGACTCCAGACCAAATAATACAAGAATATTTGGGAAAGACTACCAATGCTGATTTCTGCGAAGATCCCTGCGAAAAAGCGGAAAGGGAGAGGAACGATGAGGGTGAATGCTCGAGAAAGTGCGAGTGCAAGGGTGGAAAATTTTGTGTCCACTGCCGCATACGTCAGCTCTGTGCAGACATTTTTAAAGCTACTAAAAATGAGATGATATGCCCCAAGGTTAAGCCGAAATCCTCCGAAGATTTTTGTGTGAAAGATGAAGACTCTCAAGATTGTAAGCCATATCTAGCGCGTGTGTTCTCCGAACTGAGGGACTTATACGAGATCAAAGACACGCTCCGCAGTAATAATTGTGGAATGAAACAGAATGAAACAGGAGAAACAGACTCGTTGGAAAAAATACCGGTCAGCAAGAGTGTAAAGACTGTGAAAAGTTATAAGCCAATCAAGCGCAAGCCACCAGTTATCAGCGCCCTGCACAAGAATTGCGTGAAATCGGAAGGGGCAGTCGCTCGCAATCGTGGCTGGGCATGGGGCCTACGGGAGGAGGCATGGAAATACGGCTGGCGTCCAGGATTCGTCAAAAAGTCAGTCAAGCGTCTGATGGATTTCTTCTTGCGCTATTCTCCAGATGACACAGCTTTCAATACCTGCACAAATGTAGCAGAGGAAGAAGCAATCAGAAAGGAACAAGAGACACCGACTCTGAACGTATGCAAAAAGAATGGCGAGATCCTAGTCACACTGCAACCCATCAACAATGGAACTGTGCAAATGAAACCGATTGTGTTCAGGGTAGTCAAGAGTGATCTAGCCGTTACTCTTAGCGCCATCAAGAGGAAGCTCAAAGCAAAGGGCTTCCCAAAGTGCACCTGCCACAATACGGTGAGAATGTGTGTCTGCCGGGATCCGATAGCCAAAAAGCATCTCGAAAAGGCAATAGAGAACGAAAGCAAACGTCGTGGAATGGAAAGCTGTGCGAACGAGCTGGTGCTCACCGACACCAGTGAGAGCGATATGGAGTACGACTTTAATGTGTCGCCGCCAGCTGCTTCAGCATCTCCGCGCTCGAAGCGCATCACTATGAACAATGGCACTCAGACAGTCAAGAAGGACTTAGTAGTACCATCAAAGTATCCAACTAAGCTGGGTCCCTATTGGCGACAGTATGATTGTGCGGCGGGCGATCGCTACACCGGCACGGCATTTGGTTCACCGGGTGAGATTGTGTTTGAGGATGGATTCTTCGGTCACGGGGGCGGTGGACCACACGGGGCTTCTGCTGCTCCGGGTGGAAGACCAAAGGTGCCAGGAATTTGGGGCTCCGGCCAGGGGGGTCCTATGACTGGTGGTGGACGCTCCGGCGCAGGCGGAGGAGGCGGACCAGGCGGAAGGGGAGGGCCAGGCGGACCAGGGGGACCAGGCGGACCAGGAGGGCCACTAGCTGCCCTCTTTAAAGACAAATCGTTCCCCGGTAATAAAAATAAGGAAGGCAAGGGTAAGAGCGCCCCAATCCCAGTTCGAATGCCCAAGAAACACTATGAGAAGCTGAAACAGGCTGCTAAGGCTGAAAAAGAGGCAAAACTTAATGAGATAGCCAAAAAGAAGAAGGGCGTTAACCTCATTGATTACTTAATGAAAGATGGCGCTATTAGTAAACCCTGGGACCCGAACAATCCAGTCCCAACGAAAACCGCCAAGGACTTGCTAAAGGAGGAAATAGAAAAGAAGGAAAGACTCCAGGCTGGAGAACGCAAACGACGCGCCCTGCTGGGCACGTGCATACCGCCCCTCGAAAGTATGCCTCGTCTGGGCAGGGGCTACGATCCCTGCCAATGCTACTACAATCCATGCAATCCATGCAATCCTTGCGCAGCCCAGTGTTGCTATCCGTGTTGGTCCTATCAGTAGTAGCACTTAAGTACCAGTAAAATGCCAATGCTCAGTTGTCAGAATAAACTTTTACAATAAACTAGATATCATAATTGCATTTTTCGGTATGTTGCTAATTGTGTACAGTTTGGATTTTCAGATTAATGATGATTTAATGATGGATTAGAATTTGTAGTCAATGAGCTATCAAGAGGAATTTCGTTAAAAGATTAGGGGAGTCTTCTGAAATTGCTTCCCAATCGCAACATTTAGTTTTTACTATACAAATTCGTCGAGCGTAGTTATAGGATCTAAAACGTAATGTTTAATTTTTTTAACAACATCTCTTACTTTGTCACACGAATCACGATTTATTGTTTTACAAACTAAATTATTTTACAAATTTTTAACTTTTGCTCTGGGATTTATTTGCATCTTTTAAGAAATTAACAAGCCCCAATCGCACAAAAGACACCATGAGTGCTAGTAGCTTTGTCTTTGACATTGTCGTCACAAAATTAAATGTGGCCAACATGGCTATTAATGATGGCAGTAAATTGAAAGTGTTGGCAAAAATTTATAATAAAGATATATGCCTATCATCTAGTTGCATCAATGTAAATGATTTTCAAGCTGGTACAGCCACAGAATTCAGAGCGCCGGCAAAAAAGGTACGCGAGGCCCTCATAAGATGTGGCTTGCCCATGGCCCTATATAACGAAGCTGCTTGTGTGGGAAGAGCTCAGATATACTTTCCAGATAGGTACATCGAAAGTATTGAGAGAGGTATGTCTGACCTCATCCACACACAGTCCGTTGAAATCGTGAATCACAATCGAGTTGTGGGCACGCTTGATATTCGCTGCCGTCTCATTATTAAATGCGATGATGAGTAAGTATATTTTTCGAGTATATGGAGTTGGTATTAATGCTCAATACATCCTTGAAGGCCGCTAGACAATAACATTAACATGCAGGATATCATGTTCCTTGTCAGCAATTCGCAGCACGATCCCAATAGTTGCGAGCCTTGTGTAGAGAAATGGGAATCGAGTGATTTCGATAAATGCCTGGACTTGGATTTGCATCGCTATCAGAGCGTTAATACTGATGAAGAAAAGTACTCGAATATTTTTATAAATAACAATAATATTATTGACGCCCTCAGGCCACTTAAGGTTCTAGTTTTTCACATCGGCTTTTATATAACTTTCTGATGCGCAACTCTATTTACAGAAATTGGTAGAGGACTGCAAGAGCATTATTGAATCTATAAATTTGAAAAGTTGTTGCGGTGAATCAGGTTTTAATTCAAGAGACAAAAACTTTCGTGTTATACACGAAGCTCACCGCAGTTCGGACTCAACCTCTGACAAGCTCGTTGATTTCTGTCGTCCAAAGCCGCCAGACATGATCGTCATTAATGAAAATAACCAACAGATAAAGCCCATTCGTTTCTGTCCCCTCTGTCTGAATAATATGTCCTGGCTACCAAAATTCGCCGCATGTCCCAAGTGCGGTGTCAAGCCCATACCGGTCAAAAGTGAGCCTGACGACATGAAGAATCTGACGGCCGATCAAATATTGAAGGATTACCTGGATAAGCCCCAGACTGACAGACTAGATAGGTCTGTTGATCCCAATGAACTGGCAATTGAGGAGGATGTAACCCAACAAGGCCAGTCAAGATGTCGGTGCTCGTGCGAAAACAAACTGTGTGCTCATTGCCGAATACGTAAGCTGTGCTCCGATATCTTTAAATCTTCTGAAGCGTGCATTGAGCAAAAGCCGTCCGACCATTGTGTTAAATCTGAGGACTCTCGTCCACATTTGGCTAAAGTATTTTCCGATCTACGCGATCTCTATAATGTAAAGGACACCAAAGACCTTTCGTTGCTCGATCATCAATGTAAGGAAAGAAAACACAATACAAATTTAGACACCGTTCCTAAACAGGACAAAATCGTATCTGGAGATAGTAAAAAACTTAGTAGCTCAAACATTAGTCACAAGGACAATAGGAATCAGTATGCAACTAAGGGACGACGGACAACTCAGAAGGCCTACGCGAGACAGCAGGCTCTAGTCCCGCGTCGTCACGGCTGGGATTGGCCTTCTACCCAAGAGGCCCGCAAATATGGTTGGAAGCCAGGTGCAATCCTCAGGCCCATCAAAAGGCTCATGGACCACTTCTTGTATTATCTGCCCGCTGAAAAAGCCGATAATATGCGCAAGGAGAAATGGCATGCCAGAGAGGAAATGAAGCATCTCCCTCCGATTCTACAAGTGTGTAAGAAAGGACGCGAAACGTATGTTACTCTGCGAGCAATTAAAGGCGGTAAATTAGAGAAGAGCTCTATTGTATTTAAGATAGTTAAGAGCGATTTTGCTGTGACTTTAAACGACATCAAAAAGAGGCTTAAGGCCCAGGGCTTTCGCAAGTGCACCTGTCACAAGTCGTTGATGATGTGCGTCTGTCGCAGCAACGTTGAAAAAAAGCAACTTGAGGTGGCTCTACAGGATGAGTGCCAGCGTCGAGGCCTAGAAAGCTGTGTGAACGATCTGGTGCTCACAGACACCAGTGACAGTGAAGCAGACTTCGATATTAACGTGTCTCCACCGTCCAGGGCACCGCAGACGCCGGCGATACTGAAGCAACGGACCGTTGAGCATGCTACCCAAATAACTAATATTAATCGAAAGATTCCCCCTAGATATCCAATCAAACAAGGTAAGTACTGGCGTGCCCACGACTGTGCTGCCGGTGGTCGGTACACGGGCACAGTCTTCGGCGCACCAGGAGAGATGGTGTTTGAGGACGGTTTCTTTGGGCACATGGGTGGCGGTCCGCACGGTGTTAATCCATGGAGGAATCGCTTTGGCGCGCGCACAGTTTTTAAAGGTAGACGTTCTGACAATGTATTTAGCCAACAAAACCGTATACCGTTTGCTGGACTGAAAAAACGGGGTAACGAAGCCACGAGCAAAAAGCCAATTCCTGTAAGGTTAACCAAGAAGTTTATGAAAAAAATACCCCCATCGGCTCCAATCCCAGCGAATAAACACATAAATATGTTGGAGTATTTAAAAAATCATAACGTATTTACGAAAGTAAAATCCAAGTCAAGCTCTACAGCTGGCCCAGATGCTCAAGCCGCGGCACAACGTATGCGACGCTCTCAGTTACAGGCTCCCCTGTGTCCCATCGAATTTGCGCCCCGACTCGGAAGGGGCTTTGATCCGTGTGCTGCACAATGCTATCAAAACTATAACCAATGTTATCAGCAATGGTGCTCCCCATGGACTTATTATGGTTGAGGCGAAAAGCTATTTGTATAATATACGAAAATCTGTAAAATATCCAAGTATGCCGCAATGGACTATAAACAGAAGTATTTCATCAATTCAAGAACAATCCATTGTTTTTATTTTAATGTTAACATACTGTTAAAATAATAATACTGTTTAAGAAATTCGAAGCTAATTTTATTTCATCATAGTTGCTTTTTTTTGTATATGTGGTACAGAAATGAACAAATTATTTATTGTTTCAATTGTAATGTTTAAGTGTACACAGTCATCGAAATTTGAATTCTAAAAATTTACAATAAATTTGAAATTTTCGTTTTTATGTTATTTCCTCTAATTTTCCCAGAGTCCAGAAATTGCCCAAAGTGACATATTGAGATCAACTAACATGGCATGCAATTTTGTTTTCGATATTATAGTAAATCAATTCGAGTCACCGTATGTAAGCAATGAGGACCTGAACAGCATTAGTGTAGAGGTCACTTTGCACAATAAAGTAATTAAGATAACTTCGAGTCGAATTAATGTATCAGAATTTGAGTACGGCTCAAGTACAGAATTCGTTGAATCACCAGAGAAGTTGCGTCAAAGTCTGGAATCATGTGGAATGCCGATTATTGTAAAGTGTGCGGGTCAAATTCTAGGCACCGCCCAGATCAGTTTTCCCCAGGATATCATTGACAACATCAACAAGGACATGCCCGAGCTTCAACATATGGATACCTGCTTTATAGGGAAGGGATCGTTAGTTGTTGGTTCCCTAGAGCTGATTTGTCGTCTTGTTATGAAATGCGAAGCTCAGCCAGAGTAAGTCCGGGAGTCTTCCTACTACTCTACTTTATTTGATGTGAAACTTTTCTTTGCAGAATCGATGTCAGTAGTTGCCTTCGTGATATGGACAAAAGCATTAATCCGCAGGATATTTTGTTTATAATGAGCGACTCCCAGCGCAACCCCTACTCTGCTTTGCCTAGTCTAGATGCATGGCAGCCAGATGAGGACGAGTATATAAAATTGGATTTGGGACGCTATCCCGATGTGGAGCCAAGTCAATTTAAGCATGAAGAGATTTTTAAATACGACCTAATGCGCCCCTCCATTTGTGAGGACTTGAGAAAAATGGCAACTCAGTATGGCGAAATAATCGACTCAATTACACAGCTGGCGAGTCAGAAGAGCACATCCCGCCAAACAGCGGGAGCATTGAAAAGTCCCTGTGGAACACCGTGCTGCTACCCATACTCAACAGCGACCCCCAGTCCCATAGATCTAGCCTTGTCGAACTTGTCATCGAGCCAGTACTCTCCATATAATTACAGCAGCAACATGTGTGCAGCTGCACCACCCAGTGCAATCAACTCACAGCCTAATTACGAGCTGCGCTTCTGTCCTGTGTGCCAGAATAATATGTCGTGGCTGCCGAAATACGCCAACTGTCCCAAGTGCGGAATTAAACAGATACCAATCGTTAAAGAGCGCAAGCCCAGGCGAATGACAGCTGATGAAATACTGAACGATTATCTGGGCAAGCCCCCGCCCACCCTCGACGACTTGTGTAGGCTTCCATCCAACGCGTCGTCCAAGGAAAAGTCATCCAAGTCCACGTGCCGCTGCACATGCAAGAATGGCAAGCTCTGTGCCAACTGTCGATTGCGCAAACAGTATCCGGACATTATGCAGCCCAGGTCAACAGATGTCCCAATGCCATCTGAGGAGGACACCGATTCGGATCCCGAGCATTATTGTTTAGATACGAAGAAGTCTTCGGAATACCGTCCGTTTCTATCACGCGTCTTCTCTGAGCTGCGCCAGATGTATGACATTGATGTGGGAAAGCAGCCGAACGAGGAGACTTGTGCTCAGCCGGAGAAGGAGAAGGGAAAGGAAGTTGCTCCAGTAGAGCATGTCCGAGAAGTAGAAAAAGTAGCCAAGCCCATGGCTAAGAAAAGAACCCCACCAAATAACATTAGTGGCAAGAGTCGAAAGCGAAAATCGAATAAAAGTAAAACTCACAGACATTGCGTGAAGTCTAAACGACCCGTCGCGCGCCGCCACGGCTGGGCTTGGTCATCCAGCAAGGAGGCACGCAAATATGGCTGGCGACCCGGCGCCATACTCAAGTCAATAAGAAAACTGATGAATTTCTTTTTATATGGCTCGGCAAGAAGATCCACACGTAAAACGTGCATGGATGTGCTGAGAAGCCACGAGGAAAATGAATGTGGGCCCACAGTGCTCAACTTGGCCAAGAAGAACGGCGAAATCACCATTACGTTGCGGCCCAATTGCAACAGCCATGTGCAGATGCAGCCCATTGTCTTCAGGGTGGTCAAAAGTGATCTTGCCGTCGCACTCAGCGAGATAAAAAAGAAGCTGAGGGCTAAAGGCTTCAGCGAGTGCAGCTGCCGCAATTCGGTGATGATGTGCGTCTGTCGCGATGTCGTGGAGAAAAAATACCTGGAGCAGGCGATACAGAGCGAATGCAGGCGACGTGGCATGGAGAGCTGCGTGGATCAGCTTGTGATGGCGGACAGCAGCGACAGCGAGGCGGAGTTCGATATAGATGTGAATACGCCAGCAGGCGTGGCTAAGTCGCCTTCGCCTAAGCCATCTACAGTTAATTTCGGTATGCAGACAGCCACCAAGCCTGTGCCAGAGCCGAAACCCTTTCCTATCAAGTACTCGCCCTACTGGCGCTTCTACAACTGTGCTGCCGGTGATCGATTTGCAAACACGGCGTTTGGCGACTATGGCGAAATCGTGTTTGAAGATGGGCTCTTTGGATATAAAGAGGGGGGTCCACATGGAGTGCCTCCTGGTGCCCAGCCGAAAAATGCAGCCATTTGGGGGCCGGCACCTGGTGGACCAATGTGCGGTGGTCGGGGCATTCCGGGCGGAAAATCATTTCCGGGTATTCCGAAAGCACCACCAGTCAAAAGCGATCCAATTCCTGTCAGAATGACAAAGCGTTACTATAGGGCTCGCGAAATAGCCGCCCAAGAAGCCAAGATCGCACAGGCTGAAATGGCTAAGAAAAAGACAGCTGAAATGATGAAGTACATGATGAGTAAGGGCGCCAAGTCGAAGACACAGAGACCCAAAGCCAAAGCGTAGCAGCTGTGTAGCTGGTATAGAATTTTATATATTTAAATATTTATATTTATTTTAATTTTTTTTTTTTTAATCAAGCCACCATTTGATTTAAAAATTTTGACAATAAAATATTAAGAGACTACAGTTTTATTGTGTTTCAATTGAGCTTTGCGCACAGATCAGATTTAGCTAGCTGTTCGATATTAAAATTATTTGTTTGAATAAATTTGGATGAGCAAGTGAAAGATGGACACGGCGGCGTGTACTTATATGCTCGATGTCATTGTCACCTATTTAAAGACAACAGAAATCAAGATCGAAGATCCCAAGAAGTTGCAAGTTGATGTTTGCTTTGATAACAAGCCGCTGCAGATAACATCGAGTCGGATTAATGTGAAGGACTTCAAGGGCGAGTCATCCTTTGAGTTTAGCAGCAATGCAGAAATCTTGCGGCAGAATGTAGCAGCGTATGGCATGCCAGTGATCGTCAAATACAATGGCAAGGTTATCGGGCTGGGAAACATCGGATTTCCTCCCGTTTTCATTGATCGCATAGATGCGAACATGAATGATATATTGTGCGCTAGCAGCTGTAGGTTTCAGCTGGCGGGCAAAGTTGCCGGCACTCTTGAGGTACTCTGTCGCCTCTATATGAAATGTACGGATACATCAAGGTATGCAGCTTTCTAGTCAGATTCACAAATCAATGAACTAATTTGCTTAATCGTGTTTCGTCTCAGGCCGCGCGAACCGGACTGTAGCCAAACTGCAAAGAATAGCATTCACCCGCAGGACATTATGTTCCTTATGGGAGATGTGCTCCACTGCCCCAAGGCCAGCGATATTTGCCCAGATATACTGCCGCCAGATGACAACAAGCTACGATTCGAATTGGAGTCATACCAAAGTGCAGGGCCAAAAACTGATCCCCTTCGGCCCTTGGAACCTTTGCTGAATAAACCCGTAACTAGTGGCGCCACTTGTGGCATAAAGGTTGCTACACATAAAACATTTGGAAAAGCTCGCCTCTTAGATTTTGCTTCTATTCACAGACTTTGGGCCGCAGACCTGAGCGATTTACCGACATAGTCGCAAGGGGAGGAAACGAATTTCATCCATTCAAGCTGTCTGCCCGCAAATCCATTGGACGAAGCAGCAATGCAGTTAGCTTTCTGTCGGACAGTCGTAGCACCCCAAATATTCACTACTCTGTAAACGATCCAGTCAGCGCGGTCAGCAACAATAATTTGTATGGCCCGCGGCTAGTCCCAATGGAAGTGGACGTGGAAGTGGATGTGGAAGATATGCAAAATGCAGACATAAAGGGCACACGCTTCTGCCCCATCTGCCTGACCAACATGTCGTGGCTGCCCAAGTTTGCGGCATGTGTGAAGTGCGGTGCTAAGCCTGTGCCAGTTATCGAGGAGCGCCACAAAGAGAAGACGCCAACGGCTGACGAAATCTTAAAGGATTTACTGGGCAAGCCGCCAAAAACTATTGAAGACTACTGCAGTAAGCCACCCGCCACAGTCGTGGTTGAGGAAAAAGATCTAAAGCCCGCATGTCGGTGCACTTGCCAGAACGGAAGAACCTGTGCCCACTGCCGAATACGTAAGCTCTGCGCCGATATTTTCCATGAGGATGAGAAGCCCGTTGCTTGCCTCGACGTGAAAGAGCACACGATCGAGGACATTTACATGGAAAATAAGACGATAGAGAAGTGCGGCCCACATCTGACGCGGGTATTCTCCGAGCTCCGCGATCTATACGACATCAATGCAACTAAGCTCTCGGAAGAGCTTAAAGACAAATGCGATCCAGTGGCATGCAAACCAAAGGACAACAACTTGAATGCGAGTGCCAAGCCCAAATTGAAAACTAAACCATTGGTAAAAGTCGAGAAAACCGTATCAACAACTGCCTTGCAAAAGCGATTGCCCGTCAAAATCGGCCATAAATTCTGTACTCAGCTGCCCGGCAACGTGCCGCCAAATCACGGATGGGCCTGGATCAAGAGCGACGAGACCCGCAAGTACGGCTGGCAGCCAGGCTTCGTGCGCAAGTCCATCAAACGGATTATGAAATTCTTTTTGCAATACCTGCCCGAGCGCAATGCATTCAACAGGTGCCTGAGCGTGGCAAAGAAACAGAATGAGAATGAACACAACTTGCCCACTCTCCGCGTATACAAGAAGAGTGGCGAAATCTTCATAACGCTGCGCGCTGCCAACAACACGGAAGCTGAAGTAAAACCGATTGTGTTCAAGATTGTTAAGAGCGACCTAGCCGCCGCTCTAAGCGACATCAAGAAGAAGCTTAAGGCCAAGGGCTATCGCAAGTGCACCTGTCACAATACGCTGATGATGTGCGTCTGTCGCAGCGTCTGCGAGAAAAAGAAACTCGAGGGAGCTCTGCAAAAGGAGTGCACACGTCGCGGCATAGAAAGCTGTGCGAATCATCTCGTGCTAACAGACACCAGCGACAGCGAAATGGAGTTTGACATTAATGTGACGGCGCCGACTCCAGAGGCGAATCTGAAACCGCCGACCGTTAATAATGCCACCCAGGTGAAGAATGTTAGTCTATGCATCCCACCCAGATATCCCCTCAAGCAAAATCCCTACCGGCGTGTCTATGACTGTGCTACCAGTGGCCGATACACGGGCACAGTCTTCGGCAGACCGGCAGCGGTAGTGCTTGAGGACGGGGTCTTTGGACAAATGGGTGGCGGTCTGTACAAAGGGAATACTACTCCGGGGAGCACCAGCAGTGGTTCTCTCCAATGTGATTATAAAACCAATGAGTATATGGGTCGTGCTCAACCCCCTGAACGAAAGCTGATCAAAAGTATGTTTGTCCCAGCCTTTAAGGGTCGTCTTCTCAACGACGGACGCCTTACTGGCGGGATGGCTGTTCAGCTAATACCTGGATTAAACAAGCAGCCGGCTAACGGGGAATGCGATTCTAAGTGCATGCCAAAAGCAGTGCCCAAGCGGTTGGCAATGAAAACCGAAAATAACGTCAACTCCCAGACTGCAGATAAGGAAAACGAAATAGCAAAGAGAAAACTGAATAGGGACATGCATTATTTGAAGAAAAGCGGCTCCTTTACTAAGCCAAAGCCTCTACTCAGCCAGGATGGCCTGACCGACTTACAGAAGAGACAACGCGTTTTCTTGCAAATTTCCTCACCTCCCATCGAGCTGGCCAATCGTAAGGACATCGAGCGCCAGAATACGCGTACCACCAAATGTTTATGTACTAGTTTTAACAATTTCTAAACATAAATTATTGTATAAGTAAATGCAATGTATATGTAATCAAACGTCATTATTAATCAGTTTATATTGTTATTTGTGTGATGGCCTCAGAGCTTTAGATTAATAACCTTTTATTTCAGATTTGAGTATTGCGTCTAAGTGTTTCCTCCAAGTATTTCTTCTAAGTATTTTTTCTAAGTATATCATCTAAGTAATTTCTGCAAGTATTTCCTCCACGTCTTTCCTCTAAGTATTTTTCCTAGTCATTTCTCCAAGTGCTTCTTCTTTCTGCGTCTTTAATGGTCACACACTTCACTTTACTTTACTTTACTGCACTGCACTGCACGAATTCAGGCCTGGCCGACTGAAGAAATGCTGCAGCTGCTGCCCTTTATATACGACGACTTTCACACAAAATAATACTGCTGCATACATATAGACATCTTAAATGAATAGACATCTTCTGAATTACCAGCGTAAAGTCACACAATAAACATCTTTAGCTATTTAGGATTCAGCATGGTAAAACAATTGAGTTCATTTCATTTTAAAATTTGAATACATATTATGTATATTATGGCATTTGTGTAAGCCATCAACACAAAATCATAGAGACCTTTGGTGTATCAGCATAGCATTCTGTTTCATTATTATTCATTTAAAATTTGCTGTGCCTTAAATTCAATATTTTTTGAAAATTGACATTAAATTTTTTTTACCATTTTGCTCTTTCGCACACTTTTAAATAAAAAAAATGGCTAACTGTACTTTTGGCTTTAATGCAGTGCTGACTAGCATTGAGTTAAATAATCCAGATTTTCAGGATCTCCAAAAAGTACAAGTTGAGGTCAATTTTTGTAATGCTTTTATAACAATAAGTCAAAGTGGCTTCAATGTGCCCGAGCTCATGCCCGAGTATAGCACGGATGTCATCATAGACCCGACCGTTCTCCGGCAGACTATCGAGGAATGCGGAGTACCCATATCAGTAAGGTATGAAGACTTTCTAGTGGGTATGGGAGCTGTTCGCTTTCGTCCAGAAGACTTGGAGGGGATAGGGGACAGCATGAAGCAATTGGTCCTCACAGAGTCCTGTACGGTTGATCGCGACGGCAAAGTTGTTGGCAGAGTAGAAATGCTATGCTCTCTACAGCTGAAATGTGTCGACGAGGAAAAGTGAGTAAACGAGTTTGCTTAAAAGTGAAGAGCTTCTATTCCTGTTTTATCATTTGCCAGGGGGAAGGAGAGCACGTGCCAGCTATTCAAGGACAAAACTATCAACGAAAAGGATATCCTATTTATTATGAGCGAGTCCCAGCAGTGCACCGATCCCTGCCTGGGTGCATTGGACAGTGTTGAGGACTCTGAATATCTCAAATTTGGCACTCAGAGTTTCGCAAACGAGAATATTAAATGCAAGCCGCCTGCACCTAAGTTTCTTCATAATCCAGTTGGTAATGCTATCTGTTGTGAAGTGAAGGTAACTATGAATATAGTAGACCTCCAGCAGACGACGCTTAACGATACTTCTGTGTATATAGGAAATGGCTCAGGACTGTAACGATACTGTTGACGCAATTACGATCAGCTTGGATCATAACAAGAAATTACGACCGCCTTGCCGAGGACCTCCTGACCCACTCGGCCATCCTTGCACTTTGAATATGCACTACAATTCCTGTAGAATGCCTCTCGAGGAGAGTAATCTCCGGCTTCCATATTTCACGCGCATACCACCGCTAGATCCGGAAGACTACAATACACTAAGTGAAAGGAAAAATGAACTTCTGAAGGAAAAACGTTTCTGTCCCATTTGCCTCACCAATTTGACGTGGCTTCCCATATTGGCTGCCTGTCCTAAGTGCGGCCTAAAGCCGATGCTATTGCCTCAAAAACCCAATTTAAAAGTACCCGACGACGATCTGATTTATAGTAATTTAATTATACCACCAGAAGAAACGCCACTAGCTGAGGAGCAGCCGAGGAAATGTCGGTGCACTTGCAGGGCCGGCAAATTGTGCCCCTTTTGTCGAGTTCGCGAAAAGGTGGCCGACTTTTATGACATTGAGAAGCCACCTAGGGAGTCTCTTGTATACGAGGATTCCGATCAGGAAGTGTCTGAGGTGGGCGTCAAAGAAATAGACTCTCGTCCATTTCTATCGCGCGTATTCTCCGAAATACGTGACTTAAATAATATCAAGGATATCAAACCTTTCGACGTGCTCCAGAAGGAGTGCGCGAGGAAAGAGAAAGCGGAAAGAATGCAAGCCGGACGACTGCAAGCTGGTACCTGTGGAAAGGATGAGAAGAAGCCAGCAGCCGCTCCCAGCGAGCGTAAAGCTCCGATCAAACGCAGATCCTCCAAACCCCATCGAAGAATTTCGCCTTCCCACAAGAAATGCGCGAACCGCGTGCCCTCTATTCCGGCGAATCACGGCTGGAACTGGTACGCCAGCGAGGAGGCACTCAAGCATGGCTGGCAGCCAGGACTCGTGCGCAAGCCGATAAAAAGAATTATGAAATTCTTCTTGCAGGGCTCACCTGAGAAATTGGCCGCTGAGAAGTGCAAGGAACTAATGGAGCTAGAGAAGAAAGACCAGCCGCCCATCCTCAATTTACGCAAGAAGAACGGCGAAATCTTCATCACTTTGCGTGCTCTCGATAATCCGAATGTGACCATGAAGCCGATTGTCTTCAAGGTGGTCAAAAGTGATCTGGGCGTGGCTCTAAGTCAGATCAAGAAGAAGTTCAAAGCCAAGGGATTCCGCAAGTGCACCTGTCACAAGCCCTTGATGATGTGCGTATGCCGTGATATCTTCGAGAAGAAGTGCCTGGAGGCCGCGCTGCAGAAGGAGTGCAAGCGTCGGCATATGGAAAGCTGTGTCGCTCAGTTGGTGCTGACAGACACCAGCGACAGTGAGATGGAATTCGACTTTGATGTGTCACCGCCAGCGGCATCGCCGCAGAAACACGTCAAGCCCAAGACGCATAACCATGAAACGCAGACGGTCGCGGCTGACTTGAAAGTAGCTCCGAAATATCCAACGGTAATCGATCCCTATTGGCGAGTCTACGACTGTGCTGCAGGCGATCGGTACACCGGCACAGCATTTGGCAAGCCTGGTGAGCCTGTGTTTGAGGATGGCCTTTTTGGCCATGGAGGTGGTGGACCACACGGGGCCTCTGCGGCTCCGGGTGGAAGACCGAAGCCACCCGGCATATGGGGCTCCGGTCAGGGCGGGCCCATGCGTGGTGGCGCCGGTGGTGGTAGAGGTGGTGGCGGAAGAGGCGGTGCTGGTGGTGGCATGGGTGGTGGCATGGGTGGAGGCGCTGGTGGAATAGGAGCACTATTCGACAAATCATTCCCCGGCCTTAAGAAGAAAGGAACTGGGAAATCCGCACCCATCCCTGTTCGCATGCGTGATAAAGATATTAAAGCAGTTAAAGATGCTAAGCAAGCGGCTAAGGATGCGATTAAAAATGAGATTGCACGGAAAAAGAAGGGTATCGATCTTATTCAGTATTTGAGAGAAGATGGCGCCCTGCCTAAGCCTTGGGATCCAAACAATCCTCAGCCAAAGAACCCGAAGCCGATCCCGCCCGTCGTGGCACCCGATGGACTCACTTACGAGGAACACAAGAAGCAACTCATGAACTCGATGATTATGCCGCCGCTCGAGACAATGCCCCGGCTGGGCAGAGGCTACGACCCCTGCCAATACTACAATTCCTGTATGACCCCGTGCTGCTATCCGTGCTGCTACTGCCCGTATTAGGGCTAATCAAGATGAGAAACTAACGCACGTCCCCATCAGCAACACCAACCATACATTTGTGGCTCATTTGTATTCAGCGCCGATTTATGTAAGCAGTTTAAGCCTCATTTGGTGCAGCTATAACTGCACTACGTGGGGACGTCACACACTCGCCCTGCATATGGTGCATCAGCTGGAAGTGCATCTAAAGACGGTGTATCTGGATATAGGGACGAGGCCCTAAATACAACAGTTAGCCCTCCACGTGATGAGACAAATTCGTTGATCTCGACGTCCATGTCCTCTTTGCCTATCTGGCAATATTTCATCTTTTAATAGTTTTCATAAAGAATGACTCGACGTTGCAGCGGTGCTGTTGAAAATGTTATCTAAGCCGAAAAGTATCGCGGCAAATGAATCAAGTTTAATTTTACATTTGGATAACCAAATTTTCACCATTTTTTATGTAACAGACGACAAATTTTTATACATTTAATAATAAAAGTTTTTTCGGATGCAACTCATTTAACAGGGCATAATCAATCGAATGAATGCGGAATGAAATATCTTTGGTAAGTCATTTCATAGATTTTCAATGTCTCGTATTGATTTCTTCCGATAATAATCGAAAATACAGTAATATATATTATTTGTTAAATATATACTTTACAAGAAACATATTGATTAAGCCCATGAAATTAAGAAGACTAAGGCTACCAGGCTCATATATTAACTACAAATTGTACACATGCTTAGCATTGCGAATATGTAAAGCGTAAGCAGCTTAGGCTGCATTCTTGATTAGCATTCCATCAATGTGTTCCGCTACTCACAATTCGTATACTGAAACAAGAACAATAATCAATTATAAGTAGGCACTCGGACTATTGCTGTTTCAATGTGTGGCTTTCTCAAACGGAGGCTGGTATTTGATTGGATAACCAGAGCTAGGAGCAGTATAAAGCTTTTAATGAGAAGTTGAGTTGCGTAAATTAGACTCTGCAATCAAGCCTGCTTAATAACCCGCGCTCTAATGCGGAAAAAGGAAAAATCTGAATAACAAAGAGTTCTCTAATCGCAAGTATGCAAATATGAGATACCCTTAATCAGTTGCCTCTACGCTTATGAGCCTTTTAGCCCAAGCTTCCTTTCATACACACAAATATTTAACCACGCTCGCCGAAGGCACTTTACACTTTACTTTTATATACTCCTTAATTCTTCTCATTTCCCTAGAATTATTCTAAATTTCTGTGCATATATTTGAATTATTTATTTATTATTTTTTACCTATGTTGTAATGTGTGAAATGTTAAAGCGCTTGAAATATGCTCAATTCATTTTAAAGAAGCTTGAAGCCATTTTTTAAATTTCAGCTCACATTTACATTAAATAACACAGAAGGACTGACAGACAGACATTCTTAGACAGACCTAGCTGCAGAGCCTGAAGCCAAATATGTATATACATTCGCATAATGGCAATATATACCTGTTCACGCATTTGCAATACTTTGAGGGCATAAACAGGTGAGGCTGAAGGAGTGCGACCCAAAAAGGTATCAAATTTACGCAAATACAAAATTTTAATTAAAGACATTACGGCAATTAAGCAAAAAGTCGCAGGGAAACAAAGTGACTATGAACGAAAGCTTAAGTCTATAGCAAATACCTGCTGGCAGAAATTGTAAGCAAGAAGAAGAATTATTCAAGTGGTCAGCGGGGGAGCGTGACCCTCCCTCTCTCACTCTATCACACCATGCCCTAGGGATATTTGCGATAGAAAATAAATCATTTTGATAAATAAATATAAGTTTACCTACTAAATTATTCACATTCATGCGAAAATATTATTTTTCCAATATTCAACTCTTCTCGATTTTGTTTGTTTGCAAAAATTATGGTTAGACGCCTGCGATATTCGTAATATTCATACAATACATAAATATTTCAACAAAAATCCTTACACCTTGTATTCTGTAAATATTTATGCTTTGTGCATAATAAACATGAAATGTAAATTTTTAATGACTCAACGACACACAATACCATTATGCAAGCCTGAAAAAAACAAGAGTTCTGGTAAAGGGCTTATTAAACATTAAGCCTCAGCGGCAAATATGTGACATTGGGAGTCGCGACCAACAGAAAGCAAAAGGTCAAAATTTAAGGGTCAACATTATGAAGTCTTCATGCAAAATATTTGTTCATTTGTTCGCTTCGCCACAAGAGGTCAAAAGGCGAACAGATTTTAGCGCAAAGCAAAACGAACACAAAACACGAAATACTCTAAGGTGAAAAAAAATATATAATTTGACGTTTGATAAGGGATATAAAGTGCTATATATTTTTGTTACTTAAATTTAATTGATAACTTTTTAAATTTGCTCAAATTCTGATAACTTAATAACAAGTCAATAATAATATTAAAAATTTAATGTGGTTTTATGATATATGAGCTCCATTGTTAAGCATCACACACCAGTTGCTTGCATTCACACAATAGTGTAAATCTGCTCGTCATGCCACTCACGAATCCAATTTATGCCAGTCATGCCAGTGTCCATTCGGCCTGGCAGCTAACATCCGTTTCCGGCGTCAGAGACAAAGCTTTTATCAGATTTTCATGTAAAATGCGGCAAGGCCAACGCCTGAAAGCGTGAAGCACAATCGCGAAAGAAAACACCGTCCAACATGGACAGCCGCATTAGGAAGAAATGAGAATGTTTAAAAATAAAGTCAAGTCGTTTGGCTACTGACCAAGACACTTTATCATCATTTGTCAATTAGTTACGTGAGTGCCAAAAACCGGGCGGAGAAGCGTATTGAGCGTGTGGCCTGGGGCGGATCCATTAGGCAGAGTTATTGTTTCATAATTCATTATAATTATGACTGTAGTTGTGTAAATGCCCAGAGGCCGTGCCGTTGCCCCATCATTTTGAAGTTCCCTCGAAGTTGTGCCCACCACGCCCCCTCCCCAACTCCCCGCCTTAATCTGTCTAAATCATTTGCAAAAGTTTTCCAGCTCTCGCTCTGCGCTTCTGGCACTTTTTGCAATTTGAAGGCAGCTGCGCGTGTCGCTGTTACCATTTGCCAGCTGTCGGCCAGCCGGTTGCCATTTTGGCCAGTTGGCAGTTCGCAGTTAGCTGTTCGCAGATTTCTGTTTCAGCTTTGTCAGCCCGCTGAGCCAAATGCAATACGATGCGATTGCAACAACACAACAAGCGAAAAGAGGGAGAATGTAGTCGCTAGCTATGCGACACCTGCTGCTCCCACTGAAAGCAACCAGCTGGCTGCATCAGTTTTCAATTTTGGCTCTCTTTTTTTTTTTTTTTTTGTCATAAGAGAAAGATTTGAAATGGCAAATGGTATTTGACCGAAAATTCGAACGTTTGCGGTTCAGAAAATTCCCAATTTTAATTGAAAATTCGATTCTCGCATTTTAATAGCCAGAGCCATGCAAGCGGCTAGCAGTGGACGGCAACAGTCGCATGTTGTCATGCAACTTCAATGCAAACGTTGGCCTAATTAATGCAAAACTGCTCGAAGCGACGCTCTGCCAACGCTGCGTATGAGGAACAAACAGCGTCAACTATAACTACGCAGCGTAACCGGAAAATGTTAGTGAATTCATGTATGTGTGTGTGCATGTGTGTGTGTATTGTGCAACTATTATGTCCAGGAAAATACAAACACACATTTTGTAAAGCAATTTGCAAAACGAGAAAATGAAAACAACAGCAAATAGTAAAAACTTATATAAAAGAGTTCAATGCTGAGATACCCCTCATTGAATTTGTGTGGCATATTAGCTGTGAGTGCTTAAAATGAAGATACAGGAATATCAGTTCCATAGCTAATTAAAATATAAGATCTATTTAATAAACTAAAAAAAAAATATAGATTTAGTATTACTACTATTACTACTCTAGGGTAAGAGAAACCGCACAACAATTCTATAAATGTGTAAAAAGCGATGTTAGAGCATGAACAAAAATAATAAAAGAAACTTTCGCTGAAAGGTCAAATTGCCAAATTTTTAACTGTACGAGGCTTTCAAACTATCGAGTGAATTTTTCAGTCTTTGACAGGCTTAAAGTTTTTCGGTCGAAGTATTTTGTGTGTAATTTTGTAATTTTCATTTCATTGCTTAGTTTTTATAACTAAATTATATATATTATAAATGAAAGAATTTATTTGTTATCCATAAGGTAACTTTGAAAATTTTATATAGTTTGTAAAGAATGTCAGAGAGTAATGGACAAAAAAAATTTAACATTTAAATTCTGTATATTACATACTTTAAAGACTTTACGTTTCTTATTGCATTTCCAAGAGCTTAAGTTCATTAAACAGTTTCGCTTAGCCCGCATGACCTTTAATTAGGTTGGGCTAGAGGCTAAAACAAGAGTTAAAAGTCGAAAGAGGAAAGTCCTAGACTAAAGTGTTAAAGTGGTTTGCTTTGACGATTCGAGCACTAAGTTTTTTGCGTGACTATGTTGGCGAAGCATTTTTTCTGCTCCCTGGTAATTAAAACAAGGTAGCTAATAGCAGAAATATCGAGTTTATTTTCTAGCTTTATATCTTTAATATTCAAAGCGTTTAACTTTCACATTTTGCTACGTCCTCAAGGCAGTTGCACTGAATCCACATTTAATGAACAAAGCTGAAATGCTGCCCGAAAGGTTTGCCCGAGAGCTATGATATAGTGTCGCCAGTTTGTTTATCGGTAAAGGGGCAGGCCCTTGGCGCTACGCATCGGCGTAAAAAGTGCTGAAAATAAAACTTTTTTAATTATGCGTTTTTTGAATGCAAAGGCATTCCCACTGAGACCGGGGGGCGTGCTTGGGTGTCATCCATACGAGCTGCAGGCGAGGTCGTTTGACACAGCGCTCCGCAAAGTATGCAATAAAATATGCATGCAAACATACGCACGAATCGCCATGCTAAAGCATTTTTATTATATTTGCATAAAATAGGATAAGCCGAAAATGCTTGAATTTCATTTTCACATTTTATCAAATCAGAACAGCAGCAGCTGTAGCCTTTCGTTCCAATGATATAAAACTATTCTATTTGCTGCCTGTATTTTCGGCCAGGAATATAAATATTTTTAGCCACACAAATGCGTTGTCAAACAACAGTAAAAATGAGCTTAAATACCCGAACAACTCTTTGACCCAAAACGGAATTTTAAAAAATACATCAACTTTTTTAAGCTGCTCTGTTTTATAACAGAATATGGATATTTTTCATTTGCGTAATGCCATTTAACTAATATTCTATGGCAGGAAACTAATATAAATATTACATTATTATTTATCATTATGAAGAGTTGGAAATGACGGCATAAATTCAATTAATTACGAATACACTTATTATTCAATTTGCTGGCTGGCTTGCAACCAGAACCAACTCTTTTCGACTCGCCACAAATGGGAAACAAAAAAGTATCCACAGCAGTGCGCACAAGTGGGTCACACAAGCACACACACTCATACGCACAGCCACACATACACATGTGCAGAGTCACTCAAAGAGCGAGAGGTTTTTGCATGGCTGAACACCGCATGAAATTCAATTAAACAAATTTATTCACAGTATCTCAGATGATATTAACCACAGCATTCGCATTGCATAATGAAAGTATTTTTAAGTGGGTGGGTTAAATCCTTAATGTGTGTATCTTGAAAGCTAATAAATGCTTTTAAATAAGCACTTGCATTGCGTCTGGCTAGAGCAAACTCAATTGCCAACAAACATTCCTGGCAAGGAGCACATGGAACGAGTCAATGACTGAACGTGTTTGATGACACAGAACATCGTTGTCAATGCCTGTGGCTTGTCTGTCAGTCTCTCTATCTATCTATCTGTCTGGGTGTCTGGCTGTCTGTCGATGTCTTGACAAATGTTTTGCTTACTTGCAGAATATTTACACAGCAGCAACAGCAAAAATAATAGCAGCTACTGTCCAGCAATATATGTATATCTGACCTCGTTGCCAAAGTGCAACGCATTAAAAACAAAATGTGCATAAAGGTTTGCATACTTGGAGTCAATGAACAGAAAAATGAGTTAGCTTTCGCAATTGCACACAAAAGGTTTGAGCCAAATAAAAATTGCCAATAAATGAATATTAAAATATAAATTAAGCTTAAGAATGAGTTAAGTCAAACTGTTAAGTGAAAATATTAATAATTATATATATACAAACATGCATTTAAATAATATTCTTCATTATTAGCATAATTTTATAATGAAATATATATTTTATATAAGATATTAGCTTTACTAACCTTTATTTGACAATCAGAAAATCGTTAGATGAGTTAATAACAAAATTTGGTATATAAACTGCGGTAACATAAAACAAAAACTTTTTGAAAGCTTTCACAAAGTGCAGAAATTTTGTGCCTTCTTGAAGTCTTCTATGGTTTTGGCAAAGAAACTTGTATATTAATTATTAGATATACCTGATACAAATATCTCCAGTAGAGTCTAATTGAGAGGAGAAGCTGTTATACCATTAAATATGTGTTCAGAATATGAATTTGATCTAATATAAAGAATAACTAATTTATATAATTCACTATAAAAAAAAAAAAAATAAATTAATTGCTCTTTTTATACTCATTCACGAAAGTGAATCAGTATATTGGTTTTGTGCAATGTCCGTCTTGCTGTCCGTCCGTCTGTCCGTCTGTCCGTCCGTCCGTCTGTCCGTCTGTCCGTCTGTCCGTATGAACGCAATCTATTTCGGCGCTATTGAAGCTAGAGACTTGAAATT
The DNA here is from genome assembly GCF_018153725.1 of Drosophila mojavensis. Taxonomy (NCBI): domain Eukaryota; kingdom Metazoa; phylum Arthropoda; class Insecta; order Diptera; family Drosophilidae; genus Drosophila; species Drosophila mojavensis. The sequence continues at coordinate 4,780,458 of NW_025318693.1, read as the reverse complement.
TGGAACACATACTCGTGTATATCTCCGATTTATAAAGTGTTAAAATTTTCTCGATCCGCCCACTAGGGGCGTGGCAAATCGGAAAATGCATTTTCCGATATACCAGAAATTATGTTAGTTAAAGAGCTAGAAAGCTGAAATTTGGTATGTAGGTCCGCGTTGACCACCCAAGATCACGAGCTATGGCGGATATATCTACGCCCATTGGGGGCGTGGCAAATCGGATAAAACTGTATCTCCTAAAGTTGTAAACCTAGAATGCTGAAATTTTGCACGTCAGCTAATGGTATGACTCTATAAAGTCTAAAGATAAAATTATAAGTCTATGCCCATTGGGGGCGTGGCAAATCGGACCTGAAGATATAGTGATTTTTTAAATTCTCCTATATTTTGGACACTATTGGTGGCAGAGACCTCAAATTTTGTATATATACTCGGACTGATCACCCAAGACCAAAAAGTTTTGTCGGATATATGTCCGCCCACAGGGGGCGTGGCAAACCACAAAAGTTTATATCTCCTAAAGTATAATAGCTAGAAGCTTTAAATTAAATGAGTTACTGGTAGCCTCCTCTATCGATTCCCCAAAAATAATTTTTACGCCTCTTTAGGGGCGTGGCATATCGAAAAATACCCTGTAATGTTCACATTTTTTGAGGTTAAGCATTCAAACTTTGCAGTTAGGGTACCGTTATCTCTTTCTAAAAACTGACCAAAAATGAGGTGTCTACGCCCAGTTGGGGCGTGGCAAATCGGAAAAACCTGTATATTCTACAGTATTAGAGCGAAACTTAGCTACTAAATTGTTGATGGGATGTGAATGAGTATTCCGCAGTCGGTAACGCCCGACTGCAACGTTCTTACTTGTTTATATATATATCATTTAAAATTTGTTAAAAAATGTATTCAATGGAACATCCGCTTTTAGACATCTTTACTGATTCTGCCCAGCACTTAGGGTATCTTTGAGTTAATCATATTCGACTAACACTCTCTCGTTGGATTTGAACTTTGCTTCCTTAGTCAAAGCTTAGAGGAAAGCACAAAGACTGCTGAAATACCCAAAGGGCTATTTATTTCATGCCTCATTAGTACGCCTTCGACTAATTCTTGTGAAAATCAATTTAATGAAACTCTCATAAATGTTAATTAAACTGAAATAATAATAAAGCCATGTAAAATTCGGCATCTATATTTAAAATTTTAATATGTTGATTGAGGATGCAGAGGATGCTTTAAAATATAAGTATGATGCACTCGCAGTTTGTTATCTTATGCCAGTATAAAAATACACAAAAACAAAAGGACCTCAATAATAATTCCCACCCCAGAAATCTCCTGCTCTCGCCAACTAAAGTACACAGAGACTACTACAAAATTTGCGCGTGGACTCAACAGTCTTTGTTTGCAGTTGCGGTTGTCATCGTCGTCGTCGTTGTTGAAAAGGCTTCGTCTGAGTTTCATGAAGTTGAAAGCCACAAAATTAGTTTTTCTTTTGGATTTGCATAGATTAAACTGCAATGAAGTTCGCATTTTTTGGTTAGATGAAAAGTATGTCATAATGATGTGGTCATTGTTGTTTGTGCTGTTGTTTGGCGATTTTTTTTCGAGCTGCACAAGCTTTTTGTGTGGTTCGTATTTTATTTTTACCAAATCTTTGAGAATATATATATACTTCTTTTAAGTACTGTGTACTTTGTGTTTGTATTTGTATTTATCTTGGCTCTGGTCAAGACTTGTCACAACTTTGGCTTAGACCATTTTCAATTTTTGGCCAGACTGTCAACGCCTGCGATTTGGTCGATAAATTGTTAGCGATTTGCTGTGGCTGTGGCTGCCTGGCTTTTCTTCCCCCTCTTACCTACTCAGTTTCCCTCTCGGAGATTTCTCCTGATTTTTGGCCAAACTTTGCGCCGCACAAAAACTCATTTAAAGTTTTAAAGTGTAGTTTTTGTTTTTTTTTGTTCGCTTTCGTACTTTTGTTGTTGATAGATGCCTAACTGACTGGCAGCCAAACCCTTGCGACCCGCCGAGCTCTTAAAGTTTGGCTGCAGTCAGTTTCACTGGCTGGATGTGTCAGCAATGGGGATTAGGGCAACGCGTAACTTACTTCACCTCTATTATTTTTGGCTACCCTCGAGTTAAGATTCACATGCGGCAATCGTAGGGAATGTTGGAAAAAAGTTTAACTTTGAGTCAAGTACTTTACAGCTGAATTTTGCTTTATTCTTAATATAGCAAAAATAAATGCTATTTATATTTACATTTGTTGCTTATCTACAGTTGCAAAAAGAGTTTTTATAGATGCATTCAAAATTATTAACAAGTCTGCATGGCCTCATAACTATTTATTCGAAATATTACAAAAATGCTACTCAAAACCTGGAGCCTTGCCCACAGGCCATTTGATCGCCTAATCCGCTTTTTAGCATCACTTTGGCGACCTCCTTATTGCGTATTGCCCTAACAACAAAAAGGGAACGACCGCAAATAAAACTTGTTGATAGTTTGCAGACAGCGACTGAGCGATTTTGCGGGCTTTAAGCCAACTTTAAAAAGGTACACGTGCCGTGCCAGCTGGCAGAAGCATTTCAGGCTCAATCAACAAAATAGCAACAAAAAAAAAAAAAAAAAAGAAAGAAAAAAATGTAAGGTTTCGGAAGTTGGGTCGCATCGCATGCCTGCCCAAATGGCCTTTTGATTGATGTGTGGCACAAAACAAAAGGCTGGCAATTGACAGACGGCATGTGAAAATTCATTCGCCTATCACAATATTTTGAATACCCTGTACAGACGGACAAAAAGCAAGTCAGCAAAGCAAACCCGAATTTCAGCAACTGCTCGGAGAACTGGAGTTAGCGCAATAAATCAACTTTTAGTTAGTAACTCCCAAACTTTTCAATTGCAAACTACTAAATGTAATATTTATATGCAAAGTTAAAGAAATAAATGCGCGTTGGTATCAGGCAACACTGAGCTTTAGAGAAGATTTTTCAAATGGAATTCAAATTATTAAAATTATAAAAGAAAATAATAATATGAAATTGCTAAGAAATAAAAGTTTTTTCTACGGCAGATTCAATTTATCCAATTCAATTAGTCAATTTAGCTTTGTAAGGTTATTTTTTCATTAACTTTGAGCATGATTCTGAAATCTTAGACACTCCTTCCCAAGTATAGGAGAACTATTCAATGCAAACAGAATTTGCTTTTGGATGACTGCAACAGGGTTTTCAGTACAGGGTTTTTAGTACGCTGTGCATTTCTTGAGCATTAATATTTGAATTTTTTCTGTTGACTTCTAGTCATTAGGCATGCAAAATCTGAAAAAAAAAAAAAAAGAAACAGCTGACGGATAATTGTAAATTCAAACAGAAATATTTTCTATCAATTGAAAATGGTCAATGAAAACCAAAAAAATACGACAATTTTGGTGACCAGGCAATCAGAAGATGCCAAGCGCAGCTCCTGCCTAGCCCAATTTTCCATTCCTTTGGCCACTTAAACCGACAAAGGCGCTGAAAATACTGAAAATCATTTTGCAAAAACCAACAAAAAAAAAAGCTCAGAGCAGAGGTTCACAGCAAGCAATATTTGCTGAATAAACGCAGAGCGCAAACGCAAAATGCGAGCGAGAGTCAGAAACAGAGAGAGGGAATGCGAGCGAGAGAGCGATAGAGAAAGAGAGAGAGAGAGAGAGAGAGAGAGAGCGAAGCAGAGAAAAGCATATGCAAATCACTTTAATGGGGAAAAGGCACACCTGTTGTTGTTTTCCAGCGAGTTATCAGTTGTCAAGTGTGATATGTATGCCAAGCCAAATCGAATTGACAATGCATTGAGAGCATTGTTAATTCATGCAAGCACTAGAAATCACAATAGATAATAAACAATTAACTGATTAAATTATCTTGTGTAATATTCCAATTATGTAGGTACGCTGGGAGTCCTAATAGAGGTAAATAAAAACAAGGCTTATAGACAGATTAAAATTCGGGTGCCTTATAAATAATTTGTGAACCTATCATTTGCCATTTCATGAGTTAGAAATAGGCTGAAAATCGAAATATACAGAGCATTAAAATTTCATCGAAAAGGATGCCATCAAAAATATTTGATAATAATATTTGAAACTAAATTTCCCAGTACAAAAATCAAGTGAAATTTTTCAATCTACTGCCCAAGGATTTTCTACATCTTTCAAATATCTCTCAACAATTCACAAGTAGTCGTCGATCTAGCTATATAGCTTTTTATAAAACAACTCAAACATTCTGCACCATTCATCATTTGCAAGACCTTTGGCTAACCAAGGAAATGGCATCAAACGATTGCGGCCAACAATATCCATACGCTGTCTATCACAGTCGACCTGAAGTGAATGTCGCTATTGGCTATGGGGATTATGGCTCCGATGCCGAGGCCCAGACGAAGGGTTTGACCTTTGACAATGAGAGCATACGCCGCGGATTCATACGCAAGGTGTACATGATACTCCTGGGACAGCTGGTGATAACATTTGGGGCTGTGGCTGTGTTTGTGTACAGCGAAGACGCCAAGAACTTTGCGGCCCAGAATCTATGGCTCTTCTGGGTGGCTATGGGTACCATGCTCCTGACCATGCTGTCCATGATCTGCTGCGAGAGGGTGCGCCGCGAGACGCCCACCAATTTCATATTTCTGGGCATGTTCACTGTAGCTGAATCGTTTCTGCTTGGAGTCGCGGCCAGTCGCTTCGCTCCCAAGGAGGTGCTAATGGCAATTGGCATAACAGCCGCCATTTGCTTGGCCTTGACGGTGTTCGCCCTTCAGACCAAATACGATTTCACAATGATGGGCGGCATTCTGATCGCTTGCTTGGTGGCCCTATTATTCTTTGGAGTCTTGACCATCTTCATGCACGGCAAAATCATATCGCTGATGTATTCAACGGCCGGAGCCGTGCTATTCTCCATTTACCTGGTCTACGATACTCAGCTAATGATGGGCGGCACTCACAAATATGCGATTAGCCCCGAAGAATACATTTTCGCGACGCTCAATCTCTACTTGGATGTCATTAACATATTTCTTGATATACTCAACATTCTGGGCATAACTCAGGATTAAAATCAAACTAATAGCACATCAACGGCCACGCACACAGTGAGAGAGCGAGGGAGAGCGGGAGTCAAAAAGAAATGCAAATATGCAAATATTATATTTTTACTTTTACACAGACATTTAATTGTAGCATTTAAATGAGCAATTGAGCAAATTTCATAAAACGCACACAGACAACCACACATAAATCACACACACCATACACCCACACACATGCAATCAAATATGTCAATTAAGTTATTAGTAACGAGCAATAAAAATGTCAGGGCAATTCCAGTATTAACATAGGGCAACCACACACAGAACTGCTGTGTATCATGTTTGTAATATCCTGCACTCCGCACAACAGGACAACTGGGTATTCCGGACACGAGTTGGGATGAGACATCTCATTTATATGTGCATATATGTATATACTTTTATGAGCCTGTATAGAGTTGTAGATGGAACAGCTCTCAATACAAAGTGTCTGCTAGTTTGGCACTACTCACTGGAGCTGAGTTTCCTCGAATACTACAAAGTGCGACAGGCGGCATCCAGCTGACTGGCTCATATAAATCAAGTGTGCTTAGGCACAGCTGCTGGTCACCTAGTTGCCGGTATACATTTAATTAAGAATTGACAGCCGTTGACAGTTGACATCACTGGATAAGGCTGTAAATACAGCTAGCTAGCTGCCTTATTTCGCAGCAGCAAACGCTTCCTCTGTCCATCAATAAAACTCAGCACACGCATCTTCGACTGCTCGCACTCGCCAGGTACGCCAAAAGTTTTCGCTGCGTGTCTGCAAAGTTTCTATGCTGCCAGACTCTATCTCTTATTCCCCATTTCTCTCCGTCTCGTTCTCTATGTCTGTCTTGCTCCGTCTCTGTTTCTCTGCAGTGTCCAAGCAACAATCTCATATCGTTATTCTGTTTGTCGACATTATAGTTTTTCTACCGTTTAAGTGCCATTAGACCTCTATGTGTTTCCTGTCAATGCTCTTGTAACTTTGAACACACACACATACGAAAATGTATCTATATAGACATGCACATGCATATAAATACACACGAATAAGTAAATAGGCAGAGGTATAAAAAGTTTATGATACTTGAATGTCAGTTTGTTGTTTTTTAAGAAACAGTATTTACATTAAAAGAAGAATTGAACATAAAAGTGAATTAAATATAACATTTTCGTTTGTTATTTTAGTACGAAAATCTGGCTTCATATTCGTATCATCTAAAAAAAAAAAAAATTTGCTAAAGTTAATTGATTGCAATTTTTAAATAAACTTCAAAGCTTCCCAAGGCAAAAGCAGTATTTATTATTTATTCCTGATTCACCGAAAAATCAATTTCCATTTCTAAAACTACCAGACATGTCGAAATTTACCTTGCAATATAAGAAGTCAACTGTCTCTTATTATATAAGCAAAAAGCAAAATGCATAAAGATGAGCTTATGGCACAATTTTTGTTGCTCTAAATGCTTCGCTGTTGACATTGGCATCAAATTGTTTTATGCTGCAGCTGCTGGCAAAACTAAGCAGTAAACATTGCCAGGCCACACTCGATTTAGGATTTGTTTTGCAAGGCAGAAGGTACACAAGGTGGGTAAATGAAAAATGCCATGAACGAAAAAAAAAATTGAAAGTATCTGCTAAAAAATGTAAGATAGAAAGAAAAGGAAGCGAAGAAAAACAGTCGAAATAGCTGCAAAAAGCGCGCACAGACACAACTGCAATTGCAACAGACAAACGAAGAGCTCAACGGACGTGGGAGTAAACAACTAGAAGATACCCCTTAAAATGAAAAATCTTTACTAATGACAAAAGAATACATACAACCAGTATAATTTTCTAGGCTCTCTTTTACTTAATATAAAAAAGTCGAACGATGGGGCTCTCTGAATATATTGATAGATAATGCGTTCAGCAATACCTTCCACATACAATTTGTAATATTGCATTATACCCTCTCTCACTTCGACGAGCATACAAATTGAGCTTTGGTTGAGGCAAACAAAATTTTCAATCAAAGTTACGCCATTTTTCCTCGTTCTTTCGGCCATGGCCAGGAACTGTTGGCATTTAATGGAGAATCAAAAGTGTTTTGCAAAAATCAATTACTTGCCAGTTGAAAGACGTTGGACAACATTTCAATGTAGTTAATTATAATCAGCTAACGAGTAAATAGAAAACGAACTTAAAGCTCGACGTTAGTTACAAATCGGATGCTGTAAATGTTTTGTATATATACATATATATTATTTTTCGGTTTACGTTTGACAAAACAGAAATTCATGGAAATTTTCAATCGCATTTTCAGTAAGCCGCTTAAATGGCCGCTTGAGCCGTGGGGATAATAGCTAGCAAACATCTGACAATTTTAACATGGACTCAGTACATGGACATGGACTGGGGCACGTGATAAGCATAGCAAAGTAACATTCAAATCCGATGCCACAAAGTGACAAACAAGCAGAAAGCAGAGCATGGCCAGGAGACAGAACATGCTACCAAAGGCACTGAGCCTCTGGAGCATAGACAATTTAACGGACTTATTTATTTATGAAAGCCAAATGCATTTGGGGCACTCGACAATGGAAATTGTGACCGAATCATGAAATTGAAATTGCCAGCAAAGGCAATTTGGTAGACACGCACGCACGTATAACTTGGCCATTTTGCCCGATTGGACAACAGGTCAATAAAGTTAAAATTCTAGTCTCAGATTGTTTGCTAAATAAATAGGTAAGCATAAGTACCAATGCTTTCCTAATAAATTCCTTTATTTGCATTCAGACTCAAGCCAGAAAACGCAAGTCAAGTCCAAATATGTAATTTGTCATAAATAGAATTGTTTGAGATATATAATTAGTAGTAGCTTTATTATTAGTATTAGTATTAATAGTAATGGTCGTAGAAGTAGTGATAAGTGGTAGTAGTTGTAGAAGTGGTAGTAGAAGTGTTACATCGTCGTAGTACTATTAGTAATAGTAGCAATAGTAGTTGAAGAGATGTAGTAGTAGTAGTAGTAAAAGTATTAGTAGTAGCAGTAGTAAAAGTAGGAGTAGTAATAGTAGTAAAAGTAGTAGTAGGAAAAGTAACAGTAGTAGTAGTAAAAGTAGGAGTAGTAATAGTAGTAAAAGTAGTAGTAGGAAAAGTAACAGTAGTAGTATCAAAAGTAGTAGTAGTAGAAAAAGCAATAGTAGTAGTAGTATCAAAAGTAGTAGTAGTAGAAAAAGCAATAGTAGTAGTAGTAAAAATAGTAGTAGTAATAGTAGTAAAAGTAATAGTAGTAGTACAAGACAACTTGTTACAGTCAACAATTTAGCTTGCAATTCCTGATTGCAATTGATTTAACAATAATTTTCTTATAGAGCGACAGTTTAATGTCATAAGCCTAAGAAATCACTGTTAACACATTTAAAAGAAAATCTGATATAAATTTAAATTATGTCACAAACAAATACTTCGCTTGCAATTGAAAATTAAATTGTTTGACAGCATATTTTTTATTGTTGATGGAATGGAATTTGCATATGTAACAAATTTAAGGCTTATTTTTTTTTTTTTTTTTTTTTATGTAAATTTTTAGTGCTCTGCATAAGTTTGTATCCGACAGAATAAATGATCGAACAAATGCAATAAATGAAAATATTTTACAGCAATAAAAAATGTGGATTTTATGTACATATGTATGTATATATTGTATATTGTGTGGGAAAATATTCTCTTTAACAGTGACTAATTAACACATATTTTTACTAATTAGAAATTTATATTTATTGAAATAGATTTGATATAAATTTAATTCCCATCAGTAAACACCTTTGTATAAAAACTAAAGTCAGACCATTGGCCCAAATAGCTGAACGTGCTAATCACTAGTTATTTTTCAATTATAAATGCAAGAGCGTTTGAATAAAAATAGGTAAGAGCTTTGATTTAGTGCGGTGAACACGCCCACCGGCAACACGCCCCAAGCTGAACAAATCGCTGGGATAATTAAAGAGGCCAACAAAGACCACATCGACCCACTCGCCTCATATGTTAGGTGGGTTAATAACCGAGTTGCATGAAAATTAATTGCGAAACATTTAAGTTGGGCGGCTAAGTGCTAAGGTATGGTAGGAAGCATTAGGTGGGTTTGGTTGGCGTGCGAATTGTGGCTCTGAATGTACCTTAGGTTAACCCCATCTTATGAGAAATAATTAAAAGTTTCAAATAAGGCTTGCGGCCAGATGAATATCAGACTGGACCTGCGATTTAATTAGCCAAATAACTAGTTTAACATTCGAACTTTGGCGCCCCACGTAAGACTCTAAACACCTGCTCCTTGCAGCTCTCGCACAGCTCTTCAAAAGTCAGCTTTAATTTGCCCTGGCAGCAAACAATAAAGAAAATACGAGCAAGGAAAAGCAGCAGAGGGAGAGAGAACGAGTGAGAGTGAGAGAGAGGGAGAGAGAGGCGTATAGGAGAGCTGGCTTCCCCGTGCTTGAGTAGGCGACTTGAGAGTGCTGCACGCAAAATAACTTAAAAACCGCAAAGTGGCTGGTAAAAACTATTTAAGTTTATGCGATAAGGACAATAAAAGCAGAGCAACAGGGTGGCACATGCCTGTCCTGTAGCTTCACTCCCTCTCTCTCTCTCTCATTCTCACTCTCTTCCTGTCGTTTTTGCACTTAGCCCACTCCACAAACATTTGCTGTTTCGCTTCCACCAATTAAAATTGCTGCATACTTATAGGCAACCGCAATATTATCATTGTAAGTGTGTGTGTGTGAGTGTGAGTGTGCGTGTGCCTGTGCGTGTGTGCAGTTATGTAATTATGGTAATTAAAAGAGCACCGACTTGTCTTCCTCGTGCCTTATTGTATAGTGAAGCACCTTTCTGGCTTTTGAGATTCTCCTTCAGTATAATTTTATTTCATCACGTAGCTGGAAAAGCACATTGAACAAGCCATAGCAGACACAAGTTTTGGCCATTAAAGCTGGCTACAGATAAACATTTTATAGCTGCCTGTCTGTACGTACCCAACTATTTTCCCGAAGTTTTCTTGACTTTTGAATGTTTCTCTAGTTTAAATAGTATGACACGGAAAACCAATTTGCTAAAATAGTTTCAATAAATCTTTGTGAAATTCAGCTGCTGAATATATATGAAATATACATATATATGTTTTGTTAAAATGTTATTGTGTTATGATTGAGTTGAAATCAATGAGCAGGGAAAGAGCAATTTTATTAAAGGGGCAAAGCTGCTTAGATTCAAAGTGCTTGACAATAACTATAAATAGAAGGAAGCACAAAAAAGAGCAGGTGAGCAGGTGTGAAGTTTACCTAACAAATTTAAGCCCGAAGTTTGCTTAAAAAGCAACAGACATCAAGTTAAACATGGTTCGCATATATGTATGTATGTATAATATATCACTACCCAAAAATTTGTATAAATAATGAGCTGCATTATAAGTGTCAATATATGTTGTTTATATTTCCATACAGTTTCTTTGAAAGATTTTCATCAAGTCACTGCACGCATATCCACATAAAATACAGACCATGCGTGTTTGAATGTATGTGTGCACGCGCAGAGGAAAAATGCTTAGCATTCTTCGATCTGCATGAGCCTAGCTCTCTAGCTCTAATAGCTTATAGAGATCGACGCGTTGACACATATTTGTTCGTATGTCTCTCTGGCAGTGTCTCTGTCTGTGTGCCTAACAAGAGTAAGGAACGAAGCTGGAGGACCGAAGATCATTTAAAACGAAGCTAGAGTGTTACAGCAGCAGAGAGTGTTCCCATTGGTCACTTAAGGCTCGACTGACGTCGGGCTCAACATTTGAGAGCGACTAAATGATTGAGTGAAAGTCGTCCTATATAAAGGGCAGCAGCTGCAGCATTTCTTCAGTCGCCCACGCCTGGTGAGGGTCAGTCGCAGTGCAGTGCAGTGCAGTAAAGTGAAGTGAATTGAGTGACCGTTCAGTTAAGCACTAAAGGCTAGGAGGAAATACTTGGTGGAAATACTTAGAGAAAATACTCAGAAGAAATAGTTAAAGGAAATACTTAAAGGAAATACTTAGAGTAAATACTTAAAGGAAATACTTATTACAATTAAATTATATTCAAAAAGATTGTTACATAGATATAATCCAGATATGCGGAAGCGAATGATGAAAGCAAAATGAGCTGAAAATGTAGCCCGAAACATTATCTATCATGAGAGTTTTGACTTTGCTGTAATAAACATGTTTGCATTTTAAAGAGAAATGCCAATGCTCGCCAGTTTAAATTCGGCGCCCTAACTAACAAACCAATAACTCTGTGAGCTAATCGCTTTGCCATACAAATAAACCATAATACATATGTATATACATATACATATATGTGTATATATTTATAGCTAATGCTGGCGCCACAGCTGGGCTTTCACTTTTCGTGCCATTTGCTGAAACGGTAGCACCATCGGAATCAAAGCTAAGTAACGCCAGAGGCGACTCGATATGCGATAAGTATTCACCTTTCACACAACTCCCCGGCTGCATACGAATGTGGCCATTAATCGTGTTCGCTTCTGGTGGAATAGAACGAAACGAAACGAACATTGAATACCAGAGCGTAGAGTGGCTCAAATGAGATCGCCCATTGGCGAAGCATAAGCCGTAAGCCGTAATCAAAACAGGTGAGAGATGCGCTGCTACAATTAAAAAATCACGAATTCGTACTCGACCCGCGCTCAAAAATGAAATCAAGCGACAACTGTTTTGATTATGTGATGTGCTTCGAATTCAATTTCAGCCTCATTTCAGTTTCATTTTTTGTTTGTATGCTCTTTTTTCTATTTTTCTAGCTTGTAAATAATTTCACATTTAAAGCGATTAAATTTCGCTTGTGGCCTTGATGGTGCCCAGTTGGTAACTCTTAAGAGCGCAGCGTGTTGTGTTACTACTTCAATTATTTGGGCTTAGTTTATTGTGATTTTTACTTCAAAAGCTGATGCATGGCTTCCTCTGGCTTGCGTAAACATCATTAGATATAGTGTCTACAATGTTGTTAAGCAGGCTTTTTTTTCATTGCTACTGGAAAGCTTGTGAGGTAGTGGAGTTCATGGGACGCATGATTAATTACAAATTACTTACACAGTAAAATAACAATATTTCGTTTCTATTTGGTAAATAGCTAAACTTGAGGTCAACCCAATAAATTATGTAAAGTATTTAAGGGCTTCACGCCAATTGTGAGTACAAATTATAGAAGTAGGAAACTGGAAAAAATTTTCATGGGTCTGCTGTTTTATTTATATATTTTTCTTTTATTAGATTAAAAGGCATTATTATTAAATTAGATTAAAAGATGTTGGAAATAACATAAATTTAATAATTAAATATATGCAATGTAGAAAATTTCAATTATCTAATATAAGTTAGTTTGCTGCTCAAAAAGTATTTTTATCAGCATAAACATCATTCAAAATAAAAAAATAAAATAAAATAAAAATTAAAAATAATTTGATGCCTATTGTCACTTAGTTGAGGTATTTAACACCTTTCTTTAAACTCCCCAAAATTGCGAAAATAGGTATAAATAACCGACTGATTAATACTCTTTCTGGACAGCAACAGCAACAACAACAACTAAAACTAAATGTAATTAAAGCCTATAATTCTTTAAAAGAGATCAACCGGGAGCTACCTATTTTAGTTCATGCTCATGGCAAGTCTATCGTTCATTATTGATCGACCCAATAAGAAGATCAATATTATTTATTATTATTTTATTATTAACATAACGAAGAATACTCAAAAATATATCTAATAATGCAATTCCTCTCGCACCAGCAAGCAGCAATAATAATATTCAACAATTTACTGACAATTATAATTATCAATTACATACTACTTATACGACCAAAGCAAAAGTTTCGTAAGGGTTTCCACGTCATTCATATTCATAAATCTCAAATTGAATAAACGCTTCTGCTTACAGCGCGCAACGTTCAATTGCAATCAACAGTCGCAGAAACTCATCAATGTCAATTCAAAGTAGCCAATCAGCTAGGCTAATAATACCACAAATCATAGAAATGTTTATTATAATTTGGCCAAAGACAATAGTCAAGCAGAATCAAACAGTTCTTCAGCTATGCGCAAATATTTGCTAATTAAACATTTCTGCGCATGTTTTTCCCCCTCTCTCTCTCGCACTCACTCTCTCTCTCTCTCACTCTGAAGTATTTATCTGGGCAATAATAATAAAATTGACATCATTGCGCGTAAAAGCATAAAATACACAAGCAAACCTTGTTATTTCTAAATGTAAATGCCTGTGAGCTGAGCATCTGCTGCGGGTGTTAGAGAGCTACTCGAAGCGCAGCATGTCGATAGCATTGAACCCGCGCTGACTCGGCTCGGCCCCAACGACCTAGTGATCAATTAATATCAATAATATTATGAATATTATTATTAGCTGCTGTCATTAGAAGATACCGGCAGCTACTTAGCAACTTCAAAGCTGCAACGCCCCAACGCCTCTACATTTAACATTTTACTTAGCCGTTATTTATTTACCTTCAATTTACGATTCATTTTGCGCAGAACGCCGTCGCCGTCGTCGCTGATGACGCTGACGACGCTTACGCAGACGCAGAGACAGTCGCCGTCGCCGGCTTGGACTTGGACTTGGTAAATGAAGTAACCTGGCCTTGTCGCGCGCCAGTCTCTGCTTAACATTTGCGCGTCGCGCTTGGCTCTAAACTCAACTGCCTCAAAACTATTTGCACACAGCGGCTCTGATCGCGACATTCGGCTATTATTATATATATTTTGGCAGCGCGTAAATCGGCTTAAATTATAGAATCCAATTTGCCTTAAAGCCTAATCAGCGTGCTACGATTTATCAGTCAACATGTCGCAGCATAAGTTCAAAACGGTAACTGCAAAACGGGACACAAATTAAACAGTGTACAAATGATTTAAAAATAGTAACAAACAAAAAAAAAAAAAAAAAAAGATGATTTTTCGTTTAGATAACAAAACAATTTCATCTGGCCATGGTCGGATACTATCGCAAAACTAATTAGTAGCTTGATTACCAAGCATTTTTATATAACAACAAACTTAAGTACATTTTAAATAATAATCACAATCGAATAACAAAATCTAAAATAATATGTTTTGGGATTTGCCTATTTAAAATCTCGTTTTAGCCACCGTGTTGCCTAATGGCAACAATAATTGTATAGTATATTACTATATATAGTGTTCTAATTTGCTATTATTTGTATACTATATTTATTATACTCATATTATAATTTTTATATATTTTTTAAATATTTCACTTATAAAATTGTACAAATTCAAAAGAAAACTTAAAAATTTAAAACTTGTAATTTATTATAATATTTTTATTGTATTTATTATAATATATTTTCATTATTTCGTCTGTAATAATCCTTCAAATCTTCTTCCATACCATATATATTGAATTACTAGTGTAAGCTTGTTGCTTAAATATTCCTCCTTACTGTCAAGTTAATGGTTAATAAATTATGTTGAATAGTGTAACATTGCCAGTTAATTTCTTAATTTAAATTTTTTTTTTAAATTACAGTATAATGCATTTGTTTTTCTAAATTTCATATCAAATTATTATTACTATTTTTTTTTATTATTTCGCGAAGTAATCTTGAAAAGATACATGTTTTAGAATTTACTTTAAATTAAACTGAAATTGTATCAAAATTATTTTCATCATATCAGAGCATAATGCTCACGTTTCTAAATTATTATGTTTATGGTATTCAGCGTTATTTTAATTATATTCTGTAACTAAATCATTCATTCCTTTCCACAGCTCGTCCATTCAGCATTGATAATGTGCATGTGCTTCAGCTTGACTGTCGATAAATCGCTTGGTGCTCCAGTCTCAAACTTTGACAGGAATCTCGTGTCATATCCAGAGGCCCCAAGTGAAGTGTTGCCCATTGAGCCGCTGCTGATCTATCCCGAAACGCAGGAGTTCCTCTATCAGGCGCGCACAGCGGCGGGCGATGGGGAGCAGGACATAATTTACGTCAAGTTGCTCCCGGACAAATTGGAAGGCTACCGACCCAAGCAACAGCGACACGTGGAGAAGCCGCAGCGGCGCAAAGAGCTGAGCATTAAGGACATATTCTTTGTGAAGGCGCGAGCCAATGGACAATTCAGTCACGAGCGCCTGAAGGTCTATCGACTGCCCGAGTTCTATGCGATCACCGTTTTCCGCAACGGCGAGAAGTGAATAGGGGGAGTGTAGTTCCGAGTGCTGCATCCTTGTTGCACTTAAGCTTTTAAGTTTTTTATGTTATGTATATAAGCCGCTATAAATAAATGCCTCTGGAGTTGTTCAAATACCGCCGAAAGGCTCTTATCAGACACGCTTTGGCGAGACGATTTACATGCCATTTCAATTATCCATAACAAAGGCGGCCGCATTTGCCGCTGAATGATGGGCGGTGGCAACAGCGCCAACCCCCCAAAGCCCCTGACAGTCTCAATTTCACGCGCTTCGCACGGGCTCACGTCAAGCGGCAATTAATAACTGTCAGTCAATTGGTTGCCACAACTAAAGCCAACTCAAAGCTCCAGCATCACAACAAAGAACTAATCCCCTTTTGTCATCGGCCAGCACAGACCGCGGGCCAAACATTACGTCAAATTCATAGAGAGCAAAAATAGCAACAAAATGCCATGAAAGGAAAGCTATCATAGAGCCCCAGTGCGAATACACTCGCTACATAAGA
The DNA here is from genome assembly GCF_018153725.1 of Drosophila mojavensis. Lineage (NCBI taxonomy): Eukaryota > Metazoa > Arthropoda > Insecta > Diptera > Drosophilidae > Drosophila > Drosophila mojavensis. Next base: position 4,764,594 of record NW_025318693.1, on the reverse strand, counting down.
TAGGTGATAGTTGCAGTTGACGATACCAGGGAGAAGTCGAAAGGCGAAAACGAAGCTGTACAAAATGAGGCAAATGAACATTTTAAATAATTACTCGACTATGAATTTACCTAGTACTCATCTAAAATTCTATTCATTAACTTTTCTTAATTCTAACTTGTTGGAATTTCATATATGTATATCTGCAAGCCTATATGTTTAAAAAAAAATGTATGATGAATGGTGAAATACGCGAAACCTGCTTTAAAAATCCGATTCCATTAAAATATTCCAACTGTGAATATGAGACAGACAGACATATATAAATATATAGATAGAAATAGACATGCCTAAATTTAGGATAGACACATACAGAGATAACCATATCTAAATATGTAGACATATAAGCGGAAGTATACCAAACAATTATATGTTAAGAACAAATTGGCAATATTGAGAGTGTATCCTATAGAGATTGCTGGAGTGCAATCTAATATACTTCTAACTCTGATATTAAACCTGATAATTCTGAAATGTTGCATTGCTTCAATACACGTTACAAACTTTGTAGAAAAACCGAAAGACCCATCTGAAAAATCTCTTCGGCTCAGATTACTTAAACGTTGTAAATTTTTAATGCAGACTTTCGCTCAGCTATTTAAGAGACTCAGACACGTTTACATCTTTACAATTCTGCGCACGCATTTGCTCCACTTGCGAGATGGACTTAGAAGACAATGTAGAAAACACAATTCGCATAAAGTTTAAGTTGGTCATAGTTATGAGAAAATCATTATTTACTAAAAGAAGTACAAAGAGCTCCGAAATGATGCTTATTACATTAATAAAAATTATCAGGAGCTCAGCTAACCATCAAGCGCGGCGCTATGTTCATTGACATGAGCTCCTGGAAGAGCAGCTTGGCCGCGTACGGCAGTCTCACTTGCGAGATCTGCGTCTTGTTCTTGCAGCCTTTGCACTCGAACGTATTGTTGCGCAGATTGGCAATGGCAATCAGGCCGCAAAAGTTGCAAATGTGCACGCGATACGGATCGGACACTTCGAACAGTCGCTCGCGCAAGAACTGAGCAGCCCCGTGAGAGATTTGACAGTCACGCTCCATCTCACCGAAACGCAAGCCGCCATCACGGGCTCTGCCCTCCATAGGCTGGCGCACTAGGATCTGCACTGGACCACGGGCACGGGAGTGAATTTTGTCGTCCACCATATGCTTGAGGCGCTGATAGTAGGTTGGGCCCAAAAATACCTGCAATAGACATTTTTTCAATATTATTCGTTCATACACCCAGGATATTCCTATTTACCTGAGCATTAATTTTCCGTCCAGTGTGGCCATTGTACATGACCTCGTTGCCACGCAAATGGTAGCCGTACTCCTGAAGGAAAGTAGAAATCTTTTGTACGTTTACAGCATCGTTGAAGGGCGTGGCGTCGCCGATTTCGCCCTTATTGGAGCCAAGCTTTCCCTGGAGACACTCGATCAAATGGCCAATTGTCATACGAGAGGGAATGGCGTGGGGATTGATGATAATATCTGGCGCCAATCCCTCGCAGGTGAACGGCATGTCCTCCTGACGATACTGGATGCCACATGTTCCCTTCTGCCCGTGACGAGAGGCGAACTTGTCGCCAATCTGTGGTATGCGCACGGAACGCACACGAATCTTGCAGAACTTGTAACCCTCGCTGTTTAGTGTCAACATAACCTGATCCACAATGCCCGTCTCAGAGTTACGCAAAAATGTGGAGGCATCGCGCTTGGCGAATCGCTTTGTATTGCTGTCCAGTTCATCGTCGTTCTCGGGTAGCGTAATTGTCTTGCCAATGACGACATCGTCGCCAGAGACACGAATGCCAGGCGCGATGATGCCATCATCGTCCAGTTTGTCATAATGAGCGTTTCGCATGCCCTGGCAGGTGCCGCGATGCGGTTTCTCAAAGTTCTCTTCTTGATCACCGACGCGTTTATTCTCCGCATCCTTGTACGATCGATAGAACACCGATCGGAAGAAGCCACGCTCCACGGCGGAGGCGTTCAGAATAACGGAATCCTCCTGGTTGTAGCCAGTGTAGCACAAAATAGCCACAATCGAATTGATGCCCGCAGGAAGCTCACGGAAACGCAAATACTCCATGGATCGAGTTGTCACCAATGGCTTCATGGGATAATACAGCACGTGCGCCAGGGTATCCATACGTACGTGGAAGTTGGTTATATAAACACCCATAGCCTGCTTACCTAGAGTCCAGATATAGGGGGAAATTGTTAATATACACTTTCATCAGAGTGATCATCTGCTGCTTACCCATAGCGCTTTGATAGGTGTTACGTGGACTCTGATTGTGATCGGGGAAGGGTATAATAGAGGCACAGACACCTAAGATCATGGCCGGATGAATCTCACAGTGAGTGTAGGTGGTACAATAGGCGTAGTCCTTGTCCTGCTTGAGATCGTAGGGCGACATGGCAATCATGACCGTTTCCTCCTCGAGTGTGTCAATGTATTCAACGACACCAGAAGCAACCAGCACCTGCCAGCTGTAGTTGTTGTAGTCTCGCTCCTTCAACATCTCCACGTGAGTCTTCTTCAACAGCAGCGTGCCATTCTCGACAATAAGCAGAGGTCTACAAATGCGACCCGCATCTGTGTAGATTCGGATCTCACGATCGCGAATGTCGCGAATCATGGACACCTCTGATACAATGATGTCCATCTGACGGCGCAGCTTACGCAGTGTGGCCATCAGTTGCTCGGGGTCTCGATGTATGCCCACCCAACAGCCATTCACGAAGATTTTGGTAGCATCTGCAATCGCAGAGGGCGCGATTTCCTCCAGATTCTCCATAGACCACTCTTCCAAGAACTCCAGAATCGGCGACGGCTGTGAGCCCACGGAAATGTAAGCCATCAGTGCCAGATTCTTTACCAATCCCACAGCTGCGCCCTCAGGCGTTTCTGCCGGACACAACATGCCCCACAGTGTGTTATGCAACTGACGTGGCTTGGCCAGCTTGCCGTCGCGTCCAATGGGTGAGTTGACGCGACGCAAATGGGACAATGTGGAGGCGAATGTGAGACGATTCAACACCTGCGAGACGCCGGCGCGAGCCTGATGCGCCTTCTTCTGATCGCCCCAGTTGCCGGTGGCCAGCGAGTAGCGCAGACCGTCAGTGATAATGTTTGTCTTTATGGCCAGCTCCAGATTGAAGTCCTTGCCGCGGTCAATGAACTTCTGTGTGTACATGCGCACCTCCTTCATCAAATTCTTGAAGAGGCCACGGAAAAGGAAGGCCAGCAGAGGACCAGCAAGATCCAGGCGCTTGTTGCCATAATGATCACGATCGTCGAGCTCTCGGCGACCCAGCGAGGCCAGAAGCAAGCGATGCACCATGTACCCTAGAAAATAGGCCTTCTTTGTCTCGCAAAAATCAGAGACGCCGACATGCGGCAACATTTCCTTCTGCAGAATTTCCTTGGCGTACTTTATACGCTTGTCCTTGGTGACGCCGGGGCGTGCGCCGCGAGCGCCGATGAAATTAAGGGCGACATTCTGCTCCTGCACCACGAAGGCCTCGTCCAGGGAGGGCTTCACCATCTCCATCATCTCTGGATCGTCAAAGTCGTATATAATGTGCTCCAAAATATCGCGATCAGCCACAAATCCCAGAGCACGAAAAACTATCATAATGGGTATCTCTTGCTTAATGTACGGGAGAATGGCAATGATCCGCTGTCCAATCGCCGATTTCTTGATGTTTTGCGAGCCACGCGCCATCATGTTCACCCAGAGCGTGGAGGTGGGGCGCGAGCTGTGCTCCAGGCAGGAGCGTATCTCCGTTTTGAATGCGTACTTGCCGTCCTTCATGCTGAATACGTACACGGTGTTCGTAGCCATCTTCTCCTGAGCGATGAGCACTTTCTCCGAACCGTTAATGATGAAGTAACCACCCGGATCTAGCGGACACTCGTTAAGCTCAGTCAAATCACGATCGGTGAGCTGTGAGAGCAGGCAATATGTTGATCGCAACATGATGGGAATTTTGCCAATGAACGTTTTCTGATGCTGCGTCTCCACGGGATCCATGCCCTCGACATTCTTTGTCTTTGTAATATCCACATATAGAGGAGCCGAGTAGGTCAAATTGCGCAAGCGCGCCTCGTTGGGCATCATAGGACTGGGAGAGCCATCCTTTTCCCAATGCGTCGGCTTGGACAAGTAAATCTGTTCGAATTTTAGGGAAAATCGAGGAGGTGTCTCCACTTCGCCGGACGTATGCTGGGCCTCAGCCTGCAGCTCAATAGCCGGCGAGTCCTCAACAATGCGCTGCACAGACATTTGTATGAACTCATCGAAGCTGTCCAGCTGCTGACGCACAAGGCCTTTCTCGTCGAAATAAGCGTTGATCACGATCCAACAGGCCTCCTGCCACAGCTCGTGAGAGATTTCCTCAGCATTTTCCTCATCGAAATTCTCTGCAAAAATATTAATTTTTCAGTTGATTTTCTGCAGACAACGCCAGCGCCTTCGCCGCCATGTTATTTTTTTTATGCGCGGCGTGCGCTGCAATTTTGTTAGACATATTTTTACCTTCTTCATTATCGTACATCATGTTGACTTGTTAGCTTGTTGCACTTCGTGCACTGATGAAAATAAAATAAATTGGTATATCAACAATCCTTTAATTTGTTTAATAAATTGATGAAATTAACACGACGAATCCTACAAGCACCGCAATAAGCGGCGATTCTGTTGGGACTAGTGTTAGTAACACCGAAGTACTTGCATATCGATAGTTAGTGCTCAGTAACGATGCTTATAGATATCGATAGTTTACAGTGCCCAGTATGCTGTGCATCCGATGCATAGCAATTTCATCATGTATTTGCAAGATATGCTGATCCGAAACGTTTGGTTTTCGAGATACTCAAATATATATTATTAATTCATAGGCCAATATGTAAATACATTATTATAGATAGTAGCTCAAAGATGAAAAATAATTGTTGATCTTAGCTTTAAGCATAAATGATTTTTCGCTTTTTACGTTTGTTAAACCAATATGTTTTCTAATATTTTTTACATAGGGTATCCTCCTCATACATTTCATGGTCTGTTTGCGAAAGACTTTACGATATCGCGTGCCCATCGCTATCACCCGGGAACAGCTGTTTGTACCGTTGCATGTTTTTCTTGTACTTTTTTGTTATTTAACGCTGGACTTCACATGAGTTTCTTAAGGAAAGGCGGCCGGTTTTTGATTGCCGGCATTCTGCCGGGCATTGACCGCAGCGCTAACGATGTTGTCGACAAAGAGAGCAAAACATACAAATCATTCTTAGCTCATAGAAGAGACGATGAAACTGGCATGGAGCGACTTAAGCAAATGTTTACCGTGGAGTAAGTGAAGCAACTGACACGACGTCAAGACACTTGAAATAACAATACTTCATATTCCAGTGAATTCGGCAGCATATCCTCAGAGCTCAACTCGATATACCAGGTGGGCTTCTTCGGCTTCCTCGTTGGAGCTATCTATGGCGGTGTTACACAATCACGAGTGAGCTACATGAACTTCATGGAGAACAATCAAGCGACGGCGTTCAAATCGCACTTCGATGCCAAGGTAAGACACCTCAGTTCATGCAGTGAATTCAATAAGTAGACTTTTCAATGAAACTTGCAGAAAAAGCTGCAGGATCAATTTACGGTGAATTTCGCAAAAGGCGGCTTCAAATGGGGCTGGCGCGTCGGCCTGTTTACCACCTCCTACTTGTAAGTCTTTATAGATAACTTGTCCCACTAGATTCCTAACGAGTTGGCTCTTTCACCAGCGGCATCATAACCGGTATATCCGTTTACCGGGGCAAGTCGTCAATTTACGAGTACCTAGCAGCGGGCTCCATAACTGGCGCACTCTATAAACTCAACTTGGGCCTGCGTGGCATGGCAGCTGGAGGCATCATTGGTGGCTTCATGGGCGGCGTTGCCGGTGTGGCATCGCTGCTGCTAATGAAGGCCTCGGGCACCACCATGGAAGAAGTGCGTTACTGGCAGTACAAATGGCGGGTGCAGCGCGACGATGACATCCATCAAGCCTTAAAGAACGAAGCCGAAAAGGATGCGCCCGAGCTGTTCACCGCGCACGATAAGCGTGTGGGCGAGACTGTGACATTGGAGGCGGTCAAGTGAAGCAGCTCAATGTAACTTTAGATATTTTTTATTTAAATAATAAATTGCAATAATGTCCTCGAAATGTACAGACAATACAATTAAGGAAGCCCAAGTCGGCTACTGCTATGCGTTTCAATTGTTCAGTTGATGCCTAGTGCAACTAAAGATACAGATATGACTCAGATACAGTGAAGATGGAGCACAGAATTTAAATGCAATAAATTAAATGCTTTGCGAGGAAAACAAGAAACATAAATTATGCGTGTGAAGAATATGACTCGATAAATTTCAGACTTCGTCTTCGTTGGAGGGACGCGTTAGGCGCTTGGCTCCGCGGTTCGGTGGGCCCTTTGGCTTTGCAAACGCTGGGCGATGCAATATCTTCTTGGGATGCAGCTCGTCCTGCAGGTATTGCTCGGTGAGTTCGTTGCCGCTGTCGATTTCCAGCTGTATTGTAAATAGATCAAATGAGTTTCAACCAGCGCTTTGAACAGAGCTTGATTTGCTCACCTTCTTGGCTATTTCTATGCCGTAAGAGGCTAGCTCTTCAAGGAACGGAGCCTTGCAACTGGAGTACATCATGCGCTCGCGCACAGAGCAAGAGTATCCGGGCATAGAGTATATGAATATAAAGGACTCCAAGTAGTCGCCCTCGTGGGTGTGCTTGAACAGATATAGATGGTAACGCGCATGGTCGTCGGGCACCTGCTTTGGCAGATCGCTCAACTCCACATTGGCTGCATGGGATACATGAATGCGCTCTTCCTCCAGGCTAATGCGGAACTGCAAGTAGTCGTAGTTGCCGCGCAACATGTCCTGCACTGCTGTCCGCGTTGCGTCCGTCAGTGGACAGGAGATGCCGCCCAGCGTCTGGTGCCGTGTATCCGTGGATATCTCGGTGCGCACTTCAGATTTCTGAAGTTCCTTTATCTCTTCTTCACGGATAGTAAGCGGCGCCGGCGCAGCAAATTCGCGCTTATGCTTTTTGTAACCCTCCAGGGTAGTTTCTTCTAGAGTCGTGGCATGCAGCTCCTCCATGATGTACGCCGAACCGAATTCGGTCTTGAGTGTGGCTTTCGTTGAGGCGTAGACCATCTTTTGGCGAATGCTGGCAGTGTCTGGAATCCAGCTGATTAGTAGCCAGCCATAGCCCAGAGGCAGCTTCGTATCCATGCGGTACAAGAGATAGCAGGGAACACTCTCCTCAATTAGGGGTGACATTAGCTTATCATAGTCTCGCTCCCAGTCTTTTTTCACATCAGCTGTGGCGCTGCAGCTGAGCTGTTCTGTGGGGGCGAGTCAGCAAACGGAAATCACATTTCCGGTGTTATATTTTGATTCATATTCATATACATATAGATATTTGTATATCTATGTGTATGTGTGTTCCACTCACCATTTTCAATTGATACTTTTATCACCCGTATTTTACCGTTTTTGGCCTTGGCAAACACTTTCGCTAGTTGCTCGTTGGCTGATATTGATAATAAAGTAAAGTAATATACAATAAATAATTACTTATATTTTCTTTCTTGTAGTTCCGCTAGCTTACCTTTGATGCCTGTTTGGTGCGACATTGTGAACTGAGTGCAATTCTAAATTCTAATAGGAGAAAAAAAGTGTATTACTCACAAGAAAAGCGGCGATGCCACCTCTTTTAATTTTGTGTGGCATAGGTGGCATCTTTTTATCTTTGTTTACATTTTGCACAGAAACAGTGCACCATCTGGCAGCACCATTTTATGGTAGTGCGACCAGAGTTTGAGCAATTAACAGTGCGTTTTACAGCACTATCACTTGCTCTGCGTTCTTTTCACGTCCGTAAAATGTAAAACAGAAGCTGCATTTAATTGCATTTATCGCGACGCAGTCCAATCAAAATCCAATTTCTAGTGCAATCGTGTAGTGAATCAAGTGAGTGAACAAACAGGTCGCAGTTAGAGTGCCAAGCATTCCATGCTCCAATTAATAATAAGCTACATACACGCTCTCGCTGCCTCTGTCATTATCTCAGTCGCTGCCAACGTCAGCGTCAGCGCTCGTCACCGCCCAACTGCTACGAATGTTTACTTCCGCTTGTTTATATCGTGAAAATCGAATATGAAATGCAATCATTGCAGTTAAACATAAACTTTTGCTTGTGTTCATTGCAGCATCCATACCCATGTTAACCGAAACGCTCATGGCCAGCGACAACATAATGGACGAACTAGCATCTTTGATCCGTACTGAAATTCCCGATGGCCGCCAGAGTCTACGCGACAGCTACACGAATCTCGAACGTGTGGCCGACTACTGCGAGGACACCTACTATCGTGCTGACAATAAAAAGGCTGCACTCGAGGCCACCAAGAACTACACCACTCAGTCGCTGGCCAGTGTCGCGTATCAGATCAACACTCTTGCCTACAGCTACATGCAGCTGTTGGATTTGCAGGCGCAGCAGCTCAGCGAAATGGAGTCGCAGATGAACCACATCGCTCAAACCGTGCACATACATAAGGAGAAGGTAGCCAGACGGTAAGACCAAATTAATACAAATAACCATTTGAATTTCTTTAATCATATATTCTTACAGGGAGATTGGTGTGCTCACGGCCAATAAGGTGAGCTCACGCCAGTTCAAGATTGTGGCACCCATTAATCCCGAGAAGCCCATCAAGTATGTACGCAAGCCCATCGATTATTCCATACTGGATGAGATTGGACATGGGATCAATTCCTCCAACCAGCATGTTGTACGGCAGAAGCACCGCGGTTCGAGTCATGGTTCTGTTCAATCTCTGGTGCCGTCATCGGTGGGTCCGCCGCCCACCACGAAGCCACCGACACCGCCACAAATGTCGCGTGCCGGCAATACAGGCACTCTGGGCAAATCGGTCAGCAATACTGGAACACTGGGCAAGAGTTCGCGGGAGTACCGCACGCCTCCAGTGGTAAATCCACCGCAAGTGCCCTCACACTATGCTCCCAACTATCCAATTGGACATCCCAAGCGCATGTCAACGGCCTCGTCCACCACAACCACCACCACTGGTGGCGGTGCAGCGGGCAATGAGCGGGCCGCCGGCTACAGTGCGCTGCCCATGCCGCCTAGCCAGCAGATTGCCACGCACGTAAATCTGCCCTCGGCGGGCATGATGCAGTCGCTGCCACCGCCGCCGCCTACCACCTACGACGACAGGAGCAGCATGCCGCGTAAGTTGAGCGATTTGAATTGAATTGCGAAAAGCAAATACTGAAAACTCTCGTGATTACCCTTAGCAGCGCCTCCCTCGCCGTTGACCGTCTCGCAGCACGAGATGACCGAACAGAGTCACATTGGCATGCACACCCTGGGTCGCAACATCAATAGGTAAGCAACCACACATAGCATGCTTTCATTGTTCGTTTGTATATTACTCATATCGTACCTTTTTAATGCCATTTGCCTGCCACAGGAATCCGAATAGGTAAATTGCATGCTTTTTACTATTTAGTCAAGTTTTATGTTAATTCTTTCGTGTGCCTAGAAATCATTTCAGCTTGAACTTCGCTCGCCCTGGATCGCAGTCACCGCCGTTGCCACCACCGCCGCCGCCAGAGGATGAGCACCAAGACTTTGGGCGGCCACGCACTTCAACGGGCCCACAATTGGCCCCAATTGTGCCGGAGGATCAGAACTTACCTGGCTGGGTGCCCAAAAACTACATTGAAAAGGGTAAATACCAGAGCATATATATTTTTCGATGTGTATTCTCATATGTATTGTCTTTTTTTTTCCTTTTAGTGGTGGCTATCTATGATTATTATGCTGACAAGGATGACGAGCTCAGCTTCCAAGAGAGTTCCGTTCTGTATGTGCTGAAGAAGAACGACGATGGCTGGTGGGAGGGTGTAATGGATGGTGTAACCGGTCTGTTCCCGGGAAATTATGTCGAACCCTGTGTCTAAGCACTGCCAACGGAATTAACAATAACAATAATATGCATTATAACGCAAACGATAAGAATTTGCGCATATTGATAATGATAATTATACAACTACAGCCGCAGCGCACGCTCTAAAAGTATTCCACTAGCTTAAACGGAATGGCAACGAGTTACATATAGTTGAATATGTACAAGTGGTCAACAAACTCTCACACTCACAGACACACACACACGCAGACGCACGCACACTCCAGCAACAATTGTCAGAGCATTTATATGAGCGCGCTCGCTATTTTCTACATAAAGTAAACTAACTATAAACTAATTCAATAATCTAATAGACGAAAATAGCCCAAAGGAATGAAAAATTCATGAAATTGAGAACATACATATATATGTATTCAAAAAAATATATATATCAACTATATTATACTGACATAGACGAATTCGGCCCAAAGTATAAAGTGGTTAAACAACTGCCGGCGCTTACCACAATTTGTGTTAAAATGGTTTTTATTGTTTACATTGCGCTTGCACCAAGACCCTCCACCAGACCCCCTAATTCCCGCAGTATCGTAGGTTATACGAATTTCAGTTAGCCTTTAGCATTTAAGTATTGGCCAATTGGTTATGCATTTTCTTATGCACACATATGATTATTTACAAGAACACTGCAATATGCATATATAAATATTATTTTGCGTCAATGCATACTAAAGATTTAGTTAAAGTGAAATTGCAAAAACAAAAAATCAAATTACATTTATAATATATACAGCTGCACATGCATTATATGGTCTAATAGCTAATAAAAATTTCAAATTTCAAAAGCTCTGTTTGTTGTTTGACCATGCAATTTGGCATTGCTCGTTTGCATACCAAGGACCTCTCGACCTTTTCGTGCCGGATGCACGTGTGCCTGGAGAAATCTTTTATGAAAATTGGGACGCGCAGTGAAAGTGCTCAGTTTGAAATGGAAATGCGAGTCCGTCCCTGGCGCCTGGACTAGTGAGTGATGCCTGACGTGGGTGCCCGGCTGTTCGACTGCTCTCAATAAAATATTTACAAATGCCAACGCTTATCAAGCTCCCGCCCAATTCTATCAATCAATCAATTTCCCATTGCTGCATGCATATAAACAATTCACATTTCAATGTCGCGCTCGCAAAACGGCATCGGGCCAAACAGCTCTCCCACAGCCAGCCAGGACAACACGGAAATTAATGCCTTCATGTTGATGTGTAACACTTTTTTACTTGCAACATTTATTATCAGGCCCTATTCACTCGACTTGAGTCGACCCATTGTGGCATGGTGTGAGATCGATGGGGCGGAAACGTTTCTAGTTTTCCGGACAGGCGCCGGCTGCCCGACTAGACTTCACTATGTCGCAGCAAAAACTAAAACCTAAAGTGATTTGCATAAAAAGTAAAAAAGGTTTAGCTCCTGGGAAAAAACGCAAAATTAAAATAAAAGTAATTTCATATTGATTTCTTTCCTTTAAGTGTGAAGAAAATAAATTTCATTATTATTATTTCTTAATATTAACTTTGATAAACAAAATGCGCAATTTTTTGCAGATTGGAAAATCAAAATTTAATAAAGGCTTAACTTAAGACTTTATAATTCATTCTTAATATAGGTATTATAAATATTATGAATATAAATATATGGACTTTTATTGCAATTTCTATTTTTATTTATCAGATACATATGTCAATATATGCATAAGTCAGAAAGGTATTTAGACTCTTTTAGCTGGTTACTTGGTGCTACCGAAACTCGGGACATTTCTGGAAAATTATATTGCCTAAGAAATAAATGTATTTAGCTACTTATTTATGCCCAGGCAATTACCATTATGAAGTGCAAACAAGAGCTTGAATTGGTATTTACAGTTTATTGAATTGGGATTCACAGCATATTGGATGACTGCCATCGGCCATCGTCATACCCATGCAGGCCAACAATTACAAATCCGCTCACATTCAAGAATCCCTGGGCGAACGCTCAACTGGCCAACGTCAAAGAAATGTATGCAAAATGGCGCATTAGCATTTCAACAATTCGAAAAACGAGTGGAGTTACAAAAAAAAAAAAAAAAAAAAAAAAAGAAAAAAAGAAGAAATAGAGCCAAGAAACAACAACTGAGAAATTGATTGAGCTATGCGGGCAGGACATAACAAAACAAAGCGCAGCGCAGCACAAAGCCAGTCGCCAGTTAGGGGTGAATCCAATAGCCCCCGGTCAGGTACTATGCCGTACTCTATGCCTATAATTTGACCAGAGTCGACCAGGCCAGAGAGTCCGATAGAGCCGGTGGACTTTCAGTTCAGTTTTGCCAGTTCACGCGAACGGTTCGCTGTTGGCGCGAGTCAAGCTCTGCTCGAAAGTGTCTAAATAAATATACATATATATATAAATAAATACACACACACATATATATAAACATTTATTTATCTAGGCCCTGCCGTAATATTCAAATAGTTGGTGAACAAACAACATATCGTAAGTGCGGCATTCTGCAGAGGTGCTGAAAAACTTTGCCATCGAGTGGCGCAAAGGTTTTGTTCTCTTAGTGAAGTTAATCGATGCTAAGTTTGGGCATACAGTTATGAGCGACTGTTGGTGGTCCTGGCGGTCCTTCAGCTGTTTGCGCATATAATTGACCTAGTTGGAGGCGCTTGCCTGAGCCGCTTATCGCGGCCATCTCTGCTCGCATTGCATTTACTTTTAGCTGAATTGTAAAATATTACATTATTTCATGCTCAGATTGGGGCCAACCGGGCGTCATTTTGTTTTGAAATGTGCGAAAACTTTCGTCGGCACTGTAAACAATGCGAAGCAGTTGCCCTCCATTCTAAGCCAGGACAAGCACTTGAGATTGTGGCACGCACACCTGCTTTGCAAAGACGTTTTGGCGTTAACGTCTCGAGTTTTTTAATTGCGTCGACTAATTGCCCAGCCTGAAGGTTAACAGTTTCCCTTGAAGCCCCACGAAACCAGCAACAAAATTCGTGGCTCACTCTGCTGGCTTATGGTGAAGTGTGGCCAGGAAAAACTTCATATTACAACGATTAGCCAGGCACATTTTATTTGATGGACTCCATAAATAGCCATAAAACACACCTACAACTGAGCACACGTAATTAACTATTCGCCACAAATGCTGGCCATCAATCACAATCCCTAGAGCCCTGGACTGCACAAGCTCAAAATTATTATAAATGAGTAGACTGCGTTTTATTTTTTTTTTATTTTTGAATTGTGTTCTAATTAGCGTAAACTTTATTTTAGTAGTTTTAGCAGCATGAATTAACTGTTGATTCGAAACAAGTTCGGAACAAAAATGAGAGCAGAAATAACTTTTCGTTTTGTTGCAATTAAAAGTTGTACTTCATCATATATGGGTGTGTGAAAATAGACTATTTTAAGATCAGAGAGTCAAAGGTAAAATTATAGTTAAACGTTAGAGTTAACAGAAAAATTAAAATACCATATTGAGGCGTTTATCAACTTAAGTGTAGCAGGAGATCTGGTCCTGGTTGAGATCTTTATGAATTTATGAATTACGGACGAATCACAGTCTTCTTTTGTAGAGCCTAGATCATGAGGTGAAAGACATTGATATCTGATGAAAATAAAAAAGAGACTGGGATAAAGGAGAGACAGAATATTATTATTATAATATCTTCTGATTACTGATAGATTCAGAATTCAGCATCAGATATCCAAAAATTTCACATAAATTAAAGTCAGTTCCGTTAAGCAATCGCATAAAATATTTAATCCAACAAATTTACTGCAGATTTTTTAGGCACACACTCAAATGTGTGTGGCTTCATTTTATGAGTGTGCGGTCGAAAAACAAATGTGTATTGTCGCTGATTTTTCGCAGTAAATATAAATGAAATTTGTTTAGCGCTCGGCAATTTGTCAATATGCGACAGTCGAGTTGGGAGCTGGGCCTGAGCACATACATAGGAATGCAAATGAAAAATGGTGGAGCTCATTTGGAGCACGCGCTACCACTGATATATTTATTTACTCATACAAACGACCTAGGTAGGTGTGAGAGGCCCGCCGGCCGCTAATGAGCCTCAATATGAATGCATACCCCATATACACACTTACATATACATATATGTATATGTATATACATATTCCTGGGTTGCCTCATGCTTTAAGCAAGCGCAGTGGGGCCTATCGCTGGGCATAATCTGGGCTAAGTTTTGTCGCGGACTCTCTTGACCGAAATCAAATCAAATGCGTTCTTTCAAAATATTAAAACATTAACAATGAGAGTGCGACAACGTCAAATAACAAAACCAAAAACATGGACAACCACTGCCGCACACACACGCACACATAAAGGGAAGTACGTTTCTGTATAGCTATTCACCTGGACACCAAATGAATTTAGTCCCTTTGGTCTACACTTGTCGTGTCTACGGGCAATTTACACAATTTCAATAAGCAACAATATCAAACAGGTTTGAGTGCTTCAGTCGAGACTGCTTCGTTCAGAGATACTCTGTATAATACGATGAGCTGATACAATAAGCAAACTAGGTGGTAAATAAAGTTCTTAAGTTCTTCTATATTTAAGAAGAGGAGAGGTACGAAAAATGATGGGCTAACGGAACAAATTATAAAGTTATACTATGTATACACTACTTTTTAATATCGCAGCATTCATACGGACGGACAGCCGCCTTGATTGAAAATATGTATATACTTTTTCTGAAATCCAATATACCCTAATTTTCTATTTTCGATGGACTCATAATAAAAAGAGACAACTTGCTGCGAATGACTGACTAAAATATACTCTGCAGCTGAAATATACGCACAGATTGAGACATCTTTGAAGTTAGATCTTGATCATAAACGAATAACGCTTGACTTAAAAAAGTTCTCTAATTTTTATTTAATATCAACATTTTGTTTTATTATAAATTCTGTAGTCAAAGATATCTATAATGCCCAATTTCATTCGGATATTATTGGTATGCTATTCATTCATATATGTACGTATATTCTCTATAGAAGATAACATTTTGATAATCAAATGGACCGGGTATTCAAAGAGAAGCAGCAGCAGCGAATAGTCGTCAAAAATTCAGGTTGATTTTCATTGGGGCATACGAAGCGTTCAATGTGAATCGATTTGAATATCAAATTCATGATAGGATGGGTCTATGATGATCTATTGGGAATTGCTTATATTTACTTAATGTACAAAGACCTGGTTTGCCAGTGGGCGTGCCCGAGAATTACTCGATTTGTTTTATTGACACTGACGGCCGGTAATTTGTCTACATGCCACGCACTCACCAATTGCAGCGCGTTTGTTTATACGAACTTCCACTTTATAATTTAAGCACTTATAGGCTGAAATTCATTGAATATTTCATGCACTCTAACGCCCAAATATTGACCACAACTGCGCACACTTTATATTTAATTCACTGCCAAGGAAAGGTGTTTTATTCCATAAAAAGGAAATCGTTATGGAAATGAAAATGGGTGGCATTGTAACTTAGTATGTGTGTCTGGTATCAGGTGATACTTATTCTAGATAACTATTTAATTTGACGAGGTCAACTTATTGCAGCTTGTACTTAACGCAAAATACAATTTATTACAATGATTTGGCTCTTCAAAATTCACATACTTAATTAACTTAATTAACATAATTCATTCATTAACTAATTGACCGAGCGGTCAACAAGGAATATTCACTTCAAGTGAGACTTTTTTTTATAATTGAATAATAATTTGAAATGGGATTCAGCAAGAAATTTCTGTTTTTACCTGGAATATATATACGTATGCATGATTTATAGAAATTTGCATCATTTTCTAGTTTATATTATTTAAAAGTCCGACATTATTTATTCGAAATAAATATACAAATATTTAGCTAATGATATTCTAGAAGAGTGGCTTTGAGTCATGACCTGCTGATGCCGCTTTCCTTGCGGGTCAGCTTGGTCATCCGGAAAGCTATTGGGCTTTTGAGCTGCCATCGAACTCTTGAAGAGTTAATGCTCGTTGATTTACATGCGAGGACACGCAAATGCAAGGAAGGTGTTCAAGTTCACGGCTTAATTTATGGTGCACGCCACGCCGTAAACAAAGCCCGCGGGACTTTCACCTGCCAAACTTGGCCAGCAACATCGATTAAGCCAAGTCATGTTCATGGCAGGAAAGACCTTGGCGCTGAAGTTTTCAATCCATTACGACTACTTCAAGGTGTTGGCGGGTGGTGGGAGATGGTAGATGTGAGGCGGGAGGTGGGGACATGGGGAAACACCCAGTTAATGACAGTTTTACGATTGTTGACAACAAATTGACACCATTTGTGAGCAGTTGTTGTTGCCTTGTTTCAGGTTATCAGCATTCCAAAGGCACGTGGCCCACTTGTGAAGGACAGTCAACTGATCAAAGATGGCGGCTAGCGCTGGTGCCAGCAGCTGGTCGGGCAGCAGCGGGGGCAGCACATCCTCCCAAGGACGCCAGCTGGCGACCGCCCAGCCCGCCCAGGAAGAGCGTTTAGTGGTAAGTTAATCAAACATCAGGCACCCGAGGTAAATGAACCTTCACGCACTCGCATTGTCCAGGTGGCGGTGCGCGTACGTCCCAGCCTGGAGGCCACGGAGCGCTGCATCGAGGTCATCTCCAGCGGCTCTCTGCTCTATGACGACGGCGGCAAGAGCCGGCCACGCAAATACTCATACGACCACGTTTTCAAGGAGAACGACACACAGGAGCAGGTCTACAAAACCACCACAGCACCACTGGTCAAGGACGTCCTGAATGGCTATAATGCGGCCGTGTTTGCCTATGGCGCCACGGGCTCCGGCAAAACACACACAATGCTCGGTCCTGTGCCCCGGAAGAAGCCCTCCACGGCGGATCGGGGGCCAACCGCAGTCGTTGGCTACGAGGCGGACGTTAGCAGTCAGGACATTGGCCTAATGGTGCGCGCCATTGAGGATATTTTTGGTCACATCGAGACGGCTGGGCCGGAGAGTTCCACCAAGGTATCCATATCGTATCTGGAAATCTACAACGAGCTCATACGGGACTTGCTCAATCCTGGCGGGCCGCTGGAACTAAGGGAAGATCACAGGGGTCAGCGCATCACAGTGGCTGGCCTTTCCGAAATAACTACGTCTAGCCGCAAGGAGGTCGTCAGCCTGCTCATCAAGGGCAACAAGTCGAGAACAATGGAGCCAACTGCGGCCAATCAGACCTCGTCGCGCAGCCACGCCCTCCTAAGTATTACGGTGCAGACGCGCACGTCCCTGGGCACCAAGCAGGGCAGGCTCTTCCTCACTGATCTGGCCGGCTCGGAGCGGGCCAAGAAGACTAAGAATCGAGGCAAGCGCTTGCAGGAGGGCGCCCACATCAATCGCAGTCTACTGGCCCTGGGCAACTGCATCAATGCACTGTCTGGCGGTGCTCGCTACGTGAACTACCGCGACTCAAAGCTCACCCGTCTGCTCAAAGAGGCGCTCAGTGGTCGCTGCAAGACGGTTATGATAGCCCATGTGGCGCCTGAGAGCAAGCATCGGGATGAGACCAAGAACACGCTGGTGTACGCGGACCGCGCAAATAGCATCACCACCAAGCTGCAGAGCTCCGTCTACATCGATGAGTTCAAGAATTTCCCCACCAAACACTATCAGAGCCTCGTCTCGGAGCTGCGAGACGAGGTCACCCGCCTGCGCACCAAAATGCTAACGGATCGCCCGCGCAGCGGTGCTGCCGCCGCTGCCGCTTCAATCGCAGCGCAGCAGCCGCCCAGCGAGGAGCACAACGAGCAGCGCAAGGCGGAGCTGCGGTATCTGCGCGAACAGATTGTGCTGACCTTCAAGCAGCAGATGAAGCTGCGTCGCAAACTGCTCGAGGCCGAGAGCCATCTGCTGGGCCTGGAGCTGGATGCCGAGCGACAGCACATGATCATATCACATTGGCAGGGACGCATCGGCAAACTGTACGACGCGCCTGGAGAAGATGGTGAGCATTGAGTTAAGGGAATATTATACTCTAGATATAATGGGAATATAATAACTAAAAGTTTGATAGGATATCTCTAGATCTTATCTCTTGATATAATGGGAATATAATAACTGAAAATTTGATAGTATATCTCAATTATACTCTATATTATATAGCTGATTTTGAATTATGGATTCATTGTTCTCTTACCTCAATTTCATTATTCTCTTACACAGACATTGAGTCAGAGGGTTCCGTGGCTTTGAAGAATGCGTGGGGTGAATTGGCGGCTATTGAGAAGGAGACGCGACGGTATAAGGAAATTCGTGAGCACACAGAACACGAGTTGGAGCAATGTCGCCAGAAGGGCGTCAAACTAGAGGATGTAAGTGCGAGGACTGATACTATAACTAAAACTACTTCTAAGAACTTCTTTAATCGAGAAACTATAAGCAATTTCATACTTTAATCATTGATTCTCAGGAGCTTCCGGAGCGCATTTCAAGCGATGAGGAGCGCGAGCTGCTCGCCCTGCTCTGCCGTGTGCATGAACTGGAGGCGGACAAGGTCTCCTTGCAAGCGGAGCGGCTGGCGCGCCAGGCGGAGCTGCGGCGTCGGGATCTGCAGCTGCTGCGCGCCGAACGGCAGAGGCGACTGTGCGAGGACATCATTAGCTCGCAGCGCCGACTCATCGAGGAGGGCAACGTGGAGCTGCCGGATGAGCTGCGCGAACTCTACGGTCTCTACCAGCAGGAGATACACGCGGGAGTTGTCACGCCCAGCACGAGCAGCTACGACAAGAAGCTGCCGCCCATATACACAGCTGGGTAGGTTAGCACTCATTTCTATCTCTGTCTCTGTCTCTCTCTCTCTCTCTCTCTCAGTTTCTTTATGTGCAATATTCATGTATATCTTATTTGCTTGCAGCTCCGATTCCCCGGGCTCTAGTTCTAGCTCCGAATGGTCACCCGCCTCGCCTTTGCCGGCCATTGAAGGTCAGGCCGAGCACATTATCGTGGCGGATGGTCCCGATCGTCTGATGGGTCCGCCAGTGAATTCCCGTCTGCCCCGTCTGACCACTGCTGCGCCCGGGGTCGGCATGCGTCGCCCCTCGCTGCGTCTGGGCAAACAGACGCAGCCTTAGAGGCAACTGCGCCGGCTCTGTCCGAACTGCTCAGGTCTAGCTGTAAAGGTTTAGCTATTGATGGAACGAGCATTACTACTATTTAGAGAAACTAGAAAACTTAGCAATATGCTTAATATACGAATTAACTTTAGCAATTATTCTTAATTATGTTTGCTTAAGGTCGCAGTAAATATCTTAAATAAATGCCTTATCTGATAGAACTGCATAATTTTCAATGTTTGTATAACTTATTTCCGTAAAAAAACGATATCTAAAACCACAGTACAGGCTCTAATGTGGAGTCAATCCAAATAAATTTTTAAGAGAATTCAATGTAAATACATTTAGCTGACATCTAGGCTGCCGTATCGAGCAAGTTTGATAGTGAAGTTTTCCGTTACATTGAGAAACATATTTTCGAAACAGTCTGGCAGCACAGACTTTAGACGCGAAGTGGGCTGCGGTTCATGGGCCCTAACTTCACTGTCACTTGGGCAACTACATAAAATTAAATACAATATACAGAAGTGCTTATAAGTTTATAGGTGAGTTAACTATTTATTCTACATTCATAGTAAATTCAATATAGAAATGTTGATCAACTTCACAGTAGTAGTAATATTTATTATTGATTTTAAAAAAAATATTTTTAAAAAATAATTTTTAAGCTTTACCAAAAGTTAATTTCAAAATATATGTATATTTTTTTTTAGTAAACTACATATCAATTATATACTAGAATTTAAACAGCTGATTGATTCTCATGTTAAATAAAGTGTCTAGATTTATTCAATTATCGCACTTGTAGAAATTTACTATGACTTTTATATTGATGATTATTATCGTGGTTTGAATGACATATTTGTTTGGCAATTCAATGTCCGCTCGGCTGATAGCGCTCATTATAAGCCACACATTTGTTGTATTTGTAAATGAAAAGAGCAGCCCTTCCGCACACTTGACAAACTGAATAGAATTTTCGTCTCCAAGCAACCACTAAGGTCACTGCCGGCCCAAAATATAAGTTTCTTGTTTTTCGGAACTGGGTCACCAGCAACAAACATAAACAAACGCTGAGCATAAGTCAGAGTGGGACCGCAAGACTGAGAGGAGGCAGGGGGCGCAACAGACTGCGTGCAAGCGAGACGGTGCGTCGCTGAGAGAGCGCACTGTGAGAGCGAGTTGAGCATGCGAGCATGCGTTGCCACGGTAAATTATCTATCAGCATGCACAAAAGTATCTGGCAGTTTGATTTTCATTATTAGATACACAGCTGTATGGACAGTGCGTGGCTCTTGTTCCCCCTTGGTATTCGTGTTTTGTGATTCGAACAGTGAGCAGGTTGCTGTCGCACAAGGAACTGCCACTGCAAATGAAGTACATAAATTAATTGAAAGATAATAATAATAATAATTCAAGAGAAATATTCTAAAACTTCAACTGGAAAAGAGCGCTGGAAAACCCGAGTAGAGTGGCTGACAAACGACAGACGACAGACCTATTCGAATAGGCATTTATAAAGGCGCAATTTGACGCTGATAACAATTATTTCTCGCTTGCTCTACACGAAAGCCTAAATTGTCTGGATGGGAAACAACTTAACTACGAGTGGATTGGTACGGATAAACCGGGGCAGAATTGTGTTCTTCGAAAGGCCCGTCGAGGCGCAGGTGAGTGAAAATTGTGTAGGCGCCGCGCTGTCAACCCACCACTGACACCGCTGAAAAAGTATCCCAATTGCATCTTCGTGGGTGTTGTGTGGGTGTCGTGTGGGTCTAACTGCAATCGAAGCGTACATGCATTCATGTATCTATACATAAACCATATATATGGAGGTTCGACTGGGAAGAAAACGCAGCTCTGCCCGGGCTAGCGCTGCAATGCATAGCAACAGCTAACGGCTGCACTTCGGACAACCCGGACAGTCTGGACAGTCCGACAAGTCCGTGCAGCCCACCTGCACAGAGGCTAGTAGGCGCTTTAACCCTTGGTATTAGTTGTCAAACACCCCTGTTACTGAAAACTTCAAGTATATATAAATGCTGAGAAGTTTGAGTAGGCAACCGATATATACTCAATATTTTCATGATAATCAATAAGAAGCAAATGTCAACATCAAAGCAAAATTGTCGCAAAAAAAAAAAAAGAAAGCAGAAAGCAAATAATATTAAAGAGTTCATAATATTAAAAACTAATGATTTATGAAACTTAATTTTATATATATATATATATATATATATATATATATATATATATATATAAATAAAAATAATAAAAGAGAAAAGGCAAAGTCAATTAAAATAATAAATAAAAAATTATTATTAACATCCATATCATAGATAAAGTAAATTGCACTACCTAGTAAAAAAAAAAAAAATAATAAAAAAATAAATAAATAACTAAATAGATAAATAAAAATATATAAATAATAAAAAACCTACTACACCCTCAACTCCACAAAAGTAGTTTGACTCAAAGCCATTCGTCGCGCTTGAATTAACTTAACTATTGTGATATTCGCAGCTTTATTTGACTGACTGTTATTTTATAAAATATAATAATATAATTATAGTCTAGAAATATCAGCTTTTCGAAATCGAACCGCGTTGATTATCAAACACCAATCTAATCTATCCTGTTTAATTGAACTTTTAATATTTCTCACCTAAAATCTTTATAGGAGAACAAGGTTGACCCAGATATGGAGGCCACCGGGACTAGCAGCTCGCTGATGCCCTTTAACGAGGATGGGAAACGTCTGCCGCTGCACATAGAGCAACTGCCCAATGATCTATGGATCGAGATTATGACTTATTTGTCATTCAGAGACTTGCAGCAGCTGCGTTTGGTATCTTGGCGCTGTCGCGAATTGGTCAATCGACGGTATTTCACATCCAAGGGCAAGGTGATTGTTACCAAAGAGAATCTGAATGCAATGAAGGCGCACATCGAGCGTGGAGTTTCGTATTTGCGCTTTGACGATGT
Organism: Drosophila mojavensis; assembly: GCF_018153725.1. Classification (NCBI taxonomy): domain Eukaryota; kingdom Metazoa; phylum Arthropoda; class Insecta; order Diptera; family Drosophilidae; genus Drosophila; species Drosophila mojavensis. The sequence continues at coordinate 4,742,388 of NW_025318693.1, read as the reverse complement.
TGAGTTGCGTGATCTGACGCAGAGTCCCGAGCTGTCGCAGTTCTTGAAGATGGTGGGGCCGGAGGTGAAGCACATGGAGGTCCGGCATGCGCCAGTCTTTCGTAACATGGATGGCAAGCTGCCCAATTTGAAGATCTTGAAAATAGTTACCACCAGCTTCCTGGATGATGTCAACATGACCATCGATGGCATCAATATGAAGCAATTCATGCATCTGACCGGCTTCGAGTGCGATGGCGTCAGTTTGGACGCACCTCTGAAGCTATTGATGCTGTTGCAGCTGCGCCGCGTGGAGAATAAGGTGCGATTGCGTCATCTGCAATTCGAGTATCGTCGTAACAATGAGACTGCACTGCTGCAGGTGCTCTACGATCATGCGCCGACCTTGGAGTGCGTCGACCTCTTCTTCAGCTGCTCGCCGGGCATCGAAACTCTGCGCTGGTGTGCGGCCTTCAAGCGGATGCACAATCTGCGCACTCTCAAGCTCTCTGGCAATTGTCATCTCGTGCTCCTCGATGATATTCTGGACGCGATTCCCGAAACGAGCAAGCTAGAGCACCTCGATCTCACTGGCATGCTGTCGCTAACAAATGAAATGCTGCTCTGCATAGCGGACAAGTGGCACAAGACTCTGCGCTCACTCGATCTCATGTTCTGCGTGCAGCTGGACGTACGCTGTGTGTCGGCCCTGCGTAAGATGAACGGCTGCCTAGAGTCCTTGACCATGGCCTACTGCCGCGCACTGACCGGCAGGGGCCTCGTCGAGGGTCTGACCACGCAGATAAACTATACGCTGCAGGAGCTCTTCCTGGAGGATGTGTGCTTTATCGATGAGGCGTCAATGTGCACAATGCTGGAGCGTCTGCCCAACCTGCGCAAGCTCAGCCTGGACAACTGCCGCCAGGCAACCACCGATCGCACCCTATCCACCATCTTCCGCCACCAGACACTGCTGCGCCTGCTAAGGATCGACCACTGCATCAAGGTAACCGACATGGGCTTCATAGGATTTGGCAATCAGCCGGCGCCCATCAGTCGCTTGCGCGGCTTGCACGAGCTCAATGTTCGAGGCTGTCGCAATCTGACAGATCGTCTGCTTAAGCGAGCGCTACATCTGCCGGAGCTGCTGGACCTCACGCTGGACTACTGCAATCGCTTGGAGGCCAATGGCATAGCGGCGCTCAGTGTCAACTGTCCATCCCTGGAAAAGCTGTCCGTGGCTAGCTGCTCGCTGATCAATGACGATGCGGTGGGCTACATCGTTGTCAATTTGAAACGCCTGCGCAGTCTCACCATCAGCAACTGCTCGATTCTCACACTGCAGGCCTTCAAATATATTGCCAAACATGGCCGGAACCTGAGGGAATTGATTGCTTGCAGCATTGATGGACTCGACCAAGATGCAGCACAGAAGATTCTGTCGCGACAGCTGCCAGAACTGAAGCATGTGACGCTATAGCAGGAGAGGCTGGTTCACTGACTAGACGAAAATAATCCCCACGCCGGCTGGGGAACCGATGACGAGGACGAGCCGGAAATCATCGAGATTGTTATCTGAGCCAGACCTAGGCAATACGATCGAATCTACTTCTATTCATTGTCTAATCTGACTTTAGTGATTATTTTCTATATTATAATAATTACTTCCTATATTCTAATCTAATTTATTCAAATTGTTCTATGCATGTTTCCTTTTCTCATGTTTCATGTTTTTGTCTATTACATAGTAATATATATTTAAGTTTTACACAAAACATTAAAATGTGCTTCACAATGTCGTAAACTTTAGGTGAAATCATATACGTATATACAAATTCATACACTTAGAGGAAATGTTGTAATTCGCTCAACAGTTAGTTGAGATAATATTATATATACATATACAATAACTCTTGTAACTGCTATCTATGGTTCTCAACTCAACAATAGTTCAAGCCAAAAAGTCATGCTACTAACATACCTCTAAATAAATGAATCTAAACATTTCAAAAAGTCAAAATTCTTCAAGAACTATCAAATACACTGAAGCTATCTAAAACTTTTGTTATGTGATATAGCAAAGTATAATGATGATCCCAAGCAGAATTGGGAAAACTAGTCAAGTCTAGACTTACCAACTTATCGAGCTTCACTACAAGACACTTTTATTGTGAGTCATATATTATGAACAGATATACATATATACTATATATAAATATATATGTCTAAAATATATTCAAAGTGTCAAAATTATTGAGCAACATAACGATCATAAGATCAATACGATATATCGATGTATTTACTCTATATGTACAAAAATGCCGCCCATTGCGAACTTGCACCATAATCGAAAATACTTATATACATATATATCTATATAGATATACAGATATTTATCCGAATTTACATTATACAATGCCAAATACAGAATGAGGCTTTCAATACTAATTACTTGAACTTGAACTTGTGTAAAATTAGATCGACTTAAAAGATCAACGAGATATATAAAAGCCAGAGCTAAGCATTTTGTAGCTCATAACTAATATTGATTAGATTTCTTATATGGGTCGATAGCATTTATTAACAACATTTCCCTTTCCCATTAAATATACTGAGCAAGTGTATCAGATGAGCACCTGTTGCATAAAAGTACATCAATCGAGCTCGGTTAAAGCCAAACAAAGCAAAAGATTTCCCGGAAATAGCGCTCTGATTATTTAAATCCGTTGAATTTTACACAAGTTTCGGGAATATTTACGAATAGAAATAAAAACTTAAATACTTAAGGGTATTCATAGATGAAGGAAAACTAATTTTCTCAACTATCCTAGTTTAGTGATTACAATTAATTTATAATGATATTGAAAAATCATGAAAAGGTTGTTTACTGACAGCTAAAAAATCTGTGGTTTGAAAAGAAAAGAATGAAATTGATTTAAGATTGTATTGTTTTAAGATTATTTTTTTTCTTTTTTAACAGTTCCATATCATACTTAAGTGTATGATAAAACATGTGGAAGTAGAATGAAAACATTTTAAGAATACATATTTAGTAGTTTGATAGTATTTACAAAAATATTATATACATAAATATATATACTACAACTATATAATTATTGCCATGCGCAACTGAGTAGATATTTCATATGTGTTGTTAATTGCATATATTATACGATTGGTTCTTGCCAAGTATTTAATACTAACCGCATATAAACTTTTGTGTCATAACCCATGCATTGGTAAATGTCTATTGAATAGGTAACGAAGAACGAAGTTCCGGGCTCCGATCCCGGTGAAGGCTGGTTGAATACGTGTCCAGTGATTTAATGATATATTTACTGACTTCATTTGATCAAGTCTTTGTCGTTTGACATAGGGAATATATAAGTGTATTCACATTTCTCTATAATTATAATAATTTGTCTTAAGTCTTACCGAACGATTTATCACATAACATAATAAAATTGATGTTGCATCTCAATCTATTTGTCTAACTATATCAAATTGTTTGATTTCTTTTTCCTGTTACGTTTTTTGTGTTAGGTGAAAACGGAGCTGACAATTGGGAAATTGTAGTTATACTATAAGTCAACTGGAATACTTAAATCTCTGCAAGTTAACGAAACACGAGACTGGAAAGTGCCTGAGATAAAATGAATTGGACTCTAGACTTCGACTTAGAACAAAGGCTGTGGTTTAAGCATTCAATATTATTCAGATCATTATACACCGTTAATAAGAGTATAAATTAAATGTATGCAAGCAATCTTAATATGATAAATCAAATACACACGAGCTCTAAACAACACAGGCCAACAAAGCTCAGTAGCGAGGATTTTTGTTTTATAAATTTGAAACTAGGATTGTTTATAGATTAATTGGCCAAAAATTAAATACCGAAACTGAAAAGTAACTCTTGCTCCTACCACATCTCTTTGTACTCTGGTTCCCGATTCGTAAATACTGCTGGTTAGTGTAACTTTCGCTCTCTAAAATCTGTTGAACACTTTGTATATGTACATGAAATTATTGTAGTTAAGTTGCCGTATATAAGTAAACAGAGAAGCCAGATTGCAGTTAGAGATTTTAAAGCCAGCAATTGCTAAAGCTCACACAGACTCACCCCCACACACGCGCTCACACACATGTAGCTCATGACAGCCACCATTTTCATGTAGCTGTGTGTGTGGCTGTTGCTTTTCTATGTATGTGCGCAACTATTTCGAAAACAACGCACGCACTTTGACACCGCCGGGTGGGGGAGGGAGGTGGCTGGGGAAGTGGGTGTTCAGTTAGTTAAGGTGGCGCTAAACGAAATAATATAAATGAATGGGATATATGTCTATATATGTGTGTGTATCTAATATATATGATGCGGCCAACGAAAATGTCACTCGTCAGCTACGTGGAACGGAGAACAGATCTGGCACTGACAAAACGCATGGAATGAAACTTTTTGCCAGCCGTCATCGTGGGGTTTCTTATTGATGCTCTTGTTTATGTTGGCATCGGAGTGTGGGTGGGTAGCTGGCGATGTTTTTTTTTTTTTTTTTGCGACCATGAGAAATTGTGGCCAAAACACAAACAAAGCCAGGCACAGACCGAAGCACTTACAAATATGCACATGTCAACTGGCAGTGGCAGCGGCAGAGGCAACGACAGCAGCAGAAGCAGCAGCAGCGACAGCGACGCGTCGTCGTGGATAGAAATCTGAATGAAATTGTCGCCAGTGCTTATCAGATAAGTTCAGAGCGCGCTAGCGTGCGGTTCGGGTTCGGGTTTTGGTTCGCAACTCGGATACGGGCAACGGGCTTAATGCAGCTGGGCTCAATGCATTCAAGCATTGTCATATAGAGCTGCGAGCTGTAAGCTGAGAGCGGCTAACTGCGAGCTGCTTGGCCAGTTGTAATCAAATGAACGCAGTGTCCAGCGTCCAGTGCTCGGAGCAATCGCTGGGCGGGGGCATTTGGCAACGTAGCTGGATTCGATCGCGACCTCGCTGGGCCGGCTATATACTTTAGTGTCGTCTGTTGTGTGTGTGTTGCGTGTCAGTCAAGAAACGAGTTAAGTTGAGTCGAGTTGAGCGGAGATTGGCTAGCTCAAGTTCTGTGGCGCTGTTACCTTAGTCGTGACATCGAATTATAATAATTAGCATATGGGGATATATTGGCAGTTAAGCGGCTCTCCACATTCCAGCGCAAGTGGAAATTTTGAATGAATATAAACAAAAAAGCGCACAGTTGAAGGAAAATTTCGAGCAAACATGTCGCCGGCAACCGAGCCACCTGCCATCAATCAGAACGTGTCAGCAATTAGCCAACTGTTTGGGGCCCAGCGCGATCCACTGGCCATTGTCATACCCGTGACGGTGGTCTACTGCCTCATCTTCCTGACCGGCGTCGTGGGCAACATCAGCACCTGCATTGTGATCAAGAAGAATCGCTCCATGCACACGGCCACCAACTACTATCTCTTCTCGCTGGCCATATCGGACTTCATGCTGCTGCTCTCGGGTGTGCCGCAGGAGATGTACTTCATTTGGTCCAAATATCCGTATGTATTCGGCGAATTCTTCTGCATCGGCCGTGGCCTGCTGGCCGAAACATCCGCCAATGCCACTGTATTGACCATCACAGCTTTCACCGTGGAGCGCTACATGGCCATTTGCCATCCGTTCCTCGGCCAGGCCATGAGCAAGCTGAGCCGCGCCATCCGCATCATAATTCTCATCTGGCTGCTGGCCGTGCTGACGGCCATACCGCAGGCGGCCCAGTTCGGCATCAACAACTACGGCGGCATCGACAAGTGCGTGGTGGTGCGCGTGATAGTGCAGCACTCGTTCCAGCTGTCCACAATCATCTTCTTTTTCGCACCCATGTCCATCATCTTGGTGCTGTACCTGGGCATTGGCCTGCATCTCTACCGATCGAGTGTCATTGGCGGCGGGGGCGGAGGCAGCGGCGGCGGCGGGGGTTCTTCAGCCGGCTTTGGCTACAGCGGCGTGCGGGTCCAGAAGCAGCAAATGAAGGCGGTGCAAAGTGATACGGTACTCTACCGCTATGCCGGCTCCAGCTCGACTTTGGCGAACAGTGCGGGGCCGCAGCTGAGTTCTGTGCGAGGGCGACTGAATCATTATGGCACGCGCCGAGTGCTGCGGATGCTGGGTGAGTGTGGTTCGGCATTGATGACAGCCAATTATGTAGAATGGCCGCAGGCTGTGAGCCCAATAACCAATTTCTGGCTATATTTGCCTGCACCGAGCGGGGGCAGAGGGCAGAGGGCAGAGGGCACACGATGAGCACGTTTAATCAGCCATTCACTGGCCAATTTATAGCGTCTGTCATTTGACATGCTCGACATTTATGAGTCGCGCGCGTTTATTGGGCCCCGAAAAAAAAAAAAAAACAAACAGAGTATAGATGATATTAGCTGATGACAGTTGTCATAGCGTTTATGAATATAAATACACATACAATTGTTCGGTTTATCTATTCGTTTCGCAGTTGCCGTCGTCATCTGTTTCTTTCTGTGCTGGGCACCATTTCACGCGCAGCGTCTGATTGCCATTTACGCGCCAGCGCGGGGCGCCCAGCTCCATGATCAGCATGAGCTCCTCTACACGGTGATGACATATATTTCGGGTGTGCTCTACTATCTGTCCACTTGCATCAATCCGCTGCTCTACAATCTGATGAGCAACAAGTTCCGCGAGGCCTTCAAAGTGAGTGTCCACTCTTGTGCTCTTTATATGTTATATCTTGTATATATAAATTTGTTTATTCTTGGCTTGATCTGCTGCAGGCTGTGCTGCTGGGCAAGAAGTACTCGAAGGGCTCGTTGAATTCACGCCATCAGCCGGAGTCGCGTCGATTGCGGCGCACAACAACCCTCAACTCGTCGTCGCAGACGCAACGAGATTCCACTGAGTCGAAGCACACGCTAATGCAGGTCTGTAACACTGATCGTATGAGTAATATTACTTAAAATTACGCAATACAACATCAATTGTTTATATGATTTCCTCTCTCCTCATCTCACTCTTCTCTCTCTATCTCTCTCTCTCTTTCTGTTTATTTCTTTTCTCTCTCTCCCTTTCTCCCTCTCTCTCTCTCTTACCCCCTCTCTCGCTCACTCTGTCGCTTTAGATAGCTCTAAATGAACGCCCGCTGCCGGCAAGGTCGCAACTAGCTTCGTAATTTGCAATGCACAATGCACTGCTAATTATAGTGAATTCATTTATCGATATTCATATATCGTTTTTCTGTTTACTTCTAGTGTTAACTTATTGTAATTTATAATTTTTTGCTCCCCCTATGTAAGTCACTTTAGTTTTTATATAAATTCTAAGCTAATTTGTTTACCAACAGCTACCAAAGCGTTTAGTACAAGTTCTAGTTTGTTTCTCATTTAGAGTTTATTTCTTACTTTAAAAATATGTCAGTTGAAAAATGTATTAATATAATTCGCATTTAATATAATTTGAAGGTTCAGACAACGCTGCAAGTATTTTTATTTATTTAAATAAAAAATAAAAGCTAAGTAATTGCAACATGCTGGACTAACTAGTCGTTATTCTTATATATATTATCTGTAGTAAGAAGAAAATAAATTAAAAAAAAATAAATAAATAAATAAATAAAAGAGACTATATAAATGTAATTCATTTCACAAGTGAATCCGATGTATTTTGGCGTATTTCTAAGCATACAAGAATGCACTGTATTATGTACTGTATTATTGTAAAACTATATTATATTAAACATTAGTTTAAAGTTATATAAACAATACTGTAAACGAAGTACTATGCTAATCAGTTTCCACAATATACATATATATATATAGCAATTTATACGCATGTTACATATATGTATGCATAGCTCTATTATTCAGAAAAAAATTGACATATATACATATAAATGAGAAATTATTAAAATATTATTATACAAAAATATATCTTTAAATCAAATTGAAATTGCAAATCTTTTTACATTTTTAAGTCTTATAGCTTAATAAAAGTTTTGCCAAACTTTAGCTGAGCTGTGTCAATAGCTCAAGCTGTCATTTTTTATTGACAAATGAGCTGAGGGCAAAATGAAAATATCGCACTTTTCTTCTACCGGAAAGTAAACAATGTCAATGCTGAAGGAGAGTTTAATTGATGATGATGATGACAAAGCTTTAAGAAGTGCACGCATTGAAGTGTATTTATATTTGGTGTGAATGGAAAAAACACACAATAAAAAAATAAATAAGTAGCAAAGTTAATTATTTTTTGTAGGGTTTCGTTAATTTGCCGATTTTTGTTGGGCTAGAGTTGGAGAAAAAATATTTATTTTCTATTCGTTATATCGCAATGCGCGTAAACAAAATTTGTTATTATCGATTTGGTTTGCAGACAAATGAAAATGAAAATGAAATGAAAATGCGCTCGGTGTTTGCATAAATAAGTAATATGTTAATCAGGTCCCACACACCGTGCACTGCGATTATAATCAGCTCAGGGTCACGGGCTGCAAACGCAGGCGACTGTCAACGTGGCGAATGCGTAATATCGCTCACCCACTCAAAGGTGCATTTCTTATGAAAATGCAATCAAGCAAATGGACTAGCCACATATCATTGTGATTGTCTCCCATCCCGTCATCGACTTCTGCATTCTATTCACTGACGTATTCACAGCCAATTACGTCATGATTTGGCTGCAATTAGAGTTATCCCAGGTGCATAAACATAAATCTATAAGCCAGAGCAAATTGTATTGCTTACGATAGCATGGATGATATATGAATACTCTTATGTATTTTCTTATATTTGCAAAATTCGTATCTTCTATATATTCCGTTACTGAAATCAACAAAACTCTCCTTCATAATTAAGCTAATTGAGCTAAGCTTCATTATTTATTTATTATATATACCAAAAGCACGCTCACAATATAATAAATACTAAATACTTTGTGGAGTATTGAAAAAATATATTTTTGTTTGTTGATAAAATAATAAACATAATTATATGACACATATTGATTTGGCTTTAATTTTTTGTAAATATCTGGTAAGTTACTACAAGAAGTTTTATATATTATAGCATTTTTATTCCAAATATTTTGAGATCCATTATTTACCGAGACTGACTTAGAGTAATTAATAAAGTATTTATCTTTATTTATGGTATTGTGCAAAAATTGTAAATCTTCAATCTGAAGAAGTTTATTTGTACTTTACAGCTTTATATGTATATCTGCAAAAAAATAAAACTTCTTCATTCATAATTAAGCTATTTAGTGTATATCAAAAATGTGCTAAGTAAAACAATTACAGATTTATCAATAATTATGATTCAAATGATAATTTCTTATTTGCAATAACTTTAACTCTCCTTAAAAAAAAAAAAATATATATATATATATATGTTGTTTTTAAAGATAGAACTAAATACAGATTGAATTCGTGTATGTAAATAAGCTGAGAGTCTTGCATATTTACAAATAAAAAAAAATCAGGAAAGTTATCCATGTAAACGCCACAAACTTCAAGCGATAGTTAATATACCCATTAAACACTTTCGTTGACATATCATTCGTGTACGTCACATTGAACTAACAAATACTTTCGAGCCAATAGAAAAAAAGAGCAAATGATCCACACACTCACACACACTTATATCTATGTAGATAGACACACCCACTGATACACGGGCCGCCCGCAAAATGACGTAGAGAGTGTGAAATTTTGTGATTTACGAGCAATTCGGGAAACAAAAAAGCGAAATTCTGGCAAAAAGTTGTCAGCAATAACAGTTAGAAGTACAAAAAGCACCGATTTCATCCCAATCATTTAGTCGGGAAGTCAAAGAAGAAACACACACACACACACACACATACGTGTACGTAAGGGCATTTTCGCGCGCATTCACACAAACATGGTTGTTAGTGCGCAGTAGCGCCAACAGGTGGCGCTGACGCATGCAGCGTGGGAATTTCATGAAAACAACGCGCAAATACCATGAAAATATTTCAGACAACTACGAATTATGTGTAAGCACATACAAGCTCACACATACATACACACACACACACACACACACACACATAACAGGAAAGTTCTTATACTAGTTTCACACATAATTCAATTGCGCGTAACTGAAGTTTGTTGCAACACAATTACACTGAACGCTAAAAGGGACACGAGCATTTTTTAGGGTGAACCAAAATCATAGTAGGCTAAACAAATTTTGAAACTGAACAGGCCATGTAATTGAAATGCTCCTTACCTCCCGTATAACTCGTATAGCTCAGTCTGTTTATAGCACTCGACGTGAACGGCTGAAAAAAAAATTATAAAAAAATAAAAAAAATTATTTAAAAAAAACCTGAGGTAAAAGTTTTAGCAAAAATAGTGACAAATATTTTATTATAATTTTTTTCTTTTTTTTTTTTTCTTTTTGAGGAAAAATTCGTTTTTGGTTTTCAATTTTTTGCTTTTTCTTTTTTTTTTCTGGCCCTGCAAAAGTATGGCTAACGTTATCAAGAAGGTTGTGCCAATGCTGGACCGCATTTTAATACTGCGCGCCGAGGTAAAGACCACTACAGCAGGAGGCATCTTGCTGCCAGAGGACTCTGTGCCCAAGGAGATGCAGGGTGTCGTCGTAGCTGTGGGACCCGGAGCACGTAACCCCGTTGGTGCTGGACACTTGCCGGTGGGCGTCAAGGAGGGCGACCGTGTGCTCTTGCCGAAATATGGCGGCACCAAGGTGGACATGGATGATAAGCGCGAATACGTGCTATTCCGCGAAAGCGACATCTTGGCCAAGCTGGAATAAGCCAAAAAACATACACTGCATCGACTATCGGCCTATTTTACATGAAACAACGCACACTTAGACAGATCGGGGACTTATAACACAGTTTAGATATAATTCACACAGCCCACACTGCGTTCGAAACTAAATGATTGATGAAATGTTGTATTTGGTAGCTAAACACTTGAATAATAATACTACACTTAATAATACAGGAGCACAGGTACATCACAGGCGACTTACACAGCTATTTTAGGATGTGACAATAAACAATTGTTCAGATTGCGTTTTTTCTTTAAAGAGCATTAAAATGAAAGCTTTTCCTTTTGGTCGGGCTCGAGCACGCGGTCTAACCCCTATGTCCCCCATATCAGCCTGTTGCTGGTCCTCGCAACGTAACGGAACGGAACGCAACGCTCATTGGCGGCGTTGCGTCGGTCGTGCGTTGGCGGCGTTGCCATCGTCGTCCTTCGTCTGGCCCAGCTGCTTCGTGTGTGGACGCTCGCATTGGCTGTCGTTATCTCATTGCCGTAACGGCTCTCTGTTGTATATATTGTGCACGGGTCGAGCTATAAAAGGCGCACGTCTAACGCATTTTGCTGCCAATTCGAAAAGTGTTTCGAGCACACGCATTCCAGTTTACATCTGCATCACAGAACACCTACACAGCGCAACTGTTGCACAAAGTTTTTTATCGCCAGTGCATTAAAAGTGAAGTTGAAAGCGGGCCACAGTTGATATCTTACAAATTCCCTTTGCCAGTTTAAAACGTGCTCACTTCGATCTGAAAATGTGCTGCCAGAAATTTAGTTGGACTATCTTTGTATTTCTGGTCCTCTTTACGCTTGTGACAGGTAAAGTACAAAAAAAAAAGTTCCATAGGAAATCCCAAATAAGTATTGACACACACTTTGTATAGTATTTATATCGTAATTTGTTTTTCTATTTCAAATCAAAGCCTTTTTGAATTTACCACAAATACATTTTTGAAAGTAGGAAAGAAAATGTAGCCCAAATTATGAACATGTATATATAAAAGAATATATTCGAAATTTATATTTGTTATATAAATCAAAGAAAAATCAATTAACAAATGTATTTTATTCATTAATATTCACAAACAATTTTTTGTTTCATTTTGAATTTACATAACTAGTTTAATCAAAAAACATATTTTTCTTCCTGGGTAATTTTATATATATAACGTTATAGAAACATATTCAGATATTTTGAATTGTTCGAACTTTTCAGAAATTTTCAGCTTTTTTTTTTTTTTTAATTTAATATATGTAGTCATATATTATAATTCATATAAAGTTTGAAATATTTTTTCATGAAATATAATATATATTAATATTTAAATAATATATGTATATATAGAACATACGTTAATTATTAATATATATTATATTTCATGGAAAATAATATAAATATAATAAACTTATTAATAATTAATATATTAATATACATTATATTTTCTATTCATTTTGAAGCATTTCTGCATTATCTTTTTGCTGATAGTAAAACTAGTAAAGCTAATAAATTCATAAATCTAAACTAAGCTAAAGTCATTGGGGTTGGATCAAATGATTTATTTGAAGTCAAAAATATATGCCTATCGAATAGTTAAAAATTCTTAATCAATGCAATTTTATAGCTAGCCAAAAACGGATCAGCCTAAAAGTATGCTATAAAAATGCACTTGCATCTTTTGTGGCTTGTCCTCTGAGTTTTACCGTTGCTCTTAATAAACCCGCTTATTAATTAATTATAGAACTGTCTGATGAAATTGCAAGCTTTAATTAAATCAATTATTTAAAAAAAAATCCACTATACAGTTGAGTTATAGAGGTTAGTGCTGGCTGCATAGCTAGCGTGAGTTTTAATGACGCTTGCCCTAATTGTTATCGGCTACCTCCACTCTATGTAGGTCAGCAAAGAGAAGGAGGGGGAAACTAGAAATTATCTTTAAATATCAGCAAGTTTTGTGCAATAGAATTATATTGATCATAATGCATAATGGATCATAATTTCAATTATATCAGAATTTAGCATTGTTCGACTCAAGAGGCGGATTATCATTACACCATTGCATTTTAGTAAAACCTGTACGTAGTACATATTTAATAACAGCAACATGACAAAACTAGCGCTGACCATGCGTCATTGGAAAAGCCTTCTTAGAATTTCCCACAATAATATGTGGTGTCGGCCATAAAAGCAAGAACCACCAACTACCTGATTAACACATATTGCTGTTAATATTATGTTGTTCTTGTTCTTCCATTCCCCTTTTTTTTTTTGTTTTTGTTGCTTTTTTTTTGCAAATTGTAATGCGCATTATCTATTTTATGCACATTTTCCCGTTGCTCTTTGATCAAGTTGTGCCACGCCCATTAGTTGGCACGCCCATCAGGCATATTTGCTATAATTTTTCGTTACGTCGCGACGCGTCGCGGCGTCAACTGCGTCGATTGTCACACGGCAACGGTATACAAAATGCCTGCAAATGCCCCAGCGATTTTAATTGCAGTCGTAAATTAATCCAAATTGCGTGCCAAATAACAGCAACAACAACAACAACAACAACAGCAATAGGAGCAGCAATAGCAATAGCTTCAGCTCCACTTTCAGGTGACGAAGCACAAAAAAAAAAAAAAGAGTCGTGTGAACCACTCAAGCTGTGCCACCGCCTGCAGCCCACTGCAGTTGTGGTTGCTTGCGGCTTAATACGGACCATGCTTATCCTCAGCTCTATGGTGTCCACAATTTAGATTGCAGCCCTTGTGTCGGCACTGGCCTTTGAACTGAGTCTCAGATAATGGAAAACTAGCTGGGTTGGCCTAGGTTCAGGATGACAGATTAGGCGAGCGATTAGCGCAGGCATTTCCATCATATGGGAAAGGCATTTACTATTGCCCATGTGTCTGGAGGGACTAGAGACTATGCAATATTCTATTTTTGAGTTCTTTAGATGTAAGCTTACTCTTATCAGCTCATAGATCTATATTGGGCAATTAGAAGTGGCTCTAAATAGAGTGGAGAATGCGATAAATTCAAGAACTTTTCATTTGCTTAACTGATTAATCGTCTAAGCAATTTAACCATTACTTTTCATATTAATATTCGCCTACTCATTTCCACAAAAAAAAAAAAAAAAAAAAAAAAAAAAACCACTAATTACATTTATAGTTACGGGAATAAAATACATAGTACTTATAATTTGTAAAATTCAAATTTTACCTAAAGCCAAATCACACCTGAAGCAATTCATTCAACAGGTTGGCTTATGAGACAGCTTAGAATATTTATATTCTTTTAACTGCCTCGTAAGAGGTGATTCCCCTGTCAAAAATGACAATTTTATGTCCGCATTTACTTCGGGACACTTAAAAATAGCTTTATTACCCAATGGCGTAACACTTTTAATTTAGACGTGCGACTTTTGTGTGGCTATTAAAAGGAAGGAATTGGCTTTAGTCGGAATGAAGAGGGTCGATGGCAACGCCAACGTCAACAGCAACTGGACACAGTGCATCAGTCAAGTGGCTGGGCACGTTAATTAGGCGCTTAGAAGGGTCCTCTTTGGCCATTTAATGACAGCCTTTCGATTGAGCGCCGACGCGTCATCCAAATCCCTGAGTGGGGGCTATCTCTATAGCGCGGTTGGCCACAATTAATCCATGGCTTAAGTAATTGACAAATGATTACACATCGGACATATGGCGGCGACAACGGGCGTTGGCAACAGCTAAATAGGGCTTCATAGATAGAGTCATCCAACGGCTCATGGCACATGGCTCATGGCATGATAGACGGCTCTGTTTGGACAGTCAAAGTTGATTTTTCCGTTATCAATGTGCCTGGCACTGGCCAGGAGGAGATTACGCAAAGGACACTTACGAAGGGGCGGCCCAGCTGCGTCGTTTTGTTGCCAGGAAATGCTGCTCCGGCGGCTCCTGGTGCTGCTGCTGCCGGTGCTGCTGCTGTTGCTTCTTGAATGGATTGCGTAAACTTATCCAAGTGTCGCAGCTGCTCTTATGTTGACTCTTTGACGCCTCATTGTGTGACATGTGAGCCAAGCCAAAGTCCTTTGTGTGGACATGTCGACGTGGCTATCCATTTGTGCGATTAGTTTTTGGCCACACAATGAACTGCAGCATCAAGGACAGTGCATAATAGTCCTTCCCCTATCTACGTTGAGCTGCATAACAGCTCCTCACACTCCAGCCCTCTCTCTTCCTCCCTCTATCTCTCTCTGTCTCTGTCTCACTCTGCATCTAGTTTTAGCACTTCTCCAGCCAGCTGAGAGCTGCTTTCAACAACACATTACACAGGTGCCATATCATACGACTTTGTAATGGACTAAATTTATCACAGGTCGCGGCATTATATAACACTTCCATGGCAACCATAATGGAGTACTACTGTACTGCGGCGAGGCGCACACACAATACTCTTAAAGAGTTCTCTAGTTAGCTTTGTCTGATTTGATATACGACTATTCACGTATCATGTGCTGAGATTGATATGAGTATTATGAAATTTGCATAGATATATCAATCAATCAAATTTATAATATGAATATTTATATATATCATATCTGATAAAAGGCATTTGTAATGCTTGAATTTTACAATGTCAGTCCTAGAGCTATTAATCTATATAGAACCCAGCCAAGTGGGGTAGTAAATAGCCTTCAAGCATATACGTACAGCTATCGACAAATATATCTATACCTCTCAAGCATTTGCCTTTTTGGACTTTTGAATGACAATGCTTATACCCAAAATTAATTATATTATTTATAATTTATGCCCTAAAATATATTTATAAGTAAAACCAATTCTAATTGAATAATTGAACAAGAAAGTAAATATTTAAAAAAATTTCAAAATAATTGTTTGTTGAGCACTGTGCACACCATATATTGCCAGATTCATGTTTTACATTAAAATACTCTGCCTAAAGGGCAAATACATTAAAAATGTATGTAAACCAGGAAACCGCAGCAGCCGCCATAACTTCTTGGCAATTCTTAACTTTTTAAGTCAGCTGCCACGCCCACACAGCCACGCCTAGACTCCATGTACCGCTGTGATCAGTGCAGCGCAGCGGGGCAGTTCGTGGAGGCCAGTTCGTGGCGCTCTGTCATAATTTACTCCTTTGCATAGCTTAACTCTTCAGTGGCTTGCCGGAATGATGATGATTTATTAAGTCCACATTATTTTGCTTTCCCTGTTGCTTGCAGGCTCCTGTTTGGAATTTGGACACTCGTGCTGGGGCGGTAAGTTGTAAACTGACATTATGTGGCATCATCCTATATCTCTCTCCCTCTCGCTCTCTCTGATTGGCATAGCTCACGGCAAGCGTTCGGGCAACAGGGCAGCAATTGCAGCTAAGCAGGTGAGTTCCCCATTGCGATGATTTGACAAAGGTTGAGCCACATCATAAAGCACCATTATCGAGCTAATCTTATCCGGCAGCATTTAGCTTCAGCTGGATTTATAGCTAAATAACCCAGTTGAAATGCCGCAATTTGACTGCGTGTCAATTGATATATTAATTGGGACAGGAAATGTTTTTTTTTTTTTTTTTTTTTTTTTTTTATGGTGTCGCGGCTCTTAGCTAAAATAATTAGCGACAACCAAAATTAATTACAATTATTAAATATAGACATTTCTGTTAATAAATTATGAACTATACAACTATAAAAACTTTTTAACATATTTAGCTTTATATATATTTAGCTATTAATTATATGCTAGAATTCATATTCGACTCTTAAGTCTTTGTTCTGAGCTGTGTTTCAAAGTTTTATTGCTTTATTTAATATATTTAATGGAATTTTTGCATTAACTTATTCACTTGAATATTACTCTGAAATATTTGCTTAGCACATTTAAAACTTGTTTCTAACCCCAATTCAAATTAAATGGGATTTGGCTTAAATGCATTTTGCTGACAGAAGAACAAGTCAACGATCCCATTATTATTTATTTGCTTATATGTAAATATTTTTGGATCTGCCTAAGTAACCCATTCGACAGAGCCGCTTGTTTACCTCTAACTCAGCATCCATAAGAGCTAGGGACGTGAAATCTTAGACTTTGTCTCTTCTTTTTTAAACAATCAATTGAACTTTCAGTTTCAGCTCAGCAATTTGAATCGAACTCAGTTATTTGAGCCTATCTCTCACTTTTGCTATTGACTATTGACATACTCAAACTATTCCAATATTTACTCCTCGTTTGCTAAATTCGAAAGTCTTGTTTGACTAGCCTTTAACTTTGGTTGGTTTAGGGTAAAAGAACACAAGAGAGCTTAGGATATCTGGTTTTTATAATAATATCGTAACATATAGATATATGGAGATCATTTGCCTTACCTCTTATATACCTTTGTCATAATTAGCTTGCAATATTATTCAGTATATAATAATAACCAATCCAAGCAACTGATGGCATCCAAATAACAATAGAACCCCATATCTTTTATCTTGTCTGTCACTCGTTGCAAAACTATATCTAATTTCTTCTTCTTTTCCTCCATTCGTCCGTAGCCAACACCTCTGGTCGACAGCCTGGCTGAGCAGCTCTTCAACAACAATATGAATGCTATTGACGATGACAGTAACAACAATAATAATAACAACAACAACAATGACAACAATAACATGAAGAACTACAACTTGCCCCAAGCTGCGTCCGCTTTGACGCCCTCAGCGAGCGAATCGAGCGCGGCCGAACGCAATCGAGATGTGAACGAGGCAAAATGGAGGCAGCTGCTGCGGCAGCATCGCTTGCAGCTGCGCCAGATGCAGCGCCAGTTCGATGCCAGCGATGCAGCCGAGAGCTGGCGCAAGTTGCAGCAAGCATTGGCCGAGGCAGAGCAGCAGCAGCAACAACAGCAGCAGCAAATGTTGCCGGTTGCCGACTTTTTTGAACTTGCAAAGTGAACGTTGACCGAATAATGAGAAAAACATGTATACGAGGCACAGATACACACACACACACAGACACACACACACACTCACACACAGAGACAGACAGCCACACGCATAAACAAATTGAGCTGAAGTTAAGCAAAAACAATTAAACGATATTTATTCCATCAGATAAGTGATCTTTGCATGCTGCGCCCCAATTAAAAAATTTAAAAATAAAAAAAAAAAAATTAAAAAAACAGCAACAACAAAATGGCAAATAAAAAGTTTTCGATCACAACTTTGGGATTTCTGCACGCGAATCGCGTATACGACACGTCGGCCAGCTAGCAAGAGCTAAGCGTTAAATGCGAATGATCTATTGTATTATTAAGCAACATTAAATGTAAATGATAGAAACATTTTAAGCTTTTGTTTTCAATTACTTATACTTTCAATAACAATATCAATATTATTATTATAACCACATTATATGCATATTTCTTGTTTTCTTCCCTCTCTGCGCTTTGCGAGCACAATATTGCGCCATTGGCTGGATGCCGCAATATTGCCTAGATCAATTAATCAAATATTTTTGAATATATATCAAATATACGAATTCCAAATTCAGAATTCAAATTCATAATCAATTTAAATTGTACTTAACCGAAAGTAAAGTAACTATTATTCTATACATACAACACGTTTTAATAGTAACAAATAAAGCTTATGAACTAAAGTGCAAAGCAATCTGATCTCCGTCTAAGCCTTGATTTTGGCGGGTATCTGGAAGCAGGCGGCATCGCCCTCCTTGTCGCCGAGGCCCCAATGGATCTCCAGACTGACCGTCGGATAGACGGGCAGTATCTTGAAGCTGTTCTTGTACGTATACGTCTCGCCGGCCTTCAGCGGGCAGCCCACCTTGTTCTCGCCCGAAGCGTCGTAGATGTGCGGGCAGGCGCTGGTGCCATAGTAGCCGGGGAAGGGCAGCGGCACATCCAGGATGATGCCCTGTATATCGGAGGTGAGCTCGGCAAAGTCACGCTCCGGCTTGATCTTCATCGTGATGCTGGCCTCGGAGTTGCGCTTCAGAATGCACTTGTTCTTGGGACAGTTCGATATGGTGACCTCATCGGGGCCCAGAGCACGTGCTTTGGCTAGTTGAAGAGGTGAAGCAATTTAGCTTGTTTAGGTGTGTGTGTCTGTGTGTGTGTGGGCGTGGTCGTTGTGATTCTACTCACATTTCGGGCATGGCCTCACATCGGTGGCAGCGGCAAAGCCAATCACTGCGGCGCCCAATAAAATCAATGCAGAGTTGAACCTCATTTTGCCAAAGTGTGAAGAAACTATTTGATTAAAATAAGAGAGATTGTTCTTCCTTTAGTAAACGAGTGCGAGTGTGCGACGTGCTCGGCTGAGTGATTGATGTGCAACTACTGCTTCGAGTCTGGCCAAAAGCTTGGCTCAGCAAAAACTAAATAAACAAAAGTCCAACTCAAACCGGTTCGATGTTTGCGCTACTCACGAAAGATCGACCTTGACTTGAGCTTTAAAAACTGTGCAATTGAGCTGACGCCGAGTGGAAGCTGCGGTGAAATGTGCAAGTATCTGTGAGTTACAGCAATGCCACTGCAGTAAAGTAGCCGAAATTTAAGTTTAAGTTTAGGTCAAAGATATTTCGATAGCAGTAAGACAAAAAAAAAAAAAAAAAAAAAAAAAAAAACCAAACCAAAAATTGCAATTCTATAAATAATACTTGATGAGATATGTGCTCAACAAAAAGTATCTTAAAGATACTCTAAAATAAATATTTGCATAAATATTAAATATACAAATTTATAAATGGCAGACTTTGCGAATGAAATTAACAGACCTTAAAACTCAGCTGTAAATGTTGAAAGTATCTTGAAGATATTCTAATGACACTATCGTCAAATAGGTACTTAGTTGAAATTTGTTTAATGTCTATAATGACAAAGCTAAATAAAAACATTGTCATTATAAGTAAACAACAATTTGCATAGTACAAAATAATTATTAATATTAATATTAATATCCTACGAATTCGATAACAACTTGAAATTGAAATGATATTATCTGAGATATAATTTTCAATTTTTTTAATTTAAGCACTTGAATAAGTAATATTCACATTTCAAATTTTTAGCAAGTTAAGAAATTACAAATTAATTTTGAGCACTGCTATATTTCAACACTCAAACTATGCAAATATATATAGATATATATCCAAGGTCGACCGAATATCCATATATATTTATATAACTGACGAGCAACAACAAATTACACTGGCTTAATATACAGTTTCGATACTGTTACAGTTACACACTCGGCTCACATTTAGCATTTAGTTAATCTTTTTAAATTAAGTAATTTCAGCTCGTTAAGTAAACTTTAAATTACACTTACAATCAAATTAGATTTTTCTGTATTTTGTTTTTGCTTTTTGCCTTGGCTTGTCAGCTAATTAGTTTTGGACAGTTTATTTCAAGCTGTCCGCGCAACTGCTGAGCGACAACTGAGCGAGTGTCGCGGCGGACAGATACTATATACAGAGATACATATAGCTGAGGCCAGTTGGGGCAGATCGTATCGATTGTTCGTTGTCTGCCGTCTGACTAATCGGCCGATCTGCCGTCTATCTGGTGGGCCTGCCTGGCATGCCAAGCAGAGCCGGAGACTCTGGAGACGCAATTTGAGCAATTGATCGCTTAGTGCTTATTGTGGCTAGCATGCGTGCCTGGATTGGTCACTAAGTGGGGGCATCCGTGACGTTCTAGTGTCGGCTTGATTAGCTCATTGTGAGCACTGACTGGAGCTACACTTGACTTGGCATGGCTTGGGTCTTGTTTGGCGACTGTCCACTGTAGCCATTTGTGTGTATCTGTTAGATGCGTTAATTTGCACTCGACAAACAGAAACGGCGAACAGCAGAGCTCATATCACACTCACTATTACAGTGCAACTCAAGTAAGTACTTCCCTAAAGCCTATTAAGGTTCGCACACAACTGGGAAGTGCTAATGGCTGACCATGGTCAATGCCCAAGTTGTTCAGCTGAACTCTCGACTGATCAAAAAAAATAAATAAATAAATAAATAAACTAACTAAATAAAATAGCTAAAGTTTGAGTGTTGTAATCTGTAGTTAGTCTATTAGAAAGTCCTCATAAATATCATATACTAAGCAAAGTCTCCTCATAGCATCTCTTAGATTTCACATGCGTCCCAATTAAGGAAATCAATCAAATTTTTATAGTTGGCTAAAAGCACTTTAAATGTAAATTCAAATACTAAAAACCTAAACAAGCTTTTTATACCAGCTCGCAGTGGGAGCAGAGTATATTGGTTTTGTCTCTTGCGTTACACACGAGCGCTGTATACAGAGCTAAGATATATTTATTACAATTAGTTAACCTCTTTCAAATCATTTTCATTAGTTCTGGTAGTAATATTATAATTGTAAAAGAAAGTTTCAGGGATTGAAGGGCTTACGTGTCAAGCTGAAGAATATGCATCTATATATATATATTGGCACGTGAACAAGTATAATGCAATCAGTTACGCCCGATCGCCAAGCCTTTATTTATTGTTACTGCAAACACCTTTCAGTTCGTTGAGTGCCCCATCAAAAATTACTCTGGCCCTTTACTCTCCTGGTTTTAGACAAGCTTTTTTGATGTTTTCAAGAGATATTTTTTTTTTTATTATACACTCGCTGAGGGCATTTTTAATTCGGCATCAAGTTCAGCCTTGCAAAATTCGAATTGAATAATAATAATTTAGATTTTATGTGCATGCATATAAAGCTTAAACAATAACGAATTATTAAGTTAATGTCACAAGCTATTTATAAAATATGCCAAAATTTATTTGAATAATATTTTTCATAATATTTTTTATTTTGTTCGAACTAATTTTATTTGATTATTTTTATTATTTAAATTATAAATTAAATTAGTAAATATCAGTTAAGCTGCTCACTAATAAAGTTCTTTAACTTTCTACTCCTGCAACAAAATTGTTTTAAAAAACTGTTTGTCTTCCACTTTAAATCATCTCAATTTGCACAAATAAAAAATAGAGTAAAATAAAATAACATAAAATAAATAAATAAAAAATAAATAAATAAAATAAAGTAAATAAATAAAATTTTAAAAAATTAATAATTAAAAAACTACATTTTCAGCTACACTTGCTTTTGAAAAATAAAATTAGGTTTTGATTTCTTAATTCTAAATTAAATCACATATCAATTGAAATGTTGAAGCATGTCTGTAAAACTTTTATTTAAAAACAAAAATGCTTCCCCCAATTATTTTTAAAATATGTTGCTCTTCAGTTTTTTTTTTTTATATTGTTTCTTTATGTTAATTTAATTAATACTCTCTGTTTACGTTTAGGTTAAACAATAATAGTTTAATGAATTGAGGTAAGAATTTTAAATCAGTTTTGCTCTAGATATTTTCCACTCAGCTTTCAGTTCTCTAAAAAACAACTTTCTCTCTCTTAACTCGTTTTCAGAATTTTACAATCCAAATAATTTAATACATATTTCTAAAATACCATTTTCCATTTCCTAATTGCTCTCCAGTGTGCCTTAAAGGGCGATAACAAATGTATTAAGATAGTAAAACTGTTGTATGACTCAAAACTGAGGATGATTATTATGCAGCGCATGTCATTTAGATTGAATTGAATTACTTTAAGCTTAACTTGAAGTCAGGAAGCTTCAGGCAGGGGCTTCGGGGCGTGACTATGACGACGTTGACGTCGTGCACAACTTGTGAATGCGAGCAGACAGAAGCAGCTGATCGAGCATTTGCATTTAGAAAGTGAGCTCAACTCAGCTCAGCTCAACTTTGCTCTGCTCTGATCAGCTCGGCTCGGTTTGGTTCGGTTCTGTTCGAGTCACAGAGGAAAAGCGAATAAAATTTTCAATACTCACTCTGGCAGCGTGCTTCGGCTTCGGGCGACTGCTGCGATCACAGTTTGAGATGCAACTGAAAAGCCAAAGCTGAAAGCGAAATCATTGAGAGTTTCACAGACACAGACAGACAGACAGACAGACAGACTGAACGATGTCTATGGGCTCTGTGCAATCAGCTACCATTGAAAGTGGATAAAGAGGGTATATCGTTTACAGGCCAATCTACGCAACAGGCAGAAGAAGACAATGCCCATCTGTCAGATCAATCAATAAATTAATAAATCAATTAAGTAAATTTTAAATATTTATATGAATTTATATCATTTATATAAATTTGTTATAGCACACATTTGGTAAGAAAATACATTTTAAAATATATACAGTAAAAATTTATTAAAAATATATATTTTTATATAGCATATATATATGCAAAATTCACTGAATGAACTTTGTCTGATGTTGATTATTGTTTGCCTACCAAAGTGCAAGAATGGAGGGTATAGTCTAGTCGTGTACTCCCTGCTAGCGCTCTCCTACTTGTTTTGCTGCTGTTGTAGTTGATGAAAAGCGACTGAGCCGGTTTAACCGAAGTTGTTTTTGTCGCCGTTTTACACACTTTACACAATATTTTCCTTGTTATCGCTATACCCTGTAAACATTTAGTTTGTAAAAGGTGTATGCACACATAGAGAATATTGTTAACATTTGCTAACTGAAATTTACTCATTTATGCTAGTCAAATTATTCTAGTCAAAAGATTGTAGTTCAGTTGTAATATTTTTACACAGGGTATATCATAGCTGATCATTACGTTTTCTGCGCAGGCTACGCAGGTCACAGAATTGAATATATCCGGTCTTTTGTCACATATTAAGCACTTCACTCACAATTGCAAAAGCAACAGTCTATTGTGTGAGTGTGCGTGCGGTCATTGCACAGACAAAAAAACTTATTTAGTATAAGCGACTTAATGTCTAAATATAACTGATTTAGAATTTAAGCATTTTGTAAAACTTAACAAGAAATTAATTTCGAAGGGAATCTAAGTTGCTGTACATTTTCTTAGTACTGTTTTATGTAAATTTATTGAGATAAATTTTTTATAATTTTACTTGAATATAATCAATATATCTTATAACTTATTTTATAGGAACCTTTTGCCAATCGCTCCAATTGGAAATATCACTGCGCCGTTGCACTCCACTAAGCAGTGCAACTGATTTCAAGCAGTGCACTTGCGCTCACGTTGCTCCATTTTGCGTTAACGTCAAGAGTCGCTTTAATACTACAATATATTTTGCAAACAGTATGTTTTTATAAATCAATAAAATAAAACACAAGCTCAGCGTAAGTTTGGCTCTCAACTACGTTGAGTATTTAGTGAATTGAATTATTATTTTGCAACTGTTTGCTCCAGTAAGTTACAGTTTGGGCAATATAATTTGTATTGATTTTAGTATTTTTATGAAATTTTTTACTGTGCAGCAAGTTTGAAAAATACTGCTTTTTAACAGTGCCCATTTTGAGTACAACAGCGACTTGTGCTAACATTAACATTGTGCAACACTGTAACATTTCTACAGTAAGAAGAAGACGTCATAAGCAACAACATCGGAACGCGCACAATACACACGAAAAACAAGTCGAATAAAATAACCAATATTTTTGTGTCGTGCGTTTTCACGCTCGGATGTGCAATATATGCAATTTACTCATCAGTGCTTAAATCGTGACAAAAACATTTGCATTTGAAACAAAGCAAACCACTCAAATTGACACCAACACACACGCACACAAATGAAGCGCATTGCCAGAGGCTTTGCTGCTGGTTATTGCTGCTGCTCTTGCTGCTGCTGCTCTGGACAGGAGATAAACAATGAAAGGTGCAAGTGAATCAAATTGTGCACAATTATTGTTTCAATTACTATTATGTGCAGTGCTTGTTTCCGAATGTCGCGCGCAAGATGAAACGCTGCACACGACAACGAAAACAAAAACAAAATAACAAGGTCAGCAACAACAAGCACAACAGCAACCAGAGCAATAGTAACACGCAAATATATACAAACATATATACATGTGCATGGACAAGAAGCGAAAAGAAGAAAACAAGAAATATCGTAACAAAATACACTGTGAACAATCGTGCGGCAAAACTAATACAATCAAAGTTACGTCGCTGTTGCTATTCCGTTGAATGCCCAAACACGCCAGCCGAACCAAACTGTACATCCCCCTCGCACCCACATATTTAACATAACTGTGCTGCCGCCGCGCATAGCCAAGGAATAACAACAGCAACAACAGCAACAGGAAATAAAAAGAGCTGCTGCCAAAGCAACCACCGAAATGTCGTCGCTCAAGGTTGCCGTAAGGGTTCGCCCCTTCAACTCGCGGTAAGTGTATGCAGCCAGTGTGATTTGCATTCGAATTGGAATTCGCATACTAGTTCCAACTAGAACTGATAAAGCGACCATTTGTGAACGCCCCTCGATTGGCCTGTTGCGCATCCCGTTAAATATTTAAAAGCTGCGACGAAAAAAACATTTGCGTTGCTGACGTTGCCAGATTGTGATTTTCTAGAAAAATTTTTTTATTATTATTTTTTGCTACTGTTTGTGTTTTTGACCAAGTTAAGCCAGCGCTCTCAAAGTACATTGGCCCAAACTTGGCCAGCGGCTACTTAAAACCACATTAAACATATTTACTATGCGTGTGTGTGTGTGTGATTATCTTGTCTATCTTGACGCGTTCATTACTTGTGGCACATTTAGTTGGCTTAGACG
This sequence comes from Drosophila mojavensis, assembly GCF_018153725.1. Lineage (NCBI taxonomy): Eukaryota > Metazoa > Arthropoda > Insecta > Diptera > Drosophilidae > Drosophila > Drosophila mojavensis. The sequence continues at coordinate 4,716,952 of NW_025318693.1, read as the reverse complement.
TTCATAAAGCGCAAAACTCTTTTGGCTACGAGGCAGCGAACAAAGCAACAAAGCCGAAAACCCTAATGATGTCATTCATCTCATAGGCTTCGCTTCGATTAAGAAAACCCGAAAAAAGAAGCAAAATAAATGAGTTAATTTCTTTTTCATGACTTTCATTGTACGCAAAATGTTGAGATTCAACTTAGATTTGGTGCGCTTTAGAGTTCACTTTTGCTCTTTGGAGTTCCTAATTTGTATATCAAGTGACGTCATCCGGCATATGTAAAACAATTGCTGCCGGCTACACACATAACTGCACACACACACATACACCTGCACACACACTCGCACAGCTTGAAGAAATATGCATATTTGATGATTTGTTTAGCGTGAAAACAAAATTGTTTTGCAAATTTTACCTGATTGTACACAGAGAGAAATGTTTGCTCACTTGTGTGAAAACTTAACAAATAATTAATAATAACTAATTATTTATTTTTTGCATCGATTAAATTAACTTCATCACTTCCGCCACGAAAGATAACGAAAAAATCTCAATACTTTATGTCAGCCAAAACAAATAACAATCAAACATTTCTGATAACTTTTAACTATCTTATCAGACATTGATTTATTTATAAATCTATAATTTTTAGTACTTATTTGTGGGTAAGAAAACGCAAAAAAAAAAACTGAAATGAAATAGAAATATAAAAGCAAATAAGCAATAATGCTTAAGTCGACTGCGTAGTACCCTGAACTATCAGAGTTTTAACATTCTTAGCTTAATTTGTGTCCAATTTGGAGGAATCTATCTATGTACTAACAAATAAATAATTGATCTGAAAAGCTAAAGTTCTCATGAGATCTTTAATAGATTACTTGGAAACTAGAAAATTCGATACAGATCAATTTTAAAAATACTATAGAAACAGCTGCATGATCGATGAACTCCGTTCTTAAGACTGATTAGGAAAATATGTACTACAAAAGTGATATAGCATTTTAGCATGGCATTTCCCTTTTCCATTGACTGAGGGTATAAGTAAATAAAAGTGCTTTTTCAAGTATCTTTCAAACCACACAGATAATGAGTAGTGTTGATAACATTTGTTGTATATTTTTTCGATATATAGAACGATGTATATGTGGGGTCGATGTTTTAATGGAATCATTCATTGATTATATACAATTTTTAATGAATAAAAATGTAATAAACATTGTAAGTATACTAGTTTAATTATATGATCCATTAAATGTAAATAGTTAATTTAAGAGAGACCACTGTAGTCTATTTACAGGCAAAGTTTATTTACCAATAAAGAATATAAAGTTGGGCAATCTTATATGGTTGCCTATTTGCGTGAAATTGTAAAATATTTTTTTTTTTTTTATCTAAGTGCTAAGTGGTTTTGACCCGGTTTTTTCGCTCACTGCAGCAGTCATGGAAGAGCGCTTCGCTTGGGCGAAAAATGAAACAAGCCAAATGTAATTGTTTATTAAGTAAATATGTTTGTATGTGAATACATATAGATGGGTGTATGGGTGTGTGTTTGTGTTTGTCTATGTGTTGGTATGCAGCACTTAAATTGTATCCAAATTTCGTGAGTAATACTGACAGAGTATTACAACTGACACACACAGACAAACCCACACAGACAGGCTTTATTATGCATTATGCATTATGCATAAATTTTGAATGCACTTTACACGCAAGTGCAAATCAAACAACTTCCACATTCATTATAAAGCTTATTAGCGATTTGCTCGTGCATATGTATATATATTTTTGTATATAAATACATATATTTTTTTTGTGTGTCATGAGTCAGAAATTTGGTCATAATCAAGAGAACTGCAGAACTGAAGTCTCTAGTTTATGGAATAAAATCAGCGCCACAGATTGAGATAAAGCGCAGGGGAATGCGCAATAAACCGACTCAAAGCACTCGACAACAAAACAACGAACAGATTAAAGAATTAAAACCACTCGACTGCATTGAGCAGAGAACCACTCACATTCAGGCAGGCTGCAGCTGAATGTGAATGTGGAGCGTAAACATGCCACAGACAAAGCGGCACGAGCAATGAGCAATGAGCAATGCGCCCATAAGAAAAAGAGGAACGACCTAAAATTGAGCTTTAAATGGGGACAAGACGCATGTAGATAAAAAAATGAAATAAATAAATAAAATAGATAGAATATATGTATATGAAGCGGCATGGAACAGTTAGGTTCGTAAGGCCGACTATTGCATTGCATACGCACCAAGATAATATACTATCTATGCAGATGCAATTTTTATTAATTCAAGAAATTTTTATTTTAAAATGAACTTTTAAATATTATAATTTTGTTTGTAAATTTATCTTTATTGAAACAACTATCTCTAATTTTAATTTTTCTTTTAACTTAATTTTTTTTTTTTTACATTAAGAAAAATCCAATAATTCTTATTCATATATGTAGCTTAAATTTATAAATATTTCAATATCTAAAGCCTTTACTATAACACTGAAACTGTATTTAAAAACTGTTTTCCTTTTTTATATTATTATTACTTTAAATATTTGTGTTATTATATTTATTTTATATATATTTTTAACTTAAACAGTATTTTTTTTATTTTATTTTTTGTTATTTTTTATTTTTTTGTTATTATTATTATTATTATTTTTTTTTAATTTGTTATAATTAGGTTTTTTCTTGAATATCATATTTTCAAATTGTATTTATTTTTTATTATTATTAATTTTTTGTTTAGCCTCTTATAAAGACTCTAAATATAATATAGCAGTCACTACTGAATTGTGCTCAGTAATTCCCTTTTATTGATTTCACACATCCAATGACATGATTGAAATGCCCTATAGAAGCGTATAGAATAATAAAATGCTCGTAGCAGCAGCAGCGGCAGCGGCATCAGCGTCTGTCTTTATGCGGGGCCATTGACTGAGTCATAGTGGCAAGTCTTTGAAATTGGTGGCATTTGTTTGCTGATGCCGTTGGCACATGCAACTGCGGTGGGTGTAGCCTCCATCGGCATGGCGATGATGATGATCATGATGACAATGACGATGTCGTTGTGAACCGGTTCCTGCAGCAAACGTTCTACTATGTGGCCGCTGGTCAACGTCTTTTCTTTTTAGTGATTCAAGTTTTTTTTTAAATTGCAGTTAACAAAAACCGGAATCGGTTTTCGTAATTGGTCGACTAAGAAATCATGTGACATTCGCTTCAACGCTGCATGTGGCAGGGCTCTAAGCTCAGCTGCTATCGCGTCATACCCCACTTGGGGATCATGCACTGCGCTTATGAATAGCAATAGTTATGGATGGGTCAGCTCGGGTTGCCAACGAACGGGGGGCGTGCTCACTAATGGGACAATCTAATGACAATGGCAAATCGAATCATTTGCGTGACGTCAGTTGATTTTATTGTGATGGGGCCAAGGTCATTTACGGCGTATTGAAATGTCACTCTTCTGCTCTTCATTACAGCGAGAATGATATGGACGCGCAGCTAATTGTGGAGATGGAGGGCAAGAAGACGCGCCTGCTGAAGCCACGCTTGCAGTCGATACGCGACGCCGGTCGGGAGGCCTTCCACGACTTCACCTTTGACTATTCGTACTGGTCATTCGACCCGGAGGACTCGCATTTCGCCACCCAGGAGCAGGTGTACAGCGATCTGGGCAACGATGTGGTCGACTGTGCCTACGAAGGTGAGTTCTCATTTGCATAACCGCGAGCCGAGAGGCAAACAAACGCTGCGATGACATCAGAACTGCTGTGGGTCGCCAGTCCGCTGGTCCTCAGGGGCAAGGGGTGGTGCACATTAGTCGACAGCTAATTGCTGTCGACTCGGCTGCCGGCCTGCCACGACTTTAACTGATTTGGCTTCGCATATTGGCAGCCAGTCAGACGCACATATTTGGCAGTTCATTTGCTGGCACTCGCTCTGCTTTGTTTACAATTTCTAGTTTGCTTTGTAGTTTATTTTCGATTTTGCTGGGTTTCGCTGTGGTTAACCCAATGCGTGTGTCTAAAAATAGTCGACTCGCTTTGCGGTTCGCCCCCACAGACATGCAAATTTCCGGCTGACGTTCGGCTCCAGCCCATCATACCCTAAGTGGGTGCCCCACTGGGACCGGCCCTGGCACTGGCACCGCCTTAGTGCGCTGATAGATTGTTGACACGAGTCGCACGTGCTGGGATATCGTTTCCATCAGTGCGTAATATTTTATGCGCTTTCACTCGACATTAACTATAGTACAAGGCTAATTTCTTTTATTGCTGGCGAAATATATAAAAAACAAAAGCCAAAAAATACAACAAACAAAAAACTTTCGCCCACAACTGCAGAAAATGCCAATCGAAATGGAACAGCTGTTTGCTGCATCTAGTTGATTTTGTTATTGTTATTGTTTGTTGTTGACTTTTGCTGCTGCTGCGGCTGCTGCCGTTTCTGCTGCTTGGCACGCTCTCAATATCAAATTACCCGTCCAAGATTGGCCAAGTGGGAATGGCAAAAGCTGCATGAACACGAGTCAACCATGTGCTGCAAAAGCAAATAAAAAACTTGGATAAACCTAAACGCGGATACAAAGTTGCGTTGTCCGAAGTTCAGATACCCTTGCGAACCAATTGAGACACTTTGGCTGTTCGAGAAGTTAATTCGGCTAAAATATTTATCATATTTAGTAACGATTAATAGAGTTCTAGTACAGACAACAAATCAGACTATTTGGATCTGTTTAGCATAAAATTAATTTCTCATAAACTGACATACATATATGGGAATTGAAATTTTAGTCAAAATATATATGAATAACTGAATCAATGGGCGTCTGCCTGCGCTTATAAATTTATATAAAATAAAATTATTTTATAAAAATAAAAAATAATAAGAAGCTAATGCTGCTTTTTTGCAAATATATTTTCACATAAACAATTTTATTCTACACACATACATACAATACTTGCTTAAACCTGTATTTATATATATTATACAAATCAATTAAAGTCAGGTCATATGTGATGAAATAGAATAATAGATATACCTCTGTATGCATGTGCTTCTTTCCAGCAAAATTTATATACAATTCAAATTCTTATTTCAATTATTCAAATATTCTATTCTCTTCTCAAATATATTTTTGTACCTAGTATTCAATTCAAATTCTCATTTCAATTCAACATCTATTCTAAACAAATGGATTTACTCAGTATATACAGAACAAGCATTCAATAGCTTTCATATCTTATGTAATCAGCGATATACTATTTAGATTACTAACTGAACACAGCTAAAGACAAAGGCGTCATGCTCCCTGTTAGGGTAGGCTACAAAAGAGTAAATAAAAACTGCAAGTGAAGTCCATTTGCCTAGCGAGGTGCTGGGGCTTGCCTTTGCCTAGTGTCTGTCGTGGGGCTGACTGGCCAAATGAGCCAGTGACTTGGCAGTGTAATTGTTTGCGTTGTTGTTGCGACACTTGTGCGGTCCATGAAGACGAAGATGTCGTCGGCGAGTCCCATTCAAGCAGTCTCAGTGCTAGCCAGCGGCCAAACAAGCCGTTGAAATGCTTTAAACGCGTCACAGCCCGCCCAGTGGGTGGGGCCAACTGTCGCCACCGACCGCCGGGTGACCGACAGACACTTGAGCTGCAATTGCAGTAAAAGTGTTTTACTTTTTTCCTTTTTTTCACTGTCTACTCTTCCGTCTACGGATGTGCAATGGCCAAGCGGATTGCACCTCGTATAAATATGCACAAAGAGCAATTTACCTTAATCTGAGCCACATGAGTCTGCACTATATTGTGTAGTATTATATTATATGTATGTATATTTATGCATTATATTATATAGTATGAGTATTTGTATAATGGTCTATGGAATTTTAATATAAACTATGTGGATTATAAGCATTTCAGTTTGTTAACACAAGTTTCTTGTGTTAATTGAGTGGCAATAATTAATTAATAAAATATTATGTTATTTTATTATATTATTATAAAATTTTATAGTTCAGTCATTTAAAAAAATATATTCCTACCAATAATATTTAGTAATCCAGGAAATATTATGATTTATTGAGATGATATAATATGATATACAATGACAATCAATCATTAGAAGCAGCTACAAATATATCTCACATTTAGGATCTATAAGCACAGATGTCTTTCTTTTGCATCCTTCCGCCACTTTCACCTCTATTGAAGATAATATTTATGATGTGTTGTTTAAAGAGTATACTTGAAATAGACTTGACGTAATCGAAATGCCAGACATTAGTCACGGCTCGCAGTGCCACTCGTGTGTTGGCCAACGCTTGTCAAGTGGCGCAATTGCATGCAACAATTCGCGATGCAACAGCCTCTCACCTTTTTCAAATTGGCAATAGGAGTTGGCATTCACATGGTCTTTGTTTAACTTGACAGGTTACAATGCCTGCGTCTTTGCCTATGGCCAGACGGGATCGGGCAAGACGTTTACCATGATGGGCACACCGAGCAATCCGGGTTTGATACCGCGCATTTGCGAGGAGCTGTTCGCGCGCATGCGCGTAGGCCAGGAGTCGGGCACGGGATATCGCACACACGCCAGCTACCTGGAGATATATAACGAGCGGGTGAAGGATCTGCTCGCCGCGCAGAGCACAGGCCATGCGCTGCGCGTGCGTGAGCATCGCAGCCTGGGCCCCTACGTGGAGAACTTGTCGCAGCATGCGGTCTCCGACTTTGAAGAGATACAGGTGAGTGCTGGTACTTGATTTGCGTAGCATACGAGACTAATGCTATCTCTCTCTCTCTCTCTCTCTCTCTGTCTCTGTCTCTTCTCAGGAGTGCATTGCGCGGGGCAATGCCCATCGCACCACGGCCAGCACCAACATGAATGACACGAGCAGTCGCAGTCATGCCATCTTTACGATTACGTTTGTGCAGGCTGTCTTCATGAATGACATGCCAAGCGAGACCGTCTCCAAAATCCATTTGGTCGACTTGGCGGGCAGGTGAGTTAGTTAGTGCATAGAGCATAGAGTTATGTCATTAACCAATTGTTGTTGCAGCGAACGGGCCAATGCAACGGGTGCAACGGGACAGCGGCTAAAGGAGGGTGCCCACATCAATAAATCCCTGGTCACGTTGGGCAGCGTCATTTCAGCATTAGCGGAACAGACGAGCGCCCATAATACTTCCACGTTGGCCACCACACCGAACGGGGGCACGAAGCGCGTGCTCTACATTCCCTATCGTGACTCCATACTCACCTGGTTGCTCAAGGACAGTCTGGGCGGGAACAGCAAGACCATCATGATTGCAGCTCTGTCTCCGGCGGACTGCAACTACAGCGAAACGCTGAGCACACTGCGCTACGCGAATCGCGCCAAGAACATCATCAACAAGCCCACGGTTAATGAGGATGCGAATGTGAAGCTAATACGCGAGCTGCGTGAGGAAATCAACAAGCTCAAGTCCATGCTGACTGGCGATGTTGTAAGTAGTTGCTTAATTCAATCTTTTGAGTAATGTAATTAATAAATTGTTACGCCCAATTAGCAATCGCTGCAGCCCTCGCTCAAGATGCTGGCCGATCTACAGAAGAAGGAGGCGCAGGAGAAAGTCCTTACCGAAGAGTGGACCGAGAAATGGAAGGTGGCTCAGTCCATATTGCAGGAGCAAAAGAGTCTCGGGCTGCGCAAGTCCGGCGTGGGCGTTGTCCTCGATTCGGAGATTCCGCATTTAATCGGCATACACAATGATGTCACCACAGGCGTCACTCTGTACAGTCTGAAGGAGGGCGAAACTCGCATCGGCACTGAGGATGCAGAGGTGCCGCAGCACATTGAGCTTATGGGCGATGGCATACGGCCGCAGCACTGCAGCATTATTCTCAAAGGGGGTGTGGCTACGCTGCATCCCTGTCCGCAAGCTCAGTGCTGGGTAAATGCGCATCTCATCGATGAACCCAAACAGATTTCTCAGGGCGATATCATACTGCTCGGTCGCACCAACATTTTTCGCTTTAACAATCCCACCGAGGCAGAAAAATTACGCAAGGACTTGAACCGCTCTCAGCTGGATATGTCGCGCCTATCGCTAATAACATCGTCACGGGAAAACCTGCTCACATGCAGCACCTATGTGGAAGAAGATGCCATGACAGGCAGCACATCATCGCCTTATAAACGATCTGACCGCCAATATTATCCGCAACGGCCCACGTCTCGCGACGATCCCGAGTTGCAGGATGAAAATCGAAAAATTCTGGATACCATTGAGAATGCACTGAAGCAACTGAATGTGGTATGTGGTATACAAGTAAATTTCCTTCGCCATTTATTAATATTTTATTGTGTTATCAACAGGAGCGAGTTCAGATGCATGATCAATACAAGACGAAGGTGCGAAAGCTAACGGAGGAACTGAAGCGTCTGGAGCTGGAAAAAATGGATAACATGCAGATATTGAATTGCCGTGAACAAGAGCTGCTTGCACGCAAGGATATGCTGCTGTGGGAAAAGAACAATGAAAAAGTTCAGGTATGTGCTTCCGATGAAACGAACTGCATGTAATGCTACGATTCTTTTGTTTCGCATGTGCTTGTCCAATTTGATTTATTATTTTCGTTTCATTTGTTTATGGTTTTTTTTTTCTGTTCGATACATTTTCATTTTAGATCGACATTGTGTGTAGACAAATTTCAGCATTTCAAACGCAGCTCGACTCTAAGAAACGCGATTTCTCTGAGTATGTAGCGAAAGAATTGCAGGAGCTGCATGATTGTGGCAAACTTGACGAGGTTTGTTTATTATTTTTAACATTTTACTTTGCTTTGCACTTAGACTATTAATTAGATTGTATGCTTAACTAAGCTCCAACCTATAATTGTCCTTTGCAGATGGGAGTAAAGATTGAGAACGGCACCCCCCTAAATGACGAGCTGCTGCTGCATGTCTCCGATTCGCTAGATTTGTTTGCAGCACAATTTATCAAGGATACGGTACGAAGAAATGTAAGTCCAAGTCTTTTATATTTACATTTTATTTTATTAAAATCAATCTATTCGATCAGAATGAGGAGATACGCAGGCTGGACGAGCAAATTGCTGAGAAGGAACGCATACTGAACGCTAGCACAAGCAAAATCGCCAAGGTGGATGAGACCATGCTGGAAATACAGACGCAATTGGAGCGACTGCGGCAGGAGCGTGCCGAAAGCGAGAAGGAGACCCAGGCAATGAGGGCTAAGAAGCAGAGCATGCAACTGCCGGTGCCAGCTGCAAATGATACGGACGAAGTTTCGAAATCGGACACATATGAAACCTGTGATACCTTCCATACGGCTCAATCGGATTTCTCGCTGTTGTCGTCACCTACCATCACAGAGGGCCAGCAGTCGCCGCTGAGCAATTGCTCGTGCGATAGAGACGACGACGCAGAGGACACGCGCAAGGATGACTTCTCCGGCAGCAGCGAGGATGCTTCACGCACATGCACTGCCGGCCCAAGCAGTGGCAGTGGCAGCACTTCAAATGCGCCCAGCTTGCAGGCCATTATGAGCGACAGTGGAGTGTGCCTTGAGAGCCGCAATCAGGCGGTCGTCCAAAACGGATCGGGTGGCAATTACAGACAGACCACACGCACCAGCGACGATGAAACGGGCTCCTGTTCTTCTTGTGAGCTGGGTCGAAACTCAAACGTGACGCGCGCCTATTGCCCGCTTCATGTGCAACGCCGCAAGATCGCTGCTCAGAAGGCTCAAATTATGAAAAGTCTTGAAACGGATGTGAACAAAGCGCAGCTGGACGAGCAGATTGCGGTTCTGCAGGAACTTCAACGAAGCTACATGCAGATGGAACAGGAATTGCTGCAAACAGTGCAGGACCTGGAGTCCCACGCAGATTGCTGCAGAGAGGAGCGTACTGGCATGGAGAGACAATACGATTTGGAAAGTTCCATAATGCGTTCCAGTGTGATGAGTCCAACCAGTATGGAGGAGTCTACCTCACAGATATATTCGCCCAGCATGACGAGATCTTGCCCCTCCATGAGAGAATTTCGTATGTGTTTGCTGAAATACCCAAAATTCACCGAAATTAATTTGAATTTTTTTTTTACGTGCTCAGCTGAAGGCGAACACTTCATTACCATACCAAGTTTCGTGATGCGCGGAGCTGGCAAGCAGACCCACTACGAATACGAGGTACGAATTGCTCTTCCCGATGGCAAATTAAACATCTTGCGTCGTTATAGTCGCTTCCGAGAGCTGCACTTGTGCATGAAGCACTGCTATGGTGCCAAGGTAAAACAAATGCGTTAAGTTTACATATTTTGTATTTTAATAATTTTATTGATTCGGATTTATACAGATCTCTGCACTGCCTTTTCCTCGCCGGGAGTTTTTTGCGTCGAACAGTGAACCGGTAGCGAAGCATCGTCGTCGCTTGCTGGAACTGTACTTGCGTCGTCTTTTCGTCGTTTGCTCGAAAATACCGCAATGTCCAATTTATGACGGACCCGGGGGACCGGGCCTCACGCGTGCCTCCCTCGTTCAGCTGTCGTCTTTTTTCAAGAAGGGCCTGTTCGAGAACGGAAAGCACGGGACGGGATAATAGTTAGCCTACTGCTGAATTATCTCCTGCCTACAGTGTGTCTATTTATTTATTTGTACTATCTGCTTAGCTATATGAACGAAAACTTGGGCCTGTTTTAGTTAGCTAGACCGAGTATTGGATGTAAATTTAATTGTGTATCTACGATAACACCTTGTATGTTCTATGTATGTATAATTGACCACCAGTGTCCTTCCACTTTGTTATTACTTTTATAGATGTAACTGCAATTATATACATACATAGCTACATAGTCATTAACAATCACTGTATGGAGCTTTACCTTAAACCGTAATTGTAAATGTTGCTACTGAAGGCATTATTGTGTGTGTTGTATTTAAATACGTGCATGTTTGAGATTTGTTGGTTAGCTTGCGCCGGATAATGTCGCTGGGCGTATTTTAAAATAGATAATTTTTGCTCTAGTTAAATATTCTTCAATGTCTTGTTTGTACGGGGAACTTCCAAAAGTTATTCCAGTTATTCAATCTGTGATTATCTAATGAAAGTTATATGTCAAATCTAAATCCAAACAAAAGTACGTAACTGAACATTTCACAAGTTTGTTAAAGAGAAAAACAATCAAGGCATATATATTTATTAAATGTAAGCTAATTATAGAAATAATTCAACACTGATGGGTCACAGGTAGGCAGATGTTTAGCAGTAGGTGATAAGCAATATTTAGTTCGTAAGTAATCATAAGCTGACTGTCGCAATTATATTACACTAATTATGAGTACAATTTATTGGAAAAACATTAAATGTTAGCTACTAAGATATAGCCTAATGAGAATTGAATGTTAAAGTTGCTCCGATGCACTTGCAGAAACAATAATAGCATAAATGTTTCAATAAAACAATTTAATATGTATTTTAAAAAATCGCATTTGCTGCCATGTCTGCAATGTTAAGCTGAAGGTCTGTTAAGTTAACATAGAGCAGGGCAGAGCTTTCATTGAGCTTTCGTCAAGCTTTTTGGCTTTGCCTCGACCAAGTCGTTTAGCTTGAACTGTATCAGAATAATGCTGTAACTAACTATTGTGAGCACCATCTGGCAGGAAAATATTATCTTATATGAATATATAATCTGAATTTCTTCTCACCGATTCAACTTACTCCACCAAAGCTCTTCAGATTTATATCGAAGAAATTCCTACAACTAAAGCGCAGCTTTAAATGCTCCATTTGCAGTACATATTCTCGCAGAATATTGCTGAGCCATTCCGGATTGCTATTTCCAGCGCCGCAGCGAACGTTGTGAATAATACGATTAATACTGGCGTACTGTAGAAGTACAAATGAATATCTGTATATCATTATACTCGTATTAAGTTCAACAGGTGTACAACTTACCGTATTGATGCACCTTTGACTGAGCCAGCAGGGTATCAAGAGATTTAGTAGCAGAATCAAAACATTGCCAAAACGCGCTGCAATTAAAATAAAAAGATTTCCAAGTTGATATATTACTCCAATCTGAAGCACTTACTAAAGCGGCAGTTGGTACAATCGTTTGGATTCAGAGTTTGTATATAGGCCCAATTGACGATGTGCAGCATGGCAAAGCCGTTATTCACGAACAAGGACATCATCGGCAGAGTGTAGTATATCTCTAGCTCCCCGACGAGCTTCCAGACACGGGCCACCAGCTGCTTATTGCGCTGGAGTGCCACACACAAGGCTTGGAGCAGGGCGTGGTGCTCGCAGTTGGTAAACTCCTGCTGCAGTTGGATGAGCGTGTGGCGCAGACGCAGCAGCAGTTCCTCCACGAAGAGCACGAACAAGCCGTATTCCACGATTTTCATTTGAAACATGACTAATAATAATTCGGTGAAAATCTTGTAGTACCAGTCCATATATTCCGTCATTGAGGGTACTGAAACCAATGGAAATGCAACCGATAGAATAAGAAGCCACAATCCAATCAGCTTAGCCAAACGTTGGCGAAACTTGAGACGTCTCCCCAGCCCACCCAAAGATTGCGAGGCGGCATCGATATCCCTCTCCAGGGCTGCAATCTCCGTGTAAATACTTCCCAGTTTGCGAAAATATATCAGCATATTGCCATGAATGACGATCAAGAGCAGCGGGTAGCAGAGCTTTTGTACCTTGCCCTGGGCACTTGTGAAGTCTTCGACCTCCAACATTAGAATTTGAAAGTTGAGTATTCTGATGTTTACATAGGTCACATCAATGCCCAGCAGCAGTATGCAGAAACAGTAGCAGCCGAAGCCGAGCATCCAGAGCCGCCAATCGCAGCCACGCAGAGCTCCCTCATAGAAGCTGGGCGGCGGCGTCAGCGTCAGCAGCGCGAGCAACTGCAGATAGGGCCGTGCTGCAGTCAGCATATTGCCCTCCATGACTGAGCGAGCTATTCGAGTGACTGACTAGTTGAGTTCGACTAATTAGTTGAGCTCCAGGCCATTTGAACAATGCGATTAATTACATTGATAAAACAGTTGAATATTTGCATAAGGTAAAACAAATATGAGCACATCGAATCAGTTAAGAAAAGGTCAAGGTAATATGTATGTACATGTAGTTTTACATAGGTGCTATATACATATGTAAATACTTTTCTTTATAATTTTTTATTTTTAGTAATAGTATTATAGTCATTAGTTAGAGTATTAGTCATTAATTAAAACGTAGCTTACGGAAAAGAGTACTTATATGAACTCGATATTTCATTTTTTATACCCTGAACCCATTTTCAATGGGAAATCAGGGTATAATGGTTTTGTTGAAATGTATGTAACAGGCAGAAGGAGGCGTGGCAGACCCCACAAAGTATATATATTCTTGATCAGGGCGACGAGCTGAGTCGATTTGGCCCTGTCCGTCTGTCCGTCTGTCCGTATGTTTGAACGCGTCGATTTCCGAAGATATAAGAGCTAGAGACTTCAATTTTTTTTAAAATGTCCGTAATTACAGCGCGCATATCAAGTTTATCATTAAAAATCGATAACTCATCCCGATCTTTTTTTATCGATAAAAAACCTTATCGAATACCAGTTATAAAATTATATCTTCTACACCTTTATAGCTAGAGTCTCCAAATTTTAAATGTATTTTTATATGCAATTTATACAATTTCGGTTTTTGTTAAAATTTACCCCCACCCTTAGATTCACCCCCTCACCCTCACTTTTGTAAAAAACGTATTTCAAATACTAGAGACTTGTGCTTTGGCAATTACATGCATATTCATGTTATAATCATAATCTGAAAGTTTCATGAAGATCGTACGTCCACAAAAAAAGTTATTAAACAATTAATTTCTCATAGTAAGCGATCACTGCCGCTCATGCGTGTTTATGCGTGTGTGTGTGTGTGTGTGTGTGTGTGTGTGTGTGTATGCCTGTGTGTGCGTGCATGTGTGTTTTTTTTTTTTTTTTTTTTTTATTCATTTATTGACAAAATTATAACAAATTGCAAGTTGCGTGCATGTGTGTGTGTGTGTGTGCGTGTTTAAGCTGAAAGACGCGAAAAATGATTGAAATAGCTATTACTCCAAGGGTTCAGGGGATCTCGTAGTCGAGCAGTCTCGACTAGAGCTTTCTTACTTGTTTTTTAATGAAAATGGGAAATGGGAAATTAGGGTATAATGGTTTTGTTTTGTATTTTTTTTTTTATTTATTATTTTATACATATTTATGTATATTATTATGATTAGTTTATATATTTTTATTTCTATTATTATTATTTTTTAATACATTTTTTCATATATTCATATTTAAAAAAATATTTTTTTATACATTTATTCTTTTATTTTAAACCCATTTTATATAACGATATTATTCTAAGCTTACTTTATATATATAAAAACATTTTACATATACTTTGCTTTAATATTTATTTAAAAATCGTTTTCAAGATTACACTTTATATGAACAGATATGTGTGAACTCTTCGCAGGCCTCAAATATAAGTTAAGCGCTCCCACACTAGAGTACTAGTGATTGGGGACGCTGTGTTGGGTTCTTGTGAATATATAACAACTTTGTGTTCAATGAAATAATATATTTTATATAATTTTAAACAATAGGTCTAAACTCTCTCTAGTCCGAATATGAACTGAACTAAATCTGTTCTACTCGTTAGGTTCTCCCCTTGAATGTCTGACTGGACTCTCCAGCCTCCTTAGATTGTCGAAAGTCTTAACTTATATATATGTAAGTATATTTTTAATCCTTTGATTTTATAGTCTACACGATTTGTAAAAGGTTCTTTAGTTTTTGTATAACAAGCTTATCTAGCCAACACTTATTAACTAACCATGTAAAGTAATTAGTAAGGTCCTGTTTCTCTCTGAGCCGCACTCGTTCCTTCTCTCTAGCCGTGCTCTATGGTTACTTTTTTCTTTTTCCATACACATATACATATAGATGTATACGTTGCCTGCAACTGTTCCAGTTTCTTGCTTCATTTTCCATTTGGTGAACGTAATTGCACTTCTTGTGCGTTGCAATGTGCAAACATTTAGCAGAATAGACACAAGCAGAGAATCGTTGATTCGAATGTATGCGGCATGCAGGCGAACTGGAGGCAGCCAAATCAAATGAAAGCACCCTCCGGAGCAGCTCCTAATCCCAATGTTCGCTTGTCTGCTCGCTTGAATTTCACTTAGGCGACCGTCCGCGCTGCAGGATCACGTGTCCTTTTTATACCCTGAGTCCATTTACAATGGGTAAAACGAGCTTATTAGCTTAGTGCAATTTTTTTGTGCTACAAGCCGTAAGGGACTTTTCTCTGGCCGTACGATTGCTATAGCGCCAATTAATAGCAATTGATATTTAAGTATATTTCACAGATCTTTAGGCCAGCAACTTAGGGTATCTGCCAGTCAGCTCTTTTTCTTTTTTTGAGTCGTGTTACTTGTTAATTTTAAACTACTTCACTTTACTTTGTCCACTCAATGAGTGAGCCATTCCAGTGCCAGTACCAGTGTGTGTTGTGTGTGTGTGTGGGTGTTGGTGTACGTGTGTGTGTTATTTCTTTTTCAAGTCGTCTATTTTTCAGCTTGATTAAGCACTTTGTGTAAGTGGAGCACATGCAGATATTCCCCCTTGCACATATCCCAACTGGCCAATGGCATTTTTAATTTACTCCGCTCGGAATATCTAAGTGTAAAAGTGAAGAGTCTTTGTGCTAAAGCGTCTGATTTTACCATTGTCACTTTTTTTCTTTCTTATTTTCTTTTTTTATTTGAATGCGAATTCTTTTCTAAAATGCCAAAAAAAAAAAAAAATATATATATATAGCTTTAGTTGTTGTTTCGCCCATTCAAGCAGCAAACAATAATTGAAATGCAATAAAATTAAATTATTTTCAACAAAGCCACAGGAAACGGAAGTGCTCACCAATACACACACGCACAGTAACAAAGGCACACACACACACACTGTCACGAAAGGCAATCTCTTCACAGTTTGCGCAGATAGTTTTTGCATTGCCTTTTATTGCGCTTATTATAAATACTCTTGGGTATTGTTTAAATTGCTTTCCGTTAAAAAAGACTGTCCATATATTTTATTTGCGAAGGTAAATAAATTGGCATAAAAGCATGTAAGCTGACTTCTGCATGCGTTTCTGCACAAGTGTGTGTGTGTGTGGTGTGTGTGTGTGTGTGTGTGGGTGTGAGCGCGTGTCTCTGTGATGTCTGTGTATAATAAACAAATACATTTTTATTATTTATGTATTCATGGCCATTAAACGGATATCCGTGGCCATTGCGCGTTAAATTGCAATGGACCCCACACCCTCGCCTCCCCAGAGAGGATCCGCCACGTGCCGTGCGCCCTGTGCATGTGTATTATGTTTCTGTAAATAAACCTATACATACAACTATATTGACTATATGAAATACAAACATATATGTACATAGTTAACTTTAATATGCCTTTCTGGGCTTATATTCGAAATGCAGCTCTCACGTCCAATTGAATTAACGCATAAATTAACAAAAATTATGCAGCGTTTAATTTAATTTAATTAATTTCCAACATGCCATTTACCTGGAAAGGCTCTTTAAGACCCGGCCTATTCGACTAATTAATAATGGTGAGCTTAAACGAAAAAACTTTTTTATGGCGAAATTTAAATTTATAATTTGAAAAACTTAAAAAGATTATGTGATTCACCATTGAACTATTTTACAATATTTCAGTTATATTTCATATGCATTTATTACAAGTATATTATTCTTATTATTAATTTTAGTAAGTCTCTTATTAAAGCTTGTTTGTCTAATCTTTCGAATTACACTCAAGAATTGCAATCAATTTATCTCTCTCCCTCGTTCACTCTTACCTTCTCTCTCTCCCTCTCTCTCTCTCTCTCTCTCTCTCTCTCTCTCTCTGTTCTGCCCTGTTACATATACGATGTCGTTTCTACATTTCTATATATTACTGATATGTTTGTAAACAAATTTAAAATTTTTCTTCCTTGATTCTCCGACTTTGATATTTAATACCATAATCTATATTTCGAGTAGTTTTATGAGACTCAATTTTTAATTATACTAAACAAAGTTGCTTGATGTTGATCAACTTAAATGTTTCAGGTTTTCTATTCTTGAGGTGAATGAGCTCAACTCAACATCAAACAGATGAAAAGATGAACTCTATGGCTGATGTTAATCATAAAGTCATTGCCTAATTTCCTTTAATTTTACCTACAATTTGCATTCAAGTTTAGGCCAACAGGAATGATTAGCATATCCTGGAAAAAGTTCACAATGTATAGCATTCCTTCTAATTGGCTTCTCAAGTATTTCAGAGCTGTAAGAAAAACAATTACCCTCAATTTTTTCAATTAGTAAATTGTAGATTAAATTTGTTATTAGATCTACTTGCGAAGGACCTTTAGTCTTATAAAAGGTCGACTTGCTTGGAACACTGCACGAGCCAAGGAAGTGGAGCCATAGAAATAGTAATTGCCTGATGTGTATAATACACTCGTATATGTGAATGGCTTTCTCATACATGACCATATACGTATGTATATATGCATTTATATTGGTACAAGTTTTGCCAAGAGGCGGCTGGGGTAATGTTTAGATTTGCCCGGCTCTAGTTCTCATATATTAATTCTAATTAAATTTGTTATTCAAAACGAAAATGCGGCACGTCCACGTCAGCCATTTTGCAAGTGTTAACCTTTTGGCAGTCGGCGCTAAGCTCTCGCAAATGGGCCAACATTGACGGCGACAATTCGCACGCAGCGGCCCGAGAGCAACCTTGACATTTTCTGCTTCTGCTTCTTCTTCTTGTTCTGTTTTGCCTTTTTTCATTACACTAATGAAGTCATGTACGACTGTGTGTTGACAGCAACTGTGGCAGCTCGTGTGTCTATGTGTGCGAGTGTGATGTAGGTGTGTGTGTGTGTGTGTCTGTCTTGTCCAGGTCCAGGCAAACGACCATTGCCAGACATATAAAAGGTGCATGACGGGCGCTGGCAGCAGCGACGCCTCATTAAACCATTTTATTATGGCCAACGCCATGGGGCGGACTTAACTTTGTCAAAGATTCCCACTCACACACACACACACCACACCTATACAAATCGACACAAGTGTAAACTGAACACATGCCGCCTACATCGTTTGGCGGAGCCCACATTTAACGCTTTAAATTCGTGCGCATCTCGAAGTGGAAGTCAAGTCGCTGGAATGCCAGCTAAATTGTAAGACGACAGAAATATTTCAACAGGAATTTACGATGCGCGCACACTAAATGCTCATTTAGTTTGCACTTTTATTTAGAAACTTGGTTTGCACGTCTGCCAAATTGTCTGCGGTAGCGCAAAGCCAGCCACAGCAGCCGCCAGCAACCGCTGCACCAGCAACAGCAACAACAACAACAAGCACGTGTAGAACAACAACGTTGCTGGGGCAGAGTGCAATAATAATGAAGGGAGAGGCGTAAATTTTGCTTTGGCTGCAGCCTGCCAAGCGAGAAAGCGCTAGAAAGAGAAATAGAGAGAGAGAGGCCAAGAGAGAGAGATATATATATATAGTGTGTGGCTTCTGCCAGGTGAGCCATGTTGTCAGCGGAAGGCAGCAACAAATTTTCGTTGCGAAAGCTTTTAGTAAATTTATGGCAAGAAATTTCCCCAGCTCGAACTGCAACTGCAGCTGGAATGGCCTGCCTGGCACTGGCCGTTTGTTTATGTCTTAGTCTCGGAAGTGCGGAAGGTGCGGAACCTAATGCACTCGTGCTCAGCCAATTGCATACGAGCTCCCACACCACACCGATACAGGGCTGCCTAATTGAATGCCAAACTGTTGAAAGGTTTCATAACGAGCGCGCTATTAATTTGTGAATTATTCACAAACGAATTCCTCGCACACGGGCCGCAGCTGCCGCATATGGGTAGACAATAGACAATGTGCTGGCGGGGCTTCCCTTGTGCCGGCAGCATCAATTACATGGTTATTTCTTCAGCAAAGTTTCAAAGAACCTTCAAGAATGCCGTCAAGCTGAATGGAAAAGTTGCAGCCGTCAACGTTTCGCTGTTATACAATGCGACGACTTCTGTTTCGTGTCTTATTTTTCCCCCTTCAAATAAAGTTGATTAAAGTTTATTCAAAAACAAATTTAACTTTTAAGGCATCAGGAACAAACCCAGCTGAGTGCGGCATGATGCACTGCATCAGCAGCAGCATCAGCAGCAGCAGCATCAGGTTGAAAGGATGCCTAATTCAGGACATCGCCACCATATGTGCAAATCCTACACTGCCTTAGTGCTCGAGCTAGAGCTAAACACCCACGACTCAACTCTCTATAGATGTCGACTTGCCTGCTCCATATGCTGGGCGACTTATGCGACTCTAGTGAAGTCGTCTTCCATGGAAATTAATCAAATAAAGCGTTTATATATTTGAATGAAATGAAATCTTAGCAAAGGCTGAAAATCTAATTAGATTTTAAGAAAATTATGCTCTTATATTATTAAATAAATTAGATTCCATCGACTTTGTATGGAGTTAGTCTGGCAGTCTCGCATAGTTCACTTTTACAGGGTATCTTTTGTTCGTTGAGGTCTTCGTGGCATATTTCCATACACCGCTACAGTTTCTTATATCCATATATCTCTTATTCCATCCAGAATTATTATCACAAACAGCCAGCGATAGGTGAGCTGACAGGTGTGTGGGCCAAGGGGGGGGAGGGGGGACAATTAGAGCTGCATCCACCTTCGCGCTGTCTGCCATTGTGTGCGCTGCACTGTCAGGCGCTGTCGTCGACTGTATTTGCATTCAACTTAATTGCGTTTTAAGTAGATTTGCGGTGACATGTCCACACACACATACAACACACGCACACACCCACCCACACATATGTGGGTACACATTCGCCCATTTGTTTGCATATGTATATTGTTCACGACTATTGCTGGCCTGGTTGTCCCTGAAAGCTTCTATTCGTACAGCCAACTACGCCAGCAATCGGCATGGCCCATTGGCTTGGGATTGTGTAAAAATGTCAGCTGACTCCAGCCTATGTTGTAGTTGGCGAACAAAGGAAGCAAACTTCAAATTTAATTAGTGGTTTTACTTAGCATGTCGTTCGGCAAGCCTTGAAAAGTCAAAACACTTTTATGTAAATTGCATGGCCATGGATTATATTTAATTATAAATTTAATTCAATTAAAAGCAACATGACTTTTTACTTTAAGGATCAAAAGTGTGAATAAATTAGAGGCCTTGAAGACGAAGCGTTGGGCAACATAAATCTATAAATCCAGCACAAATATGGAAAGCAAACATACATACGTTCGTTGTTGGGCGTGGCGACAGGATGCAAATCCCCTAGAAATCATTTCCAGCCAAATCTGCGACATTTGCGGTCTGGCCTGGCAGCCACGCCTGGTTCTGGTCCTGGTCCTGGTTGGCCTGGCCTGGCCTGAGCTGAGCAGCTTTCTGTCTCTTACTTTTCTACACGTGTCAAACTAATTTCGCATTTTGTTACCTTTTACACTTTGCCGCATTTGCGCAGGCAACGTCTCGCTTCCCTTTTTGCCGAGCACTGGAGGCGGCGAACGACGCCGGGGGCTCATTGAAATTCATAAAATATTTGCACAGCGAAATGGGCTACGTCGAGTACTGGCTGCAGGCACTGTATTATGTGTCAAGCACGTTTGAATTTAAATTCAAATATTTATCATAGAAGGCAAACAAATAAGCAGAAATATGGTAAATAGCAATAAGTAGAACCTCCAATGGAAATACCACCAAATGAAGACGAAACGGATGGAAGAGGGAGAATGGAAGACGGAAGATGGAAAGGCCAGCAGATGGTTAGTTAACTCCACACTTGGCTTCTTGCGTAACCAAACACTTCCTGAAGAAGTTCATAAATATGTAACCGAGCTCTTCTTTATTTTCAATTGCAAGTGGACAAGGTATGAATACGAGCTCTTGCGGTCAATTGTGGTATTTATCTCTCTACCAGACTCCCATGAAGATGTCAGCCTCAGACAGAGCTGACAACGAAGAGCAGATAACTGGCAGCACGGCAAATGCTGTCAGCGCAAATTGCTCTACTTATTCTGCATAATAAGTGAAGAAGAAGTGCGCCACGTATACGGCAGAGTTTAGGGCCAAGGCTCACTAGCAGCTGCTCTTGAGATTTATTCTTTTATAAGCTCTCTGTTAATTAAAAATTTTTTTCTTAAACAATCATGAATGTGTGTGTGTGTGTGTATATATAATTTGTTCAATTGACTTTCTTTAATTTTTATTTGTTTTGCGAATTCCTTGAATTCGTGTAAGTCTTATAGGTTTTCATGCTTTCAAATTATTACATTAACAGTTTGTTTTGAGAATTGAATAAATTTTCACTTGAAATTTATCTTTCTCCTGTTCATTCTCAAAATGGTTTCACTTCATTTTCATTGGCATAATATATGGCCAAAGAATAAACTTGCTTTTTATGGAATTTTGTTGGATATAAATGTATTTATATGTCTGCTGTATATGTATGTGAGGCAACCCACTGCTGGGCACAGATTATCACCTACGGGTTAATAAACAAATAAAATATAATAATGTGCTCGTACAGAATGTCTTTCCTTTGTCTGCGCTGTCAAAGCTTCTATTGAGATTTGTGGCAAAAGTATGGCATAGTTATGCACGCCTTCTTGATATTCCGAGTTTATTGTTCGTTTGACTGAGAGTATAGTATACATTGTATGCGCATATTTGAGAGTTGTTTTTCTTTTTTTTTTTTTTTTTTTTTTTTTTTGTGAACTCCCTGGGCTTAAAAAAATATACGCTTTATCTGGTCTGGCTGCATGAAATTTGCGCCACATTAGAGCGGCCTAATTGCGGCGTCAGCCACCCAAAAGAAAGAAAAACAACACCAAGGCGAACTGCGTTGACTCAAGTCTGTTGTTGTTGTTGCTGCTGCTGTCTATATGGAGTGATATAAAAATGGTCTTACTTTTATTATGCCAGTGACCTTGCTGGCAACTGGCAGCAGAGATAATAAAGCGCCTTCTCGAATATCAAGTGAATTAAAGTTGATTTCGAACGAGTGACAACTTTTCACATGCGAAACTTGCGCAGTTAGCCCTTCGCTTAACCTTGCCAATTAGTTTGAAATATAGAGCTAAGGATGCTTCCATGTGAAATATATCGCAGCGCACAACGAAATTGCCAATAAATAGCTAAAGAAGGAATATTTTTGTGCCATGCCCCCTCCTCGGAATGCCCCACAACAATCTAGCAACGGCGCGCCGAGTCTTTGACTTGGGCAACGCCTCATCTCGCCCCGCCTCGTCCTGCCGTTGGCTGCCTGTGGCCAGTGAAGATAAATGATGTTATCGAAGTTTGTAACAAAATGCTGAGATCTTATACATATACATATATCTATGTATCTGTGTGTGTGTGTGTGTGTGTGTGTGTGTGTGTGCTGTCAGTGCTGCCACCTGACTTTTTGCAATTGTCTGTCCCAGTGTGAACTAACGTGACTTTGGAGTCGCTTTTCACGTCGCGTCGCTTTCCCCCGCTTCATAATTATGTGTTTGAAAAAAATGCAATTAATTTTTATTGTGGATTAAGGTGCCATGTTTGCATTGCTATCCACATGCCGCACATACATATATCACATCCTGGCCACGCCCCCTGGCATTTTTGCAAGTCAACAGACATACACACACACACACACACACACACACACACACACACACGTGGCGTCACATGAAATTTATCGAGCCAGACTAGAACATATATCAGGCGCAGTTGTCAGCTCCCGCAGTTGGTCGCTTTTCGTTTTCTTTTTTGACTGGATCTGGATCTGCCAATGACTCCAATTGAACTCTCTGATTATTGATTTCCAGCACATCAGTGTGCATGTGTGGGATGCTGTTGTAATTTTGGCAATTTAAATGTCATTAAAAACAATCTAGGAAAAAGTCGCAAACGATGTGCGAAAGATGTGGAAGTGGGAATGTTCAAGTATTTATGCAATTTGTGGCAGCTGCTTGAACAATCAGGGCAACAACAATAACGCTAACGGCAAACGCACATGAATGCGACTCGTTGTCGTTGTGTGCGCCGCAACAAAAACCTCTGTTGAGTTTTCAATTAAATTGCAAAATCAATTTTCACCGAAATTACCATATTTACATTTTCGCATTACGCATTTGCATATTTGTAATGCCAGCCAGCCAGCCGGCTGGGGGTCCTGGAGATTTACATACATAGGTCAACAGGTGCAAGAAGGTAAATTGCTGCAAATTAAAATCAGATAATATATAATGACTTACGCAAAGCACACTCACACTCTCGCACACACACACACAACACTTGGGCAAGTTCAACGTGTCATATAAGCAGATGTGCCAAAGATCTCTGGCTCATATTCCGTCAGGAGCAGGCGAATTGGCTATACAAAGCGAAGCCACAAAAACCAGTTGGGGCGGCGGGCACTCTCTTTGAACTACAAACGCCACAGTGAGACCCCAAAGTCAGCATGTTGGCATTTCAGTAGGCACGTGCAGCACACTCACTGGCACAAGGATACAAGCAGACGCACACGCACACACCTATGGGTGTGAGTGGGGGTGTGAGTGTGAGTGCGAGTGCGAGTATGTAGAATACTTGTGCCAAATATGCCGATAATTACATTTGGAAAAATTGTTTCCTTTACTGCACGAGTCATGGGAGTGGGGCAACAAGTGCGAGGGAAGTTATGAAAATAACTCAAATAAATCAAATAACTTGCACAACTTCTATACCAAATGTATATCAAATATTTTTGCCTTACTTGAAATGCTAAGTGTTAAACTTATACAGTTGAGCCAAATATATTTCGTAGAATTCCTCAAATTTATTTAACACACAAATATTTCTATTCTATTTGTATGCATAGTTGAGTCAAGAAATTGTTGAGTGCAGTAAAAACTAACAAAATCCAATTTTATAATTTCAATTATAAATTAATAAGTCAATGGAATTAAAAGGAAATATTGAAACGGCAAAATTAAATTTTACATTTTCAATTATATATTAATAAGGCAAAAGAACCAAAGAGAAATATAGAAAAATTAAAAAAGCATTTACTATATCTTAAAAAAAAAAATATTTATATATATATATATATATATATATATATATAAAATATATAAAAAAATATGTATATAAATAATAAATAATAATAAATAAATTTAAAGAATATAAATACATATATTGAAATCTCTTAATGAAGGCTTTCAATTATGTAATTTAAAATTTAAATAAATTACATTTATTAAAAATGTTTTGAAAATTTAAGTAATGACATTTATTTTATTTTATTTTATTTATTATACTTATATTTAATTTATGACAAGCAAGAAACGTGCCTATACAAGCGAATAAAGTTAGAATTACATTTATAAATATAATGTATGAAATTTATAAAAATTTTAATATAATTTTTAAATAAAATTATTATTGATGTTCATTTCATAGAAAGATTTGTTGATATACGCTCTAAATGTAAATGCACAAAATAATTAAAATATAATGTATTTTTAAATATATATTTAGCTGATACATTTCTAACTTCAATGAATTTTATTGCTTAAAATTACATTAATCAATTATATTTTTTATATTTTTGCCTTACTGAGTTAGATGCATTGAAATTTGTGTAACTCCCCTAGATATCCAATAGGTTATAGCAATATGTGTATGCGTTAATTTATTTATACATACATATGTATATGCCGCGGTCTAGGGAAAGTGGAATTGCTCCACGGCTAATGGAAATACACATGTGTGGCTACGTTTTGGTATACAAATTACAAAATTATACAAATCAACGCCACACAATTGCTTCAATTTAACCGAGGGGCCACCGTCCTGGGCCAACTGCCACGCCAGATGTTTGCTGTACTTTAAGTGGCCCAGTATTGGCACAAAGGATAATACAGATCCGGCTGTTGCTGTTGATGATTGCGTTGTGGCTGACAGAGATTAGAGACGCGCCAGTCGCGCAATCAAAGACAAAGCGCTCTCGACACCTGCACAAATTATGAGCCCAATTGCAGGCAGGCAGCCAGGCAGCCAGGCAGGCGGTAGAGCTGATGATGTGTCGTTGGCTGCGCTAAACTGAACTGAAGAGGCTTGCTTCGAGGGGTGGCTTAAGTAAGGGGCTAAGCAGCAGTAGCGTGGCAATTAAGTCATTACCTCAAATAACTGGAGGCGTTGGGCTCCATCGTCTCCATAGGTGTTTTATAAGTGTGCAAACAGAAAGCTTCAGTGGTTGCATAACTCCAGCATCCCATATCCCATACAATGTGTGTGTGTGTGTGTGTGTGTCGATGTTTGTTTGCTTGTCTCTGGCTTTGATCTGCAATAAAGACATGCAAATTTATGTACAACGTCTATGTGTGTGTGTGTGTGTGTGTGTTTGACACTTATACCAGCTTCGGTTACGACTCCGACCTCAAACCCCAACCACAACTCCCAGCGCCTGCCCATGTTTTTGATAAGCAATTTCGTCGCTCTTTGTGGTTGTTTGCCTGTGCATTGGTGTGTGTGTCTCTCTTTCTCTCTGGGTGTGTGTACGTACATTTAAGTGAGTTTTGCTTTTGGTGTAATGAAATTAACAAATAATACCTCTCTGGGGCTGATTCCAACTTGTTGGCGTCACTTTGATGGCAATTTGAATGGGCTAAATGGCATTTAAAGCGATTACAACAAACGCTCTCTTATCAGCGCGTCCAGGCAGCACAGATGAAAGCGACCGAATGCATCACTTGAGACATCAATAAGTGTACATCATTTGACAAACAACATAATCAAGCTGGGAGAGTTATACTTTTTTATTCTCTGAAGATTATACACTCTTGTGGTCATATATGTAGAATTAGACAGAAGTCTTACACAGAAGATTTACTTCCGTTGGGTTGGGCTTTTCTCTAGTTATCGTCGCTTTATACTTATCGTCGCTTCATCTGAAATGCCAGCTGATCAACTTTTAAGCAAAGTTTAATAAATCACATCACATATTAATGTTATGATTTAGGTGCATATGGTACCTCTAGAACAAATGAATTGAACAGGTAAATAGAATAAAATTCACTCTGCTCTAATTGAGAGTATATATAACAATAAGACTTACTAAATACAATTACGCTTTACGATTCAGAATTAAAATTATTAGAATAATTACCATTCATATTCTGAAAACATTCGCCTTTTTTGCGGCTTTATTATATTCTGACTAATCGCCAACATTGAAATAATTAAATTAATAACAGGCCAATGATGGCATTATGTAAATTATTAATCAGAAAAAGTTTTTTAATTAAAAGTTAATTTATATTGTGCCGCTGGGTGTCAATACGTCTAACGGACGACAGACAGGAGGCCTATGACTTTAATGTCGAGCATTTCGCAGCTGCTCTTTAAACGATTTCAATCAACTGGCGCAGCTGCTCCAGCAAATACCTGAGCTGAGCCCCCTTTGAAGGTGAATTTATTTATAGATTTCATAATATTCAAAAAGCGCACGGAAGGCAAGCAAATTTGCATCTTTAAGCTTAGCTCTGCGAGTCAGAGTTCAGCCATAACGTTTAGGCTCTTTATTTCGTTTAGCTTCAGTAGACCAAGTATTTAATATATGAAAATGCTTTTTATTTTTATACCCTGAACCCATTTTCAATGGGAAATCAGGGTATAATGGTTTTGTTGAAATGTATGTAACAGGCAGAAGGAGGCGTGGCAGACCCCACAAAGTATATATATTCTTGATCAGGGCGACGAGCTAAGTTGATTTGGCCCTGTCCGTCTGTCTGTCCGTCCGTCTGTCCGTCTGTCCGTATGTATGAACGCGTCGATTTCAGAAGATATAAGAGCTAGAGACTTCATTTTTTTTTAAATGTCCGTAATTACAGCGCGAATATCAAGTTTATCATTAAAAAACGATAACTCATTCCGATATTTTTTTTATCGAGAAAAAACCTTATCGAAAACCAGGTATTAAAAGATATCTCCTGCACCTTTATTGCTAGAGTCTCCAAATTTGTTATGTATGCTTATATGCAACTTATGCAATTTCGGTTTTTGTTAAGATTTACCCCCACCCCTATATCCACCCCCTTACCCTCACATTTGTAAAAAGCGTATTTCAAATACTAGAGACTTCTGCTTTGGCAAATACATGTATATCCATGTTGTTATCATAATCTGAAAGTTTCATGAGGATCGTATGTCCACAAAAAAAGTTATTAAACAATTAAGTTCTCAAACTGTAGCCCATGCGTGTTTATGCGTGGGTGCTTGTGTGTGTATGTGTTTGTGTATGTGTGTGTGTTTGTGTATGTGTGTGTGTATACGTTTGTGTGTGTATGCGTGTGTGTGTGTGTATGCGTGTGTGTGTGTGCGTGCGTGTTTCTTGTGTAAGTTGAAAGACGCGAAAAATTATTGAATTATCTATTGCTCCAAGGGTTCAGGGGATCTCGTAGTCGAGCAATCTCGACTATAGCTTTCTTACTTGTTTTATAATCTATCAGCTGGTCGTGTGTATCAAAATAGCAATTTCGGTCTAGACTAAAATATCTTTGATATTGCACGGAAACTGCTGCAAGGGCTGTCATTATTAAAGAATTTATTTTGATGACACAATTTTGAAGGGAAAATTGTTGATATATTACTTTTAGCACATGCCACATAAATGAAATATAAAAGAAAGAAATAAATAATATATTTATTTGAATGCTTCTCAATTTAAATGAATGTCAAATAAAGGCAAAGCATATATTGAATAATCCAGCCATGAGTGAATTGAATTACTATTCGAATATCATTTCGAAAATCTCAGATTGCTTTCATTTAGTTTGATGCGATTTGGTATTTGATTTGACAACTTTAGCTTTTAATTAAATGAATGAACGGGACTGTCAGTACCTCATCGAATTCAATTAGCCAATTAGCTATTGATTTTTAAGTCGACGAGCGAAAAAACCCAAAACGAATGCTCCTCAGTCATGTGTTATGTGTCAGTCAAGCAGCACAATTCGGCACTGCGCTTCATACGGCTGCTGATGTACTTGACGCTTATAGTGCCGCCATGCCCACATCTTCAGCTGAGGCTGCTGTACACTGCAAGTATGATAGTCTATCTCTGTCTAATATCCCGTTGGCGCATCGCCTTCAACTACCACGTGGACTACGACCGGCTGAATGATACCGTTTCATATGTGCTTGACCTACTCAATTTTGTGGCATTGACAGTCAGCCATTTCGTGATATCCTTTCAATTGATCTGGCAGAGCCGCAGCAGTCAAATCGAGACACAGTTTTTGCACATACAAAATGTGCTCTATGAGAAAATTGGCCATAAGGTTAATGCCAGCCGCAGTCGGTTAATCACGAACCGAGTCTTTCGCTTATTGTTGTTCCGCATACTTATTCTATTGGGCTCGACAGTTTACAACAATACAAGCTCGAACGAATCGCTGCTGCTCATCGCCAACTTCTATTCGCAAGTGGTGCTCATATTGCGCTGCAGCGAGTTCACATTGCAGTCAGCTCTCGTGCTGATCATCTACCAAGAGATGCATGAGGCAGCCTCCGCTGTCATTTCAAGGCTTGAGAGTTCGAGGTGCGATACCTGGTCCCTGCACCGTTTGCCTCTCAAGCACATCGCCTGTCTGCAGCAGCTTCATCTCCTGCTCTGGAATTTACAGCGAGACATCGAGAAATACTTCAAGCGCGCTCTCATTGTGCTGATGCTGAAATTCTTTATAGACACCTCGGTGCACCCCTACTGGGCCTATGTGAACAGAATCCAAACGAACAATGTTCCAATGCAGATCTGTAGGTAATTGTGTAGACTCGGCATCTGGATAAAGTCTATATCTATTCAGTTCTGCTCTCAGGGTGTGCTACGGAGGAGCTTGGCATACTGCTGGAGATGTGTATGCCCTGTTGGTTGTGGACCCGCTGCGATCAGCTGCAGCGCAAGTTTCGAGCGATTTTCCACGGAGTATCCGTGGATCGACGCAACGAGCAGCTGAATACCGCATTGCTACGAGTCTCGGCGCAGCTCGGGCAGGAATCTTGTGAGTTCACAGTTGGCGGATTGCTTACGATCAATAATAATTTGTTGGGCAAAGTGAGCTATGAGTTTATGCATCCTAAATAGGCGTTCTCTAATATACTAATTTGGCAGTTTTTGTTCGGAGTTGTGAGCTATACCCTGATTTGCATTCAATTCTGGATAACATACACGACGAAGATGCGATTAGAAGCAGAAACTGAAGGTGGCGTTCATCAGGATTCATTGAATGGAACAACAATTTGAATGTCAAGATTCTGGTATATTAAGGCTTATATTTAGGCTTTTAGCCTAAAAGAAATATTAATATTTATTTTGCATATATCACAAATTTAAATTATAAACTTCTAATTGTGTATTTTATATATGTGTTAGGTTAGATTATAGACAATTTAAGGTCATATATAAATATAAGTCTAATCTAAATTATATGTTGATTACAATAATGCTGGATTCATTGTCCATAAGAAAACTATGCCCGATTTAAATTTTCAAATATGATTTAAATTTAAAATAAAAATAAAAATAAGCTGCATCAAGGTTCATGGTCAAATGAATATACATATATCAATTTTAATATATAACTATATTAGGCATGTCTGTATGTAGTATCAGATATGTTTTAAAATTTGTTTCTTTTTATTTCACTTATAACATTAATGAAGAGGAAAATTACCTAGGAAATGGTAGTTCAAGTTAAGCGAAGGACTTATCTTTGGAAGCATGTAAGCTGCTAAGGACAAGATATAAACTGAAATTCTTACGAAACTTTTTCCTTTTGTTACAAACAGTATAATATATACATATGTACGTTGATGGGAATATAAGATATCCTGTATGCAACAAAGATTTTTAATTTTTATTCCTCTTCCCCTTGGTATATATGTATGTATGTAAGTATATATTAATATGCATATTTGTCAAAGTATATATGTATGTGTAAACTCAACCAGATAGCGTTGCTCATTGTGTGCGCTGAAGGACAGTTGAGCGCATTAACTTTCAATTAGCCAATTAGTAGCTGATTGTGGATCTCAGTGAGTATGCAACATTATGAAAGGGGGCTTGGCTCTTTCAAAGGACTTTAGTCATGTGGCACGTGCCTGGCGAGTTGCATGCAGCTTCGCTGCGCTGCATAAGCCGCTTGAAGCTCTGGCTGCTGCTGCTGCCGCCCCACCCGGTGCTTCAGCTGAGGCTGCTCTACACCGTTAGTTTGCTGAGCTACCTGGTTTTCATCCTGCATTGGCGATTTAGCTTCAACTACGGCGTTGTCTACAATCGCAATGACAGTTTTTCGCGTGTTGTCGACTTGCTGAACTTTGTCACGCTGACAGCCGCCCACCTGGCCGTCGCAATGGAGCTGATCTGGAGGGATCGCAGCGAGCAGATTGAGCAGCAGCTGGAACGAGTGCGCTACGTGCTTCGAGTGCAGTTCGGCCAGAAGGTGAACATGCTGCGAGTGCATCGCTACTGCCGGAGCATCAACTCAATATTGCTGATATGCTGCCTAATGCTGCTGCTGATGACCATTTACAATAATCTGGTCACCAACATGTCGCGGCTGCTCGTCTACGCCTTCTACTCGGAAGTTATTCTGCTGTTGCGCCTCAGCGAGTTTTCTGTGTTCGCGGTGCTGATCTTGGTCTTCTACATGGAGCTGACTGAGGTTAGCCGCCGGCTGATCCTGGAGCTGGACAAGACACGCTATGAGGTCTCGTCTCTGCGCCGCTTGTCGCTGGAGCGCTTGTACGTGCTGCAGCACCTGCTCGGGCTGCTGTGGAACACAGTGCGGCTCATCGAACGCAATTTCGCGCTGAGCCTGATAGTTGTGCTGCTCAAGTACTTTGTGGACATCTCCGTCCTGCCCTACTGGATGTTTATCAACAACTATAACCATGTGGATATTTCCACTACATACTGTGGGTGAGCACTCCCAATGGAACTGCCAGTCCTAACTCATTCCTGCTTGCAGATTGCGCAACTGAGGAGTCCTGCAAGCTGCTGCTGACCTTTCTGCCCAGCTACATCTGCACGAGATGCGAACAGATGCAGCGCCAGCTGCGCTCCACTCTGCACGGAGTCGCCACAGATCGGCATAATGCGCAGCTGAACACAGCTCTATACCGCATCTCGGCGCAGCTGGGCCAGGAGTCCTTCAGGTTCAGTGCTGGCGGCTTGATGGTAATCAATAACGAGTCTCTGGGCAAGGTGAGTGTATCGACTTACCAAATCAACTTCAAGGCCGCTTCGCTATTTCCGTTTCTATTACAGTTTATCTTTGGCATGATAAGCTACATAATCATTTGCATACAATTTCGCCTGGCCCTAATCGACAACAACCCCGAGGAAGTCGCTCAGAGCTTCGTTACGGTCGCACTGCGACGCTAAATCAAATTTCTTTGAATTGCGGATTTCTTGTGTTTCCTGAGAAAAGCGCTAAATTCAGAATCGCTTACATTACTCCTGCCAATGGCAGCGAGAACAGAGATACATATGTATTTGCTTACATGTATATTTATTCAATTAATGAAATTGTTTTTCAATAGCAAATGGATTCAGTTACTTTTTCTCTGTAATCAACTGGCAGACAGTCCAACTAATTAGTCATGAATACGAAGGTTACTTGAATTTCATAATACTTGATTTAAAATTCAACGAACAGACAAACGCGGAGGGGCGGAGGGGGGAGGGACGAAGGGGCCACATTCTGTTGCATTAATTAGGAACATAATTCGCATGCAAATTAATTAATTTGACAAACTTTTCCATAGCTCACTATGCTTGGCATTTCGAGCATCCAATTGCCACGCATGGTCGGCGATTATACGGCATGAGTCCACTATCAACAGTTGCCACAATGGGGCCGGGCTGCACATGTGCGCACGAGCTGACTTTGGGCCGGCCTCGGCCAATTGCTGATTCGTACATTGAGTCACGACTAATGCAGCAACTCATAAAACTTGAGAGACGTTCATTAACTGCGGTAGAGATTTTCACAGGGTTCGCCGAAATTTTCTTGAAACTTTTCACTTAGCTTCTCGACTTGTCAACTCTGTAATTAGGGGCCGAGCTGGCCTCCACCGAGGGCACTCATTATGCTTCAGCTGTTTTGGCTGTCATATGCAACATGATAAAGCTCTTGGCCAGTTGCTTTCACCGAATGCTGAATGAATTCAAAATTCTGACATTTTCCTAATAAGCCAATTTCAGAGCCAAAAACTTTGGATTACTCGCGTCAATATTTCATTTCTCTGACACTGCATTTATCAACGCTTGCCTGCAGCATCGATGCCACTGACAGCGTGCTGTCCTCAGAAGTGCCCCAGTGCCTGAGGAACGACAGATAATGGTAATAGCCAAGGGTTTGTGGGGCTCAGCCACTAACGAGCAACTGCAACTGCACTTCGATCGGCAGGTGCTAAGATATTGAGCAGGTTAATTACGGTGCGTCCAATTTTTTGGCAAGTTGTCACTTCCAGGCGGTTGCTTGGCATGCGAGAGTTAAAGCTGAGAAGCTGCTGAGGTAAGCAGCCGAATCGAACTGGCTCATGGAATGGCATGTAGTTCTTTTCATGCCACAACGCTTTGGCTCAATGGCAAATCATAAAGAGCAAGCCATAATCGTCTCGTAAAAATCAGACGCGCACGCACACTAATGCAATGGCCATACATGTAGCTATCGCCTCTCTCTCTCACTCTCTTTCGCTTACTCCTCTCTATCTAACACATTCTTTCTGAATTGGGGTTGAATGTGCGTGCTATGACATAGACAATGGCATCGTCTATGGCAGTGCCAGCGACAGTGACGGCTGACGGCGCGACGTCAAGGCTTTTACTGTTACTCACACACACACACACACACACATATACACAGTGAATCGTATACTTGCATATTCAGAAGCACTTTTATAGCGACACGTAGTCAGCCACGCTCTGAATTGCAGGAAGCTGGCTTCGCTCTCACCCTCTGTCTCTCTCTCTCTCTCTTTCTGATTCTCTATCTATTTCTGCGCACGTGTATGTGTGTGTGTGTGTAGTTATTACTTTTATGAAGCATGTGATTACGTTTTATTTTTAATGCTTTTAGTAAAATGAGGTTAGTACACACTTGGTTAGCGACAAATTACATTTTTCTTTTTGCTTGCCAGCCTCCTGCCACGCCTCGACGTCTGTGTGTGTGTATTTCATTTGCGCTAGGACTTTGGCAGATTATTGAATTTTTGGTATTTACAGCTTAAAGCCTGGCTACCAGTTGGCCCGGCAAATACAATACAAACTCGAATGTAGCCGACTGAGTGGCATTGCCTAAATATCCTTATCGCAGTAATTTACTATGGACAATGCACTATAAAATGAATCTGTTTATGGGTCTCTCTTTCGCTCACACTTAATTGTTGTTGTCATTACGTAAAATGCTTAAACGGTCACTGCCAGGCACGAGCCATGCGCACAATTAACTTCCGCTTCCGGCATTGATTGAAGCCAGCGAGTGCTGAATCAACTATGTTGCATGCACAATGCACAATGCTCCCACACACACACACACACACATACAGTGATGTACAACCAACCTACACACACACACACACACACTCACACACACACACAGTTAAATCATGCACTTGTTGTTAACTGTTTGCATATTAATGACAAATAACCCAACATCAACGCGGCTCTTGCCCTCCACTTGCCTCGCGCACTAATCGGAGTTTATGTGTGTGTGTGTGGGCGTTAAATGTTAGATAATATTGGGATGGCATTTCAGTGGTGTGTGGAAAGTGGTGCTGCCTGCCCCCAACTGAACTAATTTGCGACAAACGACAGCAGTGGAGCGCTTGACTCTGTGTGACTCTTTCAAAGTCCTCGCGATTTATGCGACAGTTAAGTGCCAGGCAAAAGGACCTTCGAGTTAAGTACTTCGATTGTATCTGTGTGTGTGTGTGTGTGTGTACATATGTTAAATAATAAAATTAATGCTCTCTTAAGCATTCTATATTGATTACTTAGCATCGCATTTAATTCGTAATGAGTAAATAATATATGAATTTATGAAGAACATAAACTGAGGCAGGCTTAAGAGGCTCTTATGAATTTTAAGCAGTTTTAATACAGTTATCTCGAGCTAATTAAATTGATAGGAAGAACTATTGAAATTTGTGATGGAATGGCTTGTTAGGAGATTTCTTGATAGATACGCGATTTCAATTAGATTGCTGCTAATTTAGCGTGATTTGTGCGCTTCCTTCCAGAATGTCCTGTGAACAAAGCGTAATGAATGGCACTGAGAATTGGGTCAGATGGGAGATGAGCCATCTCTCATGTCCATGTTCGTGTGCACTGAGAACAATTGCCTTGGCATATTTATAGATTTATGCTCAATAAGCAGCACATGAAACCCACTTTTCTTGTGCTTCCTGCTGGAGTGTTTGTTGTTGCTGTTGTTGTTGTGCTTGTACTACTTGTTTTTCCACTACTGTTGTTTATATGTCCACAGCAGAGCCACAAACTCAGTCAGCATTTGCAGGATTTTATTTGTGCGCCTTTTACTGCCTTTTACTCCTAACGCAGCCAGCCAAGTAGCCAGCTCTCAATACACAGCAGTCAACAACAACAAGAACAACAACAACAACAATAACAAGAACAACCACAGCTACTTTGGTCGACTGCCAGCAGTAGAAATGTGTGCAAATAATAAAAATCTTGGGCAATATTTCAGTTTTGTGCTTTACGGCCGGTGATGTCTTAGCTGAGCCGAGCCGGGCCGTGCCGTGCTGCCGCCGGCTTAGCTACCCTTTCAGTTGATGTCATAAATTATAAACAAAATGCTCGAGCGGAGCTCAAAGCTCCAGCTCCAGCAGCACCTGATTTGTTTATTTGTGGAGCATTTTTCAAATTTACGACAGTTGACAACGCACATTTGGGCGAGCTCTTGCTGCTGTCAAGCGGACAGCTGCCGGGACAGTTTTTAATGCGACTCTATTGGCTGTTCGACTGCTGGAATCCTTTGGCCAAACAGCTTCTGCCATTGATTGGTTTCCAATTTGGCCAAATATGTATATAATGCTGCAGGCGAAACAAACTCGCTCAGCTCGGCACACGTGCTGCTCTGACTTCAGTTTGTATTTACGTAACTCATTCGAACAGCGAGTGCACATCTAATTGCAGCGCAAACATTTACCGATGCTCAGCTGAAATGTCCTTTAAAACACAAAGCAACAAACAAAAACAAAAAGACAAAACGAAAAGACAAAAAATGCCTACACATTCAGCTGCTGCTGCCGCTGTCAGAGCACGTACTTAATTATTTGCCAAGTAATTGTGTGTACAGCAAGCAATGCCAGCATGTTGCATGCCGCATACTAATACTGACGCCATCAACATTTGCATTGACACATGCAACATGCTGCTGCAACACGGTCATCACTCAAAACCATGTTGCTGTTTTCACATGTTTTCAATTTGCATTCGAGTAACAGCAAAAGCATCCTTGCATACATTTTGTTTCTTTTCGAGTGTGCAAATTTACTCAGAATTGTTAAGCAAATGTGAACTGCCGAGAATTCAACTGACCTTAAAAGGCTGGTCTATCGGAAATTGCGAATAAGGCGAAAAAAATTAGTTCATTTTGTAATTATTCCAATATTAAATTATAGACGTTGTTTTCTAAATATTTCTGGTATATACATTTAGTAAAATAATTCAACAAAATAATGCATAATATTATATTAAAGTAACACAGATTGGAAATAAATAAATACAAAAAAAAAAAAAAAAAAAATAAATAAATAAATAAAATTAAAAAAATATAATTAAAGTATAATAGAATATTTAAGTATTTATATACTAAATGTATTTAATTATTTATTATTTATTTATACACATATGCAAGGTAAAAAGCCAAATTGCAAAAATAATATTTTTTGGTATTTTATTAAATATTAAATCTGAAAATATGTATGTAGCTGATGAGCGAGAATTATTTCTAATGTCTAATTAAACAAATTAATATTTATAATTGCTTAAAGATTTATTTAGAAAACCTTAAATAAAAACTGTCCAAGCATACGTTGTACAAAATGTGTAACTGAATGACTTCACAATTTATCGTTATGGTTGTTGCAATGCGGAATCAAGATGTCGATTCGTAGCACAAAATAAATACATATATATAAAATATTTTATTCAAGAAGAAAATAAGAATCAGTCGCTTAAGTTTTAATGAGTGTCTATTTAATTGTACATTTGAGTAGATTTAAAGTTTGCGCAGCATGGCCACGCCCACCAGAGTGCAGTGCCGTGGAGGTCCGCGAGTTGGGGCCGAATTATATAGACACGTATTTAAACACGCCTTTTCCGCAGACGAAGCCGAGGGCCATTAGCATTAGCGCCGCTGAATAGAGATTTTGGCAGAACTCCAGGCGACACCCGCTGCCAAACACTTTGAAAGCATTTTCTAAGAATGTTGGCCAGCAGAAAGCAGCATTGCCCATTTACACAGCTGCTGCTCCAGTTCAGCCGTATGTGTGTGTGTGCAAAAATTATTTGGGCTTTGGTTAACCGAGTTGAAAACTAATGAAATACAGAGTGCTCCACTGCGCTTTAAGCCTGGCCTTTTTGTGCGTGTTTTCATTCTCTAATTAATATTTGAGCCAACAGCCAATTTGAGCCACACCATTCACCTGTGCATTTTCGTTCGTAGCTGAAAAGGCAAAAGAGAACTCACGTAATAATTTCACTCCTGTATATATGTATGAGGGATTTCTAAGCTCCTTTCGGATGCTTTGGATATAATCAATTTGAGCAACATTGTTGAAGAAAATGCAATGAAAAGCTCACTCTGCACGTTCTCTCTCCCTCTGAAAGAGCATTTCATATTTTCACTATTGCTTTTATGAAATTAAGTTTGAACTTCGGTTTAAGGCTGATTGAAGTATAACTGACCTCAATTTCAAGCAGATCCTTGAAGCGAGTAAATGAAAAAGGTTTCACAAATAAAAGTACGTACATGCATAAGCCGAGCCAAGCTCATTTGGGAAAATTGCGAAAATGAAATGCGCAGGTAATACAGACACGTACAGCTATTGCTATGTGTGTGTAAATTGGCTTTTGCACATTATTCATCAGAGGACATCAGAGCTAAGCCTGCTACTGATAGTTGGCATCTGAAAGCTTTCAGAGTTTTACACTTTACACTTTAGTGACGATTGAGCCAATTTACATGTCCTTTGCATTGGCCAGTGCGCCTCAAGAGGACAACGGCTACAAATTTTTAGAACTAAACGCATTCTGTCGTAATGTCTCATCTCAAAGCTAGTGACTTTAAATACCTCGCACAACACGATGAACACTCCTATACTGAATTGAATTGCAAACGAGTATTGAGCTGACTTATTTACCCATAGAAAATGGCATGAGCGGCTCCTGTCTGTCCACATTTACAAAATTGCAATATAGCTTGCTCAATACCAAAGCCAATGCAGACGCAGCTCTTTATGGGGCAACAAATTGGAATCGAGTCAAATACATAAACATTATGCTATAAAGCATAATTCTACTTCATTAACTCGAGACACGGTCTCTCAGTCGAGCATACTCGACTGAAGCAAACTCAGTCTTGCTTTCAATGAAGCAAGTATCCGTGTGTATTTATGTTTTCCTTGCCTTTTTGTTTATTTACTTCTTCTTTCCTGACTGCCAGCACAGGAAACTTATTTGTAAATATTGATTTTCGAGCATCGAAGGAATGTTTAAACACTTGATAATGAGTGTACCAGGCTTGTAATTAAATTGAATTAATATTAATTAAATATCGATGAATGCGACCTGGATTGCACTCGCACTCCTGTCTAATGACAGTTCATAGAGCAACAGTGCAGTAATGGCAGGACTAAGCCACTTGCAGCTTTAAGGACTCTCAACATCCTTCCATTGATTTCAGCTGTGAATATATTCAACTTGAGCGAACGCACAGATACCTTGCTCTGCTTCTAAGGGCCGGCTAACCACTTCATTTAAATACTAAATCAAGCCGCAGTCGGGCAATTGCTCAAGCCATATTCTTCCAGCCAGTTGCTGCAGTCGGTTCACTCTTATATCTGACCAGCAGCAAACAAGGACTGGCATCATATTTTCATAAGTTATTCGGATTTTTATTTTCATGCCAACCTGCAGAGAGCTGAGCATTGTCGTTGGCTGCTGTGGATGCGACCGAGGCAAATAGAACATGACAATTCAACCTGTTGGCAGGACAAGTGATATTTTTCAATATTGTTTTCCATTTGGCTGAATCACAAACATTATTAGCCTGTTCGGCATTGCAGCACGGCACTGTAGGCAAATTGATATTGATATGAATAAATATATAAATATATGTGCATATTTGTATATATAGATATCGACACAGGCAAGTGGAACTTGAGGTTGTCTGAAAGCTTCTTCTTCAGGCATAGCCAGCATATATCAGTAGTCTTGTTGTTGTATAATAACAATAACTAATGCACATCTTAATGAATGATTAAGTCGAAGACAAAAGTCTATACTTTACTGTAATTACTTACACTTTGGCAGTCTCTTGTACATGGCTAATTAAATTGCTCGTGAGCAAAGACTAGCTTAAGTGATTATGTTGTTGGGTCATTACTAAGCTGTAGCAAAACAATATTATACTGAACTATTGTACGCTCAACTTATATTTACATTATTTATTTGACAGTTTAAATGTGAATGTTTCTTGAGCTGCAACAGCTATTTGCGTCCCAATTTCAGTTTGATGTAACTAATTTGATAACAAATTCAATTTCAAAGTGCCAAATCTGCAGTTGGGGCTAATGCAGCTGCCTTGCTCGACAGGACATGGTGCTCGACTGGCCATGGCACAGGTTTCGAACTGCACCAGGAGCGCAGATTAGGCTACACATTAGCACATACAAGCATTAAGATATGCACCCACCCAGACACACACACACACACACACATAGCGACTGCAACAACAAAGAGCGATAACGACATCGGTGCCCCGTAAACAGCATAACAGCATCCGGTGGCAGGACTCATGTAATTTGCAAGAGTTCAAAGTTTAACAAACTGTTGCGGGAAATGCAAATGACTATTCGGGTGAGTGTGCCGAGGCAGCTGTAGCGCTGTGTTATTTTGTGTGCTTCCTGCTAATGCTGAGCTGCTCAGTTCAAATGGCACGGAATCCTTTGGAAGCTAATATTTGCCCATGAAGTTAATAAGAAATTTACCTTTAATTTCCTTTTTCCAACACAATACAAATATTTTTAACTTGACGGTAAAATAAGCTTGAATAAATTGGCATTTGCTTCTCAGAAATTGTTGCACGGAACTTAATAAAAATTTACGACGAACAAAACAGCAAAAATAAAATCAAAAATAATAAGCTGCAAAATATTTAAGTCTTTATTCATTGAGAGTCGAAGGCAGAATGCACATAGAAATTTTGCATTTTATTTTTAATTACACTTTTCTTTGAGCAGTTTGATTTAAGTTAGCTTAATGTAATAATTAAAATTTTTGTATAGGATTTATAATAAAAGCAAACAAGTTTAATCTTAGAATACGTTGGCACTTGCATTAAGGGAGCTGCTTGAAGAAAAATCGTCGAATTTTTCTGTATTCTTCCGTCGTTTCCATTACTTCATGCATTCCGCGTACAAAAGCCATCTTTTATCTGGC
Source organism: Drosophila mojavensis (assembly GCF_018153725.1). Lineage (NCBI taxonomy): Eukaryota > Metazoa > Arthropoda > Insecta > Diptera > Drosophilidae > Drosophila > Drosophila mojavensis. The sequence goes on along the minus strand of NW_025318693.1, from coordinate 4,677,098 downwards.
CCGGAGAACGTTTAAACTGTTGAAGTTAACCTCGAAAACCAAAGAGCCGAAAGAGTCAAAATAATTACCACCAAAGCGTGCCATGGCAACTGGTAGGACGAGTACGACGAGTAGGACGAGTTGGGTAATGGAAATAGCAGTCAAGTGTGTTGCATGTGCACAAAGGACACGCTTGCGCTCAAAATTGAGCCAAAAGAAGCATCAACTTAATTTCCTGCTCAAGTCTATTCAACTTTTTTGCAATTTGGTTTGCAAAAAACTTGTAACTTTGATTGCCATTGAGACAAGGAAGACTGAATATACGAGCGCGCACGACACGCGCCTTTTAAGCTTCAAATTGTGAATGGCTCTTTCTGCAAGCTGCCAAGGACTTGGCCAGAAAGAGCGACTGCATTTGCCAAAACTACAGATTATCGTGTCTAGGCCGAAGACTTGGCGTCTTTGAAATAATGTGAAGCGAAATGTATTTTGAAAGCTCTACTCAGCTCTAGAGTCTAGTATAAATAAATACAAAATTAAATTACGCTTGCTATTTGTAATTTTATAATCATTGACCTTTAAATCGAAGTTAGCTAAAGTTTGGGGTCGTTATTCAAAATATAAGAACAATACAAAATCTCATGAATATAACAAATTAGATGACTCGTTGTGAATATGTACGAGATATAGTCCTTCAACTGATACATGATAAAGCTTTTAATCGATCGCTCTAAAACGGTAATAGTTATCGATTTTTGTAAACAAACTTTATCATATAAAAACAGAAAAATTTGCTAGCCTTTACAAGTTCAGAGATCGACGCGTTCACATACATATATATAAAGACAGACGAACGTGGACAAATCAACTCAACTCGTCAACCCGATATGTACGCTTTATGGGGTCTGCCACGCCTCCTTCTGCCTGCTACATACATTTTCAGAAACCTTGTCCCTTGAATTCGGAGTATAACACGCTATGAAATTGCCTGAACTGACATTCACTTCGTCCATGTTCATTTCCTGTGCTGCATTGGAGCCCACTATACGGCCAACTGTCTATTATGTGCTGTGCATTAAAAATGTAAGCATTGGCATCTGCCATGGCAACTTTACAAAATGATGAGCCACACGCCAAACTAGCTACGACAAAGGAAACTCACATTTATTGTAGTTCCATAGGAGTTTCATCATATACTAGAAACAAAGCAAAATGCTGTGACTGCCGATTTTTTTCACTCCCAATTGCTTTCTTTCGTCTTATTGCATTTGTGCTTAACGCTGTCAGGACTAAAATGTGTTGCAAAGTGAAAAGAGTGTAGCTTATATACCTGTATGAGTATCTGTGTGTGTGTGGTTGTTTGTATGTGTGACCTTAGGTTAATCAAATACGCATGCTCATTAAACTTTTTCAATTTGAAGCCGTTGGCTGGCAAGTTTTGTGGTCTCGTGTGACGACTTATTAAAGTTGCATGGCAACAAACTTGTCCTCAACTTTCACTCTCGCCCACTTAACGTTCACGTACATACATATACACGTACATATATATACATACTCGGTCTAAAACTTAAACTTGAATGGCATGCCATAAATTTACCTCAGAAGACGTAGCTCGGCTTGACGAACAACAATTTCGTAGTTATTAAATATGAAAATGAAATTCTCCGGCCCAGGCAATGGCAATGCATTAAGAGCTCAGGTAACTGGCCCAAAGCTATAGACCACATTAAGTCGGCGCCGAATGCTGTAGTTGATGCGGCTGTCAGATGTGTGTAAGCCTGACTAAGAAGCGTATTAAGATGTTCACACGCATTCGGGCAGCTACAAAATGTGAAGATGCTTAATACATTAAGTTGTAAAAAAAAAAAAATACCGGAAGCTTTAACCAACTTAAAAAAATAGTCTAGCTGAAGTGAAACTCTAGCCAATTTGCATAAAACTTTAGAGGCTTTTCATTTTCATTTCAAGGTTTTCATTCGCCTCTAGATTTGCTGTTCAATTTGGCAAAAAGTTCGCTTAGCATTTGGGCTTTTGCTCAGTCAGACATATTGTTGACGCACTTTCGCCTTTTAAGCGTAATGAAAACGTGCAGCATATGTGTGTGTATAGTAAGGCGTGGCAGACGCCCCTCAACGCACTCTCATTTCAACTAGGGTCAGGTGAGCTAGCGTGCGGCACAGAGCACCGTCACAGTCAATACCATCACGCACATCCACATATTTTGGGGCCGGGTCGAGTGCCGAAAACTGAACCGAAACTGGAGCAGGAGATAGAGCTGGAGCTGGAACTGGAGATGGAGCTGAATCTGGAGTTGGAGAGACTCATTTCGCCCGGTTGTGATAAGAAAGTGTCAACACGAACGTGACAAAGCTACAAATGCTTAATTTTTATACGAGCTTTAGCCTCCTCGTGAAGCCAGTAGAGTTCTGCGACCGGATGGGCAATGCGTGGGGGTGGGGGGTGGTTGGTTGGTGGTACGTGGGTGGTTGCCCAACTTAACTTATTTGCGGTTGGTGAAGGGTTCGGCCTTGGCCACATTTGGTCAGCGGCAGCCGGGCTCAGTTTTTGGGCAGAAAATCACGTTTTTACCGTAAACATGTTGCAAAGTTCGCGCCCATTTTATCTTTTGCATACTTCCGGCCGCATCGCAACGACAAACGGCCAGAGAACGAGCAGGCCAACAACGTCAAAGACGTGTCGCGTGGGCAACAAGCGGCTCGCTTAAATATTTAAATCCAGTTCTCCAGCGAACGAACAAACATACATTAAGCCAGTCCAAATACAAACTATGAAACTTTTGTGTCTCTGCTTAAATAAAAACAAAGATTTAAATGAAAAGAGGCCAGGGATAAAATATTTGCATGCATAAGTTACCCTACTTCCATTCGTATTATAATTCTACTGACATAAATGAACTCAGATTAGATTCTCTCTGATTAGAAACACATATTTCTGAACAGAAGCATGGGAAACATGCTGAGTGCAATCAATGGAAATTTCTGAAATTAATTAACAAATTAAACACATATATAAAGGATTTCTGGGTATTAGGCCCAATTGAATTATTCATTTAGTTTTGAAAATTGTAATATAATAGAGTACATTACCATCAACTATTGAATCTGTGGTTGAAACCATTTGAAATATGCAAATCTAGAATAATTGAAAAGAAAAAAGTAAATAAATAAATAAAAAATAACTGTAATAAATTGAATTTCATGTTCTATTGCACACGGAAATCAACAATATTTCTATTTTATTATTTCACGCAGCCGTCACAAAATCTAAAAAATCTAAAGAGACAAACTAAGAGATACCCATAAAATATATATATATTTTTTATTAGTAAGAAGAGATTGAATCCATGTTGCTTACTATCAGAAAAAATAAATCAGAACATTATATAAACAAATTTTATTAAGCCTTAATTTAATTCACTTATTAATGCCCTTGCTCGACATCATGCATATGTACAGGGTATTTAAATAGTTTGCATACCAAATAATTGCAAGACTTGTGGCAAAACATTTCATTTAATTTTCAAGCATTTTTCCCCTTGGCTAACTTAATTTCTATGCAAGCTTTTAGCTCGCAGGCGACACGGGGAGTTGGCTTTATGTTTTCAGCTAAAATATTTAATGCACATACACAATCGCAACGAGCACACAGAGCCATAGAAACAACAAAGACACACACATACGCACACATTTATATATATAGCAAAGAGAGGCGCATACATTGGGGCATAATGAATGTGCAGCAACATTTTTGATGGTGCCCACTGACAACAATAAATTACTTTTGGCTTTAAACGAAAGCCATTAGCATAAAACTTGGCATCATCAGTTGGAAGAGGAGCAGCCAGCCTACATTTAACGCGCATACTGAGCGTATGCGCAATATTTATCTGGCTCTAATTTTTAGCCGACAATTTGCCAGCACTTACATGATTAAACTGCGTCGGGCTTGTTCTGCGAGAGCACAGAACTTTTCAAATATGTGAACCTTTTAATTAACTCGCTGGGCTCAAACTGAGCCCGCCTCCTGCTGCTGTTAGTGGCTCTGTTTTCGGTTTTGCTTTTCGTTTTCTCGTTGTTTTTTTTTTTTTTTTTCTATTTACGCACACGTTCGCCCTTAGCCATAGAGCTAAACGAAATATTCTTTTATTAAGCGTTTCATAATTTCATGCAATAAACTTGCTAATTGCGCCGCGTTAGCTTCCTTTTCTTGGCACTGGCACTCAACTGGCTGTGCAGCGGTGCCCCGCCCATTCTGCAAAGTGACTAACTGGCCAAGTCCTGAGCCCGTAAAAGGCTGCCAAAAAGCGGCAAAAAATTTCCGAGCGCCATGGACTGTCGACAACTTGATACACTTTCGCAAACTAGCTTAATTGCATCTGATACTGCAGAGAGCATTGCACCAAGTATTTAACTATATATGATATGTCTACAGAGTGTGTATAATCAAAAATATATATATTTTATGTGTGGCATACTCTATGACAAAATCGTGAGACCCATGTGAAGAGCAGAAAAGACTTAAAGGCTGAAGAGCAGAAGACCAGGCGAGCAAAAAGCATGCCAGCCACTGCCAGAGAATTAGTTGCTTGAAAGTGTTTTCCGTTTTTAATATTTCCTAGGAGTTGGTAAAAAGTTTCTTCTGGCCACTTGGCCGCTTGGCCGCTTGGCCACTCGGCTCGTTCTTGGTCACTTGCTCAATTTCCGTTTTTAATTAAATGAGCCATTAGATTGAGGCTGCCCATTGCCATTGAAAGCTTTTAGGCGCGCACACACACACACACACATACACACACGCACACATGTGCGTACATATGCATGTATTTGTGTGTTGGTTTAAACGCCCCTTTGCACATGACGCCGGACCGTGTTTTCACATTGTTGGCTAAATTGCGCGTAAACTGCGCGGCAGTCGGCTTAAAACTTTAAAATTAATTTTCAGCCTGCTCCAGTTTCAGTGTTTTAATAGCTGTTAATATTTATGAACTCAGGCTATGGGACCATAGCAAGTACCAGCGAAAAAGCAAACAAACAAAACGAGAAACAGCAACAACAATTGCAGCCATTGCAGCTGCTGTTGCTGCTGCTGTTGCTGCTGCTGTTGCTGCTGCTGTTGCTGCTGCTGTTGCTGCTGCTGCTGCCGTTGACTGGTTATACACAATTGGCCAGCACTATTGGTCCAATGAGTTGCTGCCAATATTTAATGATATTTTGCGCACTGCATTCTAGCCTCAAGGGTGCTAGCCATGATGTTCAGGTCTCGCAGCGAATCAAGTGGTTTATAATTATTGAATAACTGTGCACTTGCATTGCGCAATTGCCAGGAAAACACAAACAAAGTTAAAATAGCTTTGCAGGCTCCGTTAATTGCCAGACGCGATATGGCCTATGGCAATTAAGGTATTATGTGATCATAAGTAAACTTCACTTTCACAAAGTGAAGCAAAACTCTGACTACTTCAGCCAAATGCAATTATTTTCCGGCTACATTAAAAGCCAAACAAAAACGGAATTAAATAAGCCACAACACTCTGGCTACGTTTACACGACTCGAGGAGACTCTCCAAGCTACTTTGAGTTGCTAAAGTAAACCGTGCGATTATATTTAAACAATATTAAAAACATTTTATGTTGCATAGGCCTTGGCTTTTGGCATTTCCGTTCAGTTCAAAGAGATGATAGAGTAATGTTTATTTTGGAACTCGAGTGTTTTGCCATTTCTATATTTTTGTAGCTAAAATTTTGCTTATGCAGTTGCAGTTGATTAGCTCTGAGATAATCATAATGACTCAATATTGTGAAGTGAAAAATCCCATGGTGGAATAGATCTTATTGTTTTTCATGGATATCATGCTGTGTAGTGATAAATATTTACTTTAATATATGTATATTATTTTCAAAAAAATAAAAAATTTAAAATATTCTGTTTAAATAAACTTTAGTAAGAATCAGATTATGACTAAAATAGGGGAACATATAGATATATTTTTTTAAATTGATCTGATAAAATAAACTAGTTCAGTGCAATCTCACGCTAATGCCTCTAATACTTAACGTAAATAATCATGTGGAGTCGTATTCGTTTAATTATATTTATATATTATTCTATTAATTATTTAAAGCTCAAAGCGAATTACAAAATGTATATAATTTAAATAAATAGTACAGTTCTAATCGCTGGAATAATATATGCACATTAAAATAATCACATCCAATATTATCAAAATCTTCAGCAGATTCAGTTGCAGAAAATGCATTTGGACCGAACTCACATCTGAAAGCAGAATGAGAGATTAAGAGATTTCTTAAGGTCAGCCTGCTGCTGCTGTCATTCACTTAACATTCTGATCGAGCTGCTCTGGGATCATTTGGACCACCATCTTTGGGTTCTTGGGGAATCCAACGTTGTTGGCTGGCAAGCCCGCTTGCTCAACGCTCAGAACGTTCAGTACGGCATCCCGTGGAGCGCTCTATTATTTGTAGACACGGATTATAGATCGCATATGCAGTTTATTCTTTCTTTATTCTGGCTTCGCCATTACCTGCACCAGAGCTGCGCTCAGCGCCAGCGTTAGGAGAGCTAGATTAAAGTGGCAGCTCATCGTGTCTGTCGGAAACGACTGTGGAGTCGAGTTTTGTACGACTGAAGCACATCAAAATATTTTGTATACTGTAAACATCTGAGCAAATATTCTAAAACAGTTGTTATTTACTCTATTCTTTTTATATTTAAATAATAAAAGTGGAAAATATGTTTGTATACGTATATTTAATATACCAGTAAACATAAAATGTTTGTTTGTGAAGTGTTTACGGCGTAGAAGGTCGCACGGTTGTTGTTGCTGTTGCCAGTGCTGGTGGTGTTATTGCCATTGCTGCTGTTGTTGTTTCCGGTATTGGCCTGTGCGTCGTTGATGTCAGCTCGACAAGCAGCGCAGCTGGGGTTACTTCCAGTTGCTGCAAGCCATTCGTAGTCGTAGTTGCGTTCTGCCGATCAATGTCTGTGTTGTCAGCATTGAAGTCGCCCAGCAGACCAGCTAGGCCCTGGAATAGACGCAGTGCGTGATATATATCGCAATCAGTGTTGGGGCTATCTAAATTACCTTTCTGAATTGCTGCCACAGATCGTCGAGTGTGTTTGTTGCATGCTCCAGCGACGTTTCCACCTCATCGAGGAACCCCGACGATGTCGATGTCGATGATGTTGTGGCTGCCGTTGCCTTGGGGCTATTGCTGCCTGTGGGCTTCGGACTTGTTGCTGTTACCGGAATGCCAAAATATTGGTTGATGCTATTTAGCGCCTCGTCCATAAAGTCAGCGCCATCCGCCGACTCTGCCGCATTCTCGGGCAGCTCGAAGAACATGCCACCCACATGGCTGCGAGCGAGGCACAGCAAACACGTCCAGATTAATAGTTTCATTCGAGCGAATTTCGGAGTGGAGCAATCTAGTTGCTGTTCGATGCGATAGCACTCAGCTGTGTGCCCCAACAGCCTAATGCTTGGCACAACTTGAAGTTTTGTTTAAGCCGCGCCCCGGCCAAAAAATAGATTCTGGCAGTGACACTAATTGAAAACAGCTGTGCAAATGAGCGGCAGAGTTAATGACTAATTAGCTGCGTTGTCAGGGTTATCCAAACATTGACAATCTGCTAGAGCTGCACATGGTAAGCATATCTCAGTTGCTGAAGCTGAGAGCTTTAGTTCACTCCCATTAGTCTGATCTTAGATAAGATCATATTTAGCCCTTTCAATGCAACTCCTGTCTTAGCTCTTTCTCACTCTGTTTCTTCACCTCTCTCTCGCTGTCCATGTGAACTAATTGCCTCAGAAGCCGCTGTCAGGCACATTTATGCATCACTTAACGAAACGTGTTTGGCAGTGGGGGAAACATGACATGGGAGCTTTGATCTGACTTACATAGAGATATGAATAAGTTAATGTCAAATGCAAGCCAGCTTAAGCTTTGGGGTGTGCCAAATGCATTTCAAGTGCAGCACGTTGTAATCACGAGAAAAGCATTTAATATGCATTCATTAAATGCAAGCGTGCAGCCAAACGTTTTAATATACTCACAATAAAGCTGAATGCGGCATGTGGCAGTGGCAAATGGAAAGCGGCAAGTGGCTGACGGGGCGTATGAGACGGCGTAGGCGGGCGTCAATGTGCATCCACCCCGTAGGGAGGTGCGCTGATGTTTGAGAGAGTTTCAATTAATATGCGATTGCATTGAATGCGGTGTCAGCAGCACGGAGAATATTAAACAAAAGGAAACTCAAGTGTGCGTGTGTGTGTGTGTGTGTATGTGTGTGTGCGTTTGTATGTTTGTTGTTTGCACTTCCGTTTTAATTAAATGATTAGGCAGTTACATTGCGTGATTATTGAGCCTGATTGCCTTTGATGGCATTTGTCCAGGCGCATCAATGGATCATAAACTGGCTATAAATAGCTACTAAAAGAAGCCAACAAAAGCAGTGACGCTGCCATGTCATGGCCCGCAGCGCCTGTTACTGATCTATCGTGATGCAAGTGTCACATAAATTACTGGCGGAAGCATCAAAATGCTGTCAAGGCGCGTCGCGTGTGCAGACGCCACTCGAGACGAGCTGAGTTGAGTCGAAAAAGGATTTTCATGGCGCATTGTAGCAAGTGAGGGAACCTAGACGGGCGGCTTGCCGTTTAGTTTTTCGCATTGGCACTTTGTCTTCATCAGCTGGTGTGCGGTGGAAGATGCGAGCTGGTGACGAGGGCGGCAAGGAGGCAAGGGGGCACGGTGGTCACAACGAGCTCATCATTGCCATCGACGGCAACATCATCTAGCTCGTCGCTGTCATCATCGTACATTGCTATAAACATCAATTTAGCAGCGAAAATTGGTTTTTTGATAGATACACAAGCGCACACATACACACACACACACACACACACACACAGCTACACATACAGCTACAACATGGCCACACATAGCTTCATAGCTGGAGAAAAATTGTTTATCAAGCTAAGTGACAAGTAGCAAAGGCTACAGCAACTTCATCTTCCTTTTCGCCTTCGCAAGTAAATTTTGGCATGTTAAAGCATTCGTGTGGAAAATAATACTCAAAAATAAGACACATAGCGTTAGTTTATAAAATAGCATGTACAGGATCTAGCACTTTAATATGTGACTTGCATCATATTAAATTTAAGTGGGAATGTTGTACTGACTTGAGTATGATTAAGAATAAAAAAAAAGGAAAAAAAAGTATTAAAAAAAATGAATTTTATATTTAATGTTAAATTAAAACTAACTTGAATATAAAGCAGTTATAGCAGTAATATTTAATTTTTCATATATCTACATGTATATATTATATTAATAATAACAAAAAGTCAACAAGATAAAAACATATGTTTCATATGATTCAATTACACGCCGTAGGAGACCATGGCAGCAGCTACAAGTTTTTATATGCGAGTTTCAAATAGATGTTCAGTTCAGTGTAAAGTGTTCTATCTCAATCATATGAGTCAGACGCAAAGAGTTGTATCAAGCATAAACAGCGAGCTCAGACATGTTGCGCTACCAGCAGCAGGTTGAGCTGATGATAGTCCAGCTGCTATCGCAGTCCACTGTCATTATGTGAAGCGTAAACCAGGTAGTTATTACACAAACACACACACACACACACACACTCAAACACACACTGAGATATAGATTAGTATCTAGACAGACGAATTTCAAAAAGCGAGTTGTAAAAGCGAATGCAGAGTGGAAATTATTTAAATTTATGCTGTCAAAATAAAACCAAAAGAAGCGACGCACATCGAAATGGTGCAAAGTGCTCACACACACACACACACACACACACACACACACACACTCACACATATAAATATTTTCACGTATGTGTGTCAAGTGAAATTCGCTTCAATTTAATGCAAACCCCAAGCAAATTGTCATTAAAAGCGGCACACATAAACAAACGAATACACACACACACACACTCACACACACACACACACACACACATACTGTCAGCCCGTCTATACTGGCAGACTAAGCCGTAAACAGCACGCCATTTGCCCGGCTATATTTATGACGTGAACGACAAGACAAAATGGACTTCCGGTTGGCAAGGGGGGTGGGGGGGTTGGTAGCAAAAGGGGCGTGCGACGGGTTTTTGCATTTTAATAGACTGACCCAAACGCTGTTAAAACCGCATGCAAAACGCGAAAAATACTAAAGCAAGCAGCGTATATGCCTGTGTGTACCTGTGTGAGTGTGTGTGTGTGTTCAAGGCATTTGCAATGCAAATTTGTTGTAAAAGTTTAAAAAAATTTATGCCGCTTTTATGGCACCTAGCGACCTGCGACCTGTGAGCGGCGACCTGCGACCTGTGACCTGGCACCTGCAATCCAGGTGGAGGCCCAAAGCGGACCAGGAAATTATACACTTACTAAATAGCAAAATAATTTTTGGCATTTGCGCTCCTCATTTTAGCCCATTTCATTCTCAGCTGCATTAAATGCAAATTTATGCCTATTTACAGCAAGAAACTGTAACGGAACTGCCCGCTCCCATCCCCCGGCCCACCCGATGTTTGGTTTGGTTCGGTTTGCTCCTTTTTGCTGGCTGCTTGTTAAAATGCCATAAATTACAAACAGCCAAGCACTTCGACTTGCCTCGAACTGCCAGCCGAGCCGGACTGACAGTAAACGGCGCTGACTGTTCGAATGTTTTATCAAAGGGGCAAGCGGCCCGCTCGCATTGGCAGTGCCAAAAGTATTCCGAAACTATCGACTCTTGCCCTGTTGTGCAGTCGAGCAAGCTGCCACTTGCTGCTGCAAGTTGCAACTTGCAACTTATTGTTGTTATCGCGCTGTGCACTTGCTTGACATTCTTTTTGCTTCTTTTTGCTTGTTGGCTTTTTGCTTGGCAGGCGGGCCAGAAATCTCTGGGCGACAATGCACAACTTGCCCAACTGCGAATTTATGGCCAGTGTTTTTTATATCTTTGTTCAAAACTTTGAGAGTTACGGCATAGCAAAGGCTCTGACCCGGCCAAGAATTGCTGTAACTCCAGCGAATTTTACTTGCCAATAATTAGCCATTATCAATTGACGATTCGAGTTTCCATTGCTTACTTTTGAGCGCACACGCAATTCTTGTGGCAGTTGCAACTTTTCGGCTCAGTGCAAATATTTAAGCGGAGTTGGCCAAGTTAACCAAGGATCTGCCCCTTTTAGGACAGTCTTTGAGTGAGTCTCTCTCTCCCACTCTCTTCCTCTCTCGTTGGCATTTTCTTGTCGCTGCACTCATTATTTAAGGCCGTTTATTTGTGCAACATTGTGTCAAGTTATCGCTCGCCAGCTGGCATTTGTGGTCTGTCTTAGGCGCACATAAATTTAGCTAACCATGACCGCAGCTGCTTGAAAGATTTGGTCACAGCTCGAATATAAACTGTCGGGCCATAAATCTTCGGCCGCAATATAATAAAACCATAAGTGCAACATAGCTAAACATGACGTGCAACATGCAGATAGATTGCACAAAAACTTGCCATCTGATGGCGATGTGAAAAGCGAAAAAAAAAGTAAAGTAGAAGAGGAGGAGAAAACATCTGTCCCGGCCGCCCATCGAGGCGACATCGGCGCCCAGGCGGAGCTGGTGGGCGTGGCTAATGCAAATCACGTCGCAAACAGCTGCGCAAATGTTGCGGAAATTGCCTGCCCCTGGCATCTGCACTATCGCCAGTGATACCGCCCCGAGGCATCAGATTCATTTTGCAGCATTGTTTTTTCCTATTTGTTTTTGTTTTTATTGTACCTTTTTTTTGTGTGTGTGCTATGTGCACTCTCATGCATATTTTATCATTTATGCGCCCTCATTATCAAATGGAATTATGAACAGGCTCCATTGGCAAATATGAATAATCGGAGAGCTGCTGGCGTTGCATTTTTATTTCAGAGATTATACGAATACCATTTGTCAATTTATAAATTTCCAACTTAATTTAAAGATACCAACCAGGCAAACTTGCATAGATTTTTCACAATAATTTTCCATTTCAATGGCTAAAAGGAAATCTAAATTAATTTAAGAGTTTTACAGTTTCTAATTGATATCTGCTTTGAGAAAATTTAATTTTGCATTATTTATCATTATTATTATACAGAGGCAAATGCGCACAGTCAATGCTGATTAATTAAACATAGTTTAAGTAAATAATTTAAAACAACATTTAACACTTCTTATTGATTCTGTTGTGGCTTCTGCTCACACAAACTTATTTATTGTTTTATGGAATATTTATATAACACTATCATTGCTTTAATATTCGTTCATGCTGTGAAATAACTGTTTACTTGTCCATTAATTAAGTCCTCTTGCATATAGCATGTGATGTAATATTATTAATAATTATAATAATGAAAATAAGAATACACAATAATAATAATAATAATAATAATAATGAAAAATATAATAATAAATAATGTGCTATAATATTTATAAAAATATTAATAATAATAATAATAATCATCATAATAATGAAAAATATAATAATAAGTAATAAAATATAATTAATAGTAAAATAATAAAAATATAAATTTTTAAAAAGCTTTTAAGTAGCTTCTAAGTAGCCTAGGTATTTTCTTAGAAAAAAAAAAATGAAATTGAAATTATATACATACAGACATATATTTCTTATTTTATTTATTAATCTTTTATATATATATATATTTTTTTTTATTTATTTTTTTTTTATTTTTTTTTTTTTTTTTTTTTTTTTTTCAATTTCAAATTGATAGTTGAGGACAATGTAAATCTGTTGCCCAGCCAATTATATATATTTTCAGATACTGGCCCTAGCATATGCATAATCAGCAGTCTGTGCGTTATAAATATTAATAGCTCGCTCAACAGTGCAATTCAAATGTAGAATTAGCATTTTGGCTTATTGTTGTTAGATATGTGATTGTTGGGTCGCCTTTATAGGTTATGGCATTATGTAAATGGGTGATGAATGTAATTGTCGTCATTGACCAAAATGCGATTTAAAAGCAAGCGAGCAACGAGTCGTATGAGTAATTATACGGTATATGAGGAAACTTTTACGGCAGACAGCCGCAAAGCGAACGGTGCCATCAGGCCGCGACGTTCGATTTGTGGCATTGTGACAATACGTTGGCAGCAGATATGGCCATAACCGTGCCCACCCGCCCGCCGCAACACAGCAACGCCCACAGCTCGCATCTGGTGCGTGACAAAAATCGAACACTGATGCCGGCGACAGGCCGTAATTTTGACTCTGCAGCTGTAATTGTGTTAGGCCGCAACAGCTGGCTGGTCTGTCTATGTGAGAGAGTGTGTCTATGTCTGTGTGTGTGTGTGTGTGTGAGTTAATTGCTATGTTCGTAGCTGCCACACAGCGGTGAGCATCGCCTGGTCTCGCATTCGCTTTCGCATTCGCATTCGCATTCGCGTTCGCGTTCACATCACGACCACGTCACATTATGCATGTAAAATGGCCATGGCCATGGCAAGGCGCACAATGAACTTATCGCCGGCTTGGACTTAATCAAATTTCGCCAAGCAAACTGACAGGGCAGCTAAAATGGATTGGGGCACGTTCTACACAGCATTCGCTGCATACTTTGGGGCACGCTTCATTTGGCTCAAAACTGGCTGGCAGTTAAGTGAAACGGGCGGCAAGGTCGCTAGCTGGGAGCAAGAAGTCAACGTGTTGACACACTTATTTAACAGCTGACCCGCACTCGTCACTCCTTCCCCAAGCCAGCCAGCAAGCCGAAAAGCTAACCAGCTACGACTTCAGCTTGTGCTTTGCCCCAGCGCGTTCTCTCTCTCTCTAAACCAATCCAGCATCCCGAAAACTTTTTATATTTTTATATTCATTTCTTTTTATTTATTTGTATTTTCTTATTTTTATTTTTATTTTTCATTTTCTTTTTTGGTTTTTACTTTTCGGTACGCTGCGCGTTGCCTTGGCTTGTTGCACGCTTCACGCTGGCGCTGGCACGCGGTGCATAAATCAATGGCAACGATCTTTACGTGCCTCGGCCGCCACTCGAGCAGCATGGACTGCCCACGCCCGGCAATCTTTATTGCGCATTGTGGCTTCCGCTCGCCGGATGTTTGTTTGTGTTCGTGTGTGTGTGTGAGGGAAAGTCTGCTCGCTGCATTTAAGTTGAAAATGTGGCATTAAAATGCATTTCGCTTTCAATTTACCCTCGCACTTGAGTAATAAGTATTTTCATTAGGTGTTTTCCGCTTAGCTATTTGACACCATTCTGCTCGCCTTCTTCTTTCTGCTGGGTTATTAATGAGCTCTCCCCTGGCTGACAATCGATAAGAGTCTGTTAGTGGGCTTTAATAACGCGTAAGCAACTGTCTCAATTAATTGCCAATTTATTATCGGCCAACGAATCAGGTGTTTGTCATCTCTGGCTCCAATTAACCACAGAAATCAAAGCAAAAGAAAAACAGAGCCGGAAATAATGAACAATCTCAAGCTGCCATCAATAAACTAATAAGAGAGCAGACCAATTGCTGTATTAGAACTCAATTAAATCTCAATTTCAGAGTTAAATCTGAGTCGGCAAATACCCTGCATAAGAAGTTCAAGTCTTATTAATCTAGATTACTCCCATGACAAATCGCTCTTATTTCTGTATTTTATTAAACACATTCCATATGGCGAGCAGTTCTCATTGCACTTTGGTGAATTATTTGTAAGCAACTGAAATGAGCACAAGCGTCAACAGGGTATAACAAGTTTGAAATTTGTTTCGCATGCATAAAATTAATTTATTTTTATCATAAGGCTGCCATCAACACTAACGATGATTCGAAAAACAATGATGTGTGACCACGCACACACTCACACTCACACACACACACACACTCATGCGAACAAATTCATTAATTTCAACAAGGCGGACGTCCTCAACAATAACAGCAACAACTTGAGCAATAACAAATCGGAGTGAGGACATGAAACAAATGCATTTACGACTGCAATGCAAATGACAATTTCAAAAACAAAAAACAAATTGTCAGAGCTCTTCAGTGAATACACTACTTGAAGTGTTTTAAATATTAATAATATTGCTTATATATTAATATATTTAAGTAGCAGTTCAGTTTTGGCCACATTTTTGTGATTCTAATACCATTCACAATAAATTTTAATATAGTAATAAGAACAAAACAAAAAATAAGTGAATAATTATTATAATTTTACATATTTATTATTTATTTTGATATAATAAATATGATTATGTATGCATTATAATAATTTGGCTTTGGTTTGTCTTTTCTCTTTCTCTTTCTCTTTTCCATCAGCTACAGTTTCCAGCTTATTATGTAAGAGATTCTTACTTACTTTCTCTGGAAAATTTGTATATATTAATCAGTGATGACTTGTTCCACAATTAAATCTGTCGACTCTGCGATAGAGTACTGCAAAATGAAGCGTAAGAGCGTGCACAACATATATGGATGCTAGATGATTTTGCATCCAGCATTGTAAAAAAGATAAGGGAACATGTGTATGGTTGATGTTTTGGTTTTGCGGGTGCGGGTGCGGGAGCAGTGCTGGGAGCTGGGGGGCTGGTGGCTGGACTGCTGCCATGGCCAACGCCCGTTCCCGTTGATGTGCTGCAAATGCGCTTGTCAGTGCTGATCCCTTTAGCTGTTGAATTGCAAATTGTTTGTGCATGGCGTCAGGCATTTTATTTTTCCTTTAGTTATTTATTCTTGTTGTTTATTTTTTTGTGTTTCCCTCTTTTTAAACTGCTTTACACTTCATACTCTGTGACAAAATGTTCGCCCATCTGTCACTGCGTCTCCCACTTTTATTTTCATGCAGAAATGTTTTGCTTTATTCTGGTTTCTCCTGCTTGCCTTGGCCAACAAATTTAAGTGCATAGCCATTGGGCGAGCCTCATCGCATCTCCAGCATAGTTAGTTAAATATTATAATCGCATTTGGTATACCCGCTGAGAATGGGAATATGGCTGACATTATGTACTTGAATTTAATTTATTTATTTTTATTTTTTCTATTTCTATTTTTAGTTTTTGATATATGCGCATTGCCTGCATCGAGCTGTAGTTAATTAAAATTATGTGTGGTGCTAAGCTTGGCAGAAAAATGCAGCCCAAAGGCTGTTCCCAGCACAAAAGCACGCAAATATATGGCAGCTCGTATGTGATTCATGCTATTTGTGTATGCATTTGCAATTTCACTATCGTATGACTGACTGCAAATAACGAAATGCAAAGCACATTAATTTATTGGCACGTTTATCTGTGGCAGCGGCTGCCTCATTATAAATGCAAAAAATCTGCATAAATAGCTCATATGTTAGTTTGCATGTGTGTGTGTGTGTGTGTGCGAGTGTATCGAAGGTCATGCAAAAACTATTGGAAATTGGCGATAAGCGAGTTTCGTTTTGCCAACGGCTCTCCACATCCATTTGCTCAGCTCAAGGCCTCTCCATTACGATAGGCAACTCGCGAGTCAAAAATTGAGTGCTGGCAATTAAGTCAAATTGCGAATGATTAAATCCGGTATCAAATGCTAAGCAAGGTGCTCCGCATCGACCCAACTCTTTTCTGCTGCCTTCTACAATCTCTTCTCTCTCTCTCTCTCTCTGTTTCTCCCTCTGTCTGTCGGCTGCTGGCCAAAATAGTAACATTAAAATTAATGCGCCGAAAAGTAGGCTATTAAAAATGCAAAGTAAAGTTTATTAGTGCAAAGGACGAACGCATAGAAGCGCACTGTGCCGTTATGTCATGGTCTATGTGAGTTGATTATTTAAACAGTTTTCCGCTGAAAATGAGACAGGGACATGCGCTAAATACAAATAATTGTTCGGGGTGAGAGAGGGCTAAACAAAAATAATACAAAACTTTGCAAAATTCATAACATGCGAAATTCGGCGGTATTTATGGTTGGTAAATATGATTTAGACATTATTAATTTTCCATTTTGGATGAAATAAATAAGAGTTCCAAACTGAAAATTTCATAAAATTTGAGCTTTATATTGTTAGTTTTTTTATTGTTGCTGAACAGTAACAACTAAACTGTAAAACCCTCTGGTGCCTGGTCAACGACAACGACGCCACTGGCCATGACAATCACAAAAACACAAACATGGAAAAACTCACAACAGACGGATGCACAAAAAAACACATTAGACGGCGTTTCCTTTGCCAAGGGAGCGGCATAAAAGTTGCTGGAGTTCATTTCGGGTCGTCGACGTTGCTGACAACAACAGCAACAGCATAGCAACAATAATAACGAACAGACAAACAAACAAATAAGCTGACAGACACTCGTTTCCGTTTTCAAACAAAACAGACGCCATATTTAAAATTCCAAACGACGCGCAACTACAACAGCAGAAATAGTAAACAAATAACAGCGAATCCCCATTGCGAGCAACGTTTTTCCGAGTTCGTTCTTTTTTTTTTTTTCCTCTTTGCTTGCCCGCTGAACACAGATTTTGAGCCGAGTGCGAGGCTGTGATTTTTGATTCGGCGAGAGGCCCGCTTGACCAAAGCGCACCTCACAATCGCAGCTAATTGCTGAATTATGCCACAAAAATGTGGAGCGGGCAAAATGAAAATCAAATCATGCTTCACAGCGCACG
Source organism: Drosophila mojavensis (assembly GCF_018153725.1). NCBI lineage: Eukaryota > Metazoa > Arthropoda > Insecta > Diptera > Drosophilidae > Drosophila > Drosophila mojavensis. The sequence continues at coordinate 4,659,445 of NW_025318693.1, read as the reverse complement.
GCAATGAAAACGCAAATATGCCAGCAGCAACTGTGCGAGATGCTCGCGAGAGCCGCCCACATAGATCACAATCAGCAGCAACATTTGGCAGCAGGAGTCGGCATTTGGCGTTTCACATTTGAAATTTAGCATGAAGCATTTGCCACTTGCCACTTGCCATTTACCGCGTGCCGTTTGCCGTTTGCCGTTTGCCATTCATGTCCCAGATAGTCCAAGTACGAGCTTAAATTGCTGGCCGGCTGGGCGTGATTTCCGTGAAACAGAAATTAAAGATTTATTTAAGATTTGCATGATGCGATATGCAGTACGAGTAGTTGGCTACTCGCAGTCCTCAGCCAGGCGCCACACAAAGGACACGTACGCAAATAAAAATGACTCCGGTGTTTGTGTTTAGCTCCTCACTTTCGGGTCGTATATTTGAATATGATTTATGGACTCCAAATTGCAGCACACGCCAAGAGCGTTAAAGTTCCGCACCAATTACATAAAATATGGATTTCGACCAGCCGCCGTCAAGAAATACTCTAAAAGTTTGCCAGTCCCATCGAATACTAAAAGAGATCTGGAATTATTGTGTTTATGAGTATTTATTCAAGTTCATAAGGTCCGACTTTCAACTAATTTTATTTTATGAATATTTACAATCTTTTTCTTATTTGGAAATTCTATTTACGTTTAATATTTAATTTGTATGCCAAAGTTCGATTTCAAACTATGTACTTTTAATTAAATTTTTTTGATAGATGATTTCTCGCTGCTCTAAAAAAAATGTTGTAATATTTTTTATTGACAAATTAAATTGAGAAATTGCATTTTTATGGTACATTTTGTATTGTATTTTTTTATTTTTTATTTTATTTTTTTTCATATTGCAAATAGTAGATAAAATACAAATAATAATTTCAAATGTTGTTAAATTAATTCATGTTTAATAATTACTTATTTGTTTTATAGCGAACAGGCAATATAACTAAAGTCTACATACATATATTCCTATTCATATATTCATTATTTTTTTTAAATACATATAGTAAATTTAATTTTTTTACAAATATTATTCATGTTTTTTTTTTTTTTTTTTTTTTTTTTTTTTAGATATTATAAGTATTTATTTTGAAATGTAGATACAATAAAATACAATTTAAATGCAAATTATTTAAGTACTCTTGCAGAACATAGAGAATACGCGCTGGTTGCCTTTTGTTATAGTGTGTGTGTGTGTGTTTGGCACAAAAAAGCTCATTAAATTCTCATACATATATCTCTATATATTTTTCAGTTGTCAATTTTTAAAATTTTTCTCGACTCAGAGCAGCAGGTCGGCGGCTCTAATTTTAAATGCTAAAATAATATAAAGCCAATAAAATATTTTATCAGGCGTACGTGTTGCTATTAGATGCCAAAGCATCAGCACCCCTTTCGTCTCCCAGCCGTCGAGCGTCGCGTCACGCACGCATTTTAAATGACGGCGCTGGAGTGTTGAAAGCTGTGACGAGACTAAAAAATTGTGTGAGCTGAGCTGGCGAGGTGGGCAACCCTTTTTTACGGTTGGTCAGTGCAGCGGATCTGGTCTCTGATTATGCGTCGAGCGGCCATAAATTTATATTGAAAGACGTGTGTAGTTAATCAAATTAAAGTGCTTGATTAAATTTTAAATATTACTCGACGTCAAATAAAATGTGTACGAAATTAATGTCTGAGCACGTGGCGCATTCACAATATTCAATTAATTTATGCGCCCGAATATCCAGCAGGCAGCATGTTGCTGCTCTCTTTCTCACACTCTCTCTCTCACACTCCCTCTCTCTCTCTCTCTCTCTGTCTGCCTCTGGTAATCTTCCATTTTTTCCGTTTTTCCTTTTCGTTTTGCCTAGCACTAGAAAATATCTAAAACGTGTCGCAAACTGCGTGGTTATTTAAAACAAAACCTGGCCAAGTGCTGCTCCCTTTAAAGCGGCTAACGGCCAAGTGAAGTTAAATAACAATTTCACTGCTCATTAACCCTAATTTGAATGTAAATTTTCGTGGGCCCTATTTGGGGCCCTTTTCTCGTGGGGCCCGCCATTTTTAAAGGATTTCGGCAAACGTTCGTTTTAGTATGTTTTAACTAATGCATACGACAGTCAGCGCTGTGCTCCAGAGCAAGCCCTTAGCCAACTAGTTGTCCTTGGCTGTGACTGGGCGACTTGAGTGCACAAGTGCGAGAGGCTACACATCAAACTAGTTATGAATTTAATCCCCGGATTAAAGGGTGAGCGACAGACTTAAGCTGGCCTTGCAAGAAGCTAAACATTTATGTACAGGCATATAAAGGATATTTTAAAACAGAATAGTTAGTTGCCTAAGAAGTAGCTTATATCTTGATCTGCGTAAACAGTCATGGAATGTCGGCTCCTGAATAGAGAAAAGAGTTAAAATCTTCATGTGGTTCTTAGAGTGATTCTTCTAAAATGTGCCCTGTTTATATTTCATTTTTCTTTCAGTCTTTCATCAAAGTTTATTATAAATGATCTTTAAACTAATTTCAAAAAATGTTTAAATATTAAATATATATTTTAATGCATTCGTTCAGATTTACATATACATATATGCCAAAGCTTTGCCCTGAGTCAATGTCAACTTATGTAAAAAGTTCAGTATGCTAATGTTATTTTTGATTTACTGGTAATAAAATTTGTCCCAATTTTTAGCTATAACATATAAGCTAATTACGATTTTTATTTTAAAATTTACATGTTTATTTTATTCATTCATATTTATTTTATTCTATAATTGCAATGACTCTCATTACCATACAAGAACTAATCATATTCAAATAACTCAGATTTAATATAGAGCTATGCATAGCCCTTTAAGCTACTCCCAATTAGTTCTATGTGGAATATACATATTAACAATATACGCCTTCGTTCACATTTTCTTTTCAGCAATATTTTCGTGCTATTTCATATGGATGTGTGCATAAAAATGGTTGCTGTGCCTTTCACATTTTTGCTTGTATTTTATTTTTCTTTTTTATATTTATTTTTGTATTCTTCTCACGCCATCTTCCATTAATTCAGCCGTCAGCAAATAGACAAAAGGCCTTGCAACAAAATGGACTTGCGGCAGTCATTATTGGGTAGTTATTGTTGTTGCGAGTGCCAGGGTATAAAACAAAAGTGAGCATTAAGCCAAACAATAACAGCCAGGCTAGCAGTTGGCCAGGCGGGCCGTGTGGTGGGCGCACGGTCAGAGTGAAACAGGGAATGGCAACGTGCTCGGCGCCCATGCAAATTCAATAAATTAAGGCAACGGCCATTAATTATATTTTAAATTACAATGCACACACACACACGCACACATACACAGGCATACATTGGCAAGTTGTGCTTGCGCTTCTGCTGAGCCTGACAGAGAGAAAGTTGCACCCATTCAGCGGGCAAATTGTCGCTGTTTATAGCCTTGCACCAACAGCGCGCAAACAATGAAAGCAAAAGCAACGACAATAACAAACTGACTGCCAAGCAGGCCATTGTTGCTACTGGAAACCACTTGGATGGCGCCATGCATCCCAGCTATGCACATGAGCAGATGAAAAAAGAGGAAAAATTCAAATAATAAGAGCAAAAAATACAAAAAAAGAAAGAAAAAAAGCTTTAATACCAACTTCAACTTTAGCTGCTGCAGCAACCTCTGCTGCCGCTGCTGCCTTCTGCTGTCAGTGCCAGCAGCAGAGCACTGTGATGACTGCTGGCCCATTAGCGGCGCGTAAACAATGGCCAAGGCTGTTGACAATGCCGGCAAGCCATTAAGGCTGACGCCAGCCGTTGACCGCTAACGTGTTAACTGCAGCGAGCCAACTTTTTAATTGGTTTTAAGGCACGAGTGAATTTCCATAAGGCAAAGGCAAAGGCAAAGGCTCAACTGCCATTGGATTGCATTTAATTTGTCTACTTCTTGGGCTTGGATCGTTTGCCGCGCTTCGGCTTCTTCTTGAAGGGGCCCAGGCCGCGTCGCACCATGGTGCCGCGCCACCAGGCCTGCAGCCTGACGGCGCACTCAATGCGATGCACCTCCAGATCGTGCAGCCGCTGCTCCTCCTCCTTCCTGGCTGTATACTCAGCAACGAACTGCCTGTGCTGGGCGTTCAGCTCGCGATGATGCGCCAGCAACTTGTTCTGCTCGAGGATGCGGAGCTGCCAGGCCTCCGTCTCGCGCTCAACGCGTCGCATCTCAGTGGCATAGCGCTGCTGCCAATGCTCAATGCGCTCCCGCAGGTCGGCCAGCTCGCGACTGCGAAAGGCGTTCAGCTCCTGGCCGACGCGCTCCTCGCGTGCCAGACGCTGCTTGTAGTCGAGTATGTCTCGCAGGTAGGCTCGCTCGGCATTCTCGCCCCAGATCTGGGCCTGAGTCACGCGCGCCGCCTCCCAGCGCTCGACCAGACTGAACTCCAAGTCGTTGACCCGCGAGACGCACTTCAGATTGTACTTGGCATCGGCGATGCGTTCCTCCATCTCCTTCAGCTTGGCCGCCCCGTCGATTTCCAGCTGCTCCAGTTCAGCCTTGAGCTGAATCTGCTCGTCCTTGGAGCGCTGCAGCTCCTTCATTGCCACAGACTCTTCGCTGTTGTTGCCGCTCAGGTCACTAATCGCCAGCTCCAGGCGACTGGGCTTTTCGTTCTCCAGCTCCTCCTGGGTCATGAACAGCTGCTCATTGGCGGCCATAACAAAAGCACGCAGTGCGTCCAAATCTCGTTCATATTTCAGCGCATCCAGCACACGCTCATCCACCTGGACGTCATCCAGATCTGTGTCGCCCAGCAAGGACTCCAGTCGCGGCAGCTTCTTGCCCGTGAGCAGCAGGCGCTGAGGCAACGCCTGCTGGCCAATGGATGAGCTGCGCAGCCTGCGCAAGGAGGCGGGCAGCCGTGCCGGCGGCTTTTGCATATTCAGGCGCTGCGAGCGCTGCTGCAGCACCAGCTTATCAATGGTCTCCTTATAGGTGACAGCCAGCATCAAGCGCTTCCACTCAGCCTGCTGCTCCTCATCGAAGGCCTCCATTCTGACTGGCTGCAGCGGGTCGTGTGAGGTGCGGCTGCTTGGCTGCTTGGCTGCTAGGCTACTTTATCGATATCGCATGTCTGAGGTTGCCAAGGCAACTGTTGTTTGGCTGAAAGTAATGCAACTGTCTCTGTCCTCTTCTGCTTGGCCAAGCGCCAATGGGTATGCTACGCATTTGCCGTCGTCGTCCGCCATTGCCCGTTCGTTTACGTGCAAAAATGCCAAACTCGTGCTGGCGCCTTTATGGGACAGCAGCAGCAGCAGCAGCAGAAACATGAGCATGAGCAGTCTCGGAATTTATCTTTGTCTCCCGAGCTCTGCTGCTCTGCTGCTCTGCTGCCAGCCATGGCGGCGGTTCCTCTTGGGTTCATTCACTTCTTCAGCCAGCCAACTAGCCTGTGCGTCTTTGCACAATCCCCATGCCCTGCTCCCATCCACCGCCTGCTGCCCAATAAGCCCTGCGCCGATTGCAACTTAAGTTATTGGCACACAAGGTGGCAGACCCGCATTACAATTAAATTATCGCGTTAACCGCAAAACCTGTGCACAGCTGCGCGATTTTGCTCTGAAGCTTTTTCCACCATGTCAACAGCGAAAGGGCAAACACAGTCCGGAGAGCTTTATGCATATGCGACTATTTGATACCCTGCAACTTAGCTTTACCACTGACATTTAAGCAAATTGAAATTTTTATTATATCGGAGTAATTTCAATTTTATTTTATATATTATTTTTAAAATAATTTAAATAATAAATATTTAAAAATTTAATTTTTCTGTATTCATTTCAGTTATGTCTGCAGTTAAATTATTCACAATATCTAACTTTGTAAAAAGAGAAAATTCAATCAATTTCGAGTGGTTGAACTTTTGCCCCACAGTTCAAGCAGCGGCCCTTTGAAAGGCACTCGCCGGTGGTCATTGGCAGCGCAGGCTCTATGAATGGAGCGCTATGAGAAATTACCAGAAGTACACACACATACATACACATACACATATTAATATTATGGCAGCTGCTGTCTCGCGCACACACTGTGAGCCACTGCGAGGCTGGCACAGAGCAGAGCCGCCGTGGCATTCCGACACATGGGAACTGCATGTGGCGTCTTTGGCGCTTGGCGCTTGGCGCTGGGCGAGTGGCTCCGTTGTCAGCGGCCATTATTTTTAATAGAGTGCAAAGAAAAAGTTTTCAGTTTTCTGCTTCATTGACTGCAAATCGGGAAAAGGCGTCGAGGTCGCCACTTCTTCTGAAATTAAATGCGCCAAAAAGTATGCTGTGCAGCGACTGATAAGCAGGCAGCGCGCACACACACACGCACGCATAAAGAGAAAGAGTGTGTGACAGACAGAGAGAGAGAGAGAGAGAGAGACTCCTGCAAGCAGCATAGTCTCACAAAATGTGGCATTTGCAGCATAAAGCCATACACATAAATTCGCTCTGGCCAAATATTCAATTTTCTTTTCGATTCGCCAAGAAAGTTTCCCAGCAAATTCCGTTCCTTTTATACTTTGGTAGAGCAATGCATAGCCATTGAAGCCAGTTTCAGTTTGTTCAATACTTGGTCAATGCATTTTATCGCGAGCTGCAGATCAATGCTAATAATAAATATATTGTGCGACAATTCAAAATACATTTCGCTTGAAGTGTCTGCTAAAAATCAATTAACCGCAGGCCCAGTCTCAGTCTCTGAGCTGATGATTGCATGTCAATAGAATTTTCTAGCAAATATTTGGCTTTTCATTCATTCATTCATTCATATTTTTATCAGCTTTGTGGAGGGGGTATGGGCGTGGCTGGTACTTTTGTTACTTGGCAACAACTTTATTTGGCAAATCAATTGTTTTAAATTCGTTTCGCAATAAGCTCCAACATAAATATGAAAGCAAATGCCTCAGTGGAGGACTTTACAGGTGATAGGAATTCATACGGTGATGGCAAAAGGGAGCACTCTGACCACACTTCAAACAATAATCGGAATATCAAGCTTTGAATTCTTTTTTTTTTTTTTTTTTTTTTTTTTGTCTTTTGTCTGTGTCTGTCATATGCTATTTAAATATTTACATTAGACATGTGGTAACGAAGGGCATATACATTGCAAAGGAAAAGGCGTTTAAGTAGGGGAGCTTTGCGATATTTTATGAAAGAAAAATGAATTTATTTATTTATTTATATTTACTTTTTATTTTTATTTTTTTTTTTTATTTTTTAATATTTTTAATATCACATATACACATTTATATATCATACCTTAATAATGAATTTTTTGTATATATATGGTTTATAGATATATTTCCATATTTCTAAAATCTATAGTTTATTTATTTATTTTTATTTATTTATTTTTTTTGTGTCTACTAATTTTAGTATTATGAAATGGTTTGAAATGGACTAATGAGGATCTTTAGGGGTTTTATTTCTAATTAGATTACAATCTATGAGCAGTAAAACTCAGTGTATTAGACGTACAGATGAAATAGGTTTACTTGTCTTTGACTTGTCTTTTGATGAAAATAAATATTTACATAAATGCTTCATTAATTTATTTTGTGTATTGTGTTTAATTTGTTAGCTAGCTACTTTTAGTTTCTACATACTAAATATACACTGAACTATCCCTAAAAGCTATCCATCCGCAATGAAAGCACGCACACACACACACACACTGCATGCTGTATTCTCTGTTTATGCGCGCATAACTTGTCGCATTTATGTTGGCCAGTGTAAATAACCGAAAATTGTATGTTGCGAGCCGCAACCACGACACCGTGACGACAACGGCAGATGCCAAGCGAAAGCCAAGCCAACCTCACGCTGAACTAGGGGTAGCAGCAGCAGCAGCAGCACGAGCAGGAGCAGGAGTCGGGCCTCTCTGCTGCACCGACTGGCGATGTCGCGGCTCTGGTCATGATGGTGACTCTGTGAATATGTCAGAGCGCCGTTGTCTGCGGCCAACGAGTGATAGACGCTACCATTAATTCACATTCAGGTGCTGCACGCTTGGTTGCCTCGCCAGAAAGTGAGTGAGAGTGTGAGTGTGAGAGTGAGAGTGAGAACAACATGTGTTTTTTGTCAGCCACCCTAAAGTGTGGACAGGGATCGGTAAAGTTTAGTGCGGAGTCTGCGGTCGCTCGTCCAGGCAGATCTCGTGCAATACCATGACAAATGCTCTGGCCAGCCCCAACGATTCTCGCTATTCGTGTGGAGCTCGCGCCGCCAGACAGGTGCTTAAAAAACTGACCCACTTGCTGGCCGCGCAATTAATGCGCACCCCAGATGTGAACATGGGCAAAATCGAAAGTTAGCCGGCCGCTCTCAATGTCCGCCACATTGTGTGGCCATAGCCAAAAGGGGCCAAAGTAAAATCAATAAGGGCAGGTCACTCCGCAGTGTCGCCTGTCGCCCGTCTCCTGTCCTCCTGCCTGCTTGTAGCCCGGGCCAATGCCAAGCAACCACCAAAAATGTATAAAAAGTGAACAGAACTGAACCAAGAAATGAGGTAGCCATGACAACCGCATTCAATAAACAAATGCCAAGCGCACACACACAGGCACACACAGGCACACATACGCTTGCACCTTTTATGCGCCCATTCAAATAAAGTTGCTTTAAAAATAACTCTCAATGCCGCATTTATTGTATTTGGTGCTGGGCCCGCGGTGCCACGCTAACTGTGTCAACATAGCAGAGCACCGGCTGCCATCGACAGTCGGACGGTGAGTGCGAGCGCGACTAGACCCAGTGCAGCAGCGAGATGTATCCGCAGGCGGAGCTGGAGAACTACAAGCTGCAAGTGGAGCTGCTGCAGGAGAAGCTGCGTCGCAGGTTTGTGGAGCACATTTTATAATTAGATATAAGTGCAACATGAAGTAAATATGATTCAGGCGAGATCTCTTTAAGCCAGCTAGCTTGCTCTGCGCAGAAAAACATTATTTAATAAGTTTTGAAGGCAGAGAAAGAAGAAAAAATTACTTAACTTTGCCTTTAGTTTTGCAACTTTGCTTGTAGCTTACATTAATTTCTAATTATTTGATGGACTTTGAGTTAAGTAAGTGAGGCAAAGCTTGAAAGTTCGGAATCAATATTGTGGATATACAAAAAACTGTTATTTATAATATATTTTATGCTTCTATATGTATGACTAATTTCTGCATTTTTCCTGGTGCCACAGCGAGGACAATCGCCAGCAGCTGGAGCATAAACTAGAAAAGGTTCTGCAAAAGCGCAGTGAAATGTGAGTAAAATTTGTTTTTGCTGTGCCAACGAGTCCAGGAACTCATTTATAACGTCATTCATTCTCATGTGCTCCAGCGAGAAAGGCATACGACAGAAGACACGCCAGAAATACCAGGAGTTCCTGGAGGAGCAGACGCTACGCAACGAACGAAACAAAAAGCTGGTGCAGATGCTGGAGCGCATCGATGAGCAGACGGCTGTCATGTCGCAGCGCAGCGAGAGACTTAAAATGATGAAGGTGAGTCACAGGTGCAATTCGAAAGTCACTCTCCGCCGCATCCTAATTCCATGTGCATCTGCTTGTCCACATGCAGCTGCAGTACCAAATGTACTTTGCCAAATTGGTTCAAAGCCAAACGCTACGCTGCATACAACAGACAGCCGCTCCAGGAGGCGGCGCAATGACGATTCCTGTGCTCGTACAGCCCCAGCCCCAGGCGGCGGCCGTGTCGAGTCCAGCTGTTGGGACAGCAGCGACTAATGCTGCAGCAGCTCCCATTGCAAATCAGAGCCAACCACTGATGTATCCCCTGACGACTGCAGGGCCACAGCAATGGGCCTTTGCGACGCAGGCGTCGGCGCCGACGTCGACCAACACTCAAGCTGGCATGTTATTAACTTCGCAGGTGACACCACAGCCCGCCGTTTATATGCCCTATCCGGACTTGTATGGTGGCGCAGGTGCTGGCTATGGCGCTGTGGGCCTGGGTGTGGGCGTGGGACAGCCGCTTGCCACATCCAATCTGTTCGACCTGCGTGCCACATTGCGTGCCCTGGACAATGAAAATGCCGATTTACCGGAGCGAATGACGCACTTTGATGCGGCCGCCCTAGCAGTCGATGAATCTCGAGGTGGCGGCGTTGACAGAGCAGCGCCAGCAAAAACAGCAGCCATGACGACAACGACAACGACAACGACGACGATATCAACTCCATGCTCAGTGAAAGATATGAGCGCACGGGAGCTGAGCAGCACATCCTCGACGTTGGCAACATCCTCGTTGACATTTGATAAATTGCCAATGACGGCAGCGCAGACTGAGCTGCCAGCTGCAGCTGACGCTGTCGCTGGCGTCGATGACGCTGGCGGTCGACCGCAAGTGTCGGCGCAGCTGCGTAGGGGCAGCCGGCAAAAGCAGGAGCAGGAGCAGGCGCAGAAGCAGGAGTTGGATGCTTGGCCAAATTCACGCGTGAATAAAGGCGAGCATGAAAAATCGCCAAGTGTCGTTGGCTATAATGAGGCGAGCGGGCAACATCAGCAACAACAGCAACCACAGCAACACCAACAACAACACCAACAACAACAACAGCAACAACAACAGCAACGCGATTTCGATGCTTACTTTGGTGAGCTGAAAATCGATGAGCCCTGGCACCCAATGGCAGCTCCAATAGCAACAATGACACGGCCAAAGGACCAGTACGAAGACAGAGCGGACCTAAACGTGCGTGCTGGCAAAATGAAAACAGTTGGAGGCGATGGCGCCATTGGCGGCCTCGTTGGCGGCATCAGCAGCGATTTGCTTGACGAAGTCAAAGCCAGCCGTGCTGCTTTGGAGAAGGCAGCGGCTGCGGTTGATCAGCAGCTAGCACGAGGTAATCAATTGTCGCCACCGGCAGCCAATGAGCCATTCGCTAAGCCCGGAGTGTCGATTGAGAATATTGAAAATGCCATTTACGGTGAACGTTTGACGGCAACAACCACTGCGATATCAGCCAGAGCAGCAGCAGCAGCGGCAACGGCAGCGGCGGCGGCAGCAACTGCAGCAAAAACAACAGCAACTACAGCATCGACACCGGGATTAGTGGAGAATTTGGTAAGCAACGCATCGATGCCACAGCCACATCAACAGGAACAACATCAGCAGCAACAGCAGCACCAGCAGCAGCATGGGGATGAGCAGGTGAGTGCCATGGATACACAACAGTTGTCGGAGCAGCAGCAGCAGCAGCAGCAGCAGCGACCAGACCAAACAGCCTACGGGCAGTATGATGCCAATAGCTATGTGGATCCGGGTGAGCCCAGTTACGCCAGCATTGAGTCGACTTCGCAGCAGCAGCTGCAACAGTTGCAGCAGCCGGCAGGCGTTGCGGCCGAGCCACTGTACAGTGAAATCGGAAATCCCACAGACTATCAGCAATATGCAGCGGATGCAGCAAACGCATCAGCCGAGGCCGAGGCAGAGGCGGCTGCAGCCACAGCGCAGCAAGAATATTCCGGCATGGATTACAGCAACTACGATGCCGCGCAATATGCAGCTGGCTATGATCCCAATGCCCAGTACCCGGGCTACATATACGATGAGGCCACTGGCCAGTACATGGCCGATCCCAATGCAGCTCAGTATGCCCCGGATGGCAGCTACGCGGGCCAGGACTATGATGCTGCAGCGGCAAATTATGATTACTATGGCGAACAGCAACAGCAACAGCAACAGCAACAGCAACAGGAAGAGCATCACGAACAAGAGCAAGGCGCCTATCCGATGTCTGACAATAGCAATGGGACAGCAGCGGAGCTGGTCGCACCACAGGAAGTGGAGCAGGCCCCGCCATCCGACAGGGCTGATGCAAAGCCCGAGGCCATTCACTCACCAGCGGTGGCCGGCAGCCTCGCAAAGCCCGCGAAACCCACATCGATACTTGCGTCGACAGACAAACAAGCGATGCCTAATGATGCGCATCAGCAGCAGCAGCAGAAGAAGAAGAAGCGCGTTAATTTCGTTGACAGCAGCGAAACGGATGATAGCTCAAGCGCGAAACCAGTCCAGGAGCTACCCGGACTTACTGGCAGCCCCGGCCCCAGCCCCAACCCGAGCGTTACAGCACCCGCGGGAGCAGTGGCCAGCGCGTCTGGCGTCGGCAGCGAAAGCGACTTCGATTTTTCAACGGGCAGCGAAGCGAAGAATTAGAACAAGCGCCAAACACTTCAGTTCTAATTTGCTGCCATTTAGGTTAACCAATGGACTGGCCATCCCCCACACAGTGGTCATTCATTCAATGGGATCGCATTCAATTTCTGTCCACAGCACTTCCCACTTCGCACACAATTCATGAATGGAAACTTTGATTTGAGCATCGTGAATATATATATATATATATATATATAAAGCATCTTGAATATATATGTATATAAGTATATATATATATATATATAAATCTTGTCTAGCTTACTTTCCACAAAGAAATGAAAACACACACAGTTAAATTGAGTATGAAATAAAATAAATTATTAATCAAGCTTAGCAAGAAATATAATATGAACTTTAATAAGCTTACGGTTTGAATTGACTCTGCACATTTCGATTTGGGAATTGGTCTCTTTATCATAATATTTTGTAATATTTAAGAGAAGACTTTTAATGGTATACATTTATATAATGAAAAATGGTTACATTTAATATATTTCTAAAATATAAACTAAATAATAAACTATTAAAATAAAATATGAACAATTAATTTATACGTTTCGCTTTTGTATAAAATTAAGTTAGATGTTGAGAGCTCTAAGATTTTTCACAAAAGATAATAAAAAAAACTTGCTTAAAAATTTTAATTAAATTTTCGAATTTTTAAGTACATATTTTCGTTGTTAAATATTATGCCAAAAAATAAGCTTAACTTAATTAATTAAATTATAAATATGAGTTTGTCAGCAATAGGAAGCATATGAAAACTTGACGTTAAACTGATGCCGATTTTTTAAATATTAAATGTGAGTTATTTAAGGCTGCAATCTTAAATGATTTTTACGCGGATAATTAATTAAAAATCATGGAATGCATTCAGAAATCAGAATCGTTAACAACTTTTATATAACCGTTTAAACACACAAAAGGCTCACTTTTTTAATTTCATAAGAGTTCAGCCTGTGGTGCACTTTGGTATTTATATACGTGTAAATATATATATATATATATATATATATATATATATATATATATATATATATATATATTGTTGGTTCTTGACTTGGACAATTGACCATGGTAGCGCATATATGTATGTACATACATATATACAATGCATATCGTATGCGTACATTACAATATTGCATTTTCAGGTTGCATAATAAGCCAAAGTGCAATTGTCACTGAAATGGGTTGATTGCCTGTCAGAGAGTCAATTGGCTGACCAACATATCCCGATGCTAATTAAGTGCAGCTATCGAAGAGCAGCACGCGATGCACATTTTACCTTTTCTGACACTAGGCTAGAAGGTGAACTGGTGAAAGTTGCAGCTGCAGCTACGCTAAAAGGCAAATATAATGGGAAAAAAACAACAACAATATAACAATTGCTTGAGGGAAAATTAAATATGCATATTTTAATACGAAAAGATCAATATATTGCAGATATTCCACATAAATTCAGGGAGAGGGAGAGAGATGGAATGAGAGAAGGAGATAGGTGGAATGAGAGTGAGAAAGAGTTAGAGAGAGAGAGAGTGAGAAAGACAGAGAGTGAAGGTGACAGAAGTAGAGAGAGAGAAGAAGCCAATATTTATTACATATAAATAAGTAATAAAAAATATTAGTATTCAGGCTTAAAAAAATACTGCATCGTAAAATATGATTTTCAAATATATTTTAAGCATTTACATACCGAGCCCTAAATGCTCTTAGGCACTCAAGTCCTTATTCGCATGTGTATATGCATATATATTTATAAATCTATATTTGTGTAGTAAATAACTATATATACATAGTATATATATATTTAAATAGTCGACTAGCATAAGAAGAGAAACAAGCTTTGATTCTATTCTCATGTCCACTTTTCGATTAACTCTGGAAACTGACTGCTGGCTGTTGTTGACACTTTTCCCATCAAATTTATATATGGATGTGATAAAAATGACGTTGATTTTATTATTCTCATTGAATTTTCTCGGCTCTTTTATTCCTGGCTAAATTTTTTTAAAGCTTATTCAACGATTTTTTAGACTCATTCACGAAAGTGAAATGAGTATATTGGTTTTGTGCAATGTCCGTCTTGCTGTCCGTCCGTCTGTCCGTCTGTCCGTCTGTCCGTATGAACGCAATCTATTTCGGCGCTATTGAAGCTAGAGACTTGAAATTTGGAACACATACTCGTGTATATCTCCGATTTATAAAGTGTTAAAATTTTCCCGATCCGCCCACTAGGGGCGTGGCAAATCGGAAAATGCATTTTCCGATATACCAGAAATCATGTTTGTTGAAGAGCTAGAAAGCTGAAATTTGGTATATAGGTCCGCGCCGACCACCCAAGATCACAAGCTATGGCGGATATATCTCCGCCCATTAGGGGCGTGGCAAATCGGACAAAACTGTATCTCCTAAAGTTAAAAACCTAGAATGCTGAAATTTTGCACGTAAGCTGATGTTTTAATTCTATGAAGATGGGTGAAAAAATTATATATCTACGCCCACTAGGGGCGTGGCAAATCGGACCTGAAGATATAGTGATTTTTCGAATTCTGTTATATTTTAGGCACTATTGATGCTAGAAATCTGAAATTTGGTATATATACGCGGGTTGATCCCCCAAGTCCAATGAGCTATGGTAGATATATGTCCGCCCATAGGGGGCGTGGCAAACCGCAAAAGTTTATATCTCCTACAGTTTAAGAGCTAGAAGCTTCAAATTTGGATAGTTAAGTTACTGGTAGCCTCCTCTATCGATGCCCCAAAAATAATTTTTAAGCCTCTTTAGGTGCGTGGCATATCGAAAAATACCCTGTAATTTTCACATTTTTTGAGCGTAAGAATTCAAATTTTGCATTTAGGTAACCGGTTGCTCGTTCTAAGAACTGGCTAAAATTGAGGAGTCGACGGCCACTAGGGGCGTGGCAATCGGCATTTACAGTGCCCGTATTGCGACATTTGTATACGTCAGCCATCTATTTATGCATTTGTACATATAAATAAGCTTAATAGATATTCATAATACAAAAAGAAACATTTTTATGAATTTAAAAAAATTTAAAAGAAGCTAAAATAACAAAAATTTGCAATTTACAAAAAAGTGTTTTCCGCGGGATTTGAACTCGCACCCAACCCAAACAGCATGTTTGTCAAAATAGCTAAAATAATGGCCGTCGGCGCTTCAGCCTACAGCACCACCGCGTTGTTTCGATGAACAGTAGTTAAAACGAAATCACATTATTGTTATGACGCCACATAGCAAAGAAAAGCCAGAGTGGTGGCTGGAAATTCAAAAACAATGCAGACAAATCAATCGCAACGAGATTCTTAGAATATGCTAGAGTACGCATTTATGTGTGCATACATACACACATACAAATGAGCGCGTGTATAAGGCTGGAATGCTTGATGCTATGCGTGCAGACTTACATATATACATATGTATATATTTGCGTATATGTATTTGAGGGCTATTTAAGAAGAAACAAATTTAAACTTATAAAATTATTCGACTAAGAAAATGAAAAGTATTAAGTGCCATTCAGTCAAGCTCGCACCTTTCCAATAAAATATCTATTTTATAAAAAACGAAATATGTATGAAAAAAAAAATAATAATAATAACATAGTAGAGGTTCGAACCTCCCCTACTCTAACATTACTTGCGTCGCCCTTAGCACCCGCGCCACTGCTTTGCTCGAGCAATCAGTTGCTAAAATAGAATAGCTTAATAAGAGAGCGTCATCAGACAAAACTACAGTAACGGCTAGAAAGTCCAGAAATCAATCGAAATTCTAAGAATGTGAGAAAAGGCGCGCTTCTGTCTGTACGCATAGAATAGACGATGAGTGTGTGCACATGTATAGTAAAATCGCGCTGATCTGCTGCTAGCTTGAAGCCGGTATCCAATATATGGATATAAATACATATATATTATTAAAAGTCTAAATTTTATAAATTATATACAATAGCAATAGCTATCGATGATTTTCCAATTTTAATGGGATCATGCCCTGTTTTTTTTTGCGCACTAGACTTGAAAATTGCACTATATACTCTGGTTGACAGCGTTTGGGCTGTGAATGAGTCTTCTGCAATCGGTATCGCCCGACTGCAACGTTCTTACTTGTTTTTTTTTTTTTTTTTTTTTTTTTTACGAACTTTGTGGCAATTTATACATGTATGTCTTAATTATACTTGCAGTGCAATTCAGTGCACTCAAACCATTAAAATTTATGAATTTTTTTTTTTTTTTTTTTTTTTTTTTTTTTGTTTCAATAGAATTTTAACCAATATAGTCAATTATCTAGCATTTGCATTGAATAGAAAAGCAAACAAAAATTATTGATTCAATGCACGAGAGCCAGGCACAGCCTTAGCGCATACTTAAATGTATCTCTATTTATTATAATAAGCTTTTGAAAAAGAAACATCGTCTTTTTTTCATTTCATTCATTCCTAATGAGCTGAACATTTGTAACTGGTTGTTGGGCCGAAGGGCAACAGTGAGAGGAGCGTTAAAAGGTTTCGAGTGAACATTTTTTTATTGAAAAATTTGAAATTAAATGCTACAACGGGGAGCCTCAAAGGCGAATCGCAAATAAAACTGAAATGGGTCACAATTAAATGCTCTTAGTCAAATGAGAATTCCCAGCGACGTTTCGCATCGAATGAAAAATTGAGTGTATTTCGTACTCGACTTACATGTACAGCAATAAGTATCGCAACAGACGCTTTTTGAAATTTGAGCCGACGGCTTTAAGTCGCGCGTCGGGTCTAAAATTGATTTCTGTTGAGTATTAGCATAAACGTAAAACTTATAAAGCATTTATCAGACGGAATATATCATATAGATGATATGGAAGAACGAGCACAGGAAGAGAGAGGGAGAGAGTGTTAAAAAGAGAGAAAGAGAGAGAGAGAGAGAGAGAGAGAGAGAGCGAGTGTGGCATGTTTCTACAATAAATTGCAAAGCAAATCAAATCAGCACGTCGCAGGTACAAGGATAAAGGATTACGAATATAGCTTCAGCCACAACACGAATAATTGAGTGCTGCTTATTTATGCACCCCAAGCAACCAAATAAGAGACAGGAAGAGCAAGCGCAAACGAGT
The DNA here is from genome assembly GCF_018153725.1 of Drosophila mojavensis. Taxonomy (NCBI): domain Eukaryota; kingdom Metazoa; phylum Arthropoda; class Insecta; order Diptera; family Drosophilidae; genus Drosophila; species Drosophila mojavensis. The sequence goes on along the minus strand of NW_025318693.1, from coordinate 4,642,148 downwards.
GAGAGAGAACACAACACGAGTACCGAGAATCGAAAAAAAAAATTTATATATATAAATAAATAAAAGAAAAGAAAGAGAAAAGAAAAATACATACACATAATCAGTGCTGAAATTCAATTTTGAAATAAAACGCAAATCGAGTAGCGCAAGTCACAATGCCGTGCCGTGTTCCTTGTACTTGCTCGCCGAAGAGGGGCGCAAGGGCGGGGCGTGAGTGGTGTGAGAATACAAAAAAAAAGAATGTATATTCGCATATGTTCGTGTATTTTGGCTGCCTAAATAGGCACTGCTGGGAGCAACATTTGTGGTACACGCGGCGTATGATTGACATTTATGCAAATGGCTTACAGGGCCGCGCCTCGTTTGGGGGTGTTGACTATGACAATATTTACACAGCCGCTGCTGTATAACTGTAACCCTTTCTCTCTGCCTTTCCTCGATACTGCAAGTCATTCACATGCGCTACATGGAACTGAGAGGAACTACTCAATTAGACAGACTTCAGGAAGGATCATTATTTATGGAATCATCTCTTTTTCTCAAATAAACAATTTATTTGTAACCATGATTAATATGGTATACTTATATCTAGTATATCGTTGACTTTATTTGGTCAGCCATGGCTCATTTCAATGTTTGCATTGACATTAACACTAATTGAAAACATGAAATGCGATATCTCGCAGACAGACTGTATATGCGTCATACTCGGCGTATACACAATGTTACCTGCTCCAACCCTTGGCATGATTAGTGAACGTTCAGTGCGCCCGACAGCTCAAGCCAGCTACGCTCAGTTCGTGCCATTTTCACGGTAAAAACATAACAAAAGTTTTCGCTATTTTCTCCCCCTGCACAGGCAGGCCCACAGTGGAACAGTGGAAGTTTTCTGCGTTTTTCCGCCAACTTATTATTGTTTAAATATTTATACGAGCTTTGGCAGATACAGTGGCATAAGGACTCTGACTAGATGGAGTCAACCGTGCCCCGTGCCGTGTGCCACATGCCACATGCCATATACCATGTAGCATGTAGCATACAGTAAACATCGTGGCTGCCGTGTGCTGTCTAGGCAACACATGTGCGACAAGTTCGAGGCGCCAAAGTTTGCGCGACACTCGATGGGCTCGACATTGTCACGTAGTTGCCTGGCCACTTGCTTGACGTTGAGTGGAGCTGCCAGCGATATGCATATGAATGCCAAAGTGCCTCAGAGCAATCGATTTGGCTCTGACAGTGCCTGTCGTTGGCAATCGCTTGATAAGCGCAGCAAACCCATCCGAAGCTTATTGCACACATAGTTAGCATTAGTCCATTTGACTTTTAGCAGTGCAAGTTCTATTAAAGCTGTGGCACGTGACTTTTCCTAACATTCCGAATGAGTCCAGCTTAGCTGTGACACCTGAGCCCCTAAAAATTCATCAGAAAGCTTTAATATCAAGAATCTTATAAAAGGGTATTTAAGCAAAATTGTCCTTCATTTTAACCATCTCTTCTCTCTAACAATCTTGTCATTAGAGCTACAGTATTCAATCCGTTATGAAGGTCAGCTCTCTACTAGAGCATATAAGCTTCGTTTTAGCTACTGCGACTGCCAGTAATTTCATACATGATTCACTTTAAGAGCAGCAAGCACGTATGTGTGTTTTACAACGATGGCAAACAGGGCAAATAATCATCATAATATTTCTGAAGTGGCGCTGCAATTTGGTCTATGAACACAAACATCAGTTGCAGCATAAAACCTTCACAAGCATAAATTCACACGACATGCAAATTTACGAGCTTGAATGGAAATTTCAATATCAAGCAAACTAATTGCTCAAGTGAATTACAGACAGAGTCAAGGAGTCGCAAATGGAGAGCACTTGGCCCGGCCCGGCTGCCAATGAATATCAGAACAGAAAGAAACTTTAAAACTTACAAATTGTATGCTAAGAAAAATTGCACTGTGTACGTGTATATATGCATATGCGAGTGTATGTCTCAATTGAGTCGGGCAATGCAGATAAGCTTACTTATAAGAGATAAGTAATTCGCAATATATATCGAGTTATACAGAATTAGGTTCATATTTTTATAAAAATTAAATTTCGTAAAAGTCTAAGTTATTATTAGTTATTTTTATAATATTTCTTGCAATCTATCTTAAGCATTATAAATAAATAAATTGACTAACTTTAACTGTAATAACAATATGTTTAAAACTAATTGAACTTTACTTTCAGGTACAGCAGACAAAATAAACTCAACACATTTTCAACTTCAACTACAAGACTTCCCTTTAATTTGTATAGCGGTGAGATATTGATAGGAATAAGTATTAAGTTTAATTAGCTTCTCATTATCGACTAATTATATATCAGCTGCCTTGGCTGCTGCCAGCTATGCATGATTGATTCTTAGTAGAACAGCAGCCATTGTGTTACGTCACTCTGAGGCAACCAATTTGCATTATCCTCATTCTCCATTGAGGACTTATCTGCCATTCGCTAAATAGTCACATTATTAGTATTATAATTAAATACATGCCATGCCCAGAGATCTGCTCTATTGTTTAAGTATTACTAGTGAAATATCCTCCAATGATAGGCACCCACGCAACACTTTACGGAGCTGCCCACAGGCTCAATAGACGAGCGCACAGATACGCCCACCTTAGGGCGGGCCTTATTGCGCACCGCCACATCAACGGATTTGGCTGCGCAATTTGCCGCACTTGATTTCAACAAAACAAAAGCCGAGCCACGAATTGAAAAGGCTTTTCAAAGCATTGATTACGTATCGCTGCCAAGCAGCCGAAAGGTGAGCTCCCTCAAGTCTCTAGGATTATTGACCTATTGTCGATATAGCCCTGTCCGTCTGTCCGTCCGTCCGTATGAGCAAAAGGATCTCAGAAGATATAAGAGCTAGAGAAATTTGGCATGCATACTCGTGTATACCATAGGCAGTACGAGTTTGCTTTATTTTTTCGATAACTCATCCGATAACTTTTTTATCGAGAATAATCGAAAAATCGACTTGGTTTTTTCAGCCTAGTTTGAACACTTTTAAACCTGGAGACTTCAAACTTGCGTTGTATATAGTTAGCAGAGCGCGTGCTTATAAGTGCATGTGTATGTATGTGTACATAGAAGAAGTGCAGAATGATTAGAATATCAGCTTGGAGGGTTCAGGGTATCTCCTAGTCGAGCAGTCTCGACTGGAGCCTTCTTACTTGTTTAAGATTGTTATTGTATGACATTGAAGGGAATTAAATCTAAAAATTAAATAAATGTTGTATTTATGCCTAGAGCAGCCTTGTCAACTCGAACTGAACTACATCATATCAGCGCTTCATTCTACAAATTTGAAATGTTTAAATAGATTCATGTAAAGTTCGACTCTATGAGTGTAGTCTCGCTTTCCAGCCTTATATATAGCGTATATATAAGCATCGTAAGTGGCCTGAGTTCTGTTCGCCAGCTACATATGTCACGGTAACGCCGGGAAGACAAATTCACAATATTAAAGTAAACATGTTAAAACCATAAAACGCAACTTCGCAAAAGTAGCACAAAGGAAAGAGGAGAATGGATGGCTCGTGGGGGCATGAGTGCGAGGGGGTGTAGTGGGGCACGAAATATTACTGCAAAGCAGCAGGGCACAACAAAAACACGCGCCAGAGAAATCATGTAGAAAGCATTCGCCATTGCCTCTATGCATGTGCACACACACGCACACAAACACACATACATGTGTGTGTGCACATGCCACGTTTGCACAAACTCTAAGGCAATATTTTTTGCGCAAGCAACGAACTGGCGAACAGTTGACTAATGCACAACAAAGACGACCATCCAGAGAACTGGGGCCAGCGCCAGAGATCGAGAATTCATCTGACAAAGGGCGGGGGGCGTGACGAAATATGTGAAATCATGAATAAACTGCCTTGTGCATGCATTCAAAGCTCGCTCGTCCTGCATGCGCTTCAATTGCCAGGCGCTGGCTGTTTGTGCAGCTCTCGGGATTTTTTTGTTCTTTTTTTGTGTGTGTGGCCCTTTAATTGTGTCTTCTTTTCACTTTATGCAAACTGCAGCCTTTGAGAGCACAGCGGAACGCCTCTCCGACGTAAGCTTAGGCTTCGCATCGATCTTTAGACATGCAAATCGGTATTTCACAGAGACGATTTTCTGTTAGAAATGTATTTAAGACTCGATTTAGCTTGGCTTGGGCCATGTGCCTAAATAATTTAACTCGCTGTTTATATTTAAATTACACCAGAATTTCATTAACTCCCACGCACACACACACATCTCGGCTTACAGCTCACAGCTTCACTTGCCTGGCTGCATTGCTCCTCTTACCGCATTCGCCTACTGCGTGTCTCTCCTTAGCCGGAAATGTTCTCTCTTTTCTATTTTTTTTCAACGAATTTTTCTTCGTTTTATAGCTCTGTTGCTGCTGCTCCTGCTCTTGCTCCTGCTGCTGCTCTTGCTGCTGCTCCTGCTACTGGCCAGGGTCATTTTTTTCTGCTGTTGCTGCTGCTGCTGCCAGCTGAGCTTTAGTGATGAAGGGTGGAGCTTAAAAATGAATCATTTGACTTTTTCTTATTCAATAATTTATAAGAATTAGCAGAGATTTGCATTTTTTCTCGCCACTCTCCACTTTCTACTCGCCGCTCGCAGTTGTGTGGCGCTGCAAATTTCTATTTAATTTGATATTTATTGCAAGCAATTTCATTTTTGCCTGCTGCATATCCCTCGTATCTCGGGGCAGCCGCAGACGCTGCTAAATGTGTCCGACAGCCCAGGCACATCTGACTTGGGTATATTGTATCTCGTATCTGGCATTTGTAGATGCCGTTTGCCGCTTGTTGTGGCCGCCAAAAGTTTCTCAATGCGAGCAGCGCATTTGCTGTTTGACATTTACTTGTGAGGCAACGCTTTGTGCAACCGCCGCGGTGGTTCAACTGATGCTTCATTAGCAATGCCAACAGAGGCGAAATTGAAATTGAAATCCCACTCAAATCGCGACTCGCTTCGCTTTCTTGCGCCACTGTTGCGCTTTGCTTAGCGTTGCTTGGCATCCAAAGCAAACCAAATGCATGCTTGCCTTTGTTTTAGTTCTTGCTCTTTTTGTTCTTATTGCTCGCTCTCCTTATTTGTCTTTTGGATTTGCATTTGGCAGACGAGCTGTGGCATTGTAGCCATCTCCAGTGCTGGGACATGCATTCTCCTCTGGCATCGCCATTTAAATTTGACATGCTTGTTGCTGCTGCTGTTGTTAAATTTACAGCCATCTTAAGTTTCCATTAATGCTCTGAAGTTTAGCGTCTTGCCAGGACCTGCTCCTGCCGTCAGTTGTAGTCCGGTCCGGCTGCTGCTGCAGTCCCTGCTCATTGAGTGAGCTCTTAAGTGAGCTGAACCGAAAGTTCTTAAGTTATTGTAATTTCATGGCGCTCCAGCATGCAGCGCTCAACTGCTGACAGACTGAGCAGTCCGTCCGGCTGTGCGACCGCTCGTCTGTCTGCGGCTCTTAGCTTAAAGCTGTTTAGTAATTAATTAACTTTGCTTGCTTAAGAAATGAAATATAAATAACTTTGACGTTTCTGTGCATAATCAAATTACTCATCTATTTTTGCCATAAACGATGCTCAGCAGGCGACTTCGACCTCGCACAGCTCGATAACCCGATTCGCTTGCACAAATCCACATTACGCCGACCTATGATAACACAATCACACAGTTCTTAACACAACTGACTCGGCTTTATGTGCACAGCCTCGCCCATATGAGCACTGATATGTAGATAGTTCTCGTTAGTTGCATTTCCCTGAGACAGTCAATCAATAAGACATAATTAATCCAACTGTGGCCCAAAGCCAAACACATACGGATGTGGGTGTGTGTATGTGTGTGCACATGGAATAGGATTAGATGGCACAAATGCACTCGAAGTTATTCGGGCATTATTATTATCTACGTTCATTTAGAATTGATATTTACAAATTCCTTCATTACATATCATATCTGGCATTTTGATGAATGCGCTTCGAATTGTAAGTCCCGTATCTACAAATAAAATTAATTTGTTTACATTCTGAATTCAATTTAGAGCTTTGGATGAAATATGAATTGTTTTGTTGAATGTATTCTTAATCAATTTAAATAGAGTCAAAAAATATGAAAATGGGAAATATTATTTATATGCGCGAGTCACAAAGAGTTGCCTAGAGAACTTTGCCCATTGATTTAACTTGAGCTAAATAATTTGGGTTAAATAAATCAATGAAAGAAAATTCATTAAAAATGTTAAAAATTATTAAAGCCTTTGTAAAATATATTTAAATAATAATTAAAATGATAACAATGCAAAGAACTTAATGCTGAGGGAGCCACAAGTATATACCTAAACATATACATATACATATATAAATATATACATATATGTATTAGGCGATCATAGAAGGAATGCTTACATAATTCGTGGGAAGTAAACTTTGATCTATATTTGAATTTATTTTACTTCACTCTTCTCTTATTTTATTTATTATTTTTTTGGTATTCATTTGATTCGGTTGAGATGGCATAATCGATTTTATGCAAATGATTTATTCTTTACTGAGGCTCTGCAAACACTCAAATCCATTACAAAATAATAATAATAGTAATAATAAAATTCTAGATGTAAAATCTGTGAGCGCTGTGAGTGAAAGCGACCCATTTTGGCCACAAATAAATAATTTTATTTTCTGTTAGAGATGCAAATGTTATGCAAACAAAGAAAACTTCCTAATGGAATTTCTCACATGTCCGACATATGCATAAAACCTTCTAAACAAACATTTTACCCACCTCAACCACCCGTTGCGGCCCAATGGCCAATGGGCAGCGAGCAATGGACAATGGGCAGAGAGCACTTCACACACATGTCAAAAAGGAAGCGGTCAAAAAATTGCTTAGCATGAAAGTGGCTCAAGTTTTGCAATTTGAAAGACGATAGAGCTTTAGAATTCAATGGTTGCCCAGTTCAAATCCCAAATATGTAAATACAGTTCACACACACACACACATACACAGTTACTGTGATAGTATATGAGAGTGCCAGCATCCGCATCTGTGTGTGTGTGTGTGTGTGTGTTTGTATTTGGGGTGGCTTAGTTGCTGCTGTGCAGGTATTTGTTGTTTCTGTGGTTAAGCAATGCTGCATTGTGGTTTTGGTGCACCAAGCTAATGAGTTTGTGGTTTTTGGGACAACGAGCATAATTGCTTTTAATTGCAATAAGCGAATTATTCAGACTTGTAGCTGCGGTCGACACTGTCCCAGAAAGTAAGCCAGCTGAAGCTGCGTGCTGTTATTATTATTACTATTATTAATATATATTTTTAAAGCTACACGTACTCACCAATCGTTAGACTAAAGATCTAGTTTAGTTGCTTTAAAGGCACTTGGGGCATTCTATAAGGCTATAAGTTCGTTGATATGAGAGATTCCTATTTCGAATCCAATTCGAAGTGGTCAATTAGCTAATTAGGCTTTAAGTGTGGCCTTTAAGCTGCGGCACCTAATTTGCGGCTGGCGAGGCAGGCGAAAACTTTTTGACAACGCTTGTTTGACAACTGAAACAATGGTTGCAAACTTTTCGTGGCATGCGAAATGCCAGCTGATAGTTTATCCCATCGGATGCCGTGGGCAGCTCCACAAGCATAGTTATGCCATTCTGCGAGCAGTGAGTAATGGCGCCTCAAAACGCACTCGCCGCAGAACATGAAAAGTAAAGCCGCTTTTGTTTGTCGCTGTTAGCTACAGTTTTCCCCATACGTGTGTGTGTGTGTGTGTGTGTGTGTCGCAGTGCGTGTGGGGAGATTTCAATTAAAGAGAGCCAACAACCACAATAGGATTATCGCATTTGTTGTCGGTAATAGATGACAATAAGCAGCCAAATTGAATTCGCTTTTGTGAAGTTAGCTCGCATAGCTGAGAGCCTGCTATTGAATAGAGTATTAAACAGTTGGCTCGCTTACTAAATTTGGTCTGCAGCAGTCGTAGCAGCGTTTGTACTGCATTTTATCGTTAATTTTCATTACTTTTCCTAACAAAGTGCTCAAGTCTGATTGTCAGAGACGCCTCCTGCAGTCGTTCGTTATTGCTCCTTTGCTTGCCCACTTTTAATTGCATTCATCAATCATTATGTGCGGCATCAAAGGCGTATCTTTTTGCAACTTTATGCGCAGCTAAATCTCTGATTGTCCCCGAAATGCAAGTAAAAAATAAATTTAAAAATCCTTGATTATTTGCCAGCGATTGTTCAGCCATTGATTTATCGTTGTCGGCTTAACTGCAGACAATTAAATAATATGAAATAAAACCGAAATGGTATGCATTACATATGTGTATGGGTTTTCTTTGAGCCGCAGCATAAAACAATCAATGAATGGAAATATGCATTTATTATGAACTTTATCATCGTAAACGTATTTTATAAAATTCAACCAGTGGCAATTGACCGTATTGCTTTTACGTGATTTATACGCCTTAAGTTATTGAATTCCGTATGCAAATACACAGGCTAATAAAAAGTGAAAAATAAATAAATAAATTTCTCTATATATTAAGCAAGGGTTCTTTAATATTTTATTTACATTATTTATATAAAATTACTATATATATATATATATATATATATATATATATATATATATAAATATATATATATATATATATATTAATATTCCATTTAATATACTGTTTATTTCAGCAGTTGATTAAGTACCCAGAGTAGATACTCAGAATGCCTACTGATATATTTTTCTATTATTTATTTATTTTTGAAGATTTTGTGTCAATATTTGCTTCTACATTAACATATGTCACTAGAAACAATACCGCAAAATTAGTTGTTTATTAGGAAACACAAATATTGTCAGCTTCAACTTGAACTTGAAGTATTTAATAATTCTCAAATTTGTTTGAACACATGTGCTCAAAAGTTCTTCAATACCCTGTTATCGTTAAAAGTTGCTTCACAAGCATATTGACTTGATGAATGAATGAATGAAACATGCATTGAGCACTGCATTTGCTAGGCATATAGAATAGCTTACCTGAAGCACTTGAGAGAGTTGGACGAATGAATAGAACAGTGGCAATGCTTACATAAAGTTGAAATACTCGTGTCCTTGGGTGTAGGGTATCAGTTGATCGAGCAGACCTTTGTTTAGGTTTCTCTTTTTGGCTGCTGCTTGTTATTGCTGTTTATTTATTTGAATTTTTTCGCGATTTTGATTACCGTTAGCAAACACCGGAATATGAGTGTAGTGCGAGTGTTTAACAAACGTAAACACACGAGCACCAATTTCCGCACATGCCACACACACACACACACACACACACACGCACAGACACATCGAGGTCGCTACACTTAGTTCATAAACGTTGACAATTAATATGGCAAATGGCGTCCATTGAGCCAATTAGAAACGCTCAATGCGCATGTAAAGCTGAAGTTGGAAATGCAGCTAAAGCGGCTGCTCAGTCCGCATGGAATTAATTGTAGCAATTATATGGTGCCCCAGGGTGTTGACACGCACCGCCCACACAAAGTAAACAGGCAAATCGATTGGTGAAACGATAAAATGTTTATCAACCTCAAATCTCTAAAAGAGTTTTGCAATTTTTAACGGTTTCCTGGCAGCAGGGCGCGAAGTTCGATGGCTTGAAAAGCCGTAAGATATGAAAATGCAGATTTTTAGCCTGGATGATCTGCGCCATATAGAGAGTAAAAGCATTATAGTCCAGGTACGTCCAATTGGGGCAATTGTAGAGATGATGATGACTTGCACTACGATCGATGATCCATTCACGCTGATGTTCGGTGTTCAATTCAAGCGGCTTCTGCAATGGAGAGTCGGAGTGAACGAAGTGCTGGGTCACCGAGTAGGACAGGCCCGCATTGAGAGCGTCCTGGATTACGGGCTCCTCGAGGATCTCCGCTAGTTCGGGCATTTTTTGCTTGGTCTTCAGCGAGAGTATATACCAGGCTGGCATCAAATTGAATCTTACGGCCTGCATTAGGAATAGCTTGTGTTTTTTGCGTTCCTCCCAGTCGTACATCATCCAGCGTAGGGCGCTCATAAGTACCTCCATCTCGGAGTTAACAGCGAGGACACTGGTTGTGAGCATTGCATAGACCTGTTCAGCCGTCAGGTTCAGGTACTCCGTGGTCGTCACAGCTGTCAGAAAGAATCGATTCACCCGAGTCAGCATCAGGGCTTGCAACATCTCAGTCGGATAAGGAATGGCCTTTATATATAGATTGAAGGCTTGGCCCTCGTTAAAATTCTTGGTATTGTCGAAATAGCCCCACAGCTTATCTATGAATTTGGGCATTTTCAGAAAGCGTGCTGTTCGGTACATATCTAATAGCCAATCGATTTTTAGCCTAAGAGAATTCCGCTTAAGTATCCACTCATAGAGTTTTTCGAAGCCCAACACCGTCACCTCTGGCTCGTCGATAACGATCGTGGGCGTTGAGGTAAACTGCCTAAAGTATTCCGACGCCACCTGCAGCACGGGCAAGTGGCAGTCAAAGGTGGTACCATGCACCACCACCTGGACGTCGGTGCGAATGCGATTCTGCACAATGTTGGCCAGGCCAGCTTTTAGTTTAGCTTGATTGTATATTAGATGGCATTTAAAAGAGTCGTCCAGGAAGGTTTTCCTGCCTGAAATTGACAGTGGCGTATACTCAAGGTCAGCGAGTGAGGACTCTTTGCAGCTTTCAAGGATATGTGTCAGGACGCCTCGGTTTCTGTGAATAAGTGTGGTTGGGCTTGAAGAGTTTCGTGTTTTGTGCCAAGTCTACGTACATGTCTTTAGTCTTCAGATTCGCTTGCGCCCGAATCGCATTCTTCATCTTCAGCTTGTACATTTTATCACATAGAATTTTTTTGCTATTTGATTTAGTTCATTTGCTACACAGAATGAAAATCAATGCTCACTTATAAATTGTATAGATTGTTTCAAAGTAGCCCAGGTGTTGTTGGCGTCTTAACACAACATTTGTACTATTAACAGCTTTATTTGTGGCTGGCATATAGAGCCGGGCTAACTACACTTTGACTGCACTTGGAGAGCCTCTGCCGCAACTACAGGACTTCAAATCTCTCGTTCGTTATTCGTTTATAGTGCCAGCCTCTGTGTCAGCTCAAGGGCTTAGTTTGAATGGAAGTCGGAGCGATTATCTGTGCAGGCAGCCCCATGTGCTGGCCGCCCCATCTCATATCGGGCTAACCACAAATTCCAGTCATTACAGGCAATGACTGTAAGCGGAGGCTGGCCAGGATTTGATGTGGCAACAACAAGCAGAGCAGCTAACCAGTTTACCAGTTTACCAGCTGCCAGATGGCTAGTTGGTCAGTCGACCGTTCAGGTGAAGGCTAAGCGGGCATCGAGGTATTGCAAAATTGAGCTTAAGTCGCAATTAAGCAATTGCCCAACTATCGAGTATGTTCTTATTGGGCTAGGCCAGGCATGCTCGGATAACAGCTCTCTGTTTTCAATAAAGCTACGCCTTACTCATCCTCTTGCATGACTATGGCCGCCAGAGGAGCGGCAGCAGTCTCTGCCATAAATAGCGAGCGCCAAGCACCGCCCCTCCCCTCCCTGATTTGAATGCATTGCACTGCATTTACGGGCAGTGGCTTTTTAGTCCAGTAACAAGCAGCTCTATACAATATTTAAAGCACAAATGCTGCACAATGTCGGCCAAAGTAATCTCGAGCTCTGCAGCAGCAGCAGCAGCAGCAGTAGCAAAGCATCGACGACGACTCGCAAGTGCCACAACTTGCGGCAGTCCGCAGAAAGCAAATGGAGCATTGCGAGCAAAATAAAAGCAAACAACAATTTTTTGTAATGCTTGGCAATGGCCAACTTCGGGGCTATTCGCAAGCGTTAAGGCAACTTTGCGGCGATTTTTTCTTTAAGTGGAAAACTTATGCCTTTGCCATCGCGCGAATGCGTTGCTTGCAACGAAGCTGAAAAAGTGCCCAGCCGGCAGCGTGAAAGTGGCTCAAATAGACCAAATAGCAGTTGACTGACTGAGCTCCGATAGTGCCTCGCTTGCCCTAAAGCACAAATTCATGACTTGATTTTTAACGTTTTCCAATGGCTTGGCTCGAAGTTTGTTATAGATTATGCAAGATTTAATTGAAACCGAAACTCAAATTTCAATTGAATTTTGGCATTAATGCTGCTGCTGCTGCTGCAGCGCCATAAAGCCGATACGATTGTCGACTCAACGCTCTACGCTCGAGCCAATGAATATCAAATTACCATAAACAATACAATTGAATGAGCAGCAAAAATACAAACATAAACCTCGTGCACACACAGCTCAACTGCTATGGCAATAGACACATGTCTGCCAACACACACACACACAGACGCATGCACACTCCCACTGGCGCATGTTGGCGCGACATCAAAATGCTAATAATCAGCGTTATGTTTGCCCGTTTCGATATCGCTCATACGACGCTTGGTCCCGCGCTAATCCCGGCACGCAGCATCAATAAGTCAAACACGTCAATCGCAAGCACTGCCAAAAAAAAATATATATATATATATGTCGACAACAACAACAACAAAAACAAGAAAAGAAAACAAAACAAACATAAAACAATAATACAACAACGAGAAAACTGCACAGCAAACAACGCGAGCAACAACAATGGGACAACAACATCAAGAACCACGATGCTGAGTCAAGCAAGGACAAAGACGAAATTTATTGTTGCTCAATGTCGCATTTATCATCACTTTATGCTACTTAATCGAGTCGTCGGCGTGCGTTTTTCTATGCCCTGTTTCCGTTTCGTTTCCAAAAATGTTTCATTGTTTACTTTTGCCTCATACTGTTTGTGTGTGTGTGTGTGTGTGTGTCAAGCACACGCTTATTGTTTTTTCCAGCTCACACTCACACGCACTCTCACACCCACATGGACGCACGCACACAGGGAAAGCAGAACACGCACGTGCTTAAGTATTTTTCAGCGTCTTTTTATGCTTTATGGCGCCATTGAATTCTTCGTTTGCTTTCTTATTAAAATATAATTTATATGTGTAGTCGCAGCAAGGACAAGGACAAAGCAAAGCCCAGAGCCGAGGCATCAATTGTTTAATGGAAAACAGAATCAACAATAACAGCAAAAAGATATATGTCATCAGTTGCCAGTTGGAACTTAGCTCCTCTCCGTACAAGCTGAGCTCAATTGACGTTTATTTTCTTATTTATGTCCACGACAAAGGAAAATATTTGGTTCATGAAAGTCAGAAACGGCCTGCTCCTACCGCTCCCTGCCAGCTGGATAAATGTCACCTCTCATCTGATTATTTTTATTAATATGTATTTTTTTTTTTCTTCATTCAATTCAATTTGAAATAAAATATAAAAAACCAGCTAAGTACTGGAAACAGATTTTTATATTTCGAAGAATTTTCCGAAATGGTTGTCATGTAGCCTTAAGCTTCAATTATCTAACTATTGCAGATATAATATGGAATCAGTATTAAAAGTATATAAGAACTTGAAATTTTGTATTCTTATTATTTTTAAATTCATTTGATTTGAAATTTTCACAATGTACAGTTGATTTTATTGTCCCACAAATAAATGACACTCCCAAATTTAATTGCAATTTTGTTAATAACAAGTAAGATAGCTCTAGTCAGCGGCTCCGACTAAGAGATACCCTGAATGCATCGATACATAATTGTTGCAAGCTTAGAGATATAAATCTAAAAAAAAAAATAAATAAATAACTAAATAAATAAATAGATTTAAAAAAAAATTAATAAACACAAAAACATATATAATAAAATGAGAGAGAAAAAAAATTATTACAAGCATATATTTAAATATAAGAAGTAGGCAAGGAATCTGCAGTATTCTCTTCTTCCAAAATCGTATGAGGAAATTCAGGTAACTGAATTTCGGTTTTCATTAGAATAAAATGAAAATATTTATTAATCATAATTATAGGCTAACATCTGCGTGTTGCATACCCTTTGACAGTGCTAATATACCCCAATTGCCTATTTAAATTGGTTTCAGGGTATACAAATAAATGTGCGAATGCATGCAACTGTCAGCAGCAATTGAATTCGCATGTGTACAAAATAAGATTTTGCGGTTAATTGTAAAAATGCATTCAGACAGATTTATTAAATTTTTGTGTTTAATGAATATGATTGAAAATTCCATTTCTTTATTTGCGTTGCTCATTAAAAAATATTCAAAAATAATACTTTAATTTTTGCATACAAGTAAATACTATCAGCAAAAAATTAGTATTACATATTAAATAGTTTGCTGTCGATTAGTTAACATAGGAAATTGAGTCCACCTCATGATTGGTGACATATTTTGGTTGAAATATTCCTCACAGTCCTCATCAAAGTAATAATTGCAAATAAATTTTTACAATACATTGATGATATACTAAATCAGCTTGACGATATGAAAAGCCTATTAATTAAATTACATAAAATTCTGTTATACTTGTAAATAAAGGCTTTAAAAAGCCTATTAGGTAAGCTTCATTATGTATCAAATCGCTTTTAAGTATTTTCAGTCCGCATTCGCAACTGAACTAAGGAAACTATTTTTTGTTTTCTCTGCTTTAATTTTCATTGTAATTTACCCATTCATTATCAACGAATCACTTTGCAAACTTGTTTCCTAAAAGTTTTCTCTTTGAGTATTATTTATTCCTGTATATAGAAAAGTATATTCAAGGTATGTCGTAATATATAGGAATAATAATGTAATGAACTGCCTTTGTAATGAATTGCCTTATACAAATAACGAAACGTGGTGTAATTTCTTTTCAAGCAAAATAGTTGCATATGATTTTGGTCTATATTAATGGTAATTGAGACAGTGTCAATCACAAGCCATAAATAAAATAAAGCTGAACTTTTTTAATTAAATGTAAGGGCAAAGTTGTAAGCGTGTGAATCTGTTTGTTAATCAACACTTTGTGGGGAAATAGACAAAGTTGTAATAGGTTTATTAATCGTCCAGAAATTTGCTCAACAGGGTTGCTTCAAAGATTGTCATAATTTCTAATGAGGCCAAAGTCCACAAGCAGCAGATTTCGAGTGTCCATCAATAATACAAACATGGCCAAAATCGCTACAGCTACAACTGGTAAGCCAGTTGGTCATTGTCGGGCTTTAAGCGCGAGGCCAAGTTAAAGTATTGAGCGATGGTTGTCATGGTGCTTTGCTCAGTTGACTGGCTCAGCGGCCAGCCAGCTAATTAATGTGCAAAGTGTCAATTAATCAATCAGTCGATCGATCAATCCTAGCATCCAACTTTGATGAAGTCAATGAAAACGCAGTGCCAACGATTACCGACCAAATCCTCTAGTTAAAGGCGAGCCAGCTTTGTGTTAGTGTGTGTGGGAGTCTCTGTGTGTGTGTGTGGGCGTGTAGACATCTACGGGTATTGGCAGAAGAAGCTCAAAGAGCTGTCGAAACAGGCAGCTGCAAATAACTGGCGACAAAGCCGCTCAAAAAGTGCATAAACAATGCGTAAAGAGTAAAGCGAAAAAAATAAATACGATAAAAAATGAAATCAAATAATAAAAGCGAAACCAAATAGCAGTGGAGGAGGATTCCAAAGAGCAGCAGCAAATGTGTCATCATCGGGTTTGCCTTGCCCAAATTTTAATTGATATTTGCACAAGAAAGAAACTATTTTCAAAATGAGTTTAAAAGGTCAACGAATTAAAAATGAATAAAATAAAATTGAAATTAGATATGAAGCATGACTAAGCAATTATTAGATTCGATATTTTCTATATGTGAATTTCTGATAAAAAATTCTTGAGTTCTATTTCTATTTCTATTTATGAATTTTAAATTTGGGAATTCCGCAACTTCACTTTTATTTATGAATTTTTATTTTCGGTGCTCCTGAATGCTATTTCGAGCCATGCATTGCAAATATGGATGCGCAGTTATGTGAGGATCCTCAAAGTTGGGTAAACATTTATCCACAAGGACAAACATTTAGACAAAACCTGAATAAGGTATTTTTATTTATTTATTTATTTATTTTTTTTTTTTTTTTTTTCTTATTTGTGTAGGGTATTCATAGAAAAAGGGCGGCAACCCACTGGCCGTTGCGTAGCAACATCTAAGAGCTTTGGATATGCGTAATAAAAATGTTTATCTAATACTAATAGGCGCAGCAGCTGGGTAGACAGGCGAGCGGATTGTGTCCTGTGAGGCTAACAGGATACGGCAAGGTGCCAGCCAATTATGAGCAAATCAGGTATACATGTCAAGTGCTAAAGGATGGGCTCGACTTTCAATCATTTCCATTTGCGATTTAATTAATTGTGTTACTGCTCAGGGCTTAGGCTTTAGAGACGTCCTTTGGAATCGTATCGGATGGCTGATTATCGAATTGTCAAAAGTTGCCACGGCTACCTTGAACTTTGGCCTCTGCAATTCAAATGAGCTGCAAATTGCAGTCGGCCAACAAACAGTGTAACAATTGTATTCTTAAAGCCATTGCCGATTCCAGAGGCGCCACGATTAATTGCGGCACATAAATTTGCCCCGACGACTGTTGCTCAGTGTTTTTGCTGTGCGTGGCCTTGATTAATGCCCGACAGACAATTTGGCACTTCAGGTGGGATCGCTACGTGCGAGTTGGTTACACTCAAACTCTGGTATAATTTGACAAATTTTTATGTGCATCCATTTGGCTTTTGCAGACGCAATTGCTCCGAGATGATGATGATGATGATGATGATGATGATGATGGCATTACCAGTCGTGGGCACTTAACGCAAATGGGTTAAACTCTGCACTGTAATCCATTTGGCATTGCAATCCAGGTCTGATCGTAGTGCAGTCAACAACAACAACAACAACAATTGGTTGGGTAATTAAAGCACTTGCTTCGGCTTTCAGCACTTGGCTCATTTACCGTTGACATGAATTAGGCGTTTTACGGTCAACATTCGCGTACTTGAAGCAATTGAGAGATTTGTATTTGTATTGAATAATAGGGCAGTGCAACCGCCTCAGCAGCATCCGCTCTCGCCGTTCCTCAATCGGTTCTCGGCTTTCGCCTTTAGCCATTGCGCAAACGCGCTCTCTAGCCACTCGTGCCTATTCGGCTTTTGATGTGACACTGTGGGTTAGCAACATGTTGATGCCACTTGGTTAGATGTGGGTTACAGCAAATTCTGTTAAGTGTGTCGATTTCAGTGCATGTGTTCTCCTGCCTGTCTGTGTTTGTATGTGTATGTGTGTGTGTGTGTGACAGCCGCAAATTAAACGAATTGTGGGTCAGCGCTGGCAACATTTGTTGCTGCCAAGCAGATCGAGCTCTGGCAAACGAATGAATTGTCAAATGCCTGTGGTCAGCGGCTCCTCCACTAACTGTGAACAGCCCGTCAGTTGGTGTACTAAAAGGTTAGGTAAGCTTACGTTGCGGTTACCAAGCCTCATGCTATCCCTCTCCATCTCAGGCAGATATTTATTATCTACTATATTTAGTCATTATTTTTACGGGATAGTTGGATCATGTAACTCGTGCCATACAAGAGCTCATATTAAACTTTTTTATATGAATAATTATGAAAGAATTCTCTGATAATAAATTAAAATAATAATAATAATAAAAAAAAATAATTAAAATAATTTTTAATATCAAAGTCTTAATAATATATAGGAATCCGATCTGTTTTCTCTATTTAATCCCAGCTCTGCTAAATTGTGTTATGACCTAACGAAATTCAATATATTACTCATTTCATACGTTTGACCTGTATCTACTATACATATGTACTATTTTATATATAAATAGATATATAAATTTAATTAATAAAGTTGCCTAAAAGATAGCAGATCCTTAACCCATAAATAAATATTTCATTAATAAAAGAAAACAAAAAACATAATGCTTTACAACTATTTTATTTTTACACATTTTAAGCGACACTACATACATATCAATTACGGCACACATGTGTGGATGAGGTCCATTTGCTATGCATTTTTTATGTCATTCCATGAACGAATTGGCCGAACGTTTTGTTGACGAAACTTATCAACAATTCAATTTCAATAAAAACTCGTGACTCTGCGACGGAACGTAACTCATTCTTCTGTTCAATGCATTTTTTACCACATAAAGTTTGACTCTTTGCGTGTGTGTGTGTGTGTGTGTGTGCGTTGGTGTGTGGTGCGTATGTTGAGCTTTGGTGTTTGAAATATACCATCTGCCTCATGGCTTGAAACTCATCCATCACATGCAGGCAGCTACGCGCGTTTCAGCCTGTCAGCGTTTGCCAATGCAATCATTTTTATTGTACGTGTGTGTGTGTGTGCGTGACATAGAACGCATAACCACACCAGTTAACTAATATACGAAGCGGCGACTCCACTATTTTTTCCCCCTACCAACACATGCACACGGGCTATAGACAATAACAATGAATGTGTGCGTGTATGTGTGTGTCCTGGGGAGTGTCAATGGCAGTCCGCATAGTTTAGACCCGTGAATCAGCACAATACGAACGTAATTTACGGTCCGATCAAAAAATGCAGTTTCAATAGCCTTTAGCATTTATCAGCCAAAGCCCAAACTCTAAAGAATTTTTGCTTCGATGTTGTAATTCGACGAGCCCAACAAACGTTTGCATATTGAACTTGACATGTTTCGCAGCTGGCTTTGGCAACATTCGTGCGGCTTGCTTGTGTCATCTTAACGGAATTTCAATGGGCTATCACTGTTGAGTCTTAGACTGGTCAACACAACAACAGCAATGATTAAATTGTGTGTTTGCATGTGCTTAAATTTTGCCATTATTATAACAATCTCTCGAACAATCACAGACCCTTCAGCGTGCATAGTGGGGGGAAAGAGTTGAGTCCGTTAGTCAAGTGGGTCAACACTTGGACCACACTTCTGCCTGTCCCGCACAGATAGCTCGATGTACTCGTGTTCCGATGGCTTCCGATCCTTAAAGCTATCGATTTGCCGTTCGTTTAAAGCGCTTGCTTCCACTGAAATCAGCCAGCCGAGGCGTGCTGACAATAACTGCGCGTTGGTTATTCAATATTGCATATTCGTTTGATTTGCAATGTAAAATATAACTTTTGTTTTTCACTCACACACACGCAGTCGCACACGCACACGCACGCATGCATGCCCGTTTTACCGCTGCATTTAATTCGCATAAAGCAACAACGAAACAACGAAACAACGAATTGCGCCCGAAAGTATGCTACACTCAATTGGCTTTAATTGGCCCAAACAACGTGTTGCATCGCTACGATAATTGTAATATTCGGTTGGTCTGCAGTTGGCGCTGTAAATATTTAACTGAATTCACATAAATGCCGTCTAAACCCCAACAATATTGTAAATAAATAAAATAGCGAACGGAGTTTATATCCATGTTTGCATTGAAGTTAATTTCGCAGCTATTATCAATGAATTTATATGCATAAAATTACAAATTATTTCGTAGGGCAGCTTCATTTTCATTCATTGCTTCATTGTTTTGCCTGCTTGCTATATGGTTATAGCTTTGGCAGTTGCAGTGGCAGCGAAGGATTGCTGAAACATTCCATCAAGCATAATGTCTCCTTGTGCTCTCTATTTAGTTTGTGTAGCCTTTGAGCTGCAAAATTAAATAGAAAAGCAAAGTGCGCCGCTGGCAGTTTTTTTTTTTTTTTTTTTTTTTTTTAGTTTTACAATTTCATTTTTTTTTTTTTTTTTTTTTTTTTTTTTTTTGGCAGCAAACAAGCCATGGCGGGCCCAGCTTCCGCTTTTGCCTGTCAGTGGCATGTGTGGTACGGGGGCGTGGCAAGCGCGCCTCCAGTGGCCGTATGGCATGTGCAAAAGTAAAAACGAAGTTGCGCAAAACTTTTTAATATGCTTGCGAAATTTTATCAAAACTACAAAATTGCAGCAAAGTGCCAAGTGCCTTCTGAACGGCACAGCGACAGCGACAGCGAGAGCGACAGCGAATGCCACTGCCAGAACCAGAGCAACCAGGGCAACTGCAACTGGAACTGGAACTGCGGCTGTTACCATGAGACAGCAAAGGGCGCAACTGAGCTAACGGAGTTGGCCAAACAAAACACAGTCAAGCGAAACCTTCAACTCAATTTGGCAATCGCATTTCTTGCTCTACTTCCGCCTATTCAACTTGACTCGATTTGTGTGTCGACGGCCGAAAGTACACGTGCGTGTGTGTGTGTGTGTGTGTGTCCACCGCCCATCTGTCGCTGGCTTTATGTGTGTTTAAGTGGCAATGCAAATGGCAACATTTTGGCGAGCACTTCACTCTTTGCCACTGACAGCTACACGACATTTCTTTTTTTCTGTGTGATTTTTTTTTTCCCCCTTTTTTTTTGCCTTTTCTGTGCTAAATTTAATTGCAATGAAAATTTCCATCCACTTGCAACTTGTGAAAGTTAACTGACAATCGCGCTTCGGGGCATGCAGCAAAGCGTTGTCGGGCTCAACGGGTCTTACTCTGACTAAAAGTTGGACGAGTGTGTGTGTGTGTGTGTGTGTGTGTGGAGGGGGTGGATGGGTGTAACTGCATGTGATGGTGTCTCTGATTAATTGGCCAAAATTAATTTTACATTTTAATGTCAAATAAAAAACTTGCGCTAGTTAGTGAAAGTTGACAGCAAAAGTGCTTTCCACTTAAGCGAATTAAATGAGTATGCTGGGACATAAAGCAATTGCCACGAAATGGATTCAAGCTGGAGCAATAGACAACTCTTTGGAACTTGCCACTGCTTGCAGCTGATCCATTTGGGAAATCGAGTTAAGCCCACAAGTGTAGGGTATATATGCATATACAATCTGAAAGAATATTATGCTATGAGAAGACTCTCCTTTGTGTGGCAACTGCTCTTAACTTAACCACTCTAACTGGCAGACCCTACAAACAGCAATCCATGCTCCGGCTTAGAGAGCATATTTATTATATTTATATATTTTACTTATATCAAATGAAAATTGACCGATTAGAGAGCTAAATATATTCAAATATTCCCAAAGAATAATTTTAACTTTGTATTACTTTCTACTTTCTTTCTAATGATCATAAAATATTTTGTTAAGGGATCAAGTAACTCTTTTAAAAATATTATCAAAAAAAAAAAAAAAAAAACAAAAATAATTATAAATTGAAAACACAGTCGATCTAAACTATATTAGATGCATCTGAATGTGCGAGAAAACTTATAAATATCTCCTTCGATATGGCTCTCTTTACCGTTGTTTTTGCTTTTGATTCGATGTATTGCTGTTATTCACCTTGTTTTATCTACGTTTGTTGCCTGATAATCAGGTTGTGCAGTTCTGCACTCAATGGCTAAATAAGCTGCTTTTTGTCTGTTGAAAATGTTGTGTGCAATATCTGAAATTGGAGTTTGAGCCTTCACAAACAACTGACTTCGATTTCAGCCCGACTGGAACTTGTCATTCAATAGCGAACTCTCCTTTGTTTCCGAACTACAATGCATTCATGTTTGTGTAAGCGATTCGCTCGCCTGAATGCGCAACTCTACACATACATATGCAGGCATTAGAGTCAAATGCCAAAATTTGGTTACCTGTGATTATGCAGACAGACGGCTGACCACAGATCTGTCGCCTAGCGCGACGCGATAAGGTCATGAGGTGACCTAATTAAACTGCGGTTGTGCCGTCATTTAATCTATGGGTATATACTGCTGAGGCAGTCTTTAAACATCAACTGCAAAGCTGCGATTAAATGAAGTAGCTAATGTAATATGCATGAGACAGAGTTTCAAGTGAGTCGCATATATAATGCGCACATATTATAATTTATATCAACTAATTTAATATCTTTAATAACTGAATATACCGAAATTTATACGTCACACTCTCCACACCCATCTCGATTTATGCTCAGTGTTCAATCGAATCAAATGTCACATATGCCACATGTAATTATCTAGACAAATGGCTGACCATTCAGTTATGAAGTATACGCTCCGTAGCCTTGCGCTGCCATCGAAGGCCACTGGGGCACTAAATTAACTCTGTTGCTGCTGCCACTTTGAGCACGTTGTAAATAACAAGAGGCACAAAGGACGGCCGAACACGCGTGGGCGCGGGTACAAAGCAAATGCAGACATCAGCATTCGCAGTGCGTAAATCAGGATCAAAGTTCGCAGGACATGATTGTAAATTATAAGACGGGGAGCTCAAGCTAAGAAGACGCAGTGACAAGGCAGTTGGCTAATAATGATGACAATAACTCGATGATGATGATGATGCTGTTGATCCGCTTTAAAGTTGAGCTCCAGCTGCTATCTCAAATCAGTGTTGCCAGCTGTTGAGCTCCGAAATAAATTGGATTGTGGATGATAGCAAGTAATAGCATGATAGCAATATAGGTGGATAATGGAAGAAAATATTCGAGAAGTAGCATAAAAGCTTTCCTCTAAGTATTTCCTCTAAGTCTTTCATCCCAATCTTTCATTCACGTATTTCCTCTAAGCATTTCCACTAAGAAAATATATCTACCAAGTATTTGTTCTAAGTATTTTTTGCAAGCGTTTCCTCCAAGTAATTCCTCTTTTATCCTCTATCTTTAATGCTTAGCTTAACGATCACACACTTCACTTCACTTCACTTTTACTGTACTACACGACCCACCTCCTGCTGCTGTAAGCATTCCAGCTTCGTTTTACTTGAATATAAGTACGAAATGAATACTGCTGCATACATATAGTCAACTTAAATGATCTTCTGTAGATCTACTACGTCTCTTGCTCTTGTTAGACAGACAGAGAGGGAGACCAGAGACAGACAAACTGTGGGATAGACAGGGAGACATAGAGACAGACAAACACGCAATTGAATTACCACTTGATATGCTAAATAAATTATGTACATAAATATAATTATTAGATGGCATAGACAGCAGTTTCTTTCGCTCACGAGTTCTATTAAGGACTAGCACTTTTGCACAGTCTGCTCCAATTTCTGGTTGTACCATCCCTAAGATCTATTATCAATGGGCTAGATCTAGCCTGAAATGGGCTAGACTGGCAACACTGTCTCACACATCTCGCACACCTCATCGCACCTGCTAAGTTCAATGGCAAGAAAAACAGCGTGTGCCAAGTAATTGTTGTTGCTGTTCGTTGGGAAAATAATGCACAAAACTTTACACAACAAAACCAACAGAGACGGCAGGACGGCAAAGGAGGCGAGCAGGGTTCGAAGGCAAAGTACAACTTTGCTATACAAATTTCTATCAAAAGATTAAGCAAAGACAAACAAGTGAGAAGCAGTGACGCAGCCGCTGGCAAATTTGCCCCCTCATGTTCTTGCCATACGACCGACCACTTGCCAAGTTGCCACAGATAACTTTAAATATTTATCCTAGCTGTGGCTGGAGTATGACTGCTCTCCAGTTCGACTGACACCGAGGTCCGGCAGCTGTCTCTGCGGCCATGCGGTGCTGTGTTTGGCCTGATTTTTGTTTATGTCCGCTTTATGTTTTGTTAGTTTGACATATCAGTGACAGTTTTCTAGCCCGCTCAACATTGCAACAATATTTGATTTTATTGCATGGAAAAGTGTTCATACTCCATTCCATTCGCGTTCGACATAAAAATACAGTTTTTATTTTTGCGTGCGAGCTGTAAACATAAATTTTGAATGCAGCAAAGCAACAAGACGGGCGCAGCATAAAATTGAAAAGATTCCAACTTTTTGTTTCCCCAATCGATTTTTCATATTTTCTTTAAGACGCCCTCAGCCACAAGTCGAGCAACTTTGTGTCGAGCCCGCTGAAAGTGGGGGACGCCAGGTGCTTGGCAACTTTTGGCCAACTTTGTTGGCGAAACTTTTGGCCGTATAAGTTGTTAATTTGCGAAAAGAAAAGGCGTTTAACTGTGGTGACGAATTCTGATTGTCTCCCTTAAATATCAGCACTCCAGCATAAAGTAAGATTTGTCAAAGTACAAATTCAGGAGAACTTAAAGCTGCATTCTTAACTATCGCAATAAAGAAGAGACTGATAAAAAAGAGAGCCAGCTTCGCGTGATGGGACTTTAGTTCTTCACTGTTTTATTGAAAGTTTAGTTAGACAAATTTATATGGTATTTATAAATCGACTGAAACAGAGTTTAAAGAGGAACTGACTTTGAATAGAATCAGTTATTTTTAATTTTTAAGGAAAAGGATCACATCGTATTGCATTTAAGGCCTTCTATGTAGAATATTTAATAACTAATTATTTATTGAGACTAAATTAAAAATATCTGAGCACTGAACTCGCCAATTTCAATTTCAATTTCAATTCAACATTTACAAAATATTTTCATCAACATTAGATATTATTACAGTTTGTGTTTCCTGTCCAAGTAATTGAAAATTCGACTTTTGGGTATGGCTGGCAGCACAGATCGCTTAGCTGGAGGAGCAAGTGCAAGTGGAGGTGAGGGAGGACGCGGCGGTGGCAAGGGCGGAGCCGGAGGCAGTGGAGGAGGAGGCGGAGGAGGTGGCAAGGGAGGAGCGGGTGGAAGTGGTGGTGGAGGACGAGGTGGGGATGCAGGTCAAGATGGCGAAGATGGTGCTGGGAAAGGTGGAAGGGGTGGGCGTGGCGGTGGCCAGGTTGGCGAAGCAGCTGGAAAAAAGAATAATGACACTAAAAGCAATGGCAAAGACGGAGAAGACGGCAAAGGCGCAGGAGGCGGTGGAGGGGGTGGCGGTCGCGGAGGTATGGGCGGCAAAGGCGGTCGGGGTGGATAGCAAAAATTGTGTTGGCTAACGTAGCAGTAAGCAGATTTGATTGCTGCATGTAGCATGACAACATCTAGAATCGCAGAGCATATACACACATACATATGCAAAACTCCCACGCAACAATGGCTTTATTTCAATGCGCTTTCAGCTAGCTTTTATGTCCATTAGAAAATGGAACAGAATAACGATTCTGCTGACAATATGAACTATAAGTTGTGCTTAAGCTGAAATCCTTGTGAAGAGCTCTGCAGGAAAAAAGCAAGCGACTCCTAACGCAACTTTGTAGGGGGCCATGGAAACAGTCGCCATATCATAAGTACGCATTAATTCCCATTTGCTAGGATAACCGAAACAGTGGTTCAGTCAAGATGGCCCGATTGAGTTGTGCCTTGCTAAAAATGACAGTAAACCGAAAAAATTCTCAGATGATGCTCTACGATTCACAAAGGCAAAACTAACGGGAGAAAAACGAAAAAAATTAATCTCTTTATATTGATGGACATAAATCACAGCCCGAACTAATATCATAGTTAACCATTTGCTATTGAGAAAATGGAGAAAAAAATCGATCAAAGGTTAGACTATAGTATGTATAGTAACACGCTATAAGTCCGTATACGTTTATTTATCAGGGAAGAAATTTATTTAAAATTTGTTATTTTCAAATTCAAGCTGAAATAATGTGCAAATAATCTGAATTGATATTAAAGGCAATTTGATCTCATCAATTTACTCAACTTGTTATTGTTCATGAATGGTCGCTTGTCATAGTCCACTTTCTCGTTGTTGTTGTTGTTGTTGTTGTTGTTGCTTTGCCATGGGCAATCCACTGGCGCCACTGCAGCATGATTGACTGAAGCCATGAATGTGTATGCGTATCTATCGAAATGCCGCCGCTATTCCGTTGCCGTCGCGTCGCATTGTTGACACAAATCAAAGCAGCTGCGTAAATCTTCATTAAGCGTCCGAGTCTTCGCTGGCGGTCGCTCAGTCGGTCGGTTGGCAAAAACGTGTGGAAAATACGCCAACTCACGGTCAATTGCAATTCAATTAGACGCAATTAGTGCCTGGGCACGCATGTGGTATACATGTCTGTGTGTGTGTGTGTGTGTGGTAGATACACAGATAGCTCAGATAGATAGCTCAAGATACAAATGCACATAGACGATGGCATGCCATAGATTACGTAGTTAGAGTGCAATTGGAATGAGATGAGCTGAGACGAAACATCGCATGATGTGCCGCTGCATGGTGCCCTCTCTCTCTCTCTCTCTCTCTCTGCCTGTCTCTCTCTGTCTCCCTCTCTCTATCTTTCACTGTTCGCTGCTTTATCATACCAATACTCTAGCATCCACATTTACGCAGAAAAAGTATCTCATTAGATGGGCTACAAGGCAACGGCCGCTTAACTCATTCATCATCATCAGGCGGAAGACGGGTCGGGTTACGGGCTCGGATCGGAGTAACAGAATGCTATATATACGGATACATAGCTGTAATGCTGCCGCCGCTGCTGCTGCTGCTGCTGCTGCGAGTGCAGCTTAATTGCGAAATGACCCGTTGAGTTCTTGCTGCTGCCGTTGTTGCTGTCTCTGTGTGTGTGTCTTCTGTTGAAAAAAGATGTTGGATTTGTGGCGTGCGCTGTTGATGGCTGTGTGCGTGTTTAATTAGTCTTCGACCCTGATTATGTAAGATATGTTGGTGCACTGCAATATGCACAATGCACATGACCAGGCACCTAATTGGCGAAAGCAGCGCGACTCAAAAGATCCTTGTTGTCATTTGTCTTTTGATTTTCCTCCTCATTGGCTAATGTCTATATGTAGCACAATATGAGTCAGCCACAAGGAAAAACAATATAGGGCACTCAACTCGGGCATATTCGATATTGAGTTATCCTAATCGAAACGGCGATCTATTATTTATATGTTTATTAATCTAAAAGTGAAATATTTGTAAACTGCTAATATTATTTTTGCAATAAAAATGTTGTACATATTTGTTCATAAATTTATTTTCCTTTTACTTCAGATTATATGAAAAAGTCCTCGTACTGTTCAACAATATATAAACTGTTATCGACTTGGTCATGCTTTCCTCTGTGGCTTGCTTTCACACCAGCTCAATATACCCCGCTTCTCCGATTTGAGGGTATCTGATATTGGAAAAGCGGCAAGGCGGTAAAAATCATATAAATATGTGCACATACACATGCTCATGGCCGCATTATGGTGAGCGTGTACGCGTGTGTGTGTTTGTGCTCAATCAGGCGTGCCCAAGTGGAGTCGGCAACAACATCAGTCAGAAGATTGAAGTGCAGCCTAGTCATTGTACTCAGCTCAGCTTAGCTCAACAACAGTGACAACGACAACGACAGCGACAACGACAACGACAGAGGGAACGAGCAATAATCACATTATTTGGTATCATTTAATTTGAGCATTGCTCGAGCTCGAGCTCCCATTCCCTCCCTACTGCAGCCCTTCGGCAGCAGAAGTAGTATTTAATATTTTATGAATTGTAGCACGAACAGACAGAGAGATGTACATAAATGCTGTAGCATGTACTTGTATTTATGACTCGTTTACAGTTGCCAAGTCAGTCACGGCCCGGACGGAGTCTGAGAGTTCTCCAGCCGTGTCATCCCGACGCCAAGATACATTCATTTATGAGGCATCAGCTCAAGTTGATGGCTGCTCTGCAGCAACGTGTCACTT
The DNA here is from genome assembly GCF_018153725.1 of Drosophila mojavensis. NCBI lineage: Eukaryota > Metazoa > Arthropoda > Insecta > Diptera > Drosophilidae > Drosophila > Drosophila mojavensis. The sequence continues at coordinate 4,614,611 of NW_025318693.1, read as the reverse complement.
CAGCTAAAGGCTACAATCGCCGCAGCAGCAGGAGCAGGAGTAGCAAAATGTTGACAGCGCATGCTGCGAATGGTGGGCTGTAACGATGGCACGTCATGGCCAATGATAGGCAGTATATTTACTTGACATTGACATCTATCGGAACGAGGCGAGGAGCGGCATCATGTTTCAATAATATTAGCATTACAAGTATTTAGCTACGGCTAAGAATGACGACCCCAGATAGACCCGACGGCTCTGCTGCACCTTACTAAAATATAATTTCTATATTATGTAAATGCAATATTCATATTGAAAGTTTGCGCCACGTTTAGTAACTATGCCTCATAATGGCAATTATAATAATTGCCTCTCTCAATCAAAAGTTGCCAAGAATCACTAACTAACTTTGTTCTCAACTCAGCTCAGCCTCGCAAGTTTCTTTATCTCGCTCTTTTGTGTTGTGACTTGCAGTTTGTTTGCCTGTGCGTCGTTTATGATGATCCAAATTTTTAATGTATTCTTTTCTTTATCGCTTTCTATTTTCCCTTTTTCTGTTATTCTGCCAAATAATCAGAGTGCCATCTATATATACACACACCCACATATACACATATACATATATATGTATAAGTCCATATTTACAGCTTAATTGCATTTTCACATGCTGCCTGCCCCACCCAAAGTGCTGCGAACACTGGCAGGTGTTACTGTGGTGCTGGCAACCACACTGAACAAATATTCGATTGTCATGTGATGCTTTAAGTGCAAACTTCGGCTGCAAATTTAATGAAACAAAAACAGAGTACTGTAAAAATGTAATTGGAAAATGTTTGTAATTGAGTTGCATATTGAACATAATTGAACATTTTGTGCGCAAACTCTTCTAATTAGACAGTTATTTGCCTATGGACACAAATAAATTCAATTTCACCTATTCAACTCCCGTTTGATATTAATTAAGTGTAAGCAAAGAGCACTAAATATATTTTGACAAAATAATTTAAGTTAGTTAGTTGCTCAAACTGTAGACAGTGAACATTTTATTACGGCAACCATTGAAATTCGAAATTTCTTCACGTGCAACTGCAGAATTTTAGCTCTACCATGATTCATTTAACAAACACGCCTGTAAATATTTATGCTCCGCCGGAATTGAGCAGTGGGAACAGGCGCGTGGGCCGTGAGTGGAGCCCAACCTGTGACTGTCTGGCAGCCAGTCGAGCTGTCTGTCTGGGCTCACTTAAATGACAGCAGGCTTAAAGCTGCATCGCTGACATTGTATACCCAATTTGCATTGAGTGTTTTTATGCGATATTTAATTTAATTGCAAACTGTGCGACAAAAAAATAAAAATAAAAATAAATACACTATAAATATGTATATAGGGTTGTCCTGATTCAACCTTTTGACAGATACGCGCACAATACGCCGTACAAACTCAAGGCGGCTACTTAAGAGATATCATATGCAAAATGTGTTGTTAACAAATTTACTTCAATCAAATATAATGATTATCATCATCAACATCAAAAAATAATGTTTTTCTTTGATTTAAAGCTAAGGAATCATGGGTCTGTCGAATGTGGACAAACCTGTTGTATGCTATGTACATATGTACATATCGCATATAAACCATACAAACATACAATATGTATATAGAATACCGAGAAAGTAATTTATTTATATCCACAAAGCTTTATATATTTATTTACGAAAGATAAGCGTGGCAACTGCGGCCTGCGGCTTCCTTATAGCTATATTTTTCTATTGAAAAAACTCAACTACAGGTCAAGTTCGTCTGAATTTCGTAGAAATTTCAAATTGAGGTGTTTCAAGAAATGCTCACAAACGTTGTATTCCTAGAAGTTGCACATAAATGCCACATGGAATATGAAAAATCTTGCAAAAATACTTAATGCTGTACATGCGACATCGGTTGGGGAGAAGTATTCTTTGAAGAGTTTTTATTTTTCAAAGCAGCTTATTTTCTATGGGTTTCAGTGAGTTGGTCAGTGTATCTGGAACAATTGAAACGAATACAGACATGGTCGAAAAGCTGTTAACCACCTGCTTGAAAACCGAACAAAGAGCGTGAGTAAAATTTTGGAAAATAAACAACCATAGAGAGAGAGAGAGAGAGAGAGAGCGAACTCTAGCAATATCTGCAACTGTATGTGTGAGTGTGCGACTGTGGTGCAACCAGTAAATGGCCAATAGTTGTTGGCTTTGACTGCCGTCCGCTCGTTGTGGGCTGCCGGCAATGAATATTTTTGTGTCAAACACAAAAAGTTTTTGGGGCCAAAATAAGTGCCAGATGTCTGCAGACATAAAGTGCATGCTGGTGCGGATTTGGCTTTGAGGTCATCTGACAGACACAATGCATGCAGTGCACTTTTTTCCCTAATACACTGACTGAAGGTGTTTTTGCAGCGTGAACTATGATGAAACACACAGTTCTTGTGAAATAGGCTTTGATACGCACACAATTTGCTAAGGCTGGACTATTTTTAGGAGTAAGGAGAAAGAGAGAGAGAGACAGATTGATATAGAGAGAGAGAGAGAGAGAGAGAGAGAGAGAGAGACATATACCATATCATTTTTTTTTTATATTCATTAAAAGTTTTCTATAGCTATTAACATTTTATTTATTTATTTTACTTTATTTATTCAACTCAATTATATTCATTAGCGTTCGGCTTAGACTAGTCGAAAAGCTATTTATAACAAATAATTATGAAAATATATAAGCACACTCGCAAAATTATAGGGTATTCGAATGTCGTCAATTCAGAGCCAATTGTGTTTGAGCTTATGTTATTTGCGTTTGCTGCTCTTATGGTAGATGTTGCTGGCCGGCTTTCGTCTGCCTACGATGTGCCACAAATGGGTTGCTTGGCTGCTTCTGTATATTTCGTTTTGCCAGTGCTGAGCTCCATTTGATCTGCAATAAGACGAGGAATGAGTGTCTGTAGCTGTTGTCCTGGCACGCAGCATATATATATATATATATATATATATATATATATATATTTTTTTTTTTTCTTCGGCCCTGACAGTGCCTGTGAATAAGATTTGTGGCTGTGGCCCAGCAATTTGAAATTGAAAAATAGTTTGACTTTTATGAGTGCCAATGCACAAACGGCCAACAAGTCGGCTGCGTGTGTGAGTGTGTGAACTGCATGTGCAGAGCATGCTGCCTACTCTTGGGCTCTACGTAGCCCAAAAATCGTTAAGCACACATATTCATCCAGACTCAAACTCACACTCACACCCACACACACACACACATACAGTTGACAATTCGCTGCGCTTTAATTTTTCAAAATGAAAAGCGTCAAAGCGGTCTGTGTAAATAAAATGGCAATAGCACAAGCAGCCGCGGGGCAATCGAATTTTTGTTTGTCTGCCAGCTCGTCTGTCTGTCTGTCTGTCTTTCTGTCTGTCTGTCTGTCAACCTGTTTGGCCTTCTGTAGCTTTGTATGTTAGCTTAGCCTCAAATGGATTCCGTGAATCATTATGACCGGCGGGCAACAACTGCCGACTTCTTATGTACACAGTTTGGCTTTAATTGCCCTCCGTCCGCCTTTGACAGCAGCGTGGGTGTGGGCGTGGCCTTTAACTGCTAACTTATGCCAAATACAACCCCATTCGCTGACAAATATTTTATGAGCAGTTCACGCTTCGGCCTCACCCCACATATGTACAATCGGACCACCTGTACCTGATATTAGTATGTGGCTCACACCCACACGCACACGTGAGTGGGCATCGGCAAACAGCTAGCCAATCCCTCTGAGATACACGCTCAGCGCATTGGCGTATGCTCGAGTTATGACCACGCCCCTGCATAATACAAGTCAGTTTTGTCACATAACATTTAATGGGCACCAAATAGGCCTCTTAGCGATAAAGAAATGGAGAATCATCCAACAAAGTCAACTTGAGCAAGTGTTCAAATGGTGTATAAAGAACTTTATATTAAATATTACAAAATTGTTAGTATTAAATTAATTTATTTAATACATAACCTAAATTTACTTCTTAGATCATTTCAGCTGCTGGAAACTACTTTGCCTTTCATATACACTTCATTTTTGTTTATTAACAACATGCTCCACTTTTTTCACATTGCTGAACTTAAACGGAAAAACTTTTGGACTTATTCCCTTTGCGAAATAAAATGAGCATGAAATGCCTACAGAAACTAAAATATGAGTTCCACAATATATAAAAGAGGCTATGCCAAATTACAGAGCCTCTTATGCCCAAAATGAAAATGAATACATGTACTATATATATGTATGTATTCATGTACCATATGTATGTATGTACTGTATATATGCATACAACTACTATACTCTATAGTATATGCTTTATATAAAATACTCTCGTATACATTTTTCATAATACAACATATTTATTCACTTAATTGTCGCATGACTACTATATATTTGCTTATGCAATTTAAATTTACAAAGTCTATTCGAGCTCTTTTGCAATTAATTAGCAACAAAATCCAAACAAACTCGGCAAAAATAAAGTTAAATGCGGCGCGTTGATTTTTCAGCAGCAGCTCACTCCCATAAATATATATATGTATTTGTGTGTGTATACATATCTATCTCTATCTCCCCCTCTCTTTCTCTATCTCACTCTCTCTGTTTGTGTGTGCATTCAACAAATATATGGCTTGATATGTTCTGCTTGCCATATAATAATTTTATGGCAAGTTTCTCACCCGCTGCAGCATACTTTCCGGCGATGCTGCGGCTGGCGCTGACTTCCGGGAGTTGCACTAGAGACGAGTAATTATGTTCCACTAGCTTAAGCATACACACACACACACAGAGATACTGTTTTACATACACACTGCCACACTCACTGATAGACTCACTCATTCGCCTACTGACACACACTGCGCTGGCAAAGTAATTAAAATGCTTGGTCCATTAAAAATGTTACTCCATGGAGTTGAGCTCAAAAGTTGAGCCTCTGCTTGCAAACAGCAGCACAAAATAAAATAATATAAAAAACAGAAAGAATAAAAAAAGAATATGAAAACCAAATCGGAACTGAACAAAACAAAACAAAACAACTTTAGACGACTGCGCAAAGGCCGCTCTGCTGGCCCACATTTGGCTTTAATTAGCCAACAGCTAACGTCTACCCGCCCCTATATATGCACCTCGCCTGCAACTCTTCTTCTTCTCGGCGCGTTTGTCAAACGCAGCTTCGCTAAAAGTTGACTCAACACATAAACTAAATAAAAAAACAAACTCTACACTGAACTGAATTGGCTTATGAAGTTTATCTTTAAGCAATATACATATATTTGGAATAAGGGACTTACTGATGGAGCTCATAAAATCTCTTAGCATTCAAGATAAGGCAATGCAATAACTTAATGCAATATTAAAATATAATAAGAAGAAACGAATTCGTAATCTCCACGCCTTGATCATATAATGAGCTTTATCTCTAATAGAGGTGGTGATTTATCGATAGTGGGGACCATCGATAGTAGGCGAGAAATGTCTGAGTCGAATACTCGCTCAGATGATCACACAAATTTGATGTGTGCTTGCTAGTCCAATATTAATTCCCACTGTTAAAGCAACGAATTTCTTGTCCTCTGACTTTGTGACATATTTAAAAAAAAATCGATATTTCTTGTTTGTAATACACTACACATAAATAAACTACTTAATAATTTATTTAACAGCGCATTCGATACTACAGGCGGTAAACTATCGACCTACTATGGTGTGACACCATCGATAGCATGAGGAATCGATAGTGGTGGCTATCGATCATGTCGATAGTGCCATCGATAGTTTTCCACCTCATATTCTTTATATATAAAAAATGAGTCTCTGAGTTTCATAAGTTAGAACTTAAACCAAAAATATATTGTTTAAATTAAAGTCATATATTATATTGATCATTTGTCTTACAGACTAACAGATTAGTTAGAGGGCCTTGGCTAAATAGAATTGGCTCAGCAATACTCCGTATACGTTCTGGCTTGATCTGCTTAAGACATCGATGACATTATCGATACTATCGAGGATTAAAACTATTCATGGTTTTCCCATCAATGGAAAAAATAATCGATTATATCGATAGTTCCATCGAAAATTTTTACCCTTCAAATTTTCGAGATAATATAAAGAAATAAATTTACTTCTTTTTGATATATGCATTTCAGTGATTATATGTATATATCATCATATATCATACCCAATGGCAATCTTATGAATACACCGACGAAAAAGTCTCTCTATTTACACTAGATTTTCTTTTACATATTACAGACTTAGATTACTTATCGACACTGTGAGTTAAATCTACTTGAGTTGAACTTCTACCGCAAGTATATTAAATTTATATCGCTCCATTTAACTCATTCTGTTTACACTAGATTTTCCTCCATATACATTGTGCTTGATTGGTGTGTGAGTACTTACATTACAAGATTACTTATCGGCACTTTGGGGTATATCTACATGATCTAACGGACTGCAAGTATATTAAATTTGTATTTCATGAGCTACACATAAAGTTCTCTTGCGTCCTTTGAGGCGAGCCTTTAAAATGGCTTATGCAACTGGCAATGACACGCTCAATATTTATGGCTGATTTATGAAAATATATCACTCGAGCTGCTTTGAGCGCAAGTTTCAGCCATCTTCGAGCAAATCTATTTTTCATGTAAGACTCTCCGTGCGAAAGAAAGAAGAAACGAATGAAATATATAAATGTATGTATGTGGGTGTGTGTGTATATATCATGGCAGGGACGGGAGAGGGGACCTGCAGGACTGCAGGACCAAATAAGTGGAAACAATGCGAGACGAGTCGGCAGCTTGGCAAAAACTTTGTATTTCAATCTGTGCAAAAAGTTTGCGTGCGTCAGCCCCTAGATTGGACGAGTGTGTGTTAATCAATGGTAATGCGTGATGGCAGTCGGGTATCTCGTCAGAGACTGTGTGTGTGTGAGAGAGAGAGAGAGAGAGTGAGTGGGGCAGATTGTGTGAAGCACAAGGTGAATTGCAAAAGAATTACACCTACGCAGCAAAAGAAACACAAAATTGCAATCAAAAATTTTTGCATCGTACCAGAGAAAAAACGTGAGCTCTGAGTTGTGGTACTTTCTTTACTCCAACTAATTTTTTTTTCTCCCCCAACTTTTCATATGGCTTCGCAATAAAAAACAAAAAACAAGTAAAGTTAAAGTAAAAGTAAAGGCTGCAGGCCAGCTTGTCAATCGTCGAGTGATACAGGCTTTATCTCTCTTCTCTCTGGAGTTTCGTATGTCTAATCCAACTTCGAATTGCGATGTGAATTGAATGCTTGTCGAGTCACATTTTAATTACTACCCAACCATTTCCATATTTCTTTAAGGTCTATCAGAAGGGGCCATCCATGCAAAGAGTTGCTTGACATGCAGTGCATGGCAATTTCAGACTCCCAGGCGACCGCAGACTACTTCACTATCCAATCCCTCTTCCGTGCTGAACTGAAGTGAGCAGAGTTGAGCTGAGTTGAGTTGAGTTGAATTGGGCTGAGCTGAGTACTGCTCAGTGCCCATTGACCATATATCATAATAAGCGCACCAAAGAGAGTCATTTGGGTTTGGTGAACGATTCGGTTTCGATTTGATTACTCAAAAGTCAGCAATAGCCTTCGCCAATGGCCAACCAGCCCCCGCCAACACCTACCCCTCTCTCTCCATCCCTCTCCCTCTCTCTCACACTCTGCACTCTGCTGCGGGTCGTCTGTGGCCCCATAAATTGCAAACGGACGCCGCATCCCTTGCCGAGGAGCAGGAGTGTGAGAGCGAGAGGGCGAGCGAGTGGGCGAGTGGGAGAGAGATGCTGCGACAGTCGCGTCGCACCGCGTCCTGTCAAGTCGATCGGAGTCGAGTGGGTATCAGTTTCATGGCTGCTGGCAAAGGCGTGCCACTGGCTGACTGGAAATAGGATGCCATTTGTGTTCAATTAGGCTATGCTAATTTGCGCCAAGCATCCCATCCGTGCCATGCCATGCCATGCCATGCCATACCATAACATGCCATGCGATGGCCACTGAGTGAAACACTTAAAGTTTACATAGTTGCAAATTTAAAGAGTTGAGTTTTGTTGGGCTGCGACTTGCTGCTGTGATCTGCGGTTATTTGATTTAGAGAATTTCATAATATTTCACAGCTGACAAAATAATAAATGAATCGGCCGCTTGATTGCCCGCCAGCCACGCCCACGCACTGACATGCTGATTGATTGAACTGTTCGCCAATATATATATGCAAATCATAAATAAAGGGAAGCATAAATACGTATTTATTTATTTTTATTTTATTTTTTTTTCAAAAGGTTTTAGAATTTTTCAACATTTTATTGCACACTTTTTTTTTGTGTGTTACTAACTAAATTAAAATATATATATTTATATATGTACGGCTGTGGTCAAATATTAAATTGCCTGCCATATGAGTGGCATACATAAAATATCGCATCAGGCGTTCAACTAATTATGGAAATTTCGCCATTGCATTTGCATTTGACAACTTTCGCATAGTGCATATCCCATATCGTCGAATGTCACACACATATTGCACTCGAATGCTGCATGTGCCCTCATATCTATCATACGCCGCGTGTGTGCAGTAAACAGTTTTGATGATATCGTTTTCATGCAGTTGATTGGATTTGGCTGTAAATTCGTTATGGTCTCGCTGATGTGTTTGCCATCAACGGTGAGGATATTAAGAACGTACATTCATATACATATACATATATATATATATAGATGTATTTATGTATATACCAACGCCGACGTCGACTTTGATTTGCACTTAATTGCATTAAAATTGCGGCCAGAGCAAAGATCCGCTGGCGCGTCCCAGCTGCCTTCCTGGCAATCAACGGGATTCAATTTGTCGACGCCGAGCTCAGCCCAATCGAGCCAGACAGCAGCAGGCCCAAGCGCCTGCCATGCCTTTAATATACATATCAGTTTCAGCTGCTCTACATTCTTCCGCATATAATGCAGTGCAAGAGGAGGAACTTACATACATATGTATATATATTATTTATGTATAGATAGTTGTATCTTCAAAAAATCATAAATTTCAGCATTGTTCCTCTAAGAGCATTCACTTAAATGCAAATTATACATCTCTTGTGAATGCGAAACTTGTTAAGTGTATTAGACATTTCGGTTTTCCGTTGAATTTGGGGATTTTGCTCTTACATTGGCGTAAGACCCCGGACTCAATATTCAATTCCAGTCAAGATGCCTTAATGCGCACACGTTGCCAACGGCCTAGGGAGCCCACTCGGGCTCCACCTTGGCCTGGGCTTCATCGGGTCAGAGCCTCACAGAGAGAGAGAGAGAGAGAGAGAGAAAGAGAGAGAGAGAGAGAGAGAGAGAGAGAGAGAGAGTCGGACTCATAACCATTTGGCTGCTGTGGCGCCGTTGGCTCATTGGCCCATTGGCCCCCTTTGACACTTTGCCTCATTTTTGGCAATTTTTAAGCAATTCAATTTAATTTTATTAGTTTTGGCAAAACTCAAACAACTGGGACGATACAACAATAACAAGGTAGCGGCCACCAGCATGGCCGCCCCGTTCCCCCTTCCTCCACCCAGACCCAGATCAATTCGAGGAACCTTTTGTCCGGCTCTTTGTCGAGCTCATAAAATCGACAACTGAAGCAAACTCGTAGATACACAGATACATATTTATATGTCGTTTGTTATGCTCTTCATTGGCTACATCTATTCTGGGTGGCTTTTCATTCGAGTCGAATTTTTCGCCCTTGTCGCGCCCGCCACATAAGTTTCAAGTCGTAAAAAGTCCATAAAATGCATTCGAAATTTTTCCATATAATACGAGCTGAGTTTTATTTTTGTTGGCCAGAAACTTAGCTCGGCTACTGTTTGGCTTGGCGCTCTGACATTTGATTTTACTGTAATGATTGGCAAAAATGATGTGGCAATGCGAGTCAATGTCTGTCCACTTGATGCCACAGCCCTGAAGCGACTGTAAATTATGCTCAAAAGTTGCCCACTTAAGCGTCAATTACTTTTACAGCTTAATTATGCGAATGGTGCCCGCATGGACAGCTTTCGAGATACCATCCCATACAAGTCCGAATGGCCGGCTATCATGTTAGACAACCATAAATATCTCATCAAAACTAACACGATTATAATAAGGGGCAGAGCACCGCATCGCATCGCGCCGTGCGTGAGTGCAACGCATTCAAATTGTCCATTGGCGTGGTAGGCGGAGGCGGAGGAGGTGCAAGAGGTGGAGGAGGTGCTGGCTCAGCTAACTAGCATACAATTCATTAAGACTGTAATGCAAAGGGCCATTGATTAGCTGCTATTAGGCCGCGTTCGCCTAACGGTTGATGTGTTTTTTATGAAATTCCTAATACATCAGCTGTGCTCGGCCATAAAATTCCCTGAGTACGGGGTGTAGCTGCTTACAAGCAGATGACAGCTGTACTACTATCACTACTATCACTACCACCAGTAGTACTACTACTACTTCTACTACTACTACTCCTACTACTTCTACTACTACTACTCCTACTACTTTTACTCCTACTACAACTATTACTACTGCTTCAACTTTTACTACTACTACTACTTATATTACTACTACTACTTATATTACTACTTCTACTCCTACTACTACTACTATTTATACTACTACTTCTACTCCTACTACTTCTACTACTACTACTACTACTACTTTTACTCCTACTACAACTATTACTACTGCTTCTACTTTTACTACTACTACTACTTCTACTCCTACTACTGTTACTACTACTACTACTATTACCACTGCTACTACTTTTACTACTACTACTACTACTTTTACTACTACTACTACTACTTTTACTACTACTACTACTTATACTACTACTTCTACTTCTTCTACTACTACTATTACTACTGCTACTTCTTTTACTACTACTACTACTACTTATACTACTACTACTTTTACTACTATTACTACTACTATTAACACTTCTTATAGTACTCCTACTGCTACTACTCGTGCTACTAATACTAATACTTTAATTTTCTGTTATTTCATTAACTTCTAATGTCATACATATATAACTTAATAAGTAATAAGTTCTGTTAACATTGTCCTTTAACTAATTAAAAGTTCTTTGTGAAAGTTACTTTTCCTTTTTTTTTTTTCTTAAGAACTGTAAATAAGTTCACAGAGATTGAGTGAGTGAAACAAATAGATATCATACATATATACATACATATTTACATACCATATATACAAACCATTATCCCATCAAAAATAAAAGAAATCTCTTTTGATGCCAATTAAAAGCTGGGAATCAACCACGCCCAGCTATAGCTTGCCTGAGCAGAATACAAATCTGCAATTAGCAGCTGCAACTTTGACAATTATTTTGTAAATGAAATGCTCTACCTCTGATACAAAAAAAAAAATAAATAAATAAATAAAAAATCTGTTGATAAATCTATGAATGAAAAACAAATAGAAGAGGAAGGGAAATAAAATATTTTGCTGGTATTTGCAAGCGTAAAGTCTGACAGTGCACCAGGGCTGTCGCATTTGGTTGAACTATAAAGTGGTCTTTGCTCTGGCTGAATAAACGAACGAACGTAGCGAATGCAATAAAAGGAGCGACAGGTCGCAACAGAGCACCAACAATTGTTCGAACCATGCCACAGCAGAAAAAACCAAACCCAACCCCAATGACCACGAACCAAACCGAAATTGCTAAGCCAAATCAATGCAGGCATTCAAAGGCAAGCAGGATTTAGAAAAGTGTTATCAATGCTCCACGGAGGTAATCCATGTAAATACCCTGGAAATTTGTGGAGAGTGTATAGGAAAATCAACTCGGAAGTTTATCTACTAACTAACCTATTTTTATATATTATAAATGTATAAAAAATCTAAAAGTTTCTCCTGCAAATCGCGCGGATCTATACAAATTTACCTGTATACCCAGTTTTCAGCATTGGGAGTCACTTCGATGACTCGACGTCAGTTGCTGTGCAGCGAGTGGAATTGACAGGGGTGGGCAACGGGGGAACGGTTCGTAAATTTGAAGATAAACATAAATCGAGCGTAATTCGGGCATAAAACGTCGCGACGCAGCTGTGCAACTGGCCGCAATGGGACAACCAGCTGTCCATGCGGACGCCAAAATTCGGTCGCTTTTGCCTTTTTATTTGTGCACAAATCGATTAAAAATTGAATGCCCAAAGAGCGCCGCATTGGTGAGTGGCAGGGGACGCGGGGGAGAATGTAAGAGAGATAATCAGAGTAAAGAGAAACTGAATAAAGAATGAATGCGATGCTTCGGGCTTTTCGAGTTAATTCCAATTGGAGTTTCTCTCTTGGCCAACAGGTGTTGAGAGGCTTTCGTCCTCAGCCCGTACTCGAAATTAACTCAAGATGCCATGCCGCCCTGTCGTTGCCGATGCCAATCCGTTTAAATTGATTGCTTTGTCGTACAGGCAACAAGAGAAGAGGAAGAAATCAAAAACATGCTCAACTCATGCCGCACAGCGTCTAGAATATTATTCCGCACAAAGCCCAGGTCCGAAATGAATATGAGAATGTTTTAATTACAAATTCTTCAGATGCCTCTCTGAGTAATTTTTTGTTTTTTGTATATGCAAAAATATGCGTCAGCTGTGCGTGTGTGTGTGTGTGTGTGTGTGTGTGCTGAATAGCGGGGCGTATGGTGTGATAACAATGTGCATTGCGAGTCCTTTAAGGGGGAATGTCTGTCAATAAATTTTCTTTGCATTTTTCTCCCACTGCCCGGCCACGTTTGCATTTCCGGCACTGGAGCGGCCGGAACAGCCGCGCACGGATGCTTTCCACGAACCGATGCAGTGAAAATGTTTTAAAATAACGCTGAGCCAAGCCGAATGTAACGATATGGTCAAATGGTTTCTCTCTCTCTCTCTCTCTCTCTCTCTCATAGCCTCACTCCCGCTCTCCCTTGCTCAGCTGGCACACACCTGTTTCGATTTCCCTTGGCTGCTGCATGCCATACAGCTTCAGCTACAGCCGCTACTCCTGCTCCTGCTCCTGCTCCTGCCCCTGCTACACCTCCTGATCCTGCTGCTGCTACCGTTTAGTGTCTATTCATGATTTGGCCTTATGTAATTGATTTGCCTGCTATTACAATACAATACAATACAATAAGCAGCATGATTTGGACAAATGTCCTTCAAATCCATGGACAAACACTGCATTATCACCAGAGCCAGAGTCGACAAAAAAAGGCAATTAATATTGAGCATTGAGTATCGATCCATATGGTGAGGGGGGGAGTTCTGTAGCTGGGCTCACCTCGCCTCGCCTTGCCACACTCAATCCATTTGTATTCCATTCAATTTTATGGCGTAAATACACGCAGCACCAGATGTCGGTCCGTTGGCCAGCTGCTGGCTGCTGACTGCTGCCTCCCCTGGGCTGGCCTGCTGCATTTATGAGTTATTTGAAAAGGACCATGTCCTTGGCGCAGCAGCGTTCTGGGCTCTGCCAGCGGAGCCGTTGCATTTTGTGACAGCAGCGGCCGTCGTTAAATTGTTTTGGGCCTTGCTAATTTATCTGCAGCATTTGCCTAATTTATTTTATTGTCCCAGCGCCTAAATCATATTGACAATGCGTACCCTGGCATGCCCAGGGGCGGCAGTTTATGCTTTCAAGCAGCAGCAATTAGAAATAAAAAGAAGAAGCAGAACAACAACATTCGAATGAAAGAATGGAAATACCAGCGAACTGCTGAATAAATAAAATTAACTACGAGTTGCGGTTACACATTCCAATTTGCTGTTGTTGCATTTTATGCGGCTGTGAAAAAGGCGGCTATGAAAATAAAGTGGCCGCCATGAAAGCCCGCAACAGAGCCGTACCCCGCCTCGCCTCGCCCCGCCCTGCCGCGTATTTTGCAATTGAAGTTGAGTGAACAACAATCCTTCCATCCACCGACTTGCCCACCTTCCCGCCCACACACAACCCCATGACCTATCCCAATACAGCGCCCACATTCAGTTAAGGCATAAAAAATGCCAACAAATACAATGCGCAATGGCAATCGCGTTAAAAAGAGCAACAAAGTTGTTCGCAACTGCGGACTGGAAAAGGTTGAGGGAATATTCGCAAACACGCACCCACTCAGCCACCCAGTTACCTAGCCACCCAGTCACCCAGCCACCCACTCTGCTCGCACCGAACTCCGCCCCAACCCGTCCTGCACAATAGTTTGCGTTTTAAACAAATGAAAAGCGCAGCCAAAAAAAAAAAAAAAACAAAAAATAAAATACCAAAAAAAAAGCGCACAAACAGTTTTATTGAAGATTGCGAAACGCACACATCGGTACATAAGCACACACACACTCAGCACGCTCTTTCTCTCTCTCTCTCTCTCTTTCTCTCTCTCTCTCTTTCTCTCTCCCACTGCCAAAAAGGTAGATACGCAAAAATGCTAGCAATCGAAATACCACGCTAGGCAATCGCCTTTATATACTCTGTTCTCCGTTTCGTAACGAGCATATAGGACTCTCACAGAATTCAACTATTATCTATCTACTTAGTATAGTTTATAATAATAATAGATGGATATAAATTCAAATATTAATTTAAAAATATAAAATAAATCAAAATAATATAAAATAAAACATAAATATATTACAATATTATTAATATACTCATATATATAAATATGTACATAACACGTCCTTAAGAAAAAGGTTGTACATATATGTATATATATATATTAAATATTATTTAAATTGTATAATAAATATTCCATGAAATGTTTAAGAGATAGAGAATGTAATTTTATATCAATTAGATAATGTACGAATTCTAGAAGGAAAGATTTTTATTTACTATTATTATTATTATAATTATAAACTTTATTATTATTATTCATTTTATTTATTTTTTATTTTATTTTATTTTTTCTTTTTTTCAAATCTTTATAGAGTATTGCACAGCTGTAACTCTTCGCCCTGTTTTCTAGCTATTTGCCGTCCTCGATTGCTTGTGGCGCGAATGTTGTGCGTAGCCCCAGTCGTTCATACATAGTTGATAGAGTGAAATAGACAGTGACAGAAACATTCAACGCAACTCCTAGAGCAACTTATACACCTGCAGCAGAAGCAGCAGCAGCAGTAGAAGCAGCAGCACGTGTGCTCAGGTGTGAGTGAGAGTGGTGCACGAATTAACTCCACTGGCTGGAAATGCTCAAGCATTGCGCCATAATAAAGTGCGTGCCATGTTTTGTTGGCAAATCATGCGAATTGTTGTTGCAACTGTTGCAGTTGCAGTTGTTGTTGCAACTATTTGTTGTCCTTATGCTGAGCTAGCTAAAAGCAAGCATAGCATAGGGACAGCATCAAGTAGCAACCCGTCACTCCATTGCATCCCTGCACTGACAATAAAGTTGCAAGCAGACCAATATTGTTGCAGACACGCACACACACACACACACACTCACACGCATAGAGAGCGAGAGCCACACGCCTGCAATAAACTTATTTGCATTTATTATGCCCTTTATGAAAAAAGCATTACCGTTGGGTACTTTGATTTCTGCTTATCCAATTTCCATTTCATGAGTAAGAAAAGTATATGTATATATTATATAGAAGTTAGTAAGTTACTATTAGTAAATAACAAATAAATATTACATGAGCTAGAACTGTTCCTCCCTATATGGTTTTAATTCGCCCTAAAGTGCTTCAATCAAAAAGAAGCACATTTTTCTCAGAATCTGACAATATATTAAATGAATAATATTAAATGAATGATTTTGACCACTGAATATTTACCATCGCTCTCATTTAATGAATGAATGTAAATATGTACATTATATCAAAAGCATTTCATATGATACGAGCAAATAATTGTGCGTATATTTAATTTCTTCGGTTGAACTTTCAGAATTTTCTGAACTGAATATGTAAAGAATTTCATTAAATATATATAA
Source organism: Drosophila mojavensis (assembly GCF_018153725.1). NCBI lineage: Eukaryota > Metazoa > Arthropoda > Insecta > Diptera > Drosophilidae > Drosophila > Drosophila mojavensis. The sequence goes on along the minus strand of NW_025318693.1, from coordinate 4,598,603 downwards.
ATGAAAAATTTCCACTTTATCAATTTTCCTTGAAAACTACAAGTAATTAAATTGAATATTCAATTGAAATGCAGCAAATTAATTTCATATATTTTCATTGAGTATTTAAGTCTCTTTTACATTATTAATTTGTAATATTAACTTTAATTTTTGCTTATTTATTTCACATTTCTTGCAATTTATTTTTATTGCTATTTTGGTATATTAAACTGCATTTGAGTTGGCTAATTCGACACGGCTAGTGTTAAGTGTATTTTGTACTGGTGCTTGCTACGCATAATATTATATTTCATTTGAATTCTTTGTATGGATTATGAGCGGAGCGCAACAATGAAATTCATGTATAAATATGTTCCGCATAAGTTGTTTTATTTATTTATTCAGAGAAACGGACGGCAATGGGAAAAAAGCGCATGCAAAACTAAATGTGTGCATGGGCAGGATGTGAGGCAGCAGCAAGTGGCAACGATTGTGGCAGCAACAGCAACAGCAATGCCAACAACAACAATAGCAGCAACTGTAACAAGCGACTTCAGCGCCATTCACATGTCCAGATAAGATCCGAGTGGTCATTAGTGTCGTGTCAACAGAGTGTCCAGGCGCCTTCTTTTTTATAGCTGGCAGAATACACGAATACATATTTATATATACATCCATGTATATATATGTATTATGCATTGTATGTATATAAAAAAGGAAACACAAGCCACTTGACCATAAACAAACTTTACACCTCACATTGGGGCGTGAAGAGTCCTGAAGTGGACTGAAATAAACACTTGGAAATGTGTGGCAACTGGCGAGACCACAGCCCGAGTCAGAGGAGCTACGACGGCGGCATTGTTGTTTGTTTGATAAAGGCAGAGGGCTGGCGCAGGACACCGACACGAGCACGGCAGAGCAGGCTGCAGCGGGGGAGGGGTGAGGTAGGGCCTAGTTCAAAAGTCAGCCAGACAGCTGCTGAGCGGCACTAATGGGCACTGGACAGCGGCCAACAGGGATGGGCACGAGGCACTGTCCATACCTGGTGTCACAGAGACAGGGCGAAGGGAGTGAAGGGGGATACGAGCTGCTTAGTACCGCATTAGGCAGCTAATTGCGGCTTATTCCCGCTCGTGTCCCGCTAACAGTTGATCAATAAATGGGCTCGATATTTATTTTTATATTTTTAATTGTCCACAATGGCAATCGGCATTTCGCATTTGGCATTGGAAAGGTGTGAATCTGTCAGCAGTGGAGCGCAGCAGGCGACAGCCAAACAGTCAGCCAGTCAACCAGTCAACCTGTTAGCCAGGTCAGCCAGGTAACACAAGCAGTCAGGTAGGCACTCAGACGCTATTGGTGGCTGACAGTGAATCAGCCGCAATAACAGCAGCATCCTTCACAAGTGCCAACTGACAATGGGTATCTGAATGGCCGTGTCAAGGACAAGCCAATCACTAACAGAGCGGCACAAGCGGTGCAAAAAAGAGAACAACAACAACAACAGCACTCAAAAATGTAAAATGTCTGTGGCAGGCATTTGTGGGCTCCTGCTGGGGGCGTGGAGCTAATTATGAGCCCAATGCAATTTAGAAAATCAATATCAGTCGAGCTAAAATGTGCGACAAAGACAGCTGTGTGCATGCCCTAACAAGAATATAGTCAAACTGAGTATATCTATATATCTATATGAATATGAAAATATCTATAATGTCTGTCTGAGGGAAAGAAATGATATAATATGTATAGTAGGTCAATGGTAACTAATGTTTCAAATTTTTATCAAATTATGTCAGTAAAGATTAGAGTTTGTTATGGGCGTACCTATATATATTATTGATATTTTTTGTCACCTCTGATTTAAACGAATTTATGTTAACCCCTTATTTTATAGTTCTTGTAGAGTACAACTTGAAAGTGAAAAAAATGATATGGAGATTTCAAAATTGCGATTATATAAAAATCTGATCAAAATATAAGCCAAATCACATTACTTATGTTACTTATCTGATCGGCCAAGCCTCGAACGGATCCCGGAAATATAAGGAACTACATTCATTTGAGATTATACATTTTTGTATTTAAATGATTAAGCCTAAGTCTCCAGTATGCTTTCTATATTAATTCTTATCTCTAATAAATAAATGTTTTTAAATGATATGATTAAATTTCTTCTTTGATGATTCATATTTCATTTTTTCTACCATTGACTTTTCTAAAGAAATTTGCGCAGAGCTCTCTTGAATTTTCCAGCTCTCTTGAATTTCCCACAAAAATTTTCATATTGACGGCAAATATTTCCGCTACCCACTTCAAATAATATATATTATTTATATAGCTAAATATTGTAAATCTGTTTCATGGTTTCGTTTACTTTGTTTTCTGCTCTCACTTTCTCGCTAATAAGAATTCGCTTCATTGCTCTGCCTGCTGTTTGTTGGTGTTGTTGTTGTAGGTCTCGGCTGTTGAGACGCTCTTGACACGTCAACGTGACCACAAATGAGATAGTGTGTACCTAACGCCCACTTTTGCCGAAGAACCAAATCCGGAGGTGTGCACCAACAGCTCTGCTTTGTTGTTCACGCCCACACGCACTGAACGGCACGTCGTCCTGCGAACAGGAGACTTATTCTTTTAGTCCATAGCCTGAGGTCATGCATTCGATTACAAAGGGTGTATTAAAGTGTGTAGTTGACAGGCAAAAACAGATGAGTGGCAAGGGAGTGGACTATTCATGCCAACACCAAATATATGCTGAAAATTCCATTTAACTCGCAAGTTGCCAAGACTTTATAGAGTCGGTTATTCTTTAGAGTTCAATTTACTCATACTGGATATCTGCAAGTCGTTGACTTTTCATAATGCTTATTATACCATAAGCACATTGAATATGGAAAATCAGGATCTCTGAGAGAGAAGAGGGCGTGGCAGACCCGATAAAGTATACATATTCCTTATCAGAGCGCTGAGCCGAAGCCATTCATTAAGGCCTATCTCTCTATTTGCGTGTCCGCTAGTTGGAACGCGTTGATCTCTGAAGATATAAGAGCTAGCGACTTTGAATTCATTGTGGTAAATTCATATATACATCGTGCATATTGAGTTTGTTTCGGAAACTTGATAACTACTTCCGTTATTTTATTATCAACTAAAAACCGTATAGAAAATTGGTTATATAATTTTATCCCCTATATCCTTAGAGCCAGAGTCTCAAAATTTCAGATAAGATATTTATGGTTTGTATAGAATTTCGATTTTAGTTATAATTCACCCCCACCATATCCCTCTTAGTCCCACAAAATTAGTCAAAATCATGTTATTTAGGTCCTCTTATGAATGACTTTTCCCATTGTTCAATCGTGTGGTGCGCCGTCCGCAGACTGAGCTGTCTCTGCAATTGTGTGAGCCCTCAAAACTTAAGCCGATTTCCGGCTCATCAATAACTTGCAATTAAATCAATGAGCGAGCTTCCCTCTGCTTGCAGCTTTGGCTGAGGTGTCAACTCTGCCGTGGCTCATTAGACAGCATTTAAAGAGAGGGTGAGAGAGAGATGCGGGGCGGTAACAAACGAGCAGCCTGAGAAAAAAATAGAGAGATTGTAATCTTGAAGTCAGACGAGGGCCAAACGGCCGCCCGCTCACCGCAATTGAATTCCCCTGCGGTCAGAGAGCAGGAGACGGGAGTTGGGCTCGCTGTTAAGTATGTTCGTAATTTAGATTTATACGCCCCGTCCCCAGACGCGCACAGCCCCTCCAGGCTAGGCAGCTGCAGAGTCGAACGAGCATCTATTGAAAGTTGGCGTTGATTATGTTTGATTTATATGACAAGCCGCTCACAAACAGAAGGCTGCCCATGGGGGTTGCCATCCCTCGGCCAGGGAGATGTGTTAATCCATTACAAATACGCGATGTCGCACACACACACACACACACACACACGCGCACACACAGTTTCGCTTTCATCTCGACCCTTGAGGTAGATATTACTTTCTCTGACTGGCTTTTTAATTGCCAGCCCAAAACTGTAAATGACACCCTCATAAATTGGCCTCGACCGGCAGAGTTCACTGGGGTCAGAGTCGAGCTCTCAGTGTCCAGCTGTCAATCACATTCGAGTTGACTTGAGTTGACGAGTGCATAAAAAAGGAAACGATCGTTTAACGACAGCCATCAAAACTGCGAGCTGCAAAATCGCAGCGCAGCTCTTTCAGCCAGGGGCCGGCATTTAATGAGCTCCACTGTGTGGGCGTGGCATCGAAGCATCCAGCTGGGCTCAGAAAGGAAGCTGTTGAAATCTTGTGATGCATTAAAATTTGCAAGTTTTCGACTTTGCTTTGTTCCTCTGCTCCTGCTCCTGCTCCTGCTCCTGCTGCTGCCAACTTCTGTTGCTGTCGACTTCTGCTGCTGCTGCTGACATTTGTGTGTCAGTGGCACGTTTTGCATGCTTTTAGGCTCTCTCTCACACACTCGCAAATTATGCAAATGTCGCTTTTCTGCGTAGCTGCTTCGTTTTTTTTAATGAGCACACAGAGACTCTTACACAATCACAACCGCAGCCCGCAGTGCGTAAAGCAAACGAGTTGTTGACTGTCTCTGTGTTTGTATGTGTGTGTGTGTGTGTGTGTGTGTGCGTGCTCGCGTTCCTTATTTGTGCTGCTGCCTTGACTTGCGCCTGCAAAGCAATTAAAATGAAATAAGAAATCCCTTGCCAGTGGCAAGCAATAGACAGCTGCCACGCCCTCAATTGGCAAGGCAACAAATGTGGGCAATGATTTGTCAATCAAGTATTATGCTTGCCATCGAAAGGTAAGCGGCAGCTGAGTAGGTGCCGGCAACAGTTAACTCACTTGTTAGCCATTTGTCGTGTTGGCAGAATGAAATTGAATTACTTTAAGCCAGAGCACGACGTGCATGTTGCCAAAGTCATTCCGAAATATGTTGCGAGCCTCGCTTGGCCACATTTTCAGCAGGCAGCACTTAACGAAAGCAGCATGTGTCTAGCAACATGTTGCCCTGGCGTGCTGAGACCGCAGCACTGAAGACTTCTGACATTTGCTGTCGCTTTGTGGTGTAGCTGTCAAAGTTGACAGCCGGTTGAACTTTCTGTCAAGCAAAAATAAAGACAAAAGACTAGCATTTCAGCCAGCTGGCGTGCCTATCAAGGAGTTAGCATTGACATGTCAGAGAACTAACTCAGTTTTGCGAAATGTTGATAAGCCAGCAGACAGATTGAAAATGAACGACGAGTTCTAGTTCGAATAAATGTACATTTAAGAGTTTAACTTTAACTTGGGTTGGCTGTTCATAGATTTGAGCAGCTCTTCAGGCTCTGATTATACATTAATGCTAATGAAAATTGTATATATAAGGAGTTTTTCTAGATATATTTGTTGTACTTCTCAGCTAAGGTGACCAAATCTTGAATTAAGAATATGAATCGGCTCACATAGATATGTATATATGACCTCATTTTAAATAAATATAAGGATTTTCCTAGAGATACGTATATGTATGTAATTCACACTTAAGCAATGTATTTCAATGCCCAAAATGAACACAGGGTGTAATAGTTACAGGGTGTCATCTCTACCTAACTCTTATTCTCTTAGGAATACACGTTTTATATTCAATGTGAATACAGGATGCAACAGTTACAGGATGTCTTCTCTATCTATTTCTCTTAAAGATACACGTACAATATCCAAACTGGACACAGGGTGTAACATTCACAGGGCGTCCTCTACCACTACACTATGGGGTGTCTATTAATGCCTCCATTTCCATTGAACAAGTTTATTAAGTATACATCAGCTCCATCTAATCAGATTAATAAATGCTTTGAGTTTTGCCCCACTGTGCGCCGCTCAAGTCCGATTAGGCCCCATTCCTAACGCCCTAACTGACCTGCCTAAGCAGTTGATATTCAGAAAGAGTTCATCGAATTATAATTGCATAACTATATTTGGCTCTGGTCGCTTGAAGGGGATTAACGGAGAAAATCATTCACTGTTCTAGGAATCAATTTTAGCATTGATTTCCGCGTAACTGTGAACCTGTTGGCCAGTGCAATCGTCTTGGGCTTCACTTAATTAACCGAGCGAAGACTTTGACGTATTTATAGAAATGGAAATGGATTAGTTAACGAGAGGTCATTGCTCTTTGGGGCTATAGCAGTGACACAGCTGGGTCATAATCGTCCTTGCTGGCACATCGACAGCCCAGCCACACGGCCACACCCACCCAGCCGCCACACAAAGAGGCGAATAATTGACGTTGCTTGTTGTGTGCGCTTCATTAATGCTGTTGACCAGCAGATAACTCAATTTGTGTTTACTTATGGCCAGGAGCGAGCGGCGAGCGGCGAGCGGCGAGCAAGCCCCAAGCCCCGACTTGGGTTGAGTGACCCAGAGAGAGAGGTGGGTTTTCGGCCACTTGCTGTCAAATTAGTGCCTAGTTTCGGGCGCATAATTGGCCTGGCCAAAACTTTTAACACGACGCCATCAAAGATTTATGGAAATTATGCATGTTTTTGTTTATGCTCTGCGCAGATTTATGACTGCTTGCAATAAATCACACACACACACATAGACAGAGGCGCTCGCTCTCTTCTGTGTGTGTGTGTGGGCGTGCTCGAGTTGTCTATTAATTGGTTGCATAAAACAACAGTAAAAAGGCTGTTGCCAAAGGTCAAGTCCATGACTGCATGTTGCCGCAGCATGTTGCTGCAACACAGCAGCCGAGCGAGCATGCGGCGCACACGAGCATGCGAGATGACAGAGAGCAGCAGAAATAAAGGTTAGTGTCGTCGCATATGGCGTGTGTGTGTGTGTGGGCGGGGGGTTTGACCGACCGAGTGACGAAACGCCGAGCACTCGTCTCGCATTCGTGCCATGCAAGTCAGTCACATCGAACACGGTCGCATGTTGCATGCGCAACATTTTAGCTCGATGCTGTTAACAGTCCCAATCGCTTAACATAAGCAGTTGGACCGCACAGCATCCGATTATTTACTATGGCATTAATCCTATCTTCGCATAAGAGTTCCTTCATTAATATTGATACTTTGATTTAATTGCTAATACAATATATTTATAGATTAAAGTCACCGAAATAGAAGGCAATCGATAATATATTGTGGGCACAAGTCCGAATAAGAATGTATTCATTTAAATGGATAATAACATATTAAAATAAACTTGACTGTTAAACAGTTGAGGAGGTTTTTCGCGCAACATACGACTCTCAGGCAACAACAATATGTATATAAAATATATATAATTGTTGTTGGTATATGTATGTAATTGTCTGGTATATTGATGAATTCATTTGATAGTAATTCGAGTTTAATATAGATTAAAAATCTTACCTAAAATTTACCACTGACTACTTGGACCTTCTGGTATCTATTTACTTGATATTCCCATAAAGTTTTCCTTCTTATTTCTGTTGCTTAATAAATATTTTTCACTTTCAAATTAACGTCCCGCACAGCTGTTGGCTTGGCTTGCAACTTGGCCCGGCGGTCGAGCATTTGGTTCGAACATTCGGCTCGAACATTCGGTTGGCAGCGCCTGTCGACGGCGTCGCCTCAGTTTCTCATTCGCTTCTCGTATTCGCAGTCGTTCGCACGAGCGCGCGCATTGTTCAGACGGTTTCGCAGACGCGTTTGATGGCCCAGTGGATGAAGCAAGACATAGCTGAGACACACTGAGCCTTGTTTCTCAGAAGTCGTGAAAGAATCAAATTTGACTCGCATTTTATGCGTTAATTAGGCAGAAGGCTAAACGAAAGGCCAAAATAAAAACAAAACGAAAACAAACAAAATAAAAGTAAATAGCTCGTAAGCTACTACAGAAATTATTGTCGCTGTCGCGGATGCTGTGTGTGTGTGGGTGTGTGTGTGTGTGTGCGCCTATCCTAACAACCGCATCCCACCCCCTAGGCCAAGCCGGTTCAAAGTGCGTGCGAATAGTCGACGTTGTCCGGGCAGCGGTCGGGTCGGGGCAACTTGGCCAACAGCATTTGCCGTAATTTCGCGTTAAAATAAACACGCAAAAGCAAAAGCAAAAAAAGAGACTTAAAAATTTTGCTCAAAGAGCAAAATACAGCAACAACAACAACAAACAGAGCAGTGCATAGCATAAAATAGAAAAAAAAAATCAAATAAGAATTGAAATTTAGGCCAAAAGCGGATTACGAGAATTGTTGCTGCTAACAGAAACAACAACAACAACAACAACACAAAGGAAAGATTTTCATCTCGCAAAGGCTTTCTGCGTGTGCGTGTGCTTGTGCTTGTGTGCGTGTGCGTGTATAAGTGTGCAAAATAAAATTGAATTGCAAAACAACAACCACACAAAGAGAAAGAAAACAAACAAAATAGAAATACAAATAAATAAAATGAAAAGTGAATGAAAAATTCAACACATGAAAGGAAATACCAAATAAAATCGCCTTAAGCAAATAAACGACAGCAAGCGGTCAGTGAAGCGTGCTGAGATCCAGAGATCTCGATTGAGCAATTGGAATCGAGATTCGCTTTCGTGCTCATTAGTTGGCTGGGTAAGGCGGGTGCCACGCCTCAACGCATGAACGCCTCCAATGTCCATGGCAATTAATTGGCTGCCAAGCAAAACCTGAGCACGAATTGATGAACAAAAGTAAAGCAAATTAATGAAACTCGCTGCTGCTCTCCCATGCGTATATGTGTATATGTGTGTGTGCGTGTGCGTGTGCGTGAGTGTGTGCATGTGCGAACACAGTGAACGCAGTCAAGCACCGCTGGCATTTATACACCCGCACAAATAAGTCTGCGCTCGCGTGCTGTCATAATTTATCACAATTGTCAACGTCTGCCATAAGTGGGCCAGCAGAGTGAAAGAGAACGAAAACTAGAGAGAGAGAGAGAGAGAGAGGGAGAGAGTGCTGAGTGCAAGTGCATTCATAGCTTACAAACTGCAGCTGCAAATCTTTCAACATTACAACAAAAACAACTCGAACTACACAAAAATAAATAAAAACAAATTCATCAAATTCGTCAAATTCTTCTTCTATTGTGCTTTTTTTTTTCTTATGACCTTCTCTCTGTGTGTTTTGGATAAAAAGTTAAAGTACAAATCGCTTTGCTTCATACCCGGATAAGCCCATCAAAAAGGAGCTGAGGCCAGAGCCAGAGCCAGAGCCAGAGCCAGAACAGACGAAATAAACTTTTTCTTTCTGGATTTCGCAAAGTTCTACGCTAAAACTTGCGAATTAAGTTCAAGTTTATGTTCGGACGGCTGCTTTAAGGAACAGCAATAATTTTTGTAAGTTTGCCAAAGGTAGATAAACAAGTACCTATACAAGCATGCATACATACATACATATATGTGTATGTATATTTCGTTATATATTTATTTGAGCTTTCAGTCTTTAGCAAAGAAGCTGCTTTAATTTAGTTTAACTTCAATTCTAAATATAACAATAAAAAAAACAAAACATTTTTGGTTTATTCATTTTAGCAATTTGTTGTCTAATTGAAAAAAAAAAAAAAAAAAATTTAAATTGATGCTTTGGTTAGATAACCAAATTGGTATCAGCTTTATATGAAAATGAAAATCAAAGTTTCTAGTATGAATGGCAGTGACATAATTGTTTCTCTATAATAATCCTCTTGAATTATAATTTATTATAATTATAAAAAGTTAATTTTTTACTCTCACAGCTCTTATATCGGAATTGCATAAACAAGTTTTCTGCATTCTATAGGTAAATGTCATAAATAAATGTCAATTATACAGCTTGATTACTCTATGTATTAATAACATGTTTTATATGCAGTTAGATATGCCCAAGTTAGCCTAGGATGGTTTAAGCAGTAGCTAAGTATTATGTATTGGAATAACAATGTAAATGTGTATTATATATTGGAGTACTCTACCACTTATACCCTGTAATAATAGAAAATAGGCTATTAAAATATAATAGAGGCATTGTAGACCCCATAAAGTACATATATTCTTGATCAGGGCGATAAGCTGAGTCTACTATATATATATATATAGTCTACTATTCATATACTATATGGTATATAGCCATGATCGACAGTCCGTCCTCATGTCCTCTGTGCTCTAAACCACAGAAGCTGGAGACTTGAAGTCGAACTCGTTTACTAGTATATCCCAATCTTATTTTTGTTCGATAATCATACAATATTCTCAGAATAGATCAAAATAGATAATTCCACAACGTAGCTTCAATGCCACAATAGATGAAAACATTCAATTTAGTGTGTGGGCCTCCTCCAACTAACTCACAGCCTTACACAAGTGGATGTCGATATGAAACACTAAAACTTGATTAAAAGTGCTCACCTAGAAGATAAGTAAACGTAAATACATATAAACTTCTTCGGCATAATATTATTCTAATAGTTAATTTTGTACAAAATAAGAGGCTAAGCTTTCATTTAAGGCCAATTGCCAATGCTCAAGGACCAATCGTGCATAAGTTATCTAAAAGAATTTAATTTAATTTCGTTAAAAAAGAAAAATCTTTATAAATACTTTTGCAAAGTATTTCAAACTGAAAATTGAATAAAAAAAATTGTAGGAAAATAAATGTATGTATTTACATATATGCAGTTTATTTATCTAAGACTTAAAGCTATATTTTTATAGTTTGTAGTAAATTTGAATTTTTGTGTAGTTAGGATAGGAGCGTTCAATACATGCAAATGTATTTTCAAAAATGCTACAGGAATTTTTATTAGCTTTAACGAAAGCTGGATGGCCGAGTCTAGTTTTTGACTAACGACCTAATGCAATTTATGCCGAAAATTTCAAATTTCCATTTAATTGTTGCGCTCTAAGCCAAAAATTTCTTGAACTGAATTCAATTTCCCAGCTACGAGGAATTAAGCCGCATGACTTGTTTATTGATAAATTCCTGATTTAAACAGATCATGGATATAGATAGTTCCAATAAAACGTAATATTAAATTGAATCTAATAAAAGCTGAATAAGCAAAAATTGAATAAATTCATTGGACAAACCTAAAGGCAGATAGTTGTTGCATAATCGTCCTTTGTCTTAGAGAATTTCATTTCGCCGTTACTTACTTCTTTTATGTGTATCAGAGATAAACCAATGCTGACATGCCGCAGCCAGAAGCCAGAAGCCAGATGGCTGAGCAGCGCACAGATTCAGTGCCCAGACAATTGCCCTAAGATCACTTTTGGCTACCTGGAATAAAAGCGACTCAGAGCAGCCGCAATCCGATTGCCACCAGCTACCAGCCATCAGCCACAAGCCAGCGGCTGGCAGCCGGCAGACCGAGGCTAAGACCAAAGTCTTTGGCTAAGTTCAGCTCGACGTCTTATGGCGCGCCTGCGAGCCAAAAATAAAAGAAGCGAAATCACCATTTGTATATATATATGTAATTTTGCTACACACACACACACACACATACATATATGTGGCAGCCATGAGCACACACACACAAATTTACCGCACTTATACATATAAACGAGCAAATCACTAAATCCAGTGCACCCTCACCACGCGATAAACTCATATGAATGTGAATGCTGCTGGTGCCGCAGGATATTTGCCAAAGCTAGCAGCAACCCAGACCAGTCCCAAGTCCTATCCAGTGGAGTCCGCAGTGTAGTAGTCTATTAAAACAAATAGAAAAACAACACACACGCATCCACACACATACACACACACACACAGTGCTCCAAAAATATGAACAAAAGCCACGCACAAAAAAAGAAAAATAAAAAAGAAAAATAGTCATTGTGCTCAAATATAGTTGGGCTCCTGCCACAGAAGGCGAAAACTAAGCAACAAAAACTCTCAACTTTTCGTTAAAATTCAGAAAAATTGAATTTTTTTCTGAAAATGCTTCAAGCAACACAAGCAACAACAACAACAACACAAAAACATAAACATAAAATGTTGGCTATATGGAAATGCAAATAATGTATGTATAGAACGGTGCCTATGCATGTATGTATATCTACATATGTGTGTGTGTGTTTGTGTTAAAGTCAGCTTGCTTGTGTATCTGCGCTCAACTAACTAATAAAACTTTCAATATATATTTTATTGGAATTTCTGTTGTCATTTTATGCATAATAAATTTTGAAGCTAAGCTCCAATAAATGCTCTACTAAATAAAAATATACAGGTGTGTGTAGAGCAGGAGGGGCTGAGCGTCAAGGAGGTGGAGAGAGAGAGAGAAAGAGAGAGAGGGAACAAGTGAATGTACACAGTTGACAAAATGCAAACAAAATGTGAAACTGCATTTAAATAAGAACAATAAAGTTCGACTTAAAAAAAATATTATGCATGTATATATTACGAAATATTATTTCATTTGAACATGCATTGAAAACTGACCATTGGCTCTTATTGTATTAAATTTCAAAAAAGACACAAATAAAAAAATTTAAAGAAAAGAACAGTCGATTTTTGTGATTTTTTTATTTAGGGGAATGCAACCAAATATTTTGTAAATAATTGAGAAATCATAAAACCAGTAATTTAACAATTGTAACCAAATGAAAACAATAAAAATAAAAAAATAAGTACAAAATGTATCTTGAAAAAAAAAAAAAAAAAAAAAAAAAAGTTACTTATGTTGAAAGTTATACATCAGTAATTTATTTCAAATATTTCAGATATATTTTTGATATATTTTGATTTCAGCTCAACAAAAAATTTTGCTGAGCTGAGTAACCGAACATTTTCAATGAATTTTATCAATACTTGACCCATTGCAAAACTCAAAACGGGTTTACTTGCATAATATAGTCCAATTTGTTAAGTAAAATTCTTTTATTTGTTTTCTCTTGAGTCGAGAATAAAATATAATGAAGGTCAACAGTTCCCTAACAAATCATAGAGAAAACTAAGTACTTCATTTTTGTATTTATTAATAATTGAAGTCTTATTGTCTCTATACCGGAATGACACACATATATTGTCAGCTAGAGGACAATGAGCAGGCAGTATTCATTGTGAATATGCCAGAGTTGAATAAAGCGAGTTTGCTAGAGCTTAAAAGGTTAAAGTCAATTTAAAGTCAAATCATCATCTGATAATCGATTGAGGGTCACGTGCGACGGCAATGAATGCATTTATAAATGCATTTGGCCAACGAATGCAAACGAAAATGAAATTTGAAAATCTGTGCACATTAGCCAATTAACGTAATTTACGCAAACGCAACGTGTTTGCCTTTCAACTTCCAATTAAAAGCTGGGCCTGCCTCACGTAGCCCGAACTGATGCCAAAATGTTGGCCAAGTGTTTGCCGAGTGCAGCTGTCACTGATGCAGCGTTGCGTCGACTGCGGCTGCAGCTGCGACTGCGGCTGCGGCAGCGACTACGACTTCATTCTCACGTAGCATGCAAATTGTTGCAAATTATCGACGTTTCGTTCTGCTGCTTGCTTTAATGAGCAGGCAAAGGAAGCAGGCGACTGGCGGCGCCTAGATGCTGTCTTGGATACCTTGAGGCAGGACTGCCACCCCTCGGCCACCCACTGCCAACCCATGGCACCCCTCCTTGTCACCCTTCTCCCCACAGTCCCCACAGCCGTCACATTCTACACTCCAAGCATTCACGTTCAGCTTAAAGTTCAATTTCGTCGCCGTCTCCTGCCACTGTTTGCATTTAATTTTAACTTTTCTCATCTGATTTATGTATTTCAGCCGCGCCAGTCGAACGATTTTACATATTTATTTTGCATCAATTTCTCGCAGAGAGCTCGCTTAGAGGGAGGCTTTCGTAATTTTCTGCTGGCTCTGCGGCCTGTTGGGTGTTGTTGATGCGGTTACCATTGGCATTGCCATTGCCATTGCTAGGCAGTTGATATGCTTGCTGGCAAATGATATTTGTAATTCTAATGCCATCAAAGTGTTTCTCCGATATACGGTATTTGCATATACTTTACACAGTAGAAGAAGGAGAAGAAGAAGTAGAAGTGGAAGAAGTAGAAGTAGAAGAAGATGACGAAAATATAAATATTAACAAATTGCGACATCGTGTTGTTGTTGTTGTTGTTGTTGTTGCTGTTTGAATCATGCGCCATCGACTGCTTCAGCATCCCAATTAAAACACGTTGACCTGAATGGAAGCATGTTGAGCTTGTAAATGCTTATCATTTGGCTGAGCGTCTGTTAAGCGACTTGTAACTCAATTATTGCAATAAAGAATATATGATTATCGCATGGGGCTAATTGCTTTCGCCTGGCTAATTGCATGCAATTTATGTTCCAAAAGTGGGCGCACAGCGGTGCGCCTGGGCGAGGACGTGGACGTAGGCGTCTGGGTACTCGACGATAATTTATCAATTTGCACAGCGACCATGTCGGGCAGTAAATGAAGCGAGCATGAATAAACGAGCTGATCCCATTGTTAAGCATACTTGAGCACAAGCACACACACACAAACACACATACACATACACATATGTCAGTCAGCTATGTGTTGAGTTGAACATATCGAACATTTGCAGGAAACTTTGCAATCGAGGCGCAAGCCAAGCAAAAAAAAAAAAAAATTATATATACTCCAATGAATTGAATTGCGTTGCATGTATTAACATGGCCAAGCAGAGTTGGCCATTGATGAGCGCACACATCCCTGGCAGCAGCCCTTGGCTTCTTGGGCAATCGCATTGCCGGTCACGAAAACCGCAAGCGACTCTGATTAGCGCCGGTCGCCTAATTGACTTTCTGTGTTGCGATTTCACCTGCAGTTGCTGCCCGTCTCCTGCTGCCAAGCCATCAATGCTAACAGCAGCAGCAGCAGCAGCAGCAGCGACAATTTCTACAGCTAGAGCATCAGCTTTCCCTCTATGCCGTACAAGGCGAGCCATTTGCATTTAGATTGAATTCGTCTGCCGTTTGGGTATTCCTCTGCTTTTTTTTATCTGTTATTTTTTGCCCTTCTGTGAGCGATGCAAGCGAAAGAAATCAAAATTTGTAGCCGTGGCGTAGAAAACAATGCGCAGCTATCGATGAGCGACGAAAACAAAAAGTCGCTAGAGAGAGATAAAGAGAGAGCGAGGGAGAGGGCGAATCGGAGAGTGAATGTAAAAAAAAAAAAAAAAATGTGGAATAGAAAATTGTTTGTTTTTACGTCGAGAGCTGTGTGGCAAATCTTAATTAAATGCATAATTCGTATCTATTATTCAAATGCTTTTGATTTATGCAAAGCGTGTTCTCACTCGGTTATCGTTTATAAATATTAATTAAAAGCTCTCTGCGAAGCCTTCGAACTGTTCGCTACGAATATTTATTGAAAATTTCGGGCGAGTTTTGTGTGTTGCTGTTTTTAAATTGAAATAGTTATATTTCGTTATGTATGTGTGTGAAGAGCTACACAGATGGCCGACACACACACACACGC
This sequence comes from Drosophila mojavensis, assembly GCF_018153725.1. Taxonomy (NCBI): domain Eukaryota; kingdom Metazoa; phylum Arthropoda; class Insecta; order Diptera; family Drosophilidae; genus Drosophila; species Drosophila mojavensis. Next base: position 4,583,221 of record NW_025318693.1, on the reverse strand, counting down.
GTACACACATACATATGTATATACGGCACTTTCCTGCTGTCTTGCAAACTGCTTGTATCCCTTTTGAATAAATTAATGTCAGAAGTGCTTTGGCTTTGGCTTTTGATTTTGATTGATGATTGTGCGCCTGCATGAGCATCTACAACAAAGCACATACAGCCGCCCACAGCCACACCCATACCCACACCGACATCCACATCCATACTACGCTACCTCTGATCCGCATCGACTCTTGTCTGCAGAGCCTTTGCCTGTCTTGTTCAGGCATTTGCTTTTATAGCTGATGAGTCGCTACGTGTGTGCATAGAAAATAAGCATAAATAACCAAAACTGGAGCCGGAGCCAGAGCCAGAGCAGAGCCGTAGCTAGAGCCAGAGCCGCATCCAGAGCCCAAGTCCTGCTTCGACCGCATGCCTTTGCCTGCTGTTTGTCGCTTGCTGCCTGCAGTTGACTGCCAGATGCAACGTAATTTTGCCCAACATCGATGACAGCGCCAAGCGCAAGCCAATGACAGCAGCATCAGCGCATTGCATAGGTCTTCACTCAGTCCTCTCTCTCTCTCTCTCTCTCTCTGTGTCACACACATGTGCCTCAACGATTATCTCCAAGCCTGCGTATGTGTGTGTGTGTGTGAGTCTTTATAGAGTCATTGTGCGAGTCGCAGACGCATCAATCAGCTATTTTGTCGCACTCTTTGAGGTTGCAAAGCTACGCTCTTTCTGCTTATGGGTATGGGACACGTTTCGAACTTGGGGCGTGGCCGTGTAATCAATTACGTGGTTTCATTAATCATGCAAAATACTCACCACAGCAGCAGCGGGAGCAGCAGCCATGGCGGCTTATTGATTTTGTGGAGCTTGTTCCTTATCAGCTGACGTCACGCGTTGCCTTAAAAATTAATAAATTTTGTAACAGCCCGTAAAGCCCATAGAAGACAGACAGCAGCAGCAGCAGCAATACCAATACCAGCAGCAGCCCGAAGGCATTCGAAATAGCCTTTCAAGGCTGCCATTGTTCTAGCCAGAGATACAGATTTGCATAATAATCTACATCTCTTAAAGACATGACTAAAGCAGAGTCTATCGCTGCTGCTGTCACACACACACACTCCATCTCTCTCTCTCTCTATCTCTCTCTCGTCTGCTGCTGCTTCAAGGTTAATTTGTTTCAGCAACAAACTTTGTGGGCGCTCAAAAGTATGCTAATGTTTTTAACTGCCGCTGCCAATTTCGAATGCGCCTGTTACGAGTTTGCACAAATGTCGAAACTCTTTTAACAACGTTACAAGTCTTTTGTATAACAGCATAACACACTCACACATACACACGTGCATGCATACATATGTACACATCACATATATACATATGCACACATGAGCAGATTTGCAGCATACAAAGGACTTGTCAGTGCTTGTTATTAAGAACTTAAAAACTTTACATTTCGCTTGTTCAACATAAATTAATGCATGCAAATTCAATGTTTGTATTGTATGAAATTCCGATTTTAAAGAAGTCGAGCAGATTTCTTTCCACTTCCATTTTCCATTAAACAGAATAAATTAATTTTCGATTATATATGTGGATATAAGAGGAGAGTACATATATATGTAAATATTTTAGCTATATTTCGAGTCCTTTGTTGAGAGTTTTTATACCCTGAACCCATTGAAAATGGGAAATCAGGGTATAATGGTTTTGTGAAAAGTATGTAACAGGCAGAAGGAATCATCGCAGACCCCATAAAGTATATATATTCTTGATCAGGACGACGAGCTGAGTCGATATAGCCCTGTCCGTCTGTCCGTCCGTCCGTCCGTCCGTATGAGCAAATGGATCTCAGAAGATATAAGAGCTAGAGAGCTGAAATTTGGCATGCATACTCGTGTATACCATAGGCCGTACAAGTTTGCTTTATTTTTTCGATAACTCGTCCGATAACTTTTTATCGAGAATAATCGAAAAATCGACTTGGTTTTTTCAGCCTAGTTTGAACACTTTTAGACCTGAAGACTTCAAATTTGCGTTGTATATAAAGTTAATAGATACATAGATTTTGTCGTTTACAGATTTTGGATACCACGCCCCCTTCGCCCCCAATTTGGAATCTCAAATACTAGAGACTTGTGCTTTAGAATGTACATACATTTGAACATTATGATTACATTCTGAAAGTTTCATTAGGATTGTACGTCTACAAAAGAAATTATTCAACAAATAAATTCCCATAATATTGCCCACATTGCAGCGCAGCCCAAGCGCAGCAGCTGCCTACTGCGCAGTTAGCAGAGCGTGCATTAAAAGTGCATGTGTATGTATGTGTGCATAAAAGAAGTCCAGAATGATTAGAATATCAGCTTGGAGGGTTCAGGGTATCTCCTAGTCGAGCAGTCTCGACTGGAGTCTTCTTACTTGTTTATATATTTTTTTTTTATTTATTTACATTAATTTTTCAAAATGCAGAACTTCGCTCAAATAAATGAATTTTCAAAATTTATTTGATTTAAATCATTTTTGTGTTAATAGTATTATAATTCTAAAGTTAAAAGTGTGGGTTACTTTAGTGTACAGGCTTAGAATGGTCGGTAGGTAGAAAATTAAAATTAGTTGTTGATGGGGAGTTAAAAAGCTGGGAAAGCCTCGAAGTGAAGTTTTGATATTAATCTTAGTCGCTTTCAATGATAGCTGACCTAAATTAATGATAACTATATATAGGAATAAAATACCGTGTCCGTATTCAACAGACCCATGTGGCAACCCTATTTCTTTTGACAGAGACGGGCACAATACGCCGTACAGGCTCAGGGTGTTTTTTTGAGATATATCATACTCAAAAATTGAGGTCAAGAAATCTACTTGAATAAAATAATATTATTCTTATCGTGAACATAAAAAATTAGGTGTTTTTGTTGATTTAAAAAAATTCTAATAATAATAACAAGAATCCGTAGTCCAAATATGGATGGATCCGTTGAATTTGGACAATCCTGTATAGGAGATATTATGTGTGATTCAGCGATAGAAGTAGACCGTCTCAACTAATATGTAGTTTACGCCTTCTCCTGTTTAAATAATGAAATTCCAATATTAAATGGAATATTAAATGGAATAAATACAGTATTTAATTATAAATTTATCTTTTTCCTTTTCTTTCAAGTTTAATACAACACTAATGAAAAAAAAAAAGAAAAGAAAAATACACAAACTGTCACATATCTTAGCTGTATTTTAGGAATCCTCTGAACAGCACACATCCTGTGGGCTTTACATTCCTAGCCGCTGCCTTAATATACTACCTCGTAGTTTGCTAAACCTATTAGGAACGTTTAATCCGTGCGGCGAGTCCTACTGAACTTCTTATCTTTGTACACTTTGCGCTGGCTTCATATTCCGTGTTATGCAAACGAACGAACGAGCTGAACGTCCGCATTCCATGGTCCGTTAGCCGGTTTTTAATGCGCCCTAAAAATGTAAATTTACGTTGACATAGCCAACTTCCAGTTGGCGACTCTGAATTCAGCAGCCCTGTGACTTAAGGGGTTGGCTCTAATTAGGTGCAGCCGCACAAGTGCTTCAAGTAGGTGACTGGCTGAGCAGTGGGCTTTACGGCCCGATAAGCGCCGAGCACTAAACGCGCTCTCAAGACAGTTGACAGTTGTCACAGGCGTAACACAAATGCCACGTTTTTCGGTAAAATTGACAGCCACATGACATTGCTTACGACTTTAATGACAAGCCGCACAACATGCGAACGATGTGATGGGAGAGCGGCTGCCCCTTTCTCCATCGATGACAAGTGGCAGCAATATTTTGTGCGGGGGCTTGCGAGTTATTTGCCTGTACTAAGTAGAGCTTAAGTCGCAAGACGCATCAGCTTCCCACAGGGCTCAGTTCAACATGTGTGCTTCACATGCAAGACGTACTGCACACACACCCCCCTCCCTCCCTCACCACTCCATCCACTCCTCCACACACTCAGCCCATTGACGCTCTCACTCAATGAGCAGCTCATATTTAACATTTGACACTTGGGGCCGCATTACAAATCGTGGCTGCAGCTTTAGGCAATCTGCAGCAAAAATGAAATGGGAAAAATGATAAATTGAAAACTCATAAATTATGTGAAATTGTGGCACGACAATCTGAATTTCGGGCAGTGCCAAATGCGAGCTCGCTGCTCAATGTGTCAGCTGAGCGGGCAGAATTTTGACATTTATTAACATTTACCTACTGCATCGAAGACAGGCGACAATTAAATTTGCTACAGCCTAAGCCCTCTCTCTCTCACTCACTCACACTCACTCACTCACTTTTGATGATTCCATGTTGTACATTTATAAAAAGCAAAACGCGTAGGTAGTCAAAGAAACATAAATCATTTTGTCTATTTTTCTTCCTGAAAATGTCAGGCACATTTTTGCAACAGTAGCCTAGAGGAAGGCTACTTCATAAGGAATATGCATATTCCGCTTGAGAAGCATGTGCTTACGTTGTCCTGATGCTGACCAGATACTGCCATAACTCACTGTCATTGCGGACAGCAGCGGCTTTGTCTGTGGCACGGGCAACCGCAACTGTTGTAAAAACAATCGAATCAAGAGAGTTGTTTCATTGACCAGCATGAGTCCAGGCTCCAGAAATCCATTTTATACATTGACTGAGCCCAATTCGAAGTGTGCTCCACACAAATCTGTAAGTGAAACCAAAAACGCAAAATTATGCCTCTGTGTTGGCTATTAAATGTTTTGAGATTCAAATAAATGCCGAATAAATTGTTTACACAAATGTGATTGTGCCCACAGAAGACATTGTTTGTGTGTTTCTATTAGCATTTACATTCGAATTCAATTTCGTGCATAAATAAATATTTGAGAGTCTTTTGATGCCTTACTCAGACAACAATTTGCTTCTAATTTTATTTTATTTCAATATTATTTTATTGCATTTCTCAAACTTTTCTTATCTCCTTCTCTGTTATACACTTCAATAATCGACATCTGCTCTTAATACATTCAACTCGAATCTCATGAGCTGTTTCCAGCCAAATGCATCTCATTCCCATTCGCCGCCCAGACGCTTGAATATTTTCTTGTTGCCGCAGGTCTAAAATTAAATCACTCAGACAGCGACTTGTGTTTCTTCGTCGTGTGGCAAGGTTATATACAAATATGCGTTGTATCTACTACACGACAGCAACAGAAAATTCTAAAAGCAAAATCATGTGTTTTAAAAAATCTCCTTTTAAGCATTTTATTGGCTTGTTATGTTAGTTGTGTCTGCCTGAAGAGCTTTAACAATTTGTTTACAATCTGAACCCATTGAAAATTGAAGGTCTGAGTGGGCTTCTGTTCAATGTGGCAGGCAGAAAGGGGCGTGGCAGTCTATATATTCTTTATTTTAAAATGAACAAAACAATAATTTAAAAAAATTTAAATAAATAAAATTAAAAAAAAAAACACTAGTTAAAAAATTAAATACATAATAAATAATATAAAAATAAAATTCATAGCTGGTAAAAATTTAATTAGATATAAGCAAAATAATAATAATAATACACTTATTAATATAAATTATAAAAAATTATAATTAATTATTAATAATTATGAAAATTATTAAAAATAAATAATTAAGTTTTTAATATAATATATACAAAACTAAAATTAATTATATAACAAATATTAAACATAAAAGAAAATAATAAATTTTAATACTTCATTAATTAAAATTATGAATCCAAACAAATCTTAAAGGCATTTTACAACACACGTAAATATTGAATTAATTCATATTAAGTTGGTTTTATAAAAAAGAGTCATAAAAAATATTATAATTAAATATTGATTAACTGAAAGATTAAAAAAGCAACTAAAAATTAGTTATCGATATGAAAAAAGTAATCTCAGCATTTTTATTGACTTTTTCCGCTGGGATTAACATTTCACAGAAAGTCAGTTTTCAAATATTCGAATTGATTTTAATGCTACAAATTGAGTGAATTAAATCACAACCGCGCGCTGTGTATTTCGCTTTAAAACGCGCTGTAAACATTTAAAGCCAAACATTTGTATGGCCTCAAAAAGTATAGAAAATATTTGTTGTTTCTCCACCGACAGCAACAATAACAAATTGTTTTAAGCTGCCGCCATAATTAATTGAAAATGATAGTTTTTTACAGTTTTTGTTTTAATATAAGAATTTTGTATACTCATTCACTAAATGCAATTGAGTGTATTAGTCTTGTGTAATGTTCGTCTCACTGTCCGTTCGTTTGTCTATTGAATAATATATATATATATATCTCAATTTGGGGGCATGGCATATCAGGAAATGGGCCGTGAGGGAGTATTCGCCGTCGGTAATGCCCGTCTGTTTGTATAGGTATATATGTATATCCCAGAAATGTGATAAAAAGGAAAAAGAGCATATACATAAGTATGTCTGCATTTTGATTGAACTGAATGAATACTCTGCCACGCCCCTTATATCAACTTATTTAAGATATTTGTGAATGCGAATCACCTCTATGAATACAGCTAATTAATAACTTAAGACACACCTGAAGTCAAGTTTGTAGTTCATAATGGAATAGCCCGAGCACAGTGTATTATATCAGTCGGTGCAATCCGTTCGCGTTCTTATCTTGGATTTCGTGTCCTGTACGCGTTTGTTTGGGGTACGTGTGCCAGTGTGCGGTTTGCGGCTATTATGCAAATTATTTATTGTGTGAATGAAATGTAAATTTTTAATTGATTTATAAGAAAAAAATTATAACAAAAATCACAAAAACAAAAAAAAAAAAAAAAAAAAAAAAAAACAACAAAAAATCAACAACAGCAAAAACTGATTGTGAAAGTGTGTCACACAGTGACGCACGCGATTTTTGTCGCGTGCGATTTGTTGTTGCTTTTGGCTTTGCGGGTGCGCGAAATGTTTGTAGCAGCAGCAGTTACATCAGCTACTGCAGCATTTACTGCTGCTGCTGCTGCTGCTGCTGCTGCTGCTGCATCGAAACTGTTGACATACACGCACAAATTGGATTTGCTAACGAGTCGGTCGGCGAGGGGGTGAGGCGAGGCAAGCGTGGACAGCTTGACAGTGGCCCGGTGTTTGTCACTTTTGGCACTTTTGTTATCGTGGGCTTATTGTTGATGTTGTTGCTGTTGCTGCTTTTGTGATGGCTGTTGTTACTGCTGTTAGCCAAAAAAAAAAAAAAAAAAAAAAACAAATAAAAGCAGAAGAAAAAAACTCGTTCGCGCCTGTTATTTATGGCTTCGATTATCCCCACACAATGGGCTGCAAAGCAAGCGATGCCCCTCAAAGCTGAACCCAGCGCTACAGGGGAAAGTGTTTGCAAAAAGCAAATCCTGGCAACGAGTCAGCCTGGCAATAAAACAAAACGTACACGCGCGCCGCTCGACTCGCACAATGCTAAGGGGGTAAACGGGGCCGGAATAAATGCTGGGCAGAGCAAAGGGCGTGGCGGTGCGGTGCGGTGCGGTACGGTTCGGGCTCTTTGGAGGCAGCTAGCATACAGAAATCACAGAAGCAGCACAAGGACACGCCGGCAGGCAGGCAGGCAACCAAAGAGGCTTTACGTATTTTCAATAGTTTCCATTGTGTATTCAAACACAGAGCAAGCACTAAACAATCAAAGGCACAAACACACACACACACACATGCACACACATGCGTACATATATAGTTAAATATGCATACACACACACATATGCGGACAGGGCCAATCTGTGTGCTGATTTCAACGTTTGAATTATGATTTTCATGTGGCGAAGTTTTAGTTTGATTTTCGCTTCGTTTCATCGCTTTTGTCGTTGTCGTTGCCTTTCGCTGATATTATTCTTACTCTTGCTCTTGTTGTTGCTCTAGTTGTTGTTGTTGTTGAGCGACAAAATTTATATGCGCCACTAATGCGGGCACTTAAACTACACAAACAAAATGGCTCTTGTTCCCATGGAAGCTGCTCACATCTATGTGTGAGTGAGTGTGCTTATGTGTGTGTGTGTGTGCTGGTGTGTTTGTGTGTGCTGCTGCTACTAGTAAAAGTCACTGGAGACTTCTGGCCCTGGCCATGTGAAAATGACTGGAATCGTATCGAAAATCAAAGGTCACTTTTGGGATCAATTCAAAAGGAATTGCCGCATTCAAATCGCTGCGAGGCACTTGTGAAAACACACACACACACACACACATAGATACATACATACGCAGAGTAAAAGTAACGAAAACATCAAAATGGGTAGCTATTGCCACACACACACACACACACACACATACACACACATATGTATATATCTTTGACTATATAGATTGTGGCTGCTGCCATAGATATTCAAACTAAATTGCGTCATCTATAACAAGCGTATGTGTATGTGTGTGTGTGTGTGTCTTTGCTGACTGTCGATAGGAAATGAATTTTAATGATTGCCCAAAAAACTTTGGCTTGTTATTCAGCCCCATAGGGTTCGATGCTGTGTATGTGTGTGTGTTTTCATTTTTTTGTTTTTTTGTTGTTTTTTTTTTTTTGTGTGGGCGTGGCAGGCAGCCAGTCATGGCTTGTTTTGCATTACGACCGAAAACTTTATACATTAAATTGTTTACTTTTTGGCTGGCCGAGTCGCCTAAGTGGCCGATAACGCTAACTGAGCGCGCATGAATTGAATCAATTCGAATTCCGCAAGCCGCCCAGCAGCTTGACCTGGGCCAGGCAGGCTGGCTGGCAGCAGGCGCCTGACAAATGCCCCAAATGCACTTCCATGAAATGGCGCGTGGCAACGCCTCAGCCATCGCTCCATTGCTGCTCCCACTTCCACTTCGCCTGTTCCGCTGCTTCGCGCTCCTTTGCGCTGCTCTAGCATTGGCAGCTGTTGGCAATATGTCAAGAATCCGCAGTGCACTGCTCCGCCCAAATGCCAGACACGTTTGTGCAATTTATTTTTAGCGCAGCTAATTAAAAATCAACTTTCTGTTTCGACTCGCGTGGCCAAATGCGAAATGCGAAATCTGAAATGTGAAATTGTGAAAATGCGCAATGGGAAAATGGAAAATGGAAAAGCACGCACACATACACACAAATGCATTTTTGTCATTTGCAATATTTATGAATATTTTTATTAAATTGTTATTATTTTTTTGCTCTCACTCTCTTTCCCTCTCTGTCTCTCTTTCTCTCTCTCTCTCTCTCTCTCTGGCAGCTGCTCGAGTTTGGCTTGAAGCGCTTCAGTTTTTGGCTCGTCGATTTGCATTCGATTTGTTTCTTTAACGCTTGGCGCTTTTTCTGCGCTTCTAATTAATATGAAAACAAGATACATTCACTTCCCATTGCTGGCCGTACGCCAGGTGTGGGCGAGTGGGAGAATTCCCAGCTGTCAAAAGTGGTTTAGCAAGAGTTTATGTTGTTGTGCGAAATGAGGAGAACAAATAAGAAATATAACAAATACTCATACGCCGTGTGTGCAACTAGAACTGCGTCCTGCGGGGCGGGGGTAGCGCATAATTAATTATTTGCTGTGCTGGGCTTTTTGCTGGAGACGTCTTGATAAGAAAATAAATAATGAAATACAAACAGAGTCAGTCAGCAGCTGACACCAAGCACATCGAGGCAGACTGCGACTGAGCTGAGACGGCTGCCTTGAGTGGGTCATGTGTTCTAATGATACGCCCATCGGGCAGGTGGCTGGCCTTGCTTTGTCTGCTGTTTGCATTGAATGAGGTTACAGTGCGGTGGGCCAAACAGTTGACGGGCTGGAACTTTAAGCAAACATTTAGCCTGCGAAAGGGGGCGGGGGGAAATATCATCAAAGATGGGCAGCGTTCGGCTTTAAAGATGAATTACGAATTAAATGCTCGCCAGCAAAGTGTGAGAGTTTATTAGGAAAAAAGAAAAATTCAAATGGCAACCGTTAAATAATTGCGAGCTGAGACCGGAAAAATTCCAACCACGAAAAGGGTTTCGGAACGCCAAAGACTTTGGGTCACATTTGCTCGTTTCGGGGAGCCGAAGAATATTAATTGAAGGATTAGACGCCGCTCAAAGCGTTTGCCCCGTGGGGGGTGGGTGTTGGGGGTGGGGCTTGGCTGTTGCCAAACTAACTTCCAATTTAAATTCAAATTTGGGCTTTGGCCGGAGTCGGGCCGTATTTCGCTCCGGGTCGTACATGCCACGTGCAAATATTTTTGTAAATTAAAATCGTTTAATTTAATTGCAGCTGATGTTAATTTAAATTGCAAAAATTTCATCGCTGACAAATGCCGCCTCATTAATATTGAACAAAAGTTGAGCGAGGCCGCTGCGAAAACTTTAAGCCAGCCGCCACTTTAAATACATAATTTGACAGCCCTCAGATTGACACCCGCAGCGTCAGTCCGTCTCTCCGTCTCTTCGTTCTCTGGCGTGCTCGCTGAATATCGGAGACAGCTGCGCCACCTGTGCGACTGCCGCATGTTGTCAAATTTAAGGTGGATTTTGGGCAACCGCATCGCCAGGACACAGAGCAATAGCAGCTGTATTTCTACGCTCTACGTCCGTCTCCTGTCTGTGCGCCCGTTTTATTTATATGAAGCTGTCAGAGTGTGTGTGCGGGTGCGGGTGCTTGAATCCGTTGCGGACTGTGAATGACAGCAGAGGCCGCAGGTTTTGGCAATTGCCCCTCACGGACGCCCCCTGCCGCCCCTGCCGCTCCTGCCGCTCCTGCCCCATGGCCAAAGTGTGTTTGTATTTGACATTTTACTACAAAAGTCAAACTAAGAGATTCACACAGTTTGCACTGTGTGGCTCACGCCACAAACTTTGGCCAGTCATAAAGTCGAGGCCAAATTTAATTTAAGAACTAGTTAAGAAAGTTCGGCAACTATATCCAAGACGTTAAGATATTGCTTTTATTACATCAAAGCTAAAGCAAAACTTTGTCTCAATTCGCTGCAGCTTAAGTAAATAATTGCAGCTGGGATACTAAATTTCAGTTTTTAGTATTTACCTAGCCTAAACGTCAACTAGAGCTTGGCAAGAGTATACTCAAGAGCTACTATAAATTGAGAGTGATTATATAATCGTTAATCAAAATATATGTATAGTGTGAATAAAGGATGATCCACAAACAATAGTTGGGCTATAAATTGAAAGGCAACAAATTGCTTTTGTTGTTTTTGTATTAAATGATATGAAACATTAAGTTGCATTAACTATGTCCATCAACCTTTCTATCTATCCCTCTATCTAATTATTTATCTATCTATCAGTCTATCTATCCCTCTATTATCCATCTTTCCATCATTCTATCTATATATCTATCTGTCTATCTATCTATCTATCTATCTATATATTTATCTATAATCTATCTATATATCTATCTATCGATCTATCGACATATCGATATATCTATCTATCTATCCATCTAATTTGTTATCTATTTATCTATTTATTTTCCATCTACCCATCGTTTTATATATCCATCTATGCATCAATCTATCTATCCATCTATCTGTCTATCCATCTATCAATCAGTCGATCTTTCGATATATCGGTCTATCGATAGATCGGTCTATCGATATATCAATATCAATCTGTCTATCTATTAATCTATCCATATATCTATCTATCTATCTATTTACCTACATATACATATATGGAATGATAATTAGATAATTTAGGTAGAAAATTCAGTTGAAATTTCAATTGATGATATGTAATATTTCTGAGCCTTTAGAAATTCATAAATAAATGTGAAATTATTTTCACAATTTCAACAGCTGGAAATTATTGATAATATAAAAAGATGTTTTACAAATAATATTATATCTGCTCGATCACCCCTTCATTGTGCCATACAAAGCTCAATTTACATTCAAATGCACTGAAATAAAATTTTATAAAAATTTAATTATCACTTTAAATGAACACCTTTTAAGGGCTTAACAAAAAACAGCAACAAAAACATTTTTATTTTTGAAATTGCAGCAGCCCGTTGCATGAATAACGAAGCTGAATGCTGTTAGGGCTGATGTGAAATGCATGTAAATCTGCTCCTCGTGCAACCAGATATCCACGCTGAACTTTTTAAAGCATTTGCATAGGTTTGCTTTGTCCTATTTGCAGCCAAAGGGTAAAAAGTGCAAATGAATGAGCGCAGTCTAATAAAATGATTTCACGTGTAGCTGACAAAAAAAAAAAAAAAAAAAAAAAAAAAAAAAAAAAAAAATAGGCCAAAGTGACAAAAACACTAAATTTGAAAAACAATAAAAGAGCAAACAAAAGAAAATATTACCTAAATAAAATATTTACTTATTCAAGCTGCAATCGGTGCGAGAGAATTCAGGCCAACATGTCAGCTGATCAATTTATGCAGGAAACTGAGCGAAATTATTATATTATGGGCATACGTAATCGCTGTAAGCCCATTGAATGCTCTCGAATTATGGCCATTAAGTGGCGTTAATAAATGATTTTGTGGAACGTTTTGTGGCTATTAATAATATAACATTGTCTGATTGATTCGAGTGACCATGCGTTAGGAGCTCTGCCATTGTTTAACTAATTAAACTGTTTTTTTTTCTTCTCCCAGCCCCGACCCCTCGTTGCTCATTTTGTTATTGTTTTTGTTCCGGTTGCGCCGTTGCGCATTTATTAATCTTTTTTCATAAGATGCTGCTGGGTGGCGTAATAAACGCATAAAGGATATTAATGAGCTGCTGTTTGTTTATCGGCGCCTCCGTCTCCGTCGCCGTCTCAGCCTACGCCTCTGACTTGGCCGGAGACCCACACAGAACTCTCATTCGAATTGCTTTTATTTCAGCTGAAAAGGCAACTAATTGCTTACTCACACACTACACACGTACACACGTACACGTACACACACACACACACACGCACTCATACACACATGGAGCATGTTATTGCTCATGTTGGCTGAGAAGGCGCTCGCATATTTCACAAATTGCGCATACGACAAGTTAAACGTAAACACACGCTGAAAGTCGGGCCAAGTCAGTGAAGAGCGCATTATCAGGCCATAGTTCTTATTATTGTTATTGTTGTTGTTGTTGTTCTTGTTGGTGCTGCTGCCTGATGCATGCCTTTTGTCATAATTCAACTTTTATTTACACACACTCTCACACACACATGCTGAAAGTGAAATGTACTTTGAGTGGCGCTAAAAGTATGCCGCGCGGTGTAATAACACGCATTGCTGGGAGGCGCTGATGCTGATGCTGGTGATGGTGGTGGTGCTGCTGCTGCTGCTGCTATGACAGTGACAGCAGCGGTGCTTATGCTTGTCAGACGCACGCTTATGTTATTACACACACACACACACACTCACTCACTCACACACACACACACACTGTGGCAATTGCAATCTGTGCTATGCTCTTGTTGTCGCCGCGTCCTGACAGCATCTTAGGGCACAGTCATCGCACGAACTGTGATTGCCCGTCAGGGCTCAGTGCCATCTGCCACGCCCACTCATTGCCAGATAAGCACCAATGCTATGTCTATCCACATAATAAATATCTATGCGTGAGTGAGTGTATGTGTGTGTGTGTGTGTTGCTGTGTCAACGCCTCGACTTCAGCTAAAATGTATATTTCTTATAATATTATTATTTTTATTTCATTTTAAAATTTATGTCAGCTGCCATCAGCCGCTGTGCGGAAGCAAAAGTAAAACGAGTTATGCGCCCAGCCACTTTATGAGCCATGAGAATTGCATGAGTGGAGGCATGGGGTATGGCGTAAGCCACAGTGGCCATGACACTCGCATAGCCGTACCCCCAGCCCATACCCATATACACATACCCCTAACCATACCCATTCGCATTCGAATTCCTTAAGCTCATTCGATGGCTCGGCGCCCGAGTTGATGCGGCGTTAAATCTTGAGGAAATTGTGTCACATTATGATGAACATTTATGGCAAAGTTGAGCATTTGCTCATAAATTTACGCTCCTTCACAGACAGACTGTATGTGTGTGTGTGTGGGTGCCTGACTGCACCTGCCAGTGCTTGAATTAAATATGATGGAGTGGCTGCGGTAATTTGACATGGCTCAGCTCATGTTCCAGACAAGCTGCCGCTGTAGGCGGACCCTGCGTCGGACACCTGTGCTGAAAGCCAATCAATAGCCCGAAAGCAGCAAATGTGTAATTGCATCAGGGTCTGGGTCGCGACATAATATATAATATATAAATAGATAAGACACCAAAAAGACGCCGGACGCAGAGCAAATAGTAAATTTAGTCAAAACTTTTGCCAGGCTATTTATAAAAAGAAAGCCAGAGACCCCAGCTCAGACTACACTGGACTGTTAACGCATATGTACACCGCTGTCAGTAAATGTCAAAAGTTGTGCCACACACACACACTGACAGAGAAGGCGGCAAGTGGATCGAGAATGTTGGGTGGATAAACACCTTATTGTCCTGTGCTGGCGAAACTTTTTTAATTAACAAATCCAGCCGCAAGTTCAGTTTGGCCAACGGCGCTGCCTAATGAATGGCGCTAATGCCGCCGAGTTAATTAATCAGTAATTAAATATTCGAACTAGCTGACAAGAGCAGCAAGCGGAAAACTACTCATGTTATATGTTGCGATGTTTTCCACGACTGCAGCTGGCGCCATAAAATTTACTAATGAGCAAAGTTTCGGTCACCTATTTGCAGGTAACAGGCATTGAGAAGGTAACAAATTTCAGCTCTGCAATTAAATGCAAACGGCAAAACAGTTGGGCCAACATTGCGTTTGCTTATCATTCTAATCAAAGCACCTCTCCAAAGTTCATAAAAATTTATGAACTTTGCTTCTTTTATTTATACGCAGATCACAGAGTGTAATGTATGTATATGTGTGTGTGGATGTATGCGTTGTATGCGTGTGCTACTCATTAAACAACGTGGCTGAAAAAGGTCCACCCCAAATGTTGCATAATTACGCTGACCTGGACTTGGGTGAGCCGCAGCAGCAGCAGCAGCAGGAGTAGCAGCAGCAGCAGGAGTAGCAGGAGCAGCAGACCTCTTCTGCTGCCTGTCACCACTGCTGTCGCAACCAGCCTCACCCAATTAATGCAACCACAGTGTGTGCGCCCGGTTAAATAGGCCGTGGCTGCAACGCATCGTTGGCATAGAGGGGGCGAGCCTCTGTTGTGGGGGTGGGGTGCAGTAGGCAGCTCGTTGCCCTGCTGGGGGTTGGTTTATCAATTTTGATGCGTTGCCTAATGAGCGACGCTCGTGCTAAGCACGCAATTAAATGGAAACATTTGGCTGCTGCTCCTGCTCGAGCGGGGCCGGAGTCAAGGTATGCCCCGTGCTGGACTGGACTGTGGCATCAACGTCAATAAATCGACTTGCGCCGCGCCTTAATTACAAGACTCGCATCGAAATGTGCCATTAATCACACCTCATCGATGCGATGCGTTTGCCTCATAAAAACAGGCAATTCGCAGGCGAGCATCGAGAGCAGTTTCTATGCCAATAAAAGCAGTCGCTTACCCCCTTGGCCAAGTTTATGAGTTCAATTTGCTTGATTTGTGTGTGTGTGTGTGTGTTTGTGTGTGTGCGAGTCAGTAAAACATTTTATTAGCACTCTTCATATTTGCCGAAAGCAGCAAACGACAAAAGTCGAGAGTACAGCTAGTTGGCTTCGGCCTGACCGAATGCTCCCTAAGACTCAACTCATATATATAAACATATATACATATATATATATATATACATACAATATATATACTTGTGCTATGCAAACTCTAGAACATTGTTTGAAGAAGAACGTAGCATAACAATATATGTATATCCATCCGAATTGGGAGATGTTGTCCTGGTTTTGTTATGTTTAAGAGCAGAACCTTTGGATGTTATTGTTGAGCTCATGTTTCATGTCTCATGTTTTGTTTCTGCCTTTCGCTCTTCTATTTGCAGTTGCCGGCTCAGGGACGTCTCCAATCCGCCATGCCAAGAAGGCAATAAAAGTGCAAATAAACATGTAAAAGGACATTAAGATTCCCGTGGCAGCAGGACTCGCTTTCGATTTGAAAGCAGCTGAGGACAAACAAGCAGCGGCTGACTCACATCTAAATGCCATTTGAATTGTGCCTTTTATGGGCCAAGTTGAAGACGATAGCGAACTAAAGGCGCGTTGGCGCTTCATTAAAGTCAAAAGCGGAAACGGAAATAGCCAACAACAGCTCAAACAAAACGCGCTCACGCATACACC
Organism: Drosophila mojavensis; assembly: GCF_018153725.1. Taxonomy (NCBI): domain Eukaryota; kingdom Metazoa; phylum Arthropoda; class Insecta; order Diptera; family Drosophilidae; genus Drosophila; species Drosophila mojavensis. The sequence goes on along the minus strand of NW_025318693.1, from coordinate 4,567,010 downwards.
CACACAGACTGACTGAGGCATTTGTCTATTGGCGCCCAGGCAACCTCATGTATTGCCCTAGCTGTTGGTCTATTCGCTTTTCGTTTCGTTCCTTTGACCCTTTGGAGAAACTGAAGAGCGCGCCATAAATGACGAAAAGCTCATTGGTTCGACTACAGCGAGATGACTACAATACAATTTTTAATAGCAGCAAGCGACATGGCAACTGCAACTGCAACAGGAACCACAAAAATGCGATTCACAACTTCAGGAATAGCCACATTCGCCAATTGGCAAAAACAACCAGAGCAACAACAACAACAACGACAGCAACTAGAACACAACACACATCGAAAATCACGAACGCGAACGGCGCTGTTCACAGGGAAAACGGTTTCAATTGTCGTTTCGATGATGTTTTTGCTGTTGCTACAGCAGCCGACGGCGATTCGAGCGGAAGAGGAATCACAGGATTTTCAAAAGAACAGTAAGTACACGTTTCACCAACACACTTTTCAATTTCAGTGATTAGCCAGCATATACCCTGCAATGACTTAGCGAAGACCTTCCCAAATGCCATTTGTCAACTTGCGAGATTTTGTCAATAATCGGGAAATGAAATGAAATGAAATCCCTAGTTATTTATTAATTTTTCTTTTTTAACGTACCGCTGCCTTTTAGGCAACAGAAGTCAATTAATTTATATATTTATTAAAAGCTAGATTAGTTCTATATACGACACATAACAAAGAACAGATATATTGGGGGGATCAAAAATATGGGTAAGATTGAAGGAGTCATTATGAATGAGGCAGATGTTCAGGTGTAGACACGATGCAGCAGGTCTTGAGGATAGTGGCGTTTAACTCTTCTCCTAATACAGATGAGGGGGCTGAGAGGACGGGCTTAAACATTTTCTAAGCAAAAGAAGTACGAGAAAGATATTGTTTTTGTCTCTCAAGATAAAGAAAGTGGAAAGTAAGAAAATGGTGTGAGAGAAAGAGAGACGGAGAGCGACAAAGAGAAAGAGATAGTGAGAGAAAGAGAGAGAGAGAGGGAGAGCGGCAGAAAGAATGATAGAAAGAGAAACATATAGTGAAAATGAGAGAGAGAGAGTGAGAGAGAGGGAGACAGTGTGAGAGAGGGGGGTAGAAGAGAAAGAAAAAGAGTGAGGGGGGTAGAAGAGAGAGAGGGAAAGTGGGTAACTTCTCCAAAAATAAATAATTACTGAATTTCAAATATTCTCATCCCTATAAATACAGCCGTAAGAAAGTAGTTGAATCGACTTCACAAACACGCCTACTTCCTTCGACAGAAATCCCAGTCTAGTTCGAGTATCAATAAATATTCTGGGTAGACACTATTGAATTATATGTTTCATTAGACATGCTCTTCCACGAAATACCCTTTGATTTCGGCACAACGCTCGAGGGCTACAAACAAATCAAATCATAATCAAAGAGTTCATCCAGTCATTGAGTTAGATCGCTGGCTATCGCAATCATATTTACTCGCCTGCCAACTGCTGAAAGGCAAACTTTTCGCATTGAAGTTGAAGTTATGCAAAGCTGTGCCTGCAGCGAGCTCGAGCCATCCGCTTGGCCAGCAGACGAAACATTCGAGGGCGCCCCTTTCATTGTGGGTCTGGGGGACTGTCTCCAGTCGACCCACTTGGTCGTCCGTGCTGGAAACTGTGCCAAAAGGGCAGCCGCACTCTCTGATGCCGATAGATATTCGCACACGTTTGCACAAAATGGCGCCTTGTGCAAGCAGTTTGTGCAAACTTGCAAATCATTCACCGACAAATGCCAAAATGCTTATCAATGTGCGTTACATAAAACGTGCTGCAGCTTCTTTTATCCAAATAGAATACAACAAAAAACAGGAGAAGAAAAAATAACAAGAAAAAAAAAAGAAAGGGAAAACTTGAACGAAAACTTGCCAGCCAGCAGTTTTGGCCCAAACAACTTTATAATTTGCGAGGTCGAGCATGTGTCTGAGTGTGTGTGTGTGCGTGTGTGTCCAAGTGTTGTTACAACTTGGTGCCCAGTGCTTTTTACGATGCCATCAACTGGTTGTTGTAATTTACGCTCAGATTATTATAGAGCAGCTAACCTTGAAGCAGCAGCAACAGCAGCAGCAGCAACAGCAGCAGCAGCAGCAGCAGCAGCATCGGTCATATCTCATTTCCCAGACTATCAACGAGCAACGTTTTTTATGCTAGGATGTCAGCCACTCGAAAAAAAAAAAAGAAAACAAATCATATTTCGACATCGACATCAGCATATTTTCCTTTTGGATGCCGTCTGGGCGTCTGTCTTTTGTTGCCGCTCGCAGGGCTCGGCAGGGCTCGGCTGGACTGGCAGCAATTTATGACAGGATTTGGACTAAAACGAGACACATTTTCTGGCATTTTCTATTTCGCTTGGCATTGGCTATGGCAGCGCGCGGGATTTTGTTGTAAATTGAATTTCGATGCTTTCGATATAGACATTGCCATGCCCCCAGCTACGCCCACGTCTGACTGTTTGCCCTGCGCATTGGGCATTAAATTTAATTATGTGTGCTGCTGCTGCTGCTTGGACTGCTGCTGCCAGGTCTGCTGCTTCCTCTTAACTTATTAGCAGCCAAGCACTTGAGAGCTTAAAATGCCGACCGTTTCTTGGGCAATTTCCATCTTTTGACTTTTGAGACTCTCAAGAGTTCGCCCCACTCGATAGTGGCGCGTTTAAATGGAACTCGAATGTGCTGCCTAACGTTGCCACATTAACGACTCACACACACACACACATCCACGTGGAGAGGGGCAGCACGCTGGCTCATGGGACATTGCCATGGCACTTGGCTACGGCTTCCGTTTGTCGCATGAATATTTTCATCATAATCGTCACTATTTTTATGTTCACAAGTCTTTTCTGTCACAAACACACACACCACGCACACACACGCACACTCACACACACTGGTTTATGTATGTATGAAGTTGAAATTCTTGGCATTAGCATTCGATTTATGCGCACTCGATTGTTGTAGGCAAATGTCAAGCTGCGCTCCTCAAGCCATGCCCGGCTTTGCTTTGATGGGCAATCAACACGCGCAATACAGCCAGGGGGCGTGGCAGCTCTCAGTTCAGCTCAGCTCAGCTCAGATCAGAGGCGGCGCACAGTTCAATTGCAATGCAAACATTTCGCGCCCTCGAACAGCAGTCGACGGTGGCTGCGCTGTGCTCATCAGCGCGTCATTTGTGCTGTAAATTGGTTTTTTGTTAATTTCATATGAACTTCAAAGGGAAAAACAACCAAGGGGTGCAGCACCGCACCGCACACCGTTCTGCCCCGCCTCGCCCCCTGCAGCCGTCAGCCAAATGCGACACATGTGCGCTGTCAGCCAGCGGCGAACGGCTGAAGCAGGCAAAAGCGTGGAAATATTTCTCAAACATATTTCCATATTCACGCACACATATGTATATGCATAAATGTGTGTGCGTGTGTGTGTGTGTGTGTGTTTATATATACCAAATATTTATTTATAAACACGCGCGCGCGTTCGCAGTGTCAAAACAACGTCACAAGCAAGAGCCATGGACGAAGGGTGCAGTACGTTCGAGGGAGGGGGGGCGCCACAAGTCAAGTGCAACATTGCTCGCGAGGGGGTGGGGAAGGCGGAGCAGCGCACTGGCACGTTGCGCCAAGATGCAAAGTTCAATTTCACATGTGGAAAATAACAGAGAAAAATATTGTGGGGAGTTGCTATAAAAATACAACAGAGGAAGCACATGTCACCGTGAAGTACGTGCAAGGCTGATGCCACTGCAGCCAGAGATCTCCCCACATGACAGAGGGACACCAATACAAAGTGGCAGCAACGACAGAGCCGACGACGACGGCGCTGAGCTGAAATAAATGGGCTAGAATGGCTAAAGAAAATGTCGCGAATAGAGGATCAAGTGTGTTCAGGCAGCTCAAATACATATGAATGCAATATACATATATATTTATATATATGTACATATATGATGGTCGCTGCATAAATCGGGGAATTGACAAAAGTTGAGGTATCATCGCACAGTACATCAATAATGCGCCAAGCCAGCGGAGCGGCAAAGCCTTTTATCGGAGCATAGATTCAGTTTAAAGTCTTCTCTGCTCATATTGCGAATGAAATTCGCTTTATTTTGGTTTCTCGAAACTGTGCGCACTCAGGCGCAGTTATTTCAAGCGAATAAAAGCAACCGATCTGGATTATTTTCTTTGTGCAACATGTGCTCTCCACTTGGGCCAACGCAGCTGCAGCTGCAGCTGCCCCATAAATTCAGCAGCGCTGCGGCACTCTCATGAACAGCGCCGGCCTGGCCAGCCAGCTCGCTTGGCCCTGCCTAGTGAACCTTCCAGGCACAACAAGTGTCTAGGAATGCAGAGCAAATGCGGCTACTTCCTGTTTAGCGCGAAATTTCAATTATGAACAAACATGGGCGGGGCTCTCCTCACTCTCACTCGTACTCTCCCTCTCGCTCTCTCTCGTCCTCCCTCGTGGCCAGTCAACGTCCGTCTTTCACATAAAATGCAACACAAAAATGTTTTATTTGTCAGTTTTCCATGTCTTTTTTTTTCTGTTGCTCCTCTTTTAGCCGAACAAAACGGAAAAAATCGCTTTGCTCCACTTTCATGGGCGTTGGGGCGTGCATTCGTGCAGCTGTTTCATTTCTGGACAGGCATCAGATACGAGATATATAAATATATATGTATATACATATGTATATATACATATGTGTGTGCGCTGTTATAAGTTAGGGCACCCGCTGACTACTCAAACGTGACTGTCCAAAGTTTTTCAATAAACTTTAACAAGAAAACATTAAAAAGCCACAAGGCTGAAGCAGAGCATTTCCATTGCCATTTCCACATTTCCACATTCCCACATTTTCACATTTCCACAGCGCCGGCAGCAGCCCCTGGGCAGAAGTCAGAAGAGCTTCAAGCTCTATAAAGCGAGCGGCAAATAGTTGTGCGACTGTCCTGCCACGCCCCCGAGCCCGCGCGCCCAACACAAGTAGATTTACTCTTTGTTATTACGCCGACTAGCTGTTATCCCCCTCTCGTTTCCTCTCTCTTTCTCTCCGTTTAGGTCGTTGAAATATAAATTTCACATAAAAGGCAAATCTATAGCACATCTTTAGCTGCTCCAACTGTGGATGGCTTCAGCGGCTGGCTGAGCCACCCGCAAGGCACAGCACCACCCGGTTAGTGCGCATTACGCGGCAGCGAAATGAAATAAATATCATTTTATGACTTTTTAACTTGCTGCGGCGCCCCTCGCAGCAGCCTTGTCCCGCCCCAACCGCCCGCTGCGCTGTTGGCCTTAACAAGCGCAATAAATGCAGCAAGCCAAAGCCAAGGCACATCAGCAGATGGCCAGAGGCGGGGGCGGCGGCTGCCTGGAGGCTAAGACATCTCTACTGCCACTTACTGCTGCTGCCCGCTTTTATGGTCTACAGTTTCCTTTTTGTGTTGATGTTTTCAGCTGCTCGAAACATTTGCATTTTGCACTTGATTGAGCCCCGCTCTCTGTGAGTAATGCTTCCGTTAATCAACGCGATGCCCTACGGCCCGCCCCCCTGCTCCCACAGCTCGATTGCTTAGCAGTCAGCATAAAACCCCAGTGCCAAAAAAGGTGTGAATCAACAAATGGAGAGACGAGTCCCTGCCTCACTTGTGCTTGTATAGGTATATATATACATATATATATGTATATGTATGTATGTATGTAAGCAGACTATATACAATGTTGAACATCGTTTGTTGTTGTCAACAGCGTTTGGCCTTTGCCTTTTCCGCTTAATGCTTCGCTTCGCTTCACGGGGGTTATTTCTGGAAATTAACCCTTTCGGGCATAAGGCACTCATAAAAAATTCAATTTTATGACCATTTTTATTTGGCCACTTTTCGTCTGTCTGCACATGCCAAAATCGCATTAAAAGCGACTGGTCAAAGGTCTGAATCAGACCAAATCACTCGGCAGTGGGCAGTGGGCGTGGGTATGGGCCACAGCCCTTTACAACTACTTAGCCCGTAATTACAGCGATTTACAGGGTATTTGAATTGAATCGGATAGCACGCAAACATTTTGTATGCTATCACTAGATATAATGACTAGGAATATGAATACCAGTATGAGTATTTGACAGATGTATAAACAGAATGGAATGGCAATACAATTATTAATATCTGATTTTTCTTATTTTAATATTTGCTATTATTATTTGTTGTGCTCAGCTACGTAAAAATTGATATCTTGGCATCATTAGTCCAGTCCTCTAGGCTGATTTTAAACCTATTTCACGGTATTCTATGCAATCAGCAATGTATTTGGTTTACTTTATTGCGATTATTTTTCTTGTCTACCCTCAGCAGTATACTTAAATGTTATTTAGATTATATTAAAAAAAAGTATCAAATTGTCGATCTGTTTCAGAAAAATCCTTCATTAATAAATATGTTTATTGAAGCCTGCACATTGAAGCATCTCCAGCACTCGAAACCTTTTAATGATTTGACTCTACGGGCACTAAAAGGGAAAATGCCCTTGTTAAAAATCAGCTTCAGAGGCTTCACTGAGAGTGAAATATTTCCCACTATTTACCTGGTATACTGCAATGCGTTTATTTATCAACACAGCGAAATATTGATATATAAATGGGTTTGTTCTCTAGCATTCGGCTCATTCGATTCGACGAGCTCCAGCCGAGGCTTATTTATGAAATTAGTTAATATATTTAATATATTATAGTTCTGTTTGTTGACTCACGTTTCCTTTTATAAGCTTGCTATAGCCTGTAGGCTCATTTATTTACAGGGTATAATAAGCACATGTGTGTTAGTGTAAGTGAGGCGCTCAGATGTGACCAACGTATGTGTATGTGTGTGTGTGTTGCTGTGTGTATAGCCCAGCTGAAGTTGTGATTCACATTCCGTCAACGGTCGCTGGACACGCCCAACGATATATCCTTCAGCAATGCAGCAGCAGCAGCAGGAGTAACAGGAGTAGCAGGAGTAGCAGCAGCAGTCACACTTCAGTGCACCCATTCGGAAGCCTTTGTTGTTAGTGTTGTTGTTGTTGTAATTGGCATCGAGCTGGTATGAGTGTTGTAATTTTTATCGCCGCCCGGCATGCGCTTTGAGCCGAGATGGACAGTCTGGGCCTTGGCGACCCATTGTTCGAGGCGGAGCGCCTGTTTAGGTTTATGCTGGGGCAACACGCCTTTATGATTTCTGTTTGATTGCCGCCGCCAATGCCACCAACAAGCAAGCGCCATTAGTCACACATTGCCGGATGGAGGTGTGAGGGGTGCTGGAGGAGGCGGTGGCTAATGGGTGGGCGTGAAGCGGTTTTTGCCGTTCAAGTGGAAAATTGAATTTATCACTTGAACATGCCAAGCGGACGGACGGCATTTGCCCCTTTGGCTTTTGTTTCGCTTTTTCTTTCACTGCTAATTCGCAACAAAATTCCATGAAATCTATTTCGGACACGTAATCAACTCGTTTGTGAATACTTTACTGCCAGTCCCCCCCTAGACACCCCCCAGTCAACCCAGTCACCCTCAGTCACTCACAGTCACCCGCTGTCAAATCATTTGTTTTACAATATTTTCCGGTAGGTGGCGCTTGTCGTCAGCGTCAAAGCGACTTGGCCGAGACGAACATTGTCTAAGCGTTAATTGAAATTCGCCCAAGGTGGGCGTGGCGTTGGCCGGGCCAAAACGGAAATGACCATCGCATGCAGGCGCATAGTAATTTGCGTAATTTGCATATTTATTAAATTTTAATTTACAAGGCTGCAATTTTTCCATTTTTATCGCTTTACATACTCAGCGCTGGGGTGATTAGGCACTGGATTTGCATAATATGTTGCCATAAATTGTCGCAAATTGAAAACGCAGTAGAGTAGCAGCAGCAGCAGCCGCCGCAGCAGCAGCAGCAGCAGCAGCAATAAAATGCCATAAATGGCATCAGCCGGAGTAAATAAATTAGAGAGCAATGCGCTGGCTGCATTTGAAGCTGCGCTTTGATTTATTTATTCGATAGTCGGCGTACCATAAATTCGAATGGTTTGTCAGCTGTGCATTTAATTAAAAAATTATTTAAATTATTGTCCAGTGCAGACAAGCTTATTTCATTTCAATTCATTTGAGTTTGCGTCAAAACGCAGAGAATATAAATCGAGTCAGTTTCAGCGGCAACATAAACTAAACTCGGCTACGATTGCCGAATCGCACTTGTAAATCTAAACACACACGCCCCAAAGTATGCACTGCTCTGCATAAAATATGTACGTACTCCAAACTCTATTTGCTGATGTTGTTCGTTGTTGCTGCTGGTTGTTGTTGGTTGTTGCTGTTGCTGGCGTCGTAAATTTACATATTTTCCATATAAATAAACTCGTAAAGCGTATTCTGTCGCTCAGACATGGAAGCAGCAGCACTGCTGCTGGTGCCCCACCGTTGCAAATGTCGCACTGTAAATGGCAAAAGAAGCTCCAAATAAATATAAAATAAAATAGCTACAAAATGGCCAAAAGAGAAGAGTAGAGCACACACACACACACATAGTTTGAGGCCAGCAGCAGCAGCAGCAGCCATGCAAGGGTGCTGAAAGGGCGCTCGCTGAGGTGTGTCGAGCGCCCCGCAGGCAAATTGAATGAGCCGCCTCTGAGTTATGGCAGGCTGGGACAATGTTTTAGCAGCTGGGCAGCTGATGCCAAGGCGCCGCCTGGCTGCGACTCCGCCAGAATCCTGGGCGTGGCCATAAACAAGCGTATACTTGATATATTGTCAATGGACTGCTCTAGTGTCTTTTGCGCCACTTGAGCTTACTCTCGATTTGGTTTATTGGCAACTGAAAGGGAGAGAAAGAAACAGAGAGAGAGAGAGAGAGAGAGCGAGAGAGAGAGAGAGAGTCTCTCAATCTTCAGCTGCTTCAACTATTGATTACTTTGCTGTCATGACGTTAAATATGGGCAAAGAGCAACGCATTAAATCATCGAAATGTTCCTGCTCATTAGCAATCAATGCATAACAACAACAATAACAACAACAACAACAATAACGATATCAACAGCAGCAGCAGCAACAAGGCTGCCAACACTTCACACTTCATTTGTGCTCACACACACACTCACACACGCACACACACACACTCACACACACACACACACACACAGCTAACATTAAGGGTAAGCGAGCAGCTCGATTAACAGGCAAATTAGCATTAAATTACTTCTTCAGCTTTTTTTTTTTTTTTTTTGAAAACACACTCGCTGCCTATTACCCACACCTTCTGCCCCTGCGCTACCCCTGCACGCACAGTAAATAAATCAATTAGCAGCGAAAAAAAAAGAAGGAGAAAATATTTGCTGCTGCTGGCTTCTAGTTAGCATTTAGGGTCAGCGAAGGGTGGGCCGCTGTTTGGGTGGGGGGTTGGCGACAGCTGACGCATACATTGATAAACAAAACAACAAAGAGCGAAACAAAGAAAGAAACAATTAAAAGCTTCAGCCGAAGCATCTGCTCAACACATTGCAAGCCAATAATAATGATGGGCCCCAAAATGGGCCAACTTTCAAGTTCCCATCGTTTAGAGCTCTCCTCTGTGTCGATACGCTTGATGGCAAACGCAGCTGCAGCTCCAACTCCAACTCCAACTCCAGCTGCCACTGCAACTGCAGCAGAAGTTGCTGTTCAGCCTCGTTACATTATTTTCTTCTTTTTTTTTTTTTTTTTTTTAATTATTTGTTTATGCAACGCAAACAAACTTTGCTGGCGGCACTTCTCTAGTCAGTTGCCGCTGGCTTGTCTCATTGTTATCGTTATCGTTATGCATATGCGCTTGTCGGCCCCATAAAGAGTAACGGCTCGAAATTCTTGGAAACTCTTGCCCCAAAAAAGAGACAAAAGACAATGCCAAGGCGCCTAATTAGCCGCACTCATCGTCATGCGAATTTGTCAAATTAAGCAGCTGGCGTTACTCACCCTGCAACCCCCTCTCCCCCTTCCCCATTCACCATTCGCAACACTCGCATTTCGGCTGCTGAAATGCCAGTGTCAAAATAAAACGGGCTCAGAATGTGCAGGCAATTACGAGCAGACACCATTCCAGCTGGCATTCGAGCAATGCGCCCTGAGCTCGGACAGCGCCAAACATGGGCGGCATGCGATGATGCGGCGCCAGCAGCCAGCAGCCAGCAGCCAGCTGAAATTAAATATCACAAACTGGCAGAGCAGAGGCGCCGCTGCAGCAGAGGCGTAGCCCCGTCCAGCTGAAAGCCGACTCCATGGCCGTGGCCGTGGCTGAGGACAGCGCGCTGCTGAAGCGACGCTGATTAAAAAATTGTTTGACAAGAAATCAGCGCGACGTTTGTCTGGCCTCGCTGCCTGCGTGCTTATCCCGAGCACCAACTGGCGGAAGCAGTGAAGTGTCGCTGTTAATTCGCCGTAAATTTAATTGTCGCCTGCAATTAAATTGATTTTCCAGCCGGTAGAAGTCGATGTCGCTGCTCTGCCCCCGAACGCCTGACATCGCATCGACTTTAATTATTTTTTGGTATTTTTATTTTTTTTTCAAAGGAATTCCTTCTCTTCATTTTATGCCCAAACTATTTCTGAACGATCTGGGTCAACCAGGCCAATTAAGTCTTTTATGTCGCATATATGTAAATAAAATGCATGATAAAGATAAAAATATTGAAATACAAAAAATACGCAAATTAAGTATAAAATGACGAAAATAAATGCAAATGCAGAAAGAGAGGTCGAGTTGCAAAGTTTATTTTTTATTATTTCTTATTCTTTATAAATCTTTGGCTTTCATATTTAATTGTTTGCGCTCCAATAAAATATTTTCAAATATAATATTTAAATTTTTGTTTTCTATTTTTTAATAATATATTAATTAAATAATGGCTGCCCATATTCGATAGAATATGTTAATTTTTTTAATTTTTAATTTTAATTTTTTATTTTATTTTTATTTTTTTATTTTTTTTATTTTAATCAAACAAAAACAAAATATTTTTGATGTTGACAATAATAAACATTTTATGTGATTCAAGTAGATCTGTTACCATCACATTTTGAATATAATAACTCCCAAATGGCAGCACTGGGCCTGTACGGTGTATTTTACCCGTCTCTGTAAAACGATATAGGGTTGACAGATGGATCCGTCGAATATGGACAGCCCTGTAATGAAAAAATTCAAAGTAAACTCTTCTGATAAAGTTGTACTGAAGCACCCTCATGCTTTGGTTGGAATTGAAAAGCCTACGCACATATTGACAGCTTCATCGGAAATAAATTCTATTTTCAAGTACCAGGGGAATAGAAATATGAGTGGCACTCGAAGTGCTGCATATTATTTTTTATGAACTGCGATCTTTATTGTTTAATTTTAAGACATTTTTCATGGTAATGAAAAACTAATTAGCTAATTTTACTAAAGACTAAATGAATTGCAATATATTTAATCTATGTCAGCTTAGAGGGGCTTCTGGGGCTTCTGATTAAAAACATATATAGAGATATTGCTTAGTTGGCCAACCACGCCTTTTTCTGCCTAATAGCAAAATCCATTTATATTGAATTTCTATTGCCATTGGACGCAACTAGTTTAGTTAATAGTTTGCAACTATATTTCAATGGACTCTCTACTAACAATAGACTGAAGCGTGCAGCATCAATAGCAAATAAAAGTGAGTGGAATTCCGAATAAAATTGAATTTAAAATACATAAATATATTTTAAGCGCGCTTGACTCACGGGAATATTTTCTAATCAATAGCAGCAGCAGCGCTAAATATATATGTGTGTACATATATAATTCTGTATATATACTACATGTATCTCTATATATACGTTTGTACCATCTATTGATGCTGCAGGGCGAACGTCGCGACGTGCTGCTGTTTCTAGAACGAACAAAAAAAAAAAAAAAAAAAAAAAAAAAACTGGCACAAATTCAAAAATGATTTTTACGCAATTTAACGACAACAACTTGAAGATGAACTATAAATAAATGCCCCTTGGTGTTGGGCGAGCATCATTTTAAACTATTTCTAGTTCGTATTTGTGAGTTACTTCTGCTGCCGCTGCTGCAGATGTTTTTCTATTGCTGTTGCTGCTGCTGCTGCTGCTGCTGTCGCTGCTGCTGCTGCTGCTGCTGCCAGGGCCATGAGTCACGAGAGCGACAGAGTCGCTGTCAAGCGGTCATGTTTATCTATGATAAGTGCTCAGTGACCAGTTTAATTGAAAATAATAAACACGCGTGTAAATAATGCGCAATGTCTCGACCAGTTTCACAGTGCTGCCTAGCTAACAGCAGCCAAACACAATGATGCCCAGCGCTGTCCTAGTTTCAGATGCAGCAAAGAGTCCTGCACAAAGAGCTGCCCTGGCGAACCACCCCACCACCCAACCGCCTGCCGCTTGGCATCCAAAATTGTCGCAGCAACTACACAGCCTGGCCCATGTTGCACAGCATGTGTTGCATGTTGCAGTAGCTGTCGCTGCCGTTTCGATTGTTGTTGTTGTTGTTGTTGTTGTTGCTGCTGCTGCTGCCGTTGCTGCTGTTGCTACTGCTGTGGTTGCCTGCTACGTTTGCAAAAATGTTTTGCTGCATGCCGTTGCCATATTTTACTTTTAAATGCCGTTGCCGTTGCAGTTGCCGTTGTTGCCCTTGCTGTCCTTGCTGGCAGCTTTTTTAATTTATTTGCTCATTTTCACTATTTTCCAGTTGCACTTGTCTTCACACCCTCACCACCAGCCTCTCCTCTTTCTATCTGTCTCTCTCTTTCTCTGTTTCTCTCTCTGCACCTCGATATTTGTGGTGCGTTGTTTTCATTGCGGTCTATTTTCATACTATTTGCAGAGCATCAGATTCTTCTTACTTCTCAGTTGAGTTTGACAAATGTGAGGCTAGAATTTCTAAACCTTAATTTTATATTGCCAAATGACTCGGTTATAATTGGAATATGTTTGTTCGGTATCTTTAATAGCAAACTAAAAGATGTGCATTTAAAATCGTAAGCGACTTAGAACTATATTAAAATACTTTTAGACACTCTCAATTGGAAATTCGTAGGGAAATGAAGTAGGGGCTCGCATCAGACTTTAGTTAGGGAAATTAGGAACATGTGGCTATCATACTTGGTTACATTTTAGATATATATCTTTACGACGCATCTGGTATATTCATAGAAACCTACAGAAACTTATTCTAATTGATTATTCTTATAATTTCTGTGATTTGACAAAATCTTTTGCCTTGCATATAGAAATATATTAAGTATTAATTTAATAATATTTTATTTTATTTTTTTTTTTAATAAATTAAATATTGAATAAAAAAGAGTAAATACATATATATTAAATACAATATAATATAGTGAATATATGTATATTTTTGTATAAATATATCTAATTATATTTGAAATATATAATATTAATTTATATATTAGACTTATTCAGGTCTTATTTTTTTATTTAAACATTTTTGGGATATATGAATTGAACTTATATAAATTATATATATTTTATAATTTTCCATAAAATTTTTGTTTATATCATTATAATAGTTTGGGCACTTGATTAATTTGGTTTTGCCATAAATTTTAATTGACTTTCCATAAATGTAAAATAGTATAAAATAAATAATTGGTCCATCAGTCAGTCAGGCATATCAAGTTTTTGCATTTGACTTTTGACTCTTCCATTGCTTACGCTAAACTGAAAAATGTCGAGTTGAGCTCTATGAATATTTATATGTGAATTCTGTTCCCTGGTCAAGTACAATTCACATCAAATTATCCCCATATTAAAGAGTATTTGCATGTCGTTGCCGTGGGCAACTCTTTTGTTTTATATACATATATATTTGCATTTGGTCAAAATTAAAATCGCATAGTTTTTCATAAATCATGACCACATGTGCTCGCACAGAGAGTTACTTTCTACTTATTTGCGCATCGCCATGAGCGTGGTGGATGCCGCAAACAACATAAATACCACGCCCCCGCCCTGCAGCGCCTCCTGCAGTACAGCCATATGTGTGTGTGTGTGTGTGTTTCAACAATTTAAATCAAGTAATTTACGCGCTATTAGAGCAACCGCTAGGTCATATTGCTCTTTCTGAATCCCCAAAAGTACTGCAATTAACATGGAATAAAATGCCATCATCTGCCTGTGCCGAGTAATTGCGGTCATTTAAAATGTTTATGCTCACCAAGTGGTTTTCAATAATTTGCAATTGAAATATTATAAATATTTGAGTATGCATTTCACCATAAATTTAAAATGCAGCCACGACAAAAAGACTGCATTAATAATAGCTCTGCACGCAGCTCGCTCGGTAAGCTTGGGCCATAATTAACGGCCACGGGGCGGATGCGTAATCTGTTTATTTATCGCAGTCGCCTAAGAGCATCAAGTGGCTCGTTGCCCCATCAGCACTTCCTTTAATAGAAAATTTAATATTGAATGCGCGCCACTAAAAGGTTCTCAGGTCGCCCTACACAAGGACTCGCCACACAAGCCCAGGCCCAAGCAACAGTTGCACAGCCACGACAAGAAGAAGAAGAAAGAGAAGAAGAAGAAGAAGAAAAAATAGATATATATATATAAAGAAAAAAGATAAAAAAGGAAGGAAAAGCGAAAGGAAACTAAAGGAGACACGTAATGGCCGGCCAACAATGGCATCAACAAGAAGGACAACAAAGCGCTGACTGGAATATTTTCTCGTATTTTATTATTAAATCACGTAGCGAATGCAATACGGCGTCCAAAATGACAGCGAACGCATTTTAATTGAAGGCACAAAGGAGCACACGAGTCCCGCCCGAGGGAAGCGAGCAAACTGATAAAAAGTTGGAATGCTCGATGATGAGGCGCACTCACTAGAGTCGAGACAAATGCGAGTCCCTGCTGCTGCCCCCTACTACCTACTGCCACACCCACTATTCGTGCCTTGCTATCAGCTCCTGCGGCTAGCATTGAATTGTCGGCCGGACTCCTGCGAATGACTTTCTGCAAAGAAGTTTTCTAATTGAAAATGGCGTCGCTGAATTTAATTTGAAAACTTTCACTGACAGCGACTGACCTCAGCAACAGCAGCAGCAGCAGCAGCAGCAGCAGAAGCAACAAATAATAAATAAATAAAAAGCAACAACAAAATCTGAAACAAACTCTCGGCGGCAACAACTTGCAAGATTTATTAAAACAGAAATCTTTAAAGCGTTTCGCATGCGCTTCAGCCGGCAGTGGGTCATAAACCGCTTGCCAAAACACTCGCATATTTGCGTATACATTATATTTGCTGCCTAATTGACTTGCCGTGGACATTTGTTGCTTGACTGCGCGCCCCGCGCGACCGATTCTGAGAGCTCGGAGTGGCGCCAACTTTTTGCTAATATATATTTTTGACACAGCAATTTGGCCAAAATGCTTTCATATTTCGATCCCTGCTCCACATCTCGACTACGCAAAGATTCCCAGAAATAAATACATAAATACAAATACACACACACATATATATATATATATATATATATATATATATATATATATATATATATTTATATGTAAACAAGCTGGCAAACGAAATTGTTCAGCTTTGGTCAAAATAGGCATAGAGTGGAAAAAAAGTTCAACGCTTTCAGCTTGTCCGTTAAAAGTTGTTAGCTTTGTTTGCTACATAACATGATGGCAAACGGAAATGCACACAACATAAACACCGCAGTCGAGATGAAAAAACATGCAGGCATTTCTAATTATAAGTAAATACTCCTATACATGCATATTAGCAGGCACTGTGCGAGTAAGTCTGTGACTGTGTGTACGTGTGTGTGTGTTTGTGTGTGTGTAAGCACTTTAAAAGTTTGCTCCACAGAAGGCTGCGCTGTTCGGTCGTCCGTAATGCATGCGAGAAGTGTGAGAAAGTACATTAGGGTCAGTGACGACTTGGACTACACTCGAGCTGGGCGGGGCAAGGGGCGTGGCTGGGCTTGGCATGGCATGGATGCTGTCGCTGCTGCTGCTTGTACATTTACTTGTCGTGGCAATGGCAACCACTTTCGCTCTCAACTTGCAACATTTTGTGGCCGTGCTCAGCCATGTGCGTGTGTGTCTGAGTGTGAGCGAGTGTTTGTGTGTGTGTGTGCCATAATGTACAATTTAAATGTAAACAATTTGCCCCAATGTGGCGCAACGTGGCAAAAAATGTAACAGGACAAAGGCAGCTGAATAAAATATTTAAAAAGGCAGCAGCAGCAGCAACAGCAGCAGCAACAGCAGCAGCAGCCATCAGCATCTGCGGCAAACGGCAACACCATATGCCAGACGAGGCAGCTGCGAATAGTGAAACTCAAATATTTATCTTGGCAATTGCCTCTAATTTAGTTCAAAGTTGCCGGAGCTCTAAATAAACTTTTCATTAGCAGCAGCAGCAGCAGCAGGAGGAGCAGCAGCAGCAGCAGCAGCACACTCAAATATCTAACATATACAGAGGCAGAGCGAAAGTATAAGTTCTGCTAATATTAATTCATTAACTTTCTTTTATGGCTGTAATTGACTTTTATGTGCTTTGCACATGTTTCAATCAAACTTCAAGCATACCAAAAGCCACAAGCCAGTAAATTAAGCCCCTAATACCCACCAGACAACACGTATTAGGCCTCACCGCACAAAGGCTTCCAGCCGTTGCATGTCAAATTAGCCACGCTTAATAAATGTTTATTATAGTTGCATACATACGAGAGACTCGATAATGCCATAAACCGAAAGTACTTCGATATATATATATTATTTTATATTAGCAAATAGGAATTCACGATTTGAAAATATTTTTCAGTGGTATGGGCAACTAATTAGTTAGTATTATATTAAGGTATTTATTTCCGGCGATATTACGGATTGCTTTGCCGTGTCATCTTTAATGTGCAACAAGCACACATATTCATAAAAGACAAAACCGCAACCGCAGCAAACAAAAGCCGCAGCGCAACCACTGTGGGGCTGTGTTTGCCTCAACCGCGCAACCCACATCGATCGCTCACTCCATTGCGTGCTCCTTGCCAGGATAAACTTTGAAATGAATCCAACCCCAAATCAATTGACTGCTCTGATGTGTATGTAATGTGTACTTATGTGTGTGTGTGTGTGTTAGTCGTGCTGGGCTGTGCAATAAAACTATTTGATCAAATTGAAAAACTAAAACAAGGCACAGATATTTGGCCGCTATTGAAAAGCTGCCAAGTTTTTTTGTTGTTTGGCATATATTCTAGCACATTGTTGTTGTAGTTGTTGTTGTTGTTGTAGTTCCTTTTATTGTTGTTTACATTGCGTGCTACATTTGGCACGCTGCTGCTGTTGCGAGCTTGTTTAGCGACACGTTTGCTGATTTTCTATTATTGTCAATTCTTATTCTCTTTTCGCATTTCGCATTTCATCGCGAGTTCATTAAACTCTTCAGCCGCGCGCAATCCAATAAAATATATTTGCAATTAATTAAAATAGCATTTGTCTTTCAATTAAACTAACAATTTCAGTTCTGTTCTTTTTATTTTACTCACTTTTTTGTGCCCTTCAAATATTATGATTTCAAGCAATTCGAAGCTGCCAGCAAGCGCTGCTCTGCTCTGCTCTGCTGTGTAGTGTCTGTTGTCTGTTGTCTGCATAATTTATGGAATGTCTTTTGTGCCGCAACGTGGTGCCAGCGTGGGGCGAGGGTCGAAGATTGAGGGCTACGCAAATGTTGCACACGATGTTTGCTACGCCCTTTTACGACTCTCATTTAATGTATGCAAAGTACCACGCTGCGTATGCGTAATATCTACATTAAAACCATGAGGAATTTAGCACTTTAAGGTTTTGCAATGAATTTTGGCTAAAAAATACAATTTTGTTTATCATAAAATTTAACTTTTTAGTACATAAATAAAATATTTATTTTTTGTTTGATAATTAGGCAATTAGGAATTAATAGTTAATAGACTTTTTTTTTTTTTTTTTTTTTTTTTTACAAATTTTAATGCTTTTTGAATACATTTGATTATAAAGGTTTCTTTTCTTTTTCGTATTTTATGTATGTTTATTTTATACTGCTTATATTCTTATGACTATTTACATTATTTAATTTATATTCATATACAATATTTATTTTTATTTAATCTGTACTCTTTCCGATGACCCTATGGTCCAATCTAAATTGAAAAAAAAAAAAAATTCTATCACTTACTGAGTAAATAAATTCAAATAGTAAAGTTTACATAGCTAATTGATGTTAATTTTAAATAAATATCAATAAAGTTATCTAGCTTCATTCGAAGCATATGCATCATGTTTTTTTCTTGCTATTTTTAGAATGGAAATAAAGTCAACAAAATGTTTATTTATAATCGTTCATCATACAAAGTATTTTCAACGAGCTGCATTTCTTCGTAATTTATTTATAGACCTCCCCATAATTTTTCCTTTATTTCGGAACTAATCTCTCGACTTTGTTTAACATTTCCTGTGATATTGCCTTAATTAGAATTGGAGAACACACTCAACACATTCGATGGATATTAATTGATCCATGTTGAGAGCCTGTCAAATGCGCCGATGCCTGAATAATGAGCCGCCCAAATAACTTTGACAAGCCGTAAAAATTTCAATTGAGTAAATGCTCACCCGCCCGAGAGCTCTCGCTCTCTCTCTCTCTCTCTCTCCTCCTCCCTCCCTATCTCTGATCGAAGGGTCTCGTATGTGCTAAGTAATTTACATGAGGCCCAAAATAGCCGCAAATAATGCTATGTGTCAAAACAGAACATCAAACGGAAGCGTGAGCTGGGAGCTATGGGAACTGAGGCCACTGAGATTGGGGGCGGGCAGGTAGAGCTCAAGACTCGAGAGAAAACTATTTCTTGTGTCTTTTCTCTTCTTTGGGCACAGACATCAAAGTCCTCGTCCCCTGGGCTGCCAATAAAAGAATTGAATGAATGCATAAATCATTAAAAACGGCCAGACGATTGCCGCCAGCAACTGGGCAAACGCTGCCGTGGGGCAACTAAAAATAGATTTTCAGTGGGGGCAGCCTAGAGTTGCCGCCGCTGCTGCTGCTGGGCAACTTCAAAGCTATTGCTGTTGCAATTGCAACACAAAGCGTCTAATTAGATGTTGCAACAGGCAAAACCGCAATGGCTAAGCAAATATAATCTAATTGCTGCCCGCCTCCCCCCGCCACCAGCTCCTGCTGAGCGAGCTTTGGCAGGCCTTAAGGCATTTATATAGATTTACGACTAGGTGTTGCCTTGTGCCGCTTGCCAGCGCACATTTGCGGAGCTTGCCACAAGCCAAAGCGTTGACAAATTGCCGATGCCGCAGCGGAAGCTGCGCTGCCGCCATGTTTGCCATTTTGCTCAAGCTGTCAGCGAATGTGCGCCGGAAAGTATGCAGCGCAATATAACAAATGGCTTGTGGTGTTCGCTGAGCTGCGGTGCGCTTTGGCCAGCATGACCGGCACGGCTCCATGTATGTGTGTGTGTGTGTGTGTGTGTGTGTGTGTGGACTTACTTCAATAATTTCCTAATACGTTCGCTCAACAAGACTGCATAAATTTATGCACGTTGCTGCGGCATGTGCTTTGCTAATCTTCTCCAGTGGCGCCGCCAGGTGTGCGGGGAGCTGCGATAAAAATTTGCACTCCACTTTCGCCAAAAAGTTGTCGAAAAACATTTGAACATCAAAGTGCCACGACAACAGGGGAAAAAAATGGAAACGGAAAAAAATTGCCAAAAATTGCTTCAAAAATTGTTCGCACTTTTTTTCAGTATTTTTCTGTTTGTTTACCCTGCAGTTGCTGCTCTAAGCACTTAAATTGGAGCAACTCAACTGTGATGTGAGCTGTGCTAAGGAAATAAAGAGTTTATTGATTGTTGAGGCCAATATGATTTGTTTAAAAATTCGCAAACGCTGCTTTAGATGAGGACTGTTGTTAATCAAGACGCAAAGTTTCTGGGGCCCACGTCGAGCGAAATATTTATGAAATACAGAAGCCATGCTAGGGAAAACAATGTGAGAGGCAAGAATGTACAGGGAACACGGGCCTGAAATTCGAGGTAAAGCAGCGTAGCATGAAAGAGAAATATTTTCTCTCTTCATATCTGTTATTTGTATTCTTTTATTTGTTTTATATTATTTATTATTTTAGGCTTTTTTCGAAGTTTTTTCAAAAGAGAAAATAACAAACTCGAACCAACAACAGCAACAACAACAAGGACAGCCGGCAAACGGAAGCGTCGAACAGACAATGGGCGCAACAGGGGCATGGGCGTGGCCATGGTAGTGGGCGTACGAGTAGCTGGGCGTGGCCCACGTGCTGGGTCGCGTGCTGGCTTTGAGCATCTCGTTTCGCGCTTCGCGCCAAACTAAAGCGGAAGCATTGTGTTAAAATAACAAACAATCAAGCGAATCATGCAGGATGTGCAAATAAGAAATAAATATATTTTTATCAGCGCGAACGCCAGCGCACAGCTTCCTACCTGACAACTTCAATTGGCTGCCGCCTCCTGGGCCGCCTTTAAATGCTTTGCTGAATGAAAATATAAAAACGAAAAACGAAAAACGAAAAAAGAAAAAACGAAATAAATAAATAAGCAAATAGAAATCAACTTTTTCTTTGGCTTTTCTTCCATTGCAGTACCCGCACGCCTGGTTTGGGCCGCTGCCGGCAAGACCGTGGAGCTGCCTTGCGACCTGACGCCACCCACGCCGCAGGACTCGGTGAAGCTGCTACTTTGGTTCAAGGATACCACTGGCATACCGTTATACAGGTGAGTGCTGCTGCAAGTGCTCGAACATGGCAAATCAATTCCAGAGCCTGGTCAAACTATTTAGTTGACAGAGCGCTGGAAAAAACGCGACTGAGCCGGCGCTGAGTAGATGTTGCCGACTAGCGGATATGTTGCCCAAGTGCTGCACACACACACACACACACACACACACACATCTACACACACGTACGCAGGAGCACATCCTGCAGGCGACAGCCATCCATCAAAAACGTGAAGTAATCGTCAACATCCTTTGCTGCCATCACACTTGGCGCATTTTTCACATCCTTTTTCTTTTTTTCTTTTTTTTGGCTTCCATTCAGTCCTTTTTTCTGTGCGTTTTGCCTGAGCTCCGGCTATGGTGTGTGTTTTGTTGTTGTTGTTGTGTGACGGTATTTTGGCGCAGGATACCGGAAGAAATGTTTTGTGTACTCGCGCGTGTGTGTGTGTGTGTCTGCATGTGTGTGTGTGTGTCTGTATGTGTGTATTTTGTGTGTGTGTGACAAGGATGCGCCCGTCCACGCCGTCATAATCCACTTTGTTATAATAAATGTAAAGCACATCCGATTACAGTTGCCATCGCTAAAGTGTAGCAAATTTTCACGCACATACGCATCTGACACGCTCCCCACTACCGCCCGCCCAGTCGCCCTTCCACTGCCAGCTTTTGCAAATTTCAGTTGATAAATTTTCAATGTGGCTCGCGCATTTCAAGTGCCTCTTAGCGCGAGACTTGCGTGCCCCAACGGCAACTATCCGGCATGTATAGTAGGTGCACAACTGGCCACCGTCAGTCGATAATCATAAAGAACTGCAGCTCTGGCTATGGCTGTAGCTGTAGCTGTAGCTGTAGCCGGGCAACAATTCAGCCATAAGAGTGCCGGGCGTTGTACATGAAATAAACAGAGTAATTTGCTAAAACAGCAACAAATTGCTGCAATTTGCGCAAAGCTGCCAAAGTCGCAACGTGGCACGCAGCAACAGTAACGAAACACACACACGTGCAAATTGAGCGTCATTTTTTATGGCCGTAAATTATGGTAGCAGTAGGACAACCTGGGCGCCAGAGCAAACGAATGGCCAAGAGATGCTTGCATATGTTTATTTATGATGTATAATCAGCAGCGCTGCCTGCTGCCTGGGGCCTGCTACCAGCCACGCCCACACACTAAATTCACACTTAACCATTCGCTTTGCAGTCTGGACTCGCGGGGCGGCAACGTCAAGCTGGCGCCACATGCGGCCATAGCTAGCGATCTGGGTCAGCGTCTCTTCTTCAGCATTGGCGATAATCCCAAGGATTCGCGGCTGCAGATTAAGGACGTTAAGCCCGAGGATGGCGGCGTCTATCGCTGCCGCATCGACTTCTTCAACTCGCCCACGCGCAACTTTCGCCACAATCTGACGCTCGTTGGTAAGTCGAATTGATCTGAAGCAAGTCGGAAATGAATGGTTTTGCTCACTGAGTCTCGCTCTCTCTCTCTCTCTCTCTCTCTCTCTCTCTCTCTTTCTCTTCCTTTTGCAGTGCCGCCTGAGGAGCCGCGCATCTTTGATGCTCAGGGCAAGGAAATCTCTCAATTGGCTGGGCCATTTCGTGAGGGTTACGAGCTGTTCCTCTGCTGTCAAGTGAGAGGCGGTAGGTTTTCTATAAAAAAAAAAAAAAAAAAAACAAACAATAATATGCTCATAAACATGTATATACGTACATATGTATGTATATGCGTAATATGAAAGTGAATAATTTGATATGTGCAGCTAAATTTAATTAAAATATTTGAATTTGAGACATACCAATGCCTGACCTCAGGCATGTCGAAGTTGATTTTCCATAATTGCAAAAATAAATTTACCGTTCAATAATTATATCAATTACTACTGAGTTTTGCTCAGACTTTATTAGCAATTAAAATGTGAGCTTAGAAAACAGTTTATATATGAATTAAATTTATTTATACATGAATTTGCCTTCGGCTTCAATTAATCAGGCGTTGCAACTAAGATTTATTAAACAAACAAATTGAGGCACAAAAAACCCAAAAAGAGAGGGAACATTTTATTTATTTATTATTTATTTATTTATTTATTTATTTTTATATATTAAAATTGATTTAAATAATAATAAAAAATTAGTATTATTCATTTGTTTATACCCTGAACCCATTGAAAATGGGAAATCAGGGTATAATGGTTTTGTTAAAAGTATGTAACAGGCAGAAGGAGGCGTGGCTATATATTGATAACTACTCCCGATATTTTATTATCGATGAAAAACCTTATCGAAAGCTAGTTATTTAATTATATCTCCTACACCTTTAGAGCTAGAACTTCCAAATTTTAAATGTAAACTTATGTGTATTATATAATTTCGATTTTCGTTGTTTTTAATATTATGATTAAATTACTACGGAACTTTGCTTGATTATCAAGTAAATTGTGAGCTTAGAAAATATATTTATGTATGAATTGAATTTGTTCACATTTTTACACGGCTTCACTTCGTATAATAAAAATGTAATAAAAAAAACAAAGTTCGCGCTAGGCCCAGCCACGTGCAGCCTGCCAGTCAGACTGACTGCGGTCACCCGCTCACCTGTCCGGGCAGTTAATTTGTGTGTGAGCCACGCGAACATGTGTGCCGCACAGCGGCTGGGCAACCGCAGCAGCACGGCGCAGTACGGCGCAGCACTCGGCAATAGCTGTCACTGGCTGCCAAATTGACGTAGCCGGAACTCATAATGTGCCATTGATTCTCTGCAGGGCGACCGCCGCCGAAGGTCACCTGGTGGCGCGATGGCAACGAGCTGATCGGCACCAGCCACACGTCCGTGGAGGAGGGCGCCACGGTTATGGTCAACCAGCTGCTGATTGGCACCACGACGCGGGACTATTATGGGGCGCGCATTGAGTGCCGAGCGCAGGGCACACGCCTGCTGCAGCCCGTCACCAAGGATGTCACCGTCCAGGTGCACCGTAAGTGGAACTTCCTTGTACTCGAATCAACTGCCTCACCCCAATTGTATTCACAGTGAAGCCCATTCGCGTCAAGATCGTAACGCCCAATGACTTGCTTACGGCGGGCCATCCGATTGCCATACGCTGCGAGTCCTGGGGCTCCTATCCGGCGGCCAAGATTGTCTGGCTGCTGGACGGCGAGCCCATACGCAATGCCGAGGTGACTCTCAACAACGACAAAGAGGTAAGTGCAACTGGCTCTGAGTTGGTTCAACGAAATAAAACAAAACAGGTATTTGCGGAACTTTTACGATTTTGTTTTTGTTGTTGTTCATGTTTGACATTTGATAGCAACAGTAACGCACGCCAACACGCCCACACGCCTAACTTTGAGCAACTGTGCGGCGCTTAATAACCCCCGAAGTGCAGCAGCAACTGCCAGGACTGCAGCTCCTGCTCCTGCTCCTGCTCCTGCTCCTGCCGACCACTGGGTGACCCTAAAAGGCGGCATGAGCCAGGCAAAGTTTTGCAGCTGCAGACAAGTTGACTTCAAGTGGCCCGTCCGCCTGGCTGGCTATCCCTTGGCCCGGTCCCCGCCACCCGGCTCCCGCCCGGACTCTGCAGCAGCTCTTTGATTAAGTGCACTGCCAAAAACTTTCAAGCGAGCTATACAAATTTGCACTCGACAAGCCGGACGGTCGGACGGACGGAGGCTGGCCCGACTAATGTGCGAATTTTTATTTGAATTTATGTAGATGGGTGCCGGCCATTTGTTAAGGGCCCATCGTAATTTTTGTGCATCCTGCTGAAATTTATCAGCAGCAGTTCGCATGCAGCACGACTTCATTTGCCTGCGGCGCACAGACCCACAGTGCCACAGAGCCGGACTGTAACCACCACAGCCAGCAGCCGGACAGCAGTTTGTAAGACATGCGAGCGCCCTGCGCAAAGACAGCTCGGCTTTCGGCATCCATTAGTTATCCATGTGGCACACTCTGCCCGCCGCAGGGTATGCGAGTTATCGGTCAGCCTCTATGCCGTGCAGTTATGATATGGAATCATAATTGAGACTCTTTTCGGGCAGAGTTTCAGTTCATTTTGTGTGGTTTCTCTATATGCGATCTTCTCTTATTTTATTTGAAAGTGAATTTATCATATTTTGCTAGAGTATTTACTCTTCGTTATGCTTGCTTTCTTTTGCTGGCTTTGGCACTGCCGATGCCTTTTCCACTTTCTAATTATGCCCATGCTAATGGATGGAGACAGCAGCCAGAGCAGGAGCCTGTGTCAGAGTGGGTTGGGGCCAGTTGAAAGACAAACGTCGCCTGACATTAGGCAACTCGTGCATAACCAATTCGTTCGATAACCGAGCACAATATGTGCTCATGTGGGTGGGCGGTGCGGTGGGTGGGGCTGCATGGCAGTTTCAGGCGGCTGCCATTATCCTGCTGTGCCTTTGAGGTAACCCTACACGCAGCTCGGCACAAGCTGCTAAAAATGCGCCTCATTATTTGCCAAGCCTGTGCCGAAATGCAACTCGAGCCTCAGGCTTTCGGCCAACAAATTTGGTTGCCTGGCCAACTGAATTCAACACTGAAAAAAAAAAGATGAAAAAATGTAATAAAACCCATAGCTAAGCAATACTCGTTTAATTATTTCGCAGGATGCCAACATAACAACGAGCATTCTGACACTGAAGGTAACAGCGGAGAACGACAATGCGGAGCTGACGTGCCGTGCATCGAATCCCTGGTTCTCCGGCGGCGCCATCGAGGACAAGCGCATCATACGGGTGGCATGTGAGTATACTGATTACGGAGAGATTGCTTGGAGTTCCCTGCCGTCTCCCTTGACCATTGACCCCTTCGCATGAATTTCGAACTCTCCGACATGTATCTATTCTTTTCCTTGCCAGTGTGCGTGTGTGTGTGAGTGTGAGTTTGTGTGTGGTTGGGTGCCTAGCCTAAAGCACTTTCCGTCGCGGCAAGTCCAATTAGAAGCGTATTAGGGCCAGAGCAACGTAACTTGGTTAGAGCTCCAGAGTTCGCATCTCTGCAGACGCATCGAGCTGCTGCAGCTCCTTTTCAAACTAAGCCCAAGGCTGGCGGCATTCACCTGTTGTACCTGCTGCACGTTAAGCTGCTTATGGAGTGCAGTCAAAGGCGGCCCTAACGTCATTATGCCTGATCATCATCATCGTCATCATCATCATCGGCATCAGCATCAAGGCTGTCGTTGCCATTGGCGCTGTTCCTCCTCTCCTAGTTGCTGTTGCTGTTGGCCTTTGCGCAGCCTTCGACTTGGCTTGATTAAATTTTCACTGTTATGTTTCCGGTGCTCATTTTTCGCCTAGCCATCATAATATTTGCAACATCCGCTTCCGGCTTCCGCTTTAGATTACTCCTGCCCTGCAACAAAAGCAAATTAAATTACCTGCACTCAATGTGGCCTCGACAACCTCTCGGTGCGACATCAGACTTCATTTCGATTTAATTTCGTGCCGCATTTTTAATAATTCACCATAAATGCCAGCAATTTTTGCCGTCTTGCGCTCAGAGGCCATAGTTCCCTTCACCCCCACCGCACAAGGAGAGCCCCACGCACCACTGGCAAAGCAAAGCGCTAGCCCTGGCGCCAGTCTCGGCCGCGTATTAGATTTTTACAACCGTAACTAATAGTCCCATTTGGCTTATGGCCAGGCGGCCGTGCACCACACTGGACTGGCTGAAGGTGCTCGTCATTGGGCCATAGGCCCCGCTCGCTGCTCGGACAGCAGCTGACCATGCGGAGGAGCAGCAGGAGCTGATGCTGCTTGCCGCGTCAGCTTGGGCTAACTACATTACGCAATGCTGGTTACGCCCGGCCGGGTGGCTCACCTTATGAGCCATTTGCGTTTATTATTTGGACCTTTATCCGGCCATTTGCAGCGCTCATTCGATTTGACGCCCGCACTTACTTATCTGCCCTCTATTGCTTTGTTTCAGACCCGCCCACCGTCTCGGTGCACTTGGCCAACGAGGACCCCAGCCGCATGGTTACCCGAGCCGAGGGCCAGAACGTCACATTCAAATGTCGTGCAGATGCCAGGCCACCTGTCACCAGCTACTCCTGGTTCAAGAACGTAAGTACGCCACAGATTTTCATCAATTGCTTCAACTCCTACGCTTCCACACTCCCTCTCCAACTGGGCAGGACTCCGCCTGACCACTGACGCCTATTAGGCAGCAAACACTTTGGCAATTTTTATTATCAATTGCTGCTACAGTAGGCTCTTCCTTCCTTCCACTTGCGGCCTGTCGAAATTCCTGCGGCAACTTAAGCAGACACTTTGCGGTTTCATTTAATTTACCGAAATTGTTTCGAGAGCTGCGGGCAACTCCCATTCGCAAGATGCCAGGCGCCAAATATGTGGCCTATTCGGTTACCAAGTGGCCAACATCCGAGGCCTTAAACTGTTTTCAAGCTGTGCGTTCTTCTGTTAGATTACCTCAAGTCTCCCTCTTTCTCTCTCTGTGTGTGTGTGTGTGTAAATAATTGCTAATGATGGATTTTGATTGAAGTTGGCTTGAATTGAAAATTATTTAAGCATTAATCATGCGACAAATATGCCCAAGATTGGCCACACGAAGCACCCCATCTACGAGCTCTCTCAGCTCAGCTGGCATTCGTATATATTTAGCCATAAAAGCCACAAAGATTTACCGGCATTGTTCGGCCGTTCGGCTGTTCGGCCCGTTCAGTATTGTGTTGTTGTTGTTGTTATTACTAAATGGGCAAGGTTTTGACAACCTTTGACTGTTTTGTTCACATGGCACATCATCATTTTTCATGGCTCACACACACCGACACACACAATAGCATTAAATTATGTTTTCTTTTTCACTCACATTATTATACAATATTTTGTTTGGCTCTGTCGAGTGAGTGTTTCGGCTTGGCATTTAACAAATTATGTGGCCGAGCCCATTGTGGGGAAAAAAAAAGAAACTTTTTAATATTTAAGGCATTTCGTCTTTCGTCCTTCGGGCTTGCCTTTTTCCACAGCCATTTGCCGAAAACAAAAAGCCAAAATCGACAAAAATTATGAAAAACGATGCGCCCAATGTGAACAGAGAAAAACTTCCAAATAGCAGCAAAAAGCAAGCAAACTTTGTCACTTCTTCGCCTGTCAGTCCTTAGTCCCCTGTCCCCTGTCCCCCTGTGTTTGCTATCCGCAGTCGTCTCTAGATTTACTTTATCAGCAGTTTGCTTTTCTGCTGCCTTTCCAGAGAACCCGCAGCCTCAATGCCAGGTTAACTTTAAGATTTCGTCAGCCATTTTCTTATTTAAGTTGCGCTGTCAGAGCTTGTTGCACTTGGCCTTAATCTCATTGAAAATACATTGCAAAATACAATTCGGATTAGCATCAGCTCATCAGCTGAAAGTTACCTTGAGTACTAGAAATTGGCAGATATATTTTTAAGCTTTTGTTTCTATACCCTGAACCCATTGAAAATGGGAAATCAGGGTACAATGATTTTGTGAAAAAGTATGTAACGGGCAGAAGAAATTACGCAGACCCCATAAAGTATATATATTCTTGATCAGCACGACGAGCTGAGTCGATATAGCCCTGTCCGTCTGTCCGTCCGTCCGTATGAGTGCGTCGATCTCAGAAGTTATAAGAGCTAGAGAGCTGAAATTTGGCATGCATACTCGTGAGTTCCATACGCAGTACAAGTTTATCATATTTTTTCGATAACTCGTCTGATAACTTTTTTATCGAGAATAATTAATTAATTAATTTTTATTAAAATAAATGTTTTTTGTTATTTATTAGTTTTGCTTTTTTTTGGTTTATTTATTATTTATATTTTATTAATTATGATTTATTATTTTTTATTTATTATTTACTATTTATTATTTATTATTTTTTATTTACTATTTATTATTTATTATTTATTATTTATTATTTATTATTTATTATTTATTCGTTTAATAATATTAATATTCCAATATTCGAAATAAGCCACAAATATTATGCTTGATATATATAAATGGATAGTGGAAACTAATTCCCATTATAAAATGAAATTAATATTTGCAGTAAAATTAAAATGCATTTCGATGTTGTTTCAATTATAATTAAAATGTTAATTTTTCCATAACTCACAGCATCAGAAAATTTGATGTCGATTAATTTCCATATTTTCAAAATGAAGCATAAATGTAAGACACATTAATCCATGCTATATTAATATGCAGTCACATATCATATGTGAAATCACTGAGCATCAATATGAACTCATATATGTACAGGATATGCGTGAATATTGCAATGCACTTTGATGCCATTTCAATTATAATTGAAGTGTTAATTTTTGCATATTTTTGCACAGAGTTAACTGTGCATATTGATGCCAACCGAAATAATGGAAAAATGATTGCCAAATGTAAATTGTGCTGCTGGCAGCAGCCTCCTCGGCGGAGCAGCATTAATTGCGCGTTTAAATCGATTTTCACAGTATAATGCATTTCATCGCATTAGATAATGCCAATAGAGATGCTTGAATACCATTTAATTCGATTTCCAATCGTTATCGAAATATTATTGAGAGCACTTTGCGGTCGCTTAGACCGCGACATGCGCTGAATTTGTTAATGACATCAAATCGAATTTGGCTGTCATTGCGGTGTCTATGGTCTCTTCCGGATTCAATTGCATTTCCATTAGCTGCGATTCATACATTCACTTCAATATGCGACTGCTCGCAAGATTCGATATCGATTGGCAGCCAAACGATAATGTTTAATGCTAGACGAAGTTAGTTAAAGTACAAAGTAAAAACCAAGTAAGAAGGCTCTATTCGAGAGTGCTCGGCTACGAAATCCCCTGAACCCTTATAAGAATGGATATTTCAGTAATTATTCGCGTCTGTCTGCTAACACAAGAAACACACACACAGGCATGCAGGCTTAAACACGCATGGACTGCAGTGTGAGCTTACTATGGCAACCTAATTGTTTAATAACTTTTCTTGTCGATGGACTATCTTCATGAAACTTGTAGATCGTGATCATAACAATGTGTGCATTTGCTGAAACATCTCTCTTTAGTCTCCAGTATTTGAAATACGCCTTTTGCAAATATGTTGGTGAGGGGGTGGAGGTTAAATTTTGACAAAAATCGAAATTATATAAAGTACATACAAGTGTACATTTGAAGTTTGGAGACTGTAGCTCTAAAGCTGCAGGAGATATAATTAAATAGCTAGTTTTCAATAAGGTCTTTAATCGATAACAAAATATCGGGAGTAGTTATCGATTTTGTAGAGAACGTCTAAGATCACGCGTTCATACATCGGCTCGTCGCTCTGATCAAGAATATATATACTTTATGGGCTCTGCCACGCTGCCTTCTGCTTGTTGCATACTTTTAACAAAAACATTATACCCTGATTTCCCATTTGCAATGGGTTCAGGGTATAAAAATACATATACAAGCTAAGGCAAAATATATATGTAAGTATATTTTAATTTCTATTATTATTGCGTATTACGATCTCCTATTTTGTAAACTGCATTCAGAGATTTGCTGACGCTTTATTCCTAACCTCTATTATGTGTGTGTGTTTTTCTTCTGTTGCAGGGCATGCGTATGTCTGGCGAGAGCACGGAAATCATGCACCTGACGCACCTGGAGCGAGAGAGTGCAGGCGCTTACGCCTGTGGGGCCACGAATACGGAGGGCGAGACGCGCAGCTCCAGCCTCACGCTGAAAGTGCAGTGTAAGTAAGCAGCTTTGCTGCGGCCAGGCTTGATAAAAAAATAGGGGAACTGTGTGAGCATGGCAGCCACTGACACTGCCAACAATATGATGGAATAACATGTCGAACGGAAGCGGAAGTTGCAAAATAAAATCAACTTGCTGCAGCTCGTGGTCATAGCCACAACAACAAAAATTTCTATATATATTTGTAAGTTGGCAACTTGCGCAGCGGATGAGGAAATTGCTTAGAAATAATACATCGGCCCTCTGTGGTCGGCTATACGTGCGTACTTGTTTACAATTGTGGAATTGTTGCTGCCATCGGGCTAAATAACCGCCATTGATTTACACACAAAAGTTTCGGCCATAAATTTAACTCTCGCAACGGCTCGGGCAACTTTTTTCATAAACCTCACGCACTGCCTTTGGGGATTTGGCTCTGCTGCTGCCTGCAATTTTTTATCGCAAGATTAATGTGCAGTGCATATAAAAACGATTGAACTGTATAAATCAGTTGATCAATGTGGACCTTCGTGTATATCGAAATTCTGAAGTGTTGCCCCAAATGAAGCCAAATGGAGCAAGCGCTGTCATCCCACGCAAATTGAATTCATTTGGCGCACCTTTCACACGCTACAGCTCAGAGGTGTGCCAACAGATTGAGAATTTATCATAAATGGAATGGTCCTCTGTTTTGAGAAGAATATAAATGTAGTTCTATATTGTTGACATGGCAATAATTCAATCAACTTTAGTGGGACTTGAGTGAATTGAAAGACTCCAATTGGAATCCTCTCGCGAGGGATAAAGTCTCATTCTATGTGATTTCTCTTATTATTAAATGCGTGTAACGAAGAGTTGCTTGAATGGAACTTGTATATATGTATATATATGCATTATAAATCTTCTTTAGCCACACACACACGCACAAACATAATCCTCTTAGTTGACGGAAATCTACAAAGGAAACTGAGTCATTTTTCAGTGCTCGCAAGTCGGAAATACGCTTTTTATTATTAAGCTATACGACAGTTAAAGTAGTTTTTTTTATTTGGAATTATGAAAGTTTAACGCCTTCAGTTGCGGGCAACTTGAACTCAACTCACACACATTAGCAACAAGTACTTGTGCACACACACACACACACACACGTACACAGACGCAGACCCTGTTGCGAGACGTTTTAAACATATTTCGCTGAAATACAGGCAGCTTGTGATAACAGCAGCAAGTAATAAAGCCTCAAATACTTATCAGCCTTGCCGTGACTTACATACAAAGATGGCTTTCAGCGCACGCACACAATCACACACACACACACACACACACACACACATATGGCAGATGTGAATAGTGCACAGATGATGCGTCTTCATGCATGTAGAAATCCATGTTTGTATGGAGTACATATGTGTGGCAGACGGAGTTGCCTTGAGGGCTTGAGCGCTGCTTCCGCATATCTGTTCTCATTTTACATTGAAGTGAAAGTAAACTCGACAACATCTTCTCAATACCTGCTACACACACACACCCACACACACACACACACAGAGACACACACAGAGACTGAGATTTACTCGCTTTTAAACATAAAGAGGACAACAACAACGAGAGTCAGTACCCACGTTCATGAAACGGAAACATGTTAATTACTATGCTCAAGGCTATGTAGCTGGCACGACTTCCTCTTGGATTTAGTCTTCAGCTTAATGTTTTTTTTTTTTTTTTTTTTTATTTTACTTTTTATTATGTTTTATTTTTGTCTGTGTACTTTGGCGTCCGGATGGCCAAACTCCGGCAGGGCGGAGACTGTTTACTTTCACGGCTGCTCTCATATCCGAGGGAGCCCTAAGCAGCAGCATTATACAAGAAATGTTCTGCGGCTTAGCGACCTTTTCTGTGCGACACGATTTGATGAGATGATTTTGATTCTGTTTCCTTTTGCAGTCTCGCCGCGCTGTAAGCCGGGCTCGGAGCAGACGTCCATTGGCGCCATTAACATGCACTCCATACAGGTGAAGTGCGAAGTGGATGCCGATCCGCCAGAGTCGGTCAAATTCAGCTGGACCTACAACAATACGCGCAATGTGTCGCCGGTAAGTGCCATTAGGCCAACTCCCGAATTGCATGTCAAATAAATTGAAACTAGGGACTGTGATTGCGAGGCGCCCAGTGCGCATAGAGCTCGGCTAAGAACTATCGATTCGCCAGGTGGAGGGCTGAGCCAGCAGAAGGTGGGCAGCTATTAGCAAAACTTGTGTTAAATACTCGGTAGCTGGAGCTGAAAACTCGCACAGAGCACAAGGACCCGAATCCAAGCGGCAGACAGACAGAGCAACTTTGTACGTGACTGAATTAAAATTTAATCAAAATGTATAAATTGTGCAGTGGGAATGCTGAGGGCATAGGAGTAGGAGTGCTAGACTGCAGCAAGCATAGAGAGAGAAGGAGTGCGAGAGAGAGAGAGAGGGAGAGAAGGGGGAATAGATTGCGAGAAATTGAGCGAAAGACATGCATATGCGAAGCATTTGGGGACAGCTGTGCACAATAAATAAAGTAATTCATTTAGTTATCAAAAGTTATTTGAGAATCTGCACGGAAATCCAGTGAGCAGAGCCACAAGTTGAGTCCCGCCTGGACCGCACAGAACTCAGCTTGGCTCGATTCGACTTATCCAACTGCATTGCAATAAAAACCTATTTGCCTTGAAATATTTATGCCAACTCAACTGCTCGAATGCTCCACTGCTCCACTGCCTCGACTACCTCGACTGCCTGGACTACCTCGACTGCCTTGACTATTCGACTGCCTTGGCAGGCTTCAATGATTTTGCTTACGTTTGCAGTCAAGCTGTAATCCATGCTCTTGTGCTTTCAGGTGCTGAACTCCCGGATACAATCGAATGGACTGACCAGCACTGTGACGTATCTGCCGCAAACCGACTCCGAGCTAATAACACTGGCTTGCTGGGCCAGCAATGCGGTGGGCCGGCAGACGGTGCCATGTCTCGTTCACATTCTGCCAGCAAGTAAGTAAAGGAAATTGTTATCATCTCAGACCCACTACCACCCCAAACCCCAAACCCCACACCCCCCATCCCTCCACTCGCCCATAGTCGTCTGGCTGCCTGCCGACAGTGTGTGCAATTTAAACAAGACGCCGCCGGTGTTTGTATTGGTGTTGCTGTCAGACACTGGGCGTCCATGTGTGTGTGTGTGTGTGTGAGTGGATGTATTATGCACATCTAAGGATCTACTTACATAATTGGTTACCTGCTGTGCAGGTGTGTGTGTGTGTGTGTGTGTGTGTGTGTGTGTGTGTGTGTCTGGCAGCCAGACAGCGGTCAAAACTCATAGCAAATAATCATCAGAGCGCGCGGTCTGCCTCAATTTCCACTTACAGCTCTTATTAAGCTTGTACGTTATTAAGGCAAACTGTGGGCGTGTGGACGTATGGGCGTGTCCTGATGATGCCGTTATTTGCTCAAAATGGCGAAATGCAAATTTGTTGCCAATGCCAACCGTAATCTATCCTGCCATCGAGTTCATTATGAACAACGTCTATCATCAACTCTCACACTCTCTCTCCCTCTTGCTCTCTCACACTCTCTCTTTGCTCTCTCTCTCTCTCTTCTGCAGATGCACCAGAGGCGCCAAAGGCCTGCGAACTGCGCAACGATACCGTCCTCGAGGTGGTCTGTGTGGCCGGCAGCGACGGCGGACTCACCCAATACTTCATGCTGGAGGTGGTGGGCGGGGATTTGCTATACGCCAGCGAGTCGGCGACGGGCAAGGGCCAGTTCGGCGACACGAATGGCCAGGTCGACAATGAGCTGTCCACGCTCAACGATCAGGTGAGTCCCCAATTGAGTTGAAGCCAAATTTGCAACACGTGCCGGCGAGAGAGGCCGGACTGATTGAATTAAAATTATGTCATGGATGGGCTAGCGAGCAGGCGAGTTGATTCGCTCGAAATCCATATGGTCAATTAGTGTGCTCGTCCTTTCTGACTTTTCTGCTTGAATTATTAATGAATATGATTTTGAGTTGAGATGAGTTGAGTTGAGTCGAGGCGAGTGGAGCTGGCCGGGTTCGGTCCGGTCCGGTCCGGTTCGGTCGTACGGGTTGAGCCACTAGGCTCAAGCGTAAAAAGGACAACATAATTAATGCTATAGGTTGCCATCCGGGGTGAGCAGTTTAACCAACTGTGAGGACGCTGGATGACGAACGAGATGGAGGAGACGTCATCCATAAGCCAATGCGGCGAACACATGCTGAGTTATTAAATTATCTCTGTCACTCGTAAAAGAGAATATCATATGAAAATTTCATTTCATTTCGTTTGGCTGCTTTCAGCAACTTAAGTTAGCAGCCGGAGAGGTCCTGCAGAGGGGTAGTTGAGAGTCGGCAGAGGCGGGGCAGCAAGCAAACTGGGCAAGCTGACTTGCCATGCTGCTGAAGGGCTGGGCGAGTGAGTTTATTAGC
This sequence comes from Drosophila mojavensis, assembly GCF_018153725.1. NCBI lineage: Eukaryota > Metazoa > Arthropoda > Insecta > Diptera > Drosophilidae > Drosophila > Drosophila mojavensis. Next base: position 4,531,991 of record NW_025318693.1, on the reverse strand, counting down.
AAAGTAGCCAAGCGCAAAGCAACGACAGGTCGAGGAGCTGAGGCAGAGCGAGACGAGCAACGGATGATGCGCAGGACATGGACCAGGACGTCTGACCAAGCGACGTTGGACGTTTGCAGCTTAAAAGTTTCACGCTAGATAAAAACGGTATACAGCAGGCGAAGCAGCAGCTTGTGTACTCAGTGGTGCGGTGGTGCGGTGGCTCGGTATGGGTATGCATAAGTGCCGCAAGGACAACATAAATTACTTACGCTTACTTGAGTGGGAATTTGTGCGTAACCAACGAAGCTCACTCGATTGTGTCCCATTACGGCAAACGGATATTCAGTTTAAAATTTCAGACAGCGCTCTGGTCAGAACAATGTGGCTCTGCTGCCCCCATACAAGTCTCGCAATCTGAGCACATTTTTAGGCATGAATAATTATTTATCTGGTGTGTGTGTGTGTGTGTGGGTGTGTGTGGCCCAAAACTTGGCAACAAACAAGCATCGCATAGCATACTCTGGCTCAGCCCAGGCATATGGCCAGCATATTATAATGCGACATATGTATGCGTATCTAACATAAACATATCCATATATTTATGTTTATATTTATATCTACATATATGTACATGTATGTATTTACATTGTTTTTTTTTTGGCTCATTCACTTTGTTTCAGGCTACATCTGCACCCATCTTCCGCATGCAGGAGAACAGTCCACAATTTCGTTTGAATAATTTAGAGCCGGGACGTGAATATCAATTTTTAGTTTACGCCGTCAACGCAAAAGGACGTAGCGAGCCGCCGGTGGTGATTGAACGTGTGCGAGTCGCCGCCCAACTGGGACCATATGGTGAGTAACCAAGACGACTCCAAACACAAAGACAAACCCCACATAAAGTATGCCAAAATATTTACCAATTGCCTTTGCCAGTTGCGGGCCATTCTTTTTTTTTTTTTTTTTTTTTGGCAATGGCAATAAAGTTTGTCGAGTTGGGTTGATGGTAGTTTGTAGTTGATAGCTACCAGCAATCGACGTGGCTGTCTAATTCAACGCTTCAGTGCATTTTCAAATCAACGCAAGTTCAACAAAATCATCTTCAATCAGGCGCCGCGAAAACTGTGCACAGGCACTGGCAAAAGCACAAGCAGAAACAAAAAAGGACCTTATGTCCTGGCTGCCTGCGAGGCGATGGGGCGGTGGGGCTGTGGAGCTGCCTTGTAGGCTTGCTGTTGAAGACGCCCTTTTCTAATCCACTGACTGAGTTATGCAGCGATGCGTAAAGCATTTCAGCATTTTCCATCAATGCGGCTAGCGAGCTACGCATATTACGTATACGCAGGGGCGTGCCGCTACAGCCTCTTAATTTTTCCCATTCTTAACGACATAACGACAACTCTGTGCGCCTCTATGTGTGTGGTCACATGTGTGTGTGCGTGCAAGTGTGTGTGTGTGTGTGTGTGAGTGTGTATGTCATTGGCAGTGCCCTTGTTTATTTCATACCATCGAGCGAGAGGGCGAAGCGAAATTGCTTCAATTTTCCTTTTGCTTAACGGGAAGCCGTAGACACTTTGCTTTTATTGTTCGCCTCTCGCAGGCATTCGCATTCGCATTCACATTCGCACTCGCACTCATTCATTGCGTACATGCACGTAGGCAGCAACGAGTACAACGTTGTCATTATTTTCATGTTGATTTTTATTTTTATCTGCATTTCCATTACCATTTTCATTTTCGTTTTCGTTTGCACGGCCACACTTTTCTTTTTCTTCTTCTTTTTTTTGCCATTTCCATTTCGAGCTGGCCATAAATCACATATAATATTGACCGATTTAATGCGACTAATTGTGCCTCATACGCAAATGTTCAATTCAATGTGCGCTGCCTGCCAGCCAAGCCAAGCCAAGTTCCCCTGCCTCACACTTCGGCGTCTCTGATGTCGTCCAAAACAATAAATGCGATTACCACGGGGCTACGCCTGCAAGCAGATCCCTTGAAAGCCTGATAGGAGTAATTTATGCGAAATTTTAACAGTGTGCCAGCCAAGGTCTGCCCACGCAGCTTCTATTATTCACACACTGCCTGCAAATTGTGCTTCCGCATGCGTATGTGTATGCGAGTGTGTGTGTGTGTGTGTTTGTGAGTTACTTGCCAATAGATAGGCCGAAGACAGACAGCGCCGCCCTAGAGTCACAATATTCACGTGTGAATAACGGCAAAGCCGTCGACGCCTGACGCTGATTTTTGCTGCTGTTGATTTAAATCAGTTTATGCCGAAATGAAACACGAACACATGGGGCTGAAATATTCGTATATTTCTTTTTATTTTTTATTTTATTTAATGAAAACCCGAGAAGGCTGCACAGCAAATAAATTGCTAAATCTGCCAAGAGAAAACAAATCTTTTACCCCGGAGCCAGATGAAAGCAGACCTAAGCAACTGGCGAAAGAGAGAATAAATCAAAATATGCAAACGCACTAGATACCCATTGAAAAAGATTAGAATATACAATATGTTTTTCTTTTTTTTTTTTTTTTTTCTAAGGTTAAATTACAAATTATTCTCTTAAGCATAGCATAGCTCAAGCTGAAATGTTTATAGAGTCTATAAACGAGCGACCTGTGCTTACATTCTCTGCATTTGCAGAGTACAAGAAAAAGCTTGAAATTGGCCAAGAATATTGTTAAGAGAAGCGTTGGCAAAGGCCAACAACATCAATGGCAGCCACACAACAACCGAAATTCAATTGAGCCGCAGGTGTAGGCAATTTCCACCTAAATGCTCGCCTTAAAAGCCAGACGAGAGCCACTGGAGCCGCCACAGCCACCAGAGCCACCGAAGCCAGCAGCAGGCCAACCACTTGGCAGTGCTTCAATTCGAAGCCCGCAAATGGAGCGGAAATGTTGCATAGCAGATAGAGGTGAAGGCGGCGGCTCTTACTCCAGCTGGGGGGGCATCTGGCCACCTGGGCACCTGGGCAGGTGGGCAGGCAGACAAGACGAATGAATCGCATAAATCTTGCCTGGGGATCATCTTACAAAGAGTTGGCTCCTGCAATTTCCGTCTCTAAAAATCTAATAAACATAAACAATGCCCCGTCGCATGTTGCTAATAATTGGCAAAGCTTTTGCAATCTGGAGCAATCAACGTCATGATTTCGTTGCCCTTGGCAGCGGAGAGCAATTAAAGCTCCATCGAGTAGCTACTCGACCCTCACACAGGGCCAGGTCAATTGGGCTAATTTCAATTTTCAACACAATTTGCTATGGCAACGTGAACGAAAGCGAAATCGAAAGCGAAAGCAAAAGCAAAAGCGATAGCGGAACGACTTAATGCAAAGAAAACAAAAACATCCCCAATAAGAAATACAAATATAGGAAAGTAGAAACAGTTAAAGCAATCAGTTTAGCAAAAGGCACACACACACACACACACACACGCGATGCCAAAATAAAACAAAACAAACAAATAAATAGCAATGAAACGAGAAAATAAAAGAAAGCGAAAATGAAAATGGGGAGCTGTGCCAAAGACTGCTCCATGGTCTCGCTCCCACAGCATCATACTAATTTCGAGCAAATAACAAATCATTGTTCACCCCGGCCCAGCGGATGCCTGGGCCTGGGTTGGCCCAGCAAAAACTATTTGATGTCTAACCTGCGTCCACTTTATGCTGTGTTTTATCTCACTTGCAGATGAATCTATACTCTCGGAGGATCCGACGCCCGCGGAAACCACGCATCATGTGGGCGGCAGCGGCAGCAGCGGCGGCGGCCCAAGCGGCGTCGGCGCCGGCGCCAGCATCGGCAACGGCCCAGAGAAGGAGTCGACGCTGCTCATACTAGCCGCAGTCGTGGCGATAGGCGCCGTCATTGTGACGTCAATTATCGTGGCCGGCATTGTAGTTGTCTGCCGGCATCGGCCGCGGCCACCTGAGCCGCAGGAGGTGCGCAAGAGCATGCGGTAAGTTAACCACGAATACCCTGTAAAAAGCCGAACTATAAAGGGGGAATGGCTCAGACGAAGAGTGCATCAAATAATAAATGAGGTTCAAGTATTGTTATGGAAGTCAGCATACCCTGTAGCTAAGAAGAGCAAGCACAGGATACCTCATAGTCGAGCCAGTCTGTGTTTTGGGGTGAGCCCAGAGATAAACTGATAATACAGTTATCAAGTAGGTTCAACTATTGTTATGGAAGTCAGCATACCCTGTAGCTAAAAAGAGCAAGGTCTGTCGTGAGAGAGAATAGGATATTTCATAGTCAAGTCCTCTTGTGTTTTGGGAAGAGCCTAGAGAGAAACTAATAATACAATTCAATTATTGTTATTCAAGTCAGCATACCCTGTAGCTAAAGCGACAAAGGTTTGTTTGTATCTCGAGAAAGAATAGGATATCTCTCTCGCGAAAGAACAGGATATCTCCGAGTCGATTACTTTTTGATCAATTATTGTTATTCAAGCCCTACCCTGTACCTAAATAAGGCAAATCTTGTTTGTATAGGAAAATGAATAAGAGGAAAAGGCTTGCTTATATCTCGAGAGCGAACAGGCTATCTCACGGTCGACTTCTTAGCTACTGCATGAGCTGAGCGCATGGAAAAACTAATAATAAAATTGTTTGTTCTGCTGTTGCGGCTATGTGTGCGAAAATAATTACAGCATTATTTATGTGGCGCACGTGGGCTGCAGCAGAAGTAGGTGCTGAAATGGGAGTATGCGCTGCATAAATAATTGCAACATATTTCACTGGCCCCCTTTGCTGATTACACACAATTAAGAATCACGTCAATTGCAAGAGACGAGTGCATATTAAGCTGCACAGCTGCCACGGGTTCAAGTCTTGAGTCTTTAAACTCGGTCCGGGCCAACGGCCATGGGCACAATTGGCAGGGGCTTCGCATCAGGCTCATTAAACATTTCGCACGGCAATGGCTGAATCGATTAGCCCGCAGCCATAGACCCGAAGCCATTCGTCGGGCCGGGCTAAACAAAGAGCACGCAGCTGCCCACTAAATTATGCTTAGACTGTAATTAAATTAATTAAACCTGCACCTGACTACGGACCACAAAAGACCAAGAGAAAAGAATCGAATTGAACGACACTAGCCCACACCAGTTTCTCTGTGTCTGTGTGTGTGTGCGTCGGTGTCCTGTCCGGAAGAGGAAGCCGCCAGCCCTGACACTGTCGCACCATCAACTAAGTTTCATTTAAGATAAGAAATCAGCGTTAACTTTGAAAGGGTCGCACGGCAGAGAGAAGATAATTAAGCAGCTGCTTAACCTGCCTGCCCTCGGTCTCTCTCTCTCTCTCTCTCACAAACTCTGTCAACTGTCAGCTGCGGCCCAGGTCTGTGAGACTGTGTCTCTTCTAATGAAAGACAAACTCTCATTGCCACTCAAACTGGGTGGGTGAGTGGGTGTGCCACGCCTAAGCCGAGCACCCGTTCAGTTAGCCGAGAATACTTTTTGGCCTCATCCGGCTATTGGCCATCGTGCCATATTTGTACTGTCACTTAATCGTATCAGGTGCCTGATTATTGAGCGAGCACCACCGTAAGACGTGCCACCCGAGTCTTGGGTACAGGCAATAGAATCAAAGCAGAGTCGAGAGAGATTATTAATTATGAAACTTTCAAAAACTTGATTGGCCTCTCTCTCTTTCACTCTCTCTCTCTCTCTCCCTCTTTCTGTCTCTCTCTCTCTCTATGTGTCTCTGCCTCTCTCTCTCTTTGCTTTATCACATAAAAGCGCACCGCATGCGGGTCATTTAATACACGCTTTACATACTCAAATAGTGAGTCGGAATAATAGAATATAATAGCAGACTCTCATTTCCTTTATATCAGAGTGACTACTGTACATGAATAGATCAAATGGTTTACAGCTTCAATGACATATAGACATAGCTCGCAAATAACTGCGGACCGGTGCTCGATATCTGCAAAAAATAATTTTTACTGAGATTTCGAGCAAAAGCTCAGAGAGCAACCAATTGAGTCTTTTCATTCTCGTTCCTTCCAGTTCGTTCTTGAACTGGATGAAGCAAAAAGAGCGAGAGCGACAGAATCTGATTCTTCTATTTGTTACGCGAGCAAAGCGTATAGAATCAAGCAAGTAACAGTAATTTGCAAGCTATGCGTGCAGGTGTATTGACCCTTCGACCCTTTCACTAGGTGCAGGTGTATTAACCCTTGACCCCCCAAACATAGCTCTCATGTGCGCTACAGCATAAATTTTAGCGATTTGTCTCTTGTGTCAAGTCATAGTGCAAATATTTAGACACATCGCCGCATACTCACACTCTCACACTCAGACGCACACTCTCACACCCGCGCGTCTGCAGCTTGATGGTGTGCGCATCCAGTTTCAACTGATAAGCGGTCGTCGGATTTAATTATCACATGCGCCAAGCGTGGTGCAAAATGAGTTAGGGCTAATCAAGGAGAAAACCAGATTGAAATTGGGTCCAGCAAATTGCGCGTAATCAGCCAATGCGATATTGCGTATACGCCACGTGCAACGTGAAAATATGACACGGCTGGAAAAGTAACAGCATTTGATCCCATGTGACCTGCCCCTAGGTAGTTGTTGTTGTTGTTTTTGTTGTTGTTTTTGTTGACCTGTCGCTTAGGTTGAGCTGCTTCGGTTTGAAACAAACTTGTCGCAGTGCACCGAAAACAAGTGGACGACGCGTCGTCCTGGGAGCTATTCGAAAGTTGTTGTCGGGCATAGCTCTCTGGGCAAATGTGTTTGTAAAAAGTGTATTAATAGATTTCTGCAACTTGTTTTTCTTTTCTCTTTTCCCCACAGGCCGGCGCGCAACGATGTGCCCTCCATGTACATTGAGGAGGACGAGCTGAACGAGCTGGAGGAGGGCGGCGGTCGGGCAGCAGAGATACGCGCCCGCATCACACCTGCCAGCTCGCACCTGTGCCACGGTGCTGGAGCCATGAGCGCCCCCAGTGGCGGCAGCGGCGTCGGCGGCGGAATCGTGGGCGTCGGCGGGCCACACCACTACATCTCCGAGAGCTTCATCCAGTACGCGCAGCCCAGTCTAAACGGTACTATTCCAAAATCTATACTCAACAAACTGTAGCCAGTAGCCATAGCAGTAATCTAGTAATCTAGTCCGACTCCTTCTACAATTATGATTTAATCTATGTATCTCGTAATTAGCGCTCTTTTGCATCCACTTGGTTTGCTCTTTACCTCTTGAGTTCTGTTTGGAATCGCACTCCGTAAATTAGTTCTATGCATAGCTTTAATTGATTGATTGCTGCAATTGAATTAAACTGTTTCGAACTCTGAATACTGAATACTGTAAATACTTTTTAGATATTCATGCACTCGCATTGCCAATGCGAATACGTATTAATATGTAATTTTATCGAGTAACACTATGACCTATGTTTATGTTTATTAGCCAAATATCAGCAATGGATGAGAAATCGAATTAATAAAATGCCAATGCGACTGATGATTCGGTTCATCAATGAGTCCATCTATCACGCGATACGATTTTATTTTCCCATATTTTACCAAATTAATTTCAAATAGCTTCAAGTGCATGTGAGTTTAGATTTAATTAGTTGTTAATTGACTGAAATGGACGCCGCGTTTGTGTATGTTATTTGTGGTTAATATTGCGCACTTATTCCACTTCCATATTGCACACACACACACACACACACACATGCACTCACCAATTCATTCATATGCAGTTCAATTATAATATGTTGCAAATCATTTATAATATATATTTTGAAAATGATCTAATTGGGCATTTTTCGATTCGCTAAGTAGCTTATAATATAATATATCTTTTAATTAGTGCACATCGCAGCCATTTAACGTTCTCATTTGAAGTGAATCATTTAACATGTTTAACTCTGTAGAGCAGCACTTGCAGTATGTACTTGCATTGTAGCTGGTGTGGGGCCCCGACTGTATTTAGAAATAGCTCTCTTCAAATTTTCGCTCTGCAGAGAAGTGCATTCAAACTAACTCTACCCCCTTTTGCTCTCACTTTCACTCTCCCTCTGTCTCTCTCTCTCTCTCTCTCTCTCCTTTACTATGTACCTCTCCTGTTGGCTGTTTTTAGCTCATCACCAAATAACATAGTTGAGTTTTAGAGTTGAGGGTTTAAATACCTTGAGTAATACTTAAAGCAATGTAGTGCACACAGATTCTTTCGTAAAATTGCAATTTTCACCAACCTTTTACTATTGTACTGCTACAGCCCCCAACAACCCCCACTTCCCCGTTAACTGTGTCACCACTAACGATGCATTCAAACACTGTTACCGCTAACCCATCCTAGGCGACGTGCTGCTACCTTTGCTTGTTACTGCCAGCCAGCCGACTAGCCGCTACCACCGAGCCGTTGCCCCGCTCACCCACTCGGCCACAATGTCGGACGTGGTCGTGGCCATGCCCCAACCGACTGCCGCAAAGCTATGTGCAACGGCTGCCGATGCAGCCGCCTGGCCGCCTGAATGTATGCAAACTGAATTTAATACAACAAAATCTGTGCACAAAACCTGAAAGGCAAGAACCATTGCAGAGAAACAAAAACGATTTTACAACACACAGACACCGACACACACACACACACTTAATAACTGCAACAGGAGCAACAGATTGAGCTTTAGCTGGGTCTTAGTCATGCGGTGCTCCACTCTGCACCATCTGCACACGACGATTCATCAAGACTTAAGTCGAGCAAAAGTCTTCTCAAATACACTTTTGAGTATCAGAATTCAAATGAAAGCACAAAAACTACTTGATTTCACAATCTTTTTGTCACACTTCACACTCAATTCCACTACAACTTCACTTTTGCATACTCTATTCACTGTAGAGAAAGGGGGATTCGAATCATATGAATAAAATTCATAAACAGCTCAGCATAGATTGAATTATTACATCACTCAAAATTAAATCATTCAGAGCACTTGAAACGACTTATTTTGCAATCGAATTTTAATTCGCACTCATTACAGGGTATTTGGCAGTCGTGTTGCAGCTCTTGTGGTGTCATGTTTTCAATTCGTCTGTGTCTTTTGTGGATGACTCTGTCCCTGACATTTTCTCTTTATTGTGTAAATTGTGCTACAAAGCCACAAATTTCTTTTAATTGAGGGAATTTTGGCAATGGGTGTTGGTATTCCTGCTGCCCAGAAGGAGTCGTAATTGCTGCAGCAGTTACGACTCAGAAATGAAGAGTCTTTTAGCCCTTTACTCTGGTTAAACGTGATTGCAGTTCAATGCTCCTGCTCAACGGTAACCAGGCTCTATAATAGATACTTTACCAGCAGTTAAGGCTTGGGCAAAGGCAATAGGCAAAATGCAAGAGAAGAGCTCGCCCAGAATGGCTTTCGAGAGTCAAGTCATCTCATAGCTGGTCGGAGGCCAATGCAAATGACAACAACAGGAATAAAGGAATCAGCCACACAACAAGTGACAGGACAATGGCGCACTTGCGTCTTAAATATTGTTTCTAAAAAGGGCAAACGCAGCAGGCAACTGCAGGACTAACTGTAGAGCCGATTAGCTCTTCTTTGAGTAGATTTCGCTCGCCAAGGACAATGCTGGCAGCATGCCAGTAATCGAATATCGAAATGTTTGGCATTATTGTGCTCACAGCTAATAAGGGCTTAAATGTACATATCATATTAATACAGATTCAGTTTCTAAAAATGCTTTACAAAATATTCAAGAGCTACACTCAAGTCCTAGGAGTTGATGCGAGAGAAAGCTGAGAGCTTCATTTATATATATTTATATTTTATATATTCTTTTTATGTAACAAGATGTAAGATTTTGTTAAAACTGGAATACGAAGCGACTGTTTCCTATTTTTGCCATTTTTTTAGTGCTCCTTTCCACTGTGCCTGTGCTTTATCGACGCAGCTATGTAGTCGCTGTGTATTGGTAGCTCTGTGAGTGCGTGTGTGCGTCGACAAAGCCCTTTGGACATGTTGCAGCAATACGAGCACACTCACACACACAGACAGAGATACATAGACAACTTGCAAAGTTATATGCAAATACTTGCTCATATCTAGTGCTCGTATATTGCACGCTCGGAGAGTGCAGCAGAATTTGTTGCTCGTTCTGTATATTTTGCGAGCTCTAGTATACTTTGTTTTTACTTTTGAATTGCATAAATTTCAATTATGTATTGCAAAAGCACTAAATTAAAAGGCACAAATGCGCGTGTATGCACACACACACACACACACGCACACACACACACACGCATACACATAACATGGCAGTATGTCAACACGGCAAATGCAAATATTATTTAATGGGCAGATGTGACGTATACGTGATATTATTTTTAATTTAATCCGGCCGCCCTTTGGCGCTGTTCTCCTGGCTCGTGCAAAACTCACAAATTAGCTACATTTGATTTTGTCAACGATTTAATTTGCTGCTTTTTCAGCTTTCTCTTTATTATGTTCGCTTTTCATGAATTTTGATGGTTCGCAGGCCCGACAACTTTTAATTTATAGGCGCCCCAGGCAGCCAGCTGCGACATGCCACGCGGCCTCTCACATTTGACTGTCAAGCGTAGCGCCCGTAACGCTGCTGCAAGCGTATTTGTACAGCCCGTCACCCTCGCCCCCGCGTCGCACTCTGACGCAGACATAAAACAAGTTGACTTGTTCCTGCTTACAAGACACTAACAAGTGCCAAAGTCAGGCTGAAGTGTGCAAAACCTGGGCAAAAACAAAAAAAAACAAGTAAGAAGGCTCCAGTCGAGACTGCTCGACTGGGAGATACCCTGAACCCTCCAAGCTGATATTCTAATCATTCTGCACTTCTTCTATGCACACATACATACACATGCACTTATAAGCACGCGCTCTGCTAACTGCGCAGTAAGCAGCGGCTGCGCTTGGGCTGCACTGTAGTGTGGGCAATATTATGAGAATTTATTAGTTGAATAATTTCTCTTGTAGTAAGAGTATCTTTATGAGACTTTCAGAATGTGTTCATATAGTTGAAATGTGTGTACATTCCAAAGCACAAGGGGGCGAAGGGGACGTGGTATCCAAAATCTGTAAATTGCAAAATCTTTGTGTCTATTAACTCTATATACAACGCAAATTTGAAGTCTCCTGGCTGAAAAGTGTTTAAATTAGGCTGAAAAAACAATGTCGATTTTTCGATTATTCTCGATAAAAAAGTTATCGGATGAGTTATCGAAAAAATAAAGCAAACTCGTACTGCCTATGGTATACACGAGTATGCATGCCAAATTTCAGCTCTCTAGCTCTTATAACTTCTGAGATCCTTTTGCTCATACGGACGGACGGACGGACGGACGGACGGACGGACGGACAGACGGACAGGGCTATATCGACTCAGCTCGTCGTCCTGATCAAGAATATATATACTTTATGGGGTCTGCGATGATTCCTTCTGCCTGTTACATACTTTTCACAAAACCATTATACCCTGATTTCCCATTTTCAATGGGTTCAGGGTATAAAAATGCAAAAAAATACTGAAACTGTTTAAAGTTGGGTCATGTTAAAAATACCCTAAAGCTAAAAAAAAAAAAAATACTGCGTATGACGCAATTAAAAACTCAAAGCATTTTTAATTCCGCTTTCAATGGCTTTAGATTGGCAGTTTGTGGGCACATGAAAAAGGTTGACATAAAATGAAAGAGACGACAGCAAAGAGATGATATCAAACATATGTAAAAAATAAGACAAAAAGAATATCTGATTGGATGAAAGTGATCTTACTCACCGATATATTCATTTGGGATTTTTGGTTATATTTCTGTTGAAATGTTGCCTCTAAACTTAAGGCTATTGATATTAACTTCTCGGTGATCTTTTTACCAGTGCTGCCCTCTCTTACCTGTTACCTGTAATTCCAAGAGGCTTTTCGTTATACGAGCTTTTAGCCTGCCTTTACGTGTCAGCCCGCTCGCATTTCTGCCAAACTTCTTCTATGCACTTATGTACTCCGAGGGCGCATAGTGCATGACTGAGACTCAGACTCAAAGATAGCACTTAGAGCGCACTAATTCAAGTGAAAGAAGTGAGCTACTCTTATCTGTGCGTGTGTGTGTGTGTGTGTGTGGTACACAGCCCCCATGGCTGTCAGCATTCAGCGACTGCTGCTGTTGTCATTAGCCAACATTTTTAATTGCATACGGTCCCGCTAGGTGGCGCCCACGTCGCAAATTGAATGAAAGGTGGGCCAGCTGAGATGCTGCTGCCTCTGCTGGTGCTGCTGCGGAGACTGTTGCTGCTGCTGCTGCTGCTGCTGTTGCCTCTGCTGCCTCTGCTGCTACTCCTGCTGCTTGTGTGAGTTAAGCGTGTGTTTTTTTCATTTACAGCGAACTTCGAGCTCAGGCAAATACGTTTGACTTTTTCAGCTGACATACACAGCTGTATCAGTGTGTACGTGTGTGTGTGTGTGTGTTGATGGGGTATAGTGTATATAGTATATGTATTTATATACATACTTACACTTAAGTGTTTGTTTTTGCGTATGTTTTTATTTTTTCTTTTTTTTTTTTTTTTGCACATTTGTTTCGTTTCATGCTGCAACATTCATTTTGCTCGACTTTTTGTCTTACGCTCGTTGTTGTTGTTGTTGTTGTAGCTTCTGTCGCTGTGTGGACCTTTGTTTTGTTTGTCATGAGTCGCTCCGCCAACTGGGTAGCATTTGTGTAGCTGTCCTTGAGCCTTTGCTTTCTGCGCCAGCTGCCACACACACACACACACACACACACACACGCATACACACAAAGTCAGACTGATAGACAGAGGGAGCAAGATTGAGAGGCATATTTGAGTATATATATATACATGTGTGTGTGTGTGTGGGGGCTGGCTTGTTTTTGAGTTCTTGTACACTTCACTGGCACTCGTCTAATTAGACAATGTTGAGTCTGGGCCCGCAGTGGCAGCCAGCGAAATGGATGCTTGCTCAAGACGACTAAGAGTCATCATTTGTCGCTGCTCGCTTTAAGGCGCCTTAAAGCATGCTGTAAAAAGCAGCGATGGCTGCTTTGGATGCCTTGGGCGTTTGGGCATCAACTTTGATGTCTGTGGGCCAGCCACACGAACTGCCACACAATTTGCTTTGGCAACATTGTTGATGCGGCCTACGCTGGCACACGCACACACACACACTCGCACGCACACCCACACAGGGTTACTCTGCGCCGCCACTTCAATGTCAACGCTCATTCATTTGTCGCCGCACTTCCGCTCCGCTTGCTCTATTTGCCTTTGAGACCCAGGGCTGGCAACATTTTTGCAACTTTTGACATTTTTAATGCTGCCAGGCATGGCGTGAAAGTAAACGTGAAAGGCCACAGACACGCACACACACCAACACACACACACACGCATACACATACACATATATACAAAGTGTGACGCCATTTGAGTGCTGCTTTAGTTTGTGCGTCTTTATGACTCAAAGACGCCGCACAAATGTGACATAAAAGGCGATAATAATAAAATATAACACAGGGCGCTGTGACACTGCGAGCCTCAAATAACAAACTGCAAAATCGTAAACAACGTTGTCGGCAGTCAGCGCTAGATGGCGCTTCAGTTTCACTTGACCCAAACTCAAACTCAAACTCAAACTCGAACTCAAACTAACTTAATGTGCAGGCGGCATGGGCGGGCAGCACAATAAAATGAAATCGGACATAAATGTGCGATAAAAATTAAGAAATTGTTGAATTATTTTATATTTACGAGCCAGCTGGTCTCAGTGCCGATGTTTGGGGGAATATTAATATTTATATGCCGCTGCTCCTGCTGCTCCTGCCGCTGATGCTAGTCCTGCTGTTGTCGTTGTTGTTGCTGTTGTTGTCGTTGTTGTTATTGTTTTTGTTTTGCTTTTTTGCTTGGTTGTTGCTCTTATCGGCGCACAGTTGGTCACGCTTTTGATATTTGCTAATAGTTACGATATCTTTGTTCTTTTTATATATTTTTCATTTGCTGCCAAAACAATTTGCAACTGTTAAATGATGTCATTTTGCAAGTGCTGTAAATTTCAGCCAAACTGAAAATAAAACCAAGCAATAATAATAATAATAATTTTAATAATAATACAAGAGACAATGAAACAAGCTAAACTAATCGGTAAACACAATTTGTACTTTTGTTTCTCTTTTCACTCGCAACCATTTGACTCTCTCTCTCTCTCTCTCTCTCTCTCTCTCTCTCACTCACACTAACACTTGCGCATTATTCATTTATAATTTTATCACACTCACACATACACGCACACACCCATTCGCCATTGCCATTGCTGTTGATTTTGTTTTATGCCAACCAACCAAAGTGTATATTGCAGACCCAGATCTGATATTGCCGCGAGGCGAATTGGAATTTACGACTCTGGATCCCACGCTGAAGTAATTGTAAAATGTAATAATACCTAACCGCAGCGCATACTACATAGCCACGCCCATAGCCCCAAACGCCCAGTCCGTCTCATGCTGCACCGCGCGAAGATAAACGAGACGTCGCGACGTCGTACATTAGCCAAAATATTATTGATGGCCATCTCATTTTACCTAGCTGTAAATTTTTAGCCTAAATTTAAATATATTAATGTCAAAGGTAAAAGCACACGCATGCTTAATTATAAATCTATATTTACATGTGTGTGTCTGTCTATCATACACATGGGATAAGCCCTTCATTTTGTATAAGTGTCGGACAAAATGCAAAAGCAAAAATCAAACACAAATAAAAACCAAAATAAAAAGAAATAAGAATTAAAAAAAAAAAAAAAACAGAAAACAAAAGGAAACCAAATCGGCTTTGCCACTCTATAAATACATTGCAATGTTGTAACTGAAATCAAAACTTGAATATTGTAAATATTATTAAATACTCAAACACATACACACACACACACACTCACATTTTTATACAAAGATAAATACTAGAATAGCGAGCGAGTTCAGTAGGTGGCAACAACTGTACATAGATAAGGAGAATCATGAATCAAATCGCATTTAACTGTTAAATTCTAAATGTAATTGTAATAAATAAATCAGTTATTAAACTAGTTTTAAGGCCAGGCCGAGTCGCTTGGGCCAACTGTGTGTCTGTGTGTAATTCAAGTATTCAAATTGTAATTAAACTCGAAGGAGGAGCAGAACGAGAAGCAGACGAGAGCCAAACGCTAAATCAAATCTCATCAAAATTAAGTAAGCAGCTAGCAATGTAACTAAGTAAAGTACTCAACGTATGCTAAGGTCGAAACGAAATGTTTATAGGGAAATATTCGAGTAGCCGATCTCGAGAGCCCAGAGTTGCTCACATTTGCAAACACTTTGAATTTATTAGCCACTCATGGACGTTATGCACTCGTGTTTCGAGAGCCAGAACATGAATTTATAGCAACAGAATCAATATCAGAATTGTTAAACGTCAGTCAGTTAGCCCGGCAGCAGAGCAGGGAAATTCTTTCAAACTCGATTCCTGAGAGGCCTCAATGGGAATGTCAAACCGGCTGAATTTATTGTACAGTGGCACGAGCTTTCTATAAATAGGGGCTGCTGTTAACTATATAACTATGTATATAAATATATATATATGAATGTATTTATGTACATTCATGAATATTCTATTACCATAACAAAGGCCGAAAATAAAGTGAGCGAAAACTTCGAGTGCATAATGAATAAATGTTAAATAAATTACAGACTTACAAGCCAACGCAGCCACAAATTTAACTCAAATAATAACAGCAACAGCAACATCAACAACAACAACAACAACAACAGCAACAATACGAGCAACAGGAGCAAAATTTAGCAACAACTACCGTTGGCAGATAAATAGCAACGGCTACAATAATACAAATTAATTCATTGTATGTAAATGTTATAAATAACCAAAGTAATCGACTAAAAATACATAAAATTTAAATACAGCAGAATTCATGCGAACAGACAGACATACATACATATATCTATGTGTTTGAATGTGGATGTGAATGTGAATATCAAATATGCAAAACCAAATAGCAGCCTAGCAAAATATACACTGCGTATGCGTAATAAAACGAATTAAAATTATACCACATAGATCAAAAGTGAAGCGAGACGAGAGCAGGAGTCGAGGCGTGGCAAGTCGAGTGCACTCAGAGGGAATCCAAGCACTTGCACTTACAATGCGACAATTCGGCGACTGTCTCTTATGGCTCGCTCTCACCTACCTACCCTAAGCTCTCTCTGTCTTTCTCTGAAGATATTGCAAAACTAAACTGATTATTTTTAAGACGAGGTTAGTTCTACAGAAAATACAAACTTAAATTAAATGGTGAATGGTAAAAATATTTTACAATTAAGCCGAAACTACTGAGTGTGTTAATAATATAAATGAATACTTAATAAACTGAATTTAAAAACAAAAGATTGCAAATCAATTACAATTAACCCGTTTCAGAGCAACATCAAACTTCCAATTGATGTCGAGCAGTCAGCTGGCTAAGTGATATTAATACACCGAAAATCCTTTTAAGCTGCCGCGCCGCTGGACTTGCAGAAACTTTAGCACTTGCTCCCATTAACTTGACTCCCAAGTGCAGCCATTCCCAGCCCCGCCCACCTCCTGCCCCGGCCGGCGGCAAGTAATCGAAACAGCACAAAGGCGCTCGGTCAGCTTAGTCGGCCTTCATTAATTTACACGGCAACTTGGCCGGCGCAGCTTCACTTGAATGGCTTGCTTGCAGCTTGGCTTGCTCTCGAGATTAAAACACTTGGCCGCACATTCCCAGCGACGGAGTCAATGTAACTGGAGGCCAACTCGCCCAGCGAACTTTCCAACTGCAGTTCATACCATTTAGTACCAGTTTGCTAAATTGCATTGCGTATTTTGCTTTCAGACACAACTTTTTAGCTCGGTGCCAGCTCAATGGGTTATCCAAAAGCATTAATACAAATACTTCAGAAGCAATTAAGTAACAGTACACAATGGCTATTGGATGCAGGATACTATTCAGTAAATATAGAAATATATGGTTGATTACAGCCAGAAGTGAGTGTGAGCTGAAAATAAACAACAAGCTCAATAGAACCGCAAGCAAACAAGAATTGACACGAAAGCGAGTTAGTTTTTACTGTTTAGTGTTGGATTTCATTTCGATGAGAAACATGAAAACCTCCTTAATGACTAAAATTAATAATGATAATGATAATGATAAAAGATGTGAGTGTAGACTGATGTGAGCTAAATGAAAAATTGATGTGAAATGAGGCTAGAAGCTAAATGTATTACATTTTACATAGGATATAGGATATGATATTATATGATATAATATATGTTACCAAGGTATGTATTTTTGATGCGGTGAATCACTTTATGAATCCATCTTAAAAAGGTAAAGACTAATTTAAATTTCGTTTATTCTTCTTTCAGAACTATTATATTTTAAATAAATTATACCTTGAATATTTATGTAATTATAAAACACATTTAAGGTTTTATAATTATTATATTTAATTTTATTTATTTTTTTTTTTTATTTCATTAAAATAAAATAAAATTTGTTATATTTTCTTCCAATTTACAGAGTTTGTGTACTATATTTTTTACATTTCCAATAAGCTTAAACAAATTCGGAATGAAAACACATTATATATAGTATATAATATTAATTTGCTTAACTGGATTAAGCGTAACAATTGGCAATGCAGCCCAGCGAAATACACAAAATATGGCATCAAAATAAAAAATAAAAAAATTAACGAAACAATCCATTATTATCCAGACTTTTATTTCAGTTAATAAATAATAATATGCTACTATACATAATTTATAAATACATAATTTTCGGGGCCAGATTTTCTCATTTAACTTTTGTGGTTCACGTTTCACATTTTGGGAATGTTCCGAACGCAGATGCACGAATTATTTGTTAAGTCCCAGCGAGCAAGAGGGAGAGAGAAAGAGAGAGAGAGAGAGAGAGGGAGAGAGAGAACAAACTAATGCCAGATAAACCCAGGGATTTTCGCGTAAGTTCGTAAATCGAAATGTCCTCATTGCGAGCGCGAACTGGAGTTGGTTTTGTGGGCGATTCGCTGACCAGCTGCTCGCATGCCCCTCGGTGACAGGCCGCGCTTGTCTGCAAAGCTGATGGACAAACGGGACGAGGATTTCACTGGCCTGATCTTGAAGCATTTAGCATACACAAAGGCCCGCTTAGCCGGAGCATAGCTGCTGAGATATTAATGCCCCGACTAAATGCCGGCTAGCTGCAGCACAAAGGGAGGCCATAACAGTCGGTTTAGCCTGGTGAGCATCGGCAGCTGGGGACTGACTGGTCCAACAGGCCGCATCCATTGCAGAGCTGCGATAATTGAGTTCTCGTGTTGACAAAACCTTTAAAAGAGTCGGCTCACACCACACGCTGCTTCACACAAATGCCAGCCATAACAATCACAATTCCAATCAGCGCCACATCAATGTCTGCTCTGGCTGTGTGTGCCAGGTGGGCCAGATGCCAAGGCACCAAGAGCGGGTCGCATCAAACGCCGTCGAGGCCTGCAGCGCCTGCAGATATGCCGAACATCCTGTAACAGTCGACTCGTTTTTTGTTTTCCGACTCTGCCGGGCTGCCACTCAGTCGGCGGCTGACTGAAGCGGAGCTGTCATGTTCTGCCAGGTGCTTGCTAAGGGAGCAATCAGCTCAAGCGACGAGCTGCTCCACAAATCTATGCCAAGGACATGACAGGCAAAATTGTTTTGGCGGTCGCTTATTGTGTCTCACTCTCTCTCTCTGTGCGCGTTTTGTGGCAGTGTTATTGTGTATGTGTGTTTGTGTGTAATCAAAAATACTTTAATTTAGACATTTTCAACCTTTATTTGCAACAGCTGCCTTAAATATAGTTGTAAACTCTTGAAGGCGACAAGGTCGCTTCTTCTTTATTTTTCATCAGCTTTTTATTGTATATATGTATATATATATATGTTTTTTTTTTTTTTGTATTTTATTTTATATTTATGTATATTTTGTTGTCAAGCGAATATATTTAGTTTTGCTTTCTTTTTGGTTGACTGTTTGTTGCCTAACACAATTTGCAAATCCGAACTTTTTATGCTGAATGCAATTATTATCCATTTACAATGCATGCTCGATGCAAAATGGATGCAGAAGCGCCAGTCTGCGATGAACGACTTGAAAATACCTGCACCAGGCGCATGTAACATCCGATGTTGTTCGAGCGCAACTCGAACTCATTTCAAGTGACGATCCTATCCCTAGCTTAATCTACTGCAGCTGTCAGCTCTGTCCTTAACTAGGCAATAAGCTCAACTCTACTGTGGCCGAGGGTTAGGGTATTGCGAAGGCAAACAGTTTGAATGGGACGCGCAAGCAGACAAGTAAATAAAATTCGAAAAAAGAGAAAATAAAGAAAAAATGCTGAAATGCGAAAGAAATGCACGGTACATATTTTACATTTATTCATTCAGCGCTGCTGTCGCTTTCAAGCAACGCGAGGAGCAGCATCCAGACGAACTGAAGCGAGGCGAGCCAGGACTCTCTGTGTGTGTGTGTGTGTCGACTCCTCATGTTCGCTGCTTCTGCTGCTGCTGCTGCTGCGTCGTGCTGGTAAGCCGAGCGTTAATAACAACGCTTATCTGTGGCATTAGCAGCGTACACAGCAATAGCAATAGCAGCGGCGTCTAAAAAAAGCGATGATAATGAAAAACTGAAATAAAAGCGCAACAGCAGCCGTATAGCAAACAAAACAGAACACAGTGGAGGGGCGGTAGGGGCGGTAGGGGCGGTAGGGGTGCTGGCAGCGAACTGGGGGTGTCTGGGAGTTGACTGTATAAGTAATTCAAGCTGCTGTTGCCGCGAACGCTGCTGGCGTGACAACGCCAACTGACAGTCGCAGCGGAGCGCCGAACAGCACAGCACAGCACAGCACAGTGCAGCGCAGCGCCGCGCCATCATCCATTATCAGCAGTTGGCCATCTTAAAGTGCAGCAAAGCAGCAAAAACAACGCAGGAAGGACGAGCGCAGGACGCAAACAAACCCAAAGGCAACAACAACAACAACAACAGCAACAAAAGGCACAAACAAAAAGCCAACATAAAAAAAGAGTTGGACGACGGGCGGTCTCACTGAACGGGGGGGAAAAAAAACAATATATAAAGAAAAACTGAAAAAAAGAGAGTAAAAAGCGGACAGCAGAAATGTCGCATTGTTTTAATGCATTTGGCGCAGCGCCGCTGCTGCTGCTGTTGCTGCTGCTGCTGCTGCTGCTGCTGCTGTTGCTGATGCTGATGCTGATTCTGATGTTTGATGCGTGTTGCAGCGGAGCTCACACTGCGTATGGGTAATATAACGTCAGACCACAGATGGCAGCGCTCGCGGCTGAGGCTCTGTCACATTACGTATACGCCGCATGCTACATGGCATTCGGGTAGCTGGCAGCGCAGCCTGATTGCTGTTATTTCTGTTGCTGCTGCTGCTGCTGCTGCTGTTCCTGTTGTTGTTGGTTGTAGTGGTGGTTCGGTTTATGCGCCTCGCTAGTGGCAAACTGCCCGGGAGAATCCTTAACTGTGAACGTCACATAGTAGCGTTTATTGCTGTCCAACTTGTTTGCTGGCAGTGAAATTAGCTGCTTGCTCTTGCCGTGTGACAGCTCGAGAGCAACTTTGTGGCTGCATTTGCCGCTGCCGCCGAAGCCGACATCGACGCCGACGCCCACGTCCATGCCGGCAGCGGCGCGTCCGCTCGAGCCGCGGCCACTGGTCAGAATTTTTGGCAAATAAAAACTGCTAACGTTGCCGGCCTTTTTGTACTGTCCAAAGCCAAACTTGGGCATCGTGTGGTGATTCATCATTGGAACTGCCAGACAGATAAAGAGAGAGAGAGAGAGAGAGAGAGAGAGAGAGAGAGAGAGCAGAGTTAGTGGAGTAAAGCTTTAGATTAATGATCTGCTGCGATCAGCCTAATTAAGTGGATGCCATTTTTATGAGCGCCCTCGAAATGAATTGCAGCTGCCAGCGCCAACTGGACAGCCAGCCAGCTAGCTAGCCTGACTGCATTCCGTGTTGGCCTTCACGGTTCGGCGCCTGAGGGCGGATGTGTGTGTCAGGTGTCAGCCAAGCTGCTGCAAGGACACTCTGCGAAATTGCATTCGATGGAAAAAGTGTAATAAGAAAATGAAGCCAAACGCGCAAACATTCAGCATTTCAGCTGGAGTGCTAGAGAAATGTCAATTGCCATGAAGTTGTTCTCCGTTGCTCAAATCCCATTTGTGCGGATTAGAGAGGATTGCCGCTAACTGAGTCTCAGGCGCTTACAGGGCGTTAAAATAACTGTATACACATAAACAGCGAGCGGAGCAGTTCGCTCGAGGCAGCTGCGAAATGAATGCGTTTTTAATTTGGCATAAGCCGGACGCATCCTTTGGCCCGAGTCAGCCTCGGCGTCCATCGCATAGAAGTTATTATATATATATAAAAAAAAAAGGGAAAGTTGGCCGGGAAGAGCGGGGGCAAGCCGAGGGGCAGAATTTTAATTCGCTTGCCGCTTGGCGCTTGGCAGCCCGGCCAAATGAATAAACTGCTCGTAATTAGGATTTATTTTATAGCCCGGCGCATTTGGCATCCACGAGCGGGGCCCGTGCCTAGGTTGGCGTTCGAGTGCTGGCCATCCGCTTGACCCACTCAAAGGGCAGCAGCAGCCAAGTGGCAAAAACTGTAACAGCTCGTTGCCAAGTGATGCGACTGACCGGAAGACCAGCTGACTCTGCGTCCGTCCGGCCATCCGGCTGTCCGGCTGTCCGGCTGTTTGACTGTTCGTCTGTCTCTTGGACTGGTGTCATTTTTCACGCTCTTTGAGAAATGTTTACGGACCAGAGCCCGGCTGCGCCTTCAGCTCCCTCCGCTTTGACTTACTGTAGGCGGCGCAGGGTATGCCCGTGTAGGCGTGGGCGGCATGCAGGCAGCGATGCGTCTTGGTGGTGCAGTGCAGCGCCTTCTCGTAAGCATTGTAGTCGGGGCTCAGACGACGCTCCGCCTGCAAGGGTAACGACGATTCGTTAGATATATGTCTATATCAGCTCTATATGCTGAGCCACTTACCTCCTCGTACACCTCATTGATGTTCTGGAAGTTGTTGGTGCCCGGCTTTTGCAGTCCCTTGAGCGTCTCGTAGAGGAAGAGCTCGAAATTCTTGAACGTATATTCGCTGAAATTGTAACGCCTCAGCCTTGTCCCAGTTTCGCCGCCCAGCAGCACGCACGACTTGTGATAGTCGTCAACGGCACGCTTCACCAGCACCACCTCGTTCAGCTTGTTGGAGCGTATTTGCAGCGACTTGAGCTCCAGCAGATGCTGGAAGATCTTGCGCTCCATGTAGTATCTGCAAATAGAAGTGAAGTGTGCCAGCATTGAAATATGGCGCTATGGCAACTAGAAGCCCACAAAAGCGCAGCATTGTCCTGATTCTATCAGCCCCGCTGCCCCACTGCCTCCCCTCCGATTCTCATTCCGGACTTTGTCAGCGAGCACAGCTCATAAAGTAAATGTTTGCAAATGTACGTAAATTGTCATTTTGATATTTCGCCCGGCGAACAAAGGCCGCGCCTGCTGTGCCGCCTCTGCCTGTGCCTGACACAGCTCCACAGCTCCGAGCCCCAAGCCCCAAACCCCCAGCAGGACGGCGCAGTGCGCACAATCCGCGAACGCAATAAAAGGGCAGCGTGTTATTACAATTTCAGCAATACTAAAGTGCGTAAGCAGAAAGAAAAATTCTATTAATAATTGAGAGAGATAGAGAGTGAGTGAGTGAGTGAGCGAGAGAGGGAGAGGGGGCGAGCGCATAAAACGAAGAAAAGCCAGCAGCAGCCGTGGCATAAAAAGTTATTGACAAATTTTATTAAAACTAAGTAAATTCCCGGTAAATGAAGCAGTGGTTCCTCCCTTAGCCCTCTGCCTGGCTGGCCGTGTTTAAAGATCTCGAAATGCTCCTCCGCCTGTGGGCGCACTTGAAACTTTGCAAATCAAGCGCTTTTGGCAGCGAGCCCCGACAAATGCATTTGCCCAAAAACTGAGCAAATTTGTCGAGTGCCCTCAGCGCAGCGCTTGTTTATGCATTGAGTCGCACGGGCCAGGGCGAGCGGGCGGCGCGAATTGGCTGGCAATTTATGCAGTTGCCGCTTGACACTGTTCGCCACTTGCTCGCACTACAAAATTATGCGAAACAATTTCGGGCTTGGCAACAACAGAAGAGAAAAGAAGCAAACGGGTTGAAAGTGCTCAGTTTGGGGCAGGTGGGTGGGGTAGGTTGCCTCCAGCCAGCTCTAAGCCAAAGTGGTCATTGGCAAGCCAGAGCTGCGTAACAAATTGCCCCTTCAGGCAGCGCATTGCGAGCGGCAATGATGAAATCGCCGTGCCGTCAGCACTTGATCTGCCCGCAGAGCCCAGCCCAAAACAGTCGGAGTGAAAGCCACAGCTACTTGGCCATTCAGCAGGCATTCATTTAGCCGCTTCATCTTCATCTTCGTGCTCGTCTTCATCTTCGTCTGCGGCCGTCGAGTGGTGCGAGTCAATGCTGCTTGTTTGCCGCAGCGCTTTTCAATTTTACGCCTCGCTTTAGCTGCACTCAGCTGTGCCTCGATGCCCTGCTCGAGTTTCCTTTGCTAAACTATTTGTGCCTCACAACGCTCGCTGCCATTTTATTCTTTTTAGTGTCCTTGGCATATTTTTTTGTATTTTTTGCTGTTGGTTTCAGTGTTGCTGTCGCTGCCGCTGCTGCTGCTGCTGCTGCTGCTGCTGATTTCCGTTTCCGTTTTACGTTCGCTTAGCACAACTTTCATTGCATTTTCTTGTGCGCTGCGCTGCTTTTGTGTGCTACATATTTCAGTGACCGACTGACTGTCACAGCCACACCACCCGCACCGCCCGCACCACTCGCACCACCCGCACCGCCAGCGGCATCCTGTTTGTGACACAAATGTGACAAGCAAAAAGTGCGCGCTGCCATCAAAGTGGATGGAGTGAAAGCACGGCCCACGGGGACCTGGCACGAGCTGGAGCGAGCGCTGCATGGGCTGCTGCCGACTGTTGACAGCGGCACTGACAACCAAATCCAAAGAAATTAAGCGCTCCACGAACTGCACTGGCAACACAGCAACAGCAAGAGCAACAGCAACAATAACAGTAAATTTGTGCCCACCGGCAATTTCGTATGCAGAAGCGACAAAAAAAGAAAAGTAGAGAATACAAAAATGAAAATGAAAATGAAACCCAAAACAAAACAAAGGCAAACAAAAGTGCAAATCTTCACTTGCCATTTGTGAGCTGACATATGCGCAGCTTGACGCATAGTGTATTTGACCAAAGGAAACTGAGTTTTTGCCACCAAATTGGTGGGAATCCATTCATGGCCCCAGTCTATGGGGCAGTTGCCCAAATAAGCGCCGCAGAGCTCTGCGAAAGCTCCTTCGTCGGCGGATTTGGTTTCTGGAAAAAGGCAAAACGGCAAAGTTTCTCGCCTCATTTTTCATCGGGGCCTAAGTTTTTTAGGCTGCCGCTCAAAACTTTGAAGTGCGCCGCCTGAAGAGCTACGCGCTTTCCCAGAGGGGAAACTTTTGGAGCGGACGCGATGCCCTACACTGCCTCAAAATGTGGCGCACTCGATGCGCGGAAATTGAAACTCTTTGGCTCGGTTACTAATTGAAAATGGCCCAAAAAAAACGTTAAATGAATTTACATGGAATATTAAAGCTAATCTGAATACTTTAATAGAACATGTATATAAATAATAGATTTAAATTTCTATTAAAAAGTTAGTTACAAACAGAAACCAAAATATTCACAATTAACATTTTTAGACACTTTTGTGGCTGCTCAACATATTTTCTGCCGTAATCGAAAATAATTTAATTTGCTAAACTCTAACGCATCGTGCACAAGGATAAACAGAGACTCATGGCAAAAGTAAATATAAAATGTTTGCAAAAAAATATATACATTAAAAAAAAGAGAAGGAGAGAGAGAAAAAGAAGTGAAAGTGAAAGTTCGACCAAGTGTAGGTAAAACGTAATCCAAATATTTAACAATGTCAATTACGTGAGCGCACATTATAAATCCCAAATCTCACCTGTGCTGTTGGGACACGCACACAGGCTGAGTAGCAAAACACACACACACTTACAGGCAAACAAACACACACACACACACACACATACACCGATATATGTTTGTACGCTCTGCTGGCAAGTTATTTGTTTAATTTATGCGTCAGATAAAATTTTAATCTCTTCGGAGCCAAAACGAAAAACACGAAATAAAGTTCACAGTATACAAAAAAAAAAAAAAAGTAACGCAAAATAAAAAGCTCAAAAGCAACAAATAAAAAATAAAACAACAACAAACACACAACTGACATAAATAAAATTCTCTATTTACACACTTCTCATGGCGTTAGCATCGCCGCTAGCAAAACTGTCCGCCAGTCCGAGCCGAATCCTGCCAGCTAGCCCAGAGTATTCTACTGGGTGCTTTGGATTTGCTTCTATTCCATTTCTTTTTTTCGTTTTTCTACTTTTTTTTTTTTTTTTTTTTTTTTTTTTTTTTTTTTTGCTGATGCTCCCCGAGTGGATTTTGTTGGATTTTGTTTTTTATGTATTTTACAAGAATTAATTGACTCACACTGCCGACTTGTTAAAAATTTCGTTATTCGTGGTAAGCAAGACGAATCTGACTCTTGTTTGACTTGCCGAACATTGCGTATACGCGGCGTAATATTTGCATTCGCCTCCGCCTGCTCCAGCTCCAGCTCCTCCCCCCACCAATCATCATACGCAAACGAAAAAGTTACTTTCAGTTCGGCTTATGCAAACCGTACAAGCGAACCGCGTAAATATTTTCACAAGTCAAGTGGAAAATATTATATATTTATGAAATGCGTTTTCTTTTACACTTGTGCCGCCGAGTGCCTGGAAATGTATTCATAGGCAACAGCGCGGCGCGGTGGCAGATTATGGAAATTAATAAGAGAGTGATTACTTCAATTTAATTAAGTTTCTCAATGCTGCCCTGGCGGCCTATGCAAATGCCCAAATCACAATTAAAGTCACAATAGACTTTTGCATGAGCAAAACGAAATATGTGTAACTGCCTCAGCTGAAGCGAAATGAATGGAATTGAAAGAGAAACGAAACCGCAGTGGAAACGGCAATACTGTCGTGGGAAAGCCACAGGTCTCAAGTTAATTACGTGTAGCCAAGTACGCATCGACATGTTAATCCTTTCGCTATTAGGATTTCCAGAACAAGGTCGCCAACAGCAGCGATTGAGACAAATTCCGAGTGCCTGGCGCTGTTTGTGCCTGTTAGCGCCTTAAAAATTCACCCGCTAATCTGCGCTAATTCCACTTACAATTAGCATTAGCGTCTTGTAAATGAAGACGCCGCCTTCGCCCCGGCTCAGGACGAGGCCCAGGCCCAGGATGAGGCCCAGATCCAGGCCACTGCAGGCCCAGTTCTATTTTCATATTTTGTATAAACAAAGAGTTCGCCGCAGGTGGGCGTTGTCCGCCTATATTTCAACGGTGGCTCGGTGGGTCGATGGGCTCATTGGCGTTGCCACCTAATTAAAATGCGCAACTCTTTGCCGGAAATGAGCATTTCAGCTAATGACAAGAGCCTGGGGCGAGTGAGATTTTCAGCCGTTCGTATAAATTAAAATAAATCAACAGTAACAAACAAGTTAGATGCGCCCCAAGGTAACCAACTATTTAATACCCTAGAAAAAAAAAATATAATAAAAATAAAAATATATGTGAAAAATGAAGAAAAATATATGTAGAATAGAAAAAATTGAACAAAAATATATTTAAAATTTGAACAAATTAAATATAAATTATATATGTAAAATAATTAAAATGAAAGCCTTAAGGCTGCAAATTAGTTATATAATAATAATAATAATATAAATAATAATAATAATAATAATAATAATAATAATAATAATAATAAAAATAATAATAATAATAATAATAATAAAAATAATAATAATAATAATAATAATAATAATAATAACAAGAATATAATAAATAAATTCATGAATATACGTAGAGAAAATATCCCAGCCCATTGGGCAGATTAGTAAATATATAGATATATGTATATCATACATATAACCGTAAAATATATTATAGCTATTGTATATGTATATAATTTAGCCATAGTATATACCTCAGTTTTAATTAGTGAGTTCAACTATATAATATGTATTCTATATAGATAATCGTAGTATATACCTATCATTAGTGAGTTCAACTACCTTGCCCTTCAACGCAGCTTAGTGCTCGGATTATTGCTGAAAATAATTGGTGGGATTTAATGTTTCTATTTGACTTCAAAGCTGAGCTCTGCAAACATTCTGTAGCAACTCGCCTGGGGCATTCCCCCTAATCAATGGCCAAAGCAGCCGAGGCGCGCTTTCAAATACATTTTTCATTTTGCAGAACGCCCTGGCCTACGCTGCCTCGCCTGCCCCCTGACTCCATTGCCATAATCAATTATTTAAATTGTAATGTGATCGAGAAAGTTAATCAAACTAGATTTAATTATAAACTGCATGCAAAAACTCACCGCAAACAATGAGCGCGAATAGCTCCACTTGACAATAAAATGCATGTGTGTGTGTGTGTGTGTGTGTGTGTGTGTGTGTCGGCGTGATAATGAGCAGCACTTGTTACAATTACTGTTTAATCTATCGTGGTCATGGGGTCATCGTTAATACCCGTGTACATGGCGCATGGACATTAATGCCGCGTTTATTGCCGTTAACCGCATTATGATAACTTTAAAGCGTGAGCTTTTTGCTCTTTATGGCAACCGGAAGCTGGGCAATTTATTTGTTCGCCCGGACAACAATGGCGACGACTGGCCGGCTACGTTAAAAAATGAGAAATGTTGCCAAGGCTATTAAGTGCCCAACTAAATTAACTTTAAGGCGCCCCAGCCACGAGTCGAGTCTGAGGCTGCGTTGACTGAATCGCCAGCCACTTTGATTACATTAAATGGACGCACGGCGGCTGCGGCTGCCCAGAGGCGCGTGCGTGATGTAATGCGAATCTGCCAACCAGTCGAGAGAGTGAGTGCGAGAGAGAGAGAGAGTGAGTGGGAGAGGGAGAGAGAGAGACTGGACTGCATGGTGCGCTAGTCTCGGCAGCGGCACATTCAAGTTGATTAAAATCAGGCATCAAGTAAATAAATCTACGGCTACCAAAAAGGCAGCAGCCAGCGCTGGGCATCCACGGCCTGGTGATTAATTTAAGTGAATGAATCTTGGCCACTGGCCATTTAAATGGTGACGAATCAGTTGCTCGAAATCGGCGCCGGCGACTCACCTGCGGATGTTGCGCTGAATGGAGCGTGTGACGGCGCCCATGTCGCAGGCCCCCTTGTCCCCGGGCTTGCGGTTCTCCAGCCGGCTGCTGCACGAGCGCCCGTCCAGGGTGGCATAGATGGGGCGGCGGGGCATGGCCGTGTGGGCGGTGCGCGGCGTGGGTATCTTTGTGCGCTCCGCTCGCGGACTGGGCTCAAAGCCCGAGTCCTGATCCTTGCTGGCTGCAGCGGTGGCCAGCGACGCGTGACTCTCGTGCGACTCCTGCGAGTGCTTCCAGTTGCTGCGCGTCTTCGCGCCGCTGCGTACGCGTTTCTTGAGCCGCCGCTTGCGCCCGTTCGCCAGCCCATCGTAGCCCTCGGCGGCTGCTGTGGCGTCACTGGTGACGCCCATCTCGCCGCCCACGCCATGGCGGCCACTGCTCAAAAACCGACGCAGAGCACTGTCGTGCCCCGGATCAATGTCGTCTGCATCGTCGTCGTCTGCGCCATCGTCAAACTCCTCGTACTCGTAGTCGGCCTTGTCCAGCTCCGATGCGCTGGGCAGCTTGGAGCTGGCGGTGCCGTCGTGCACCACCTGAAAGACTTGATTGCCGCCGCTAAAGCTGAGCTCAGCTGGACGCGGCGACTCCTCCAAATCGCCAGCGGATTCATCGCTCTTCAGCACCTGAAAACTGGACTTGCGCACGGGCTCATCGGAGGCGGATGCAGCAGCTGCCGCTGGCTCATCATCAGCCGAATCCGAGGGCAGCAGCGTAAAGGAGCGTCTAGATTCCTGCTCACGTTGTGGTTGCTGTTCATCATGTTGTTGTTGTTGTTGTTGTTGTTGTTGTTGTTGCTGTTGCTGTTTCTGTTGTTGTTGTTGCTGCTGCTGCTGTTGCTGCTGCTGCTGCTGCTGCTGCTGCTGCTGCTGCTGCTGCTGCGTGACTGGTGGCTTGGGCTGTGGATTTGCGGGCTCAGCTTGTGGTTGGGTAGGCGTGCCTGGGGGCAACGAGGGCTTTGTCTCACTTTTCGGCTCAGCCGCCATCTGCTCCAGTTTGCTGCCAGCTTCCGCCGCTGCTGCGGTCTTTGAGGGCGGCTCAGGTGTATCCGACTGCGGCTGCTCGGCTGCCGACTCAGCAGGAGGCGGAGGCGGAGGCGGAGGTGCTGCTGTGCTGGCAGTGGGTGTTTCGGAAGGCTTTGAGGGAACGGTCTCTGCTTTCTCCAAATCAACGCTAGAGCTTTTATTTTCCGCAGGTTCATTGTTCGTTGACCCCGCTGACCCCTCGGTGGCTTCCTGCTGACCCTTCACTGATGCATCTTCGGTGGAGCTCTTCGACTCGCTGCTCAGTGCCGTGGCAGCTATCTTGATCATCTGCTCGACCTCAGTGGACACCAGCTTGGTGTCCTCCTCGCTCAGTTGCTTCTTCACATCTGCTCCACTGTCGGCTGCAGTCGCTGGCTCTGCTGGCGACTCTGCTGACGGCTCTGCTGGTGGCTCGTCCAGCGACTTGGACAGTTGCTGCTCGGCATCGTGGTGCACATCCACTTGGGTGGTCACCGACTTCGCGGCCTCAGGCTCCTCATCCGTCAGCTCCATGGCATGACTCTCTGCCACCTTCAAGCTGTCCGGCTCCACAGCCGCTGCCTTCTCGCTCTTGGCGCTCTGCGGAGGCGACTTGATGAAGGTGCCCTCCTTGGTGGCCGTCGGTGTGGCCGGCTGCATCTGACTGCTGTCTGCCTCAGCGGCTTGTGCTGCACTGGTGCTGTCCACCTGCTCCTGGGATACGGACACTATGTGCTCAATCTTGCTCGGCGAGCCGTTGGCGTCGTGCTTGCTGCCAGGCAGCTCCTTGGATCTGTGCGAGGGCGTGGAGCGCTTGCGCTGCACCACTCGCTGCTTCTGGCGCTTGTGGTAGCAACAGTTCTCGCAGGAGTCCTCGTCATCCTCGTCGTTGTCGCCATCGCTGGTGCTGGCGTAGCGCTCCCTGGACTTGCGCCGCCGTATCTCAATGTTGCTCTTGGAGCGGCAGATGTCGCCGCAGCGCTCGTGCGGGCTCTCGCCACAGCTGTTGGTGCGCCGTCGCAGCTGGCGTCGCTTGTGGCGCCGGCAGATGTGCTCCAGCCGCTGCTCCTTGCGGTAGGACTGCTCCGTGCAGCTGCACTCCTCCTCCTCATCCACTCCCGCAGCACCGCCGCCATCCGAATCGGTGCGCTTCAGATAGACCACATACTTCTTGGAGTTGCGCAAGTCATGCAGCTCCTCCTTCTCCATGTACTTCAGCGGACGCACAAGATCCGCGGCGTTGCCGTCGTGGAAGGGATTGCCGCGCCGTGCTGCCAGCCGCAGCTTGTTGGACGGCTGGCCGCCGTGCGACTGCAGAAACTTGGCCGTGGAGCGATGGCCGCGCTGCAGCGCACAGTCCAGCGGCGTCAGCACCAGGCCCCGGGAATTGCGATAGAGCGCGTTCACATCCCCGCCGTAGTCCAGCAGGAGCTTGCACATGTCCGTGTAGTCGTTGGCGGCAGCCGTGTGGAGCAGGCTGCGTCCGTCGTTGCTGGTGGTGTTCACCTGTTTGGGTCGCTGGGAGAGCAGCCACTCGAGCAGCTCGCGGCGCCCCGAGGCGGCCGCCTCGTGCAGCGGCAGGTCGCCCTTGGCGTTGCGCAGCCAGAGATTGGCGCCGCGCTCCTTCAGCAGCTTCAGCGTCTCGAACTGGCCCTTGGAGCAGCCGCAGTGGGCTGGCGTGCGGCCCTTGCGATCCTGCCGATTGGGATCGGCCTCGAGGTCCAGCAGCCGTGCCGTGGCATCCGCATGGCCCAGCGTGACGGCATAATGCAGCGCCGTGCAGCCATTGGAGTCAATCAGATCTGTGGGCGCGCCGCACAGGCTGATCAGCGTGTCGATGCACTCCGTGTGGCCGCGCGAGCCGGCGCAGTGCAGCGCGGTCAGCCCGTCCCTGCAAGCAAAGTAAATCTCAGTTAGGTGAAAACATTTCATTTAATTTCACTTCATTTCATTTGATTTTTCAACCCACTTGTCGGCGCTCTCGACGCGCGCGCCTGCCTTCACCAGGGCTATGACCGCCTTGGCCGAGCCCGCCGAGGCGGCCCACAGCAGCGGCTGGCGTCCGTCCTTGTCCTGGACGTCGACGCTGGCCTGCGGATGGGCCAGCAGTATGCCAAGAATCTCGAGGGCCAGCTTGCTGGAATTGGACTGCTGCTTGTTGTCGTAGCTGGCGCCGCACATCTGGGCGGCATAGTGCAGGGGCGTGCCGCCATTGACGTCGGGCTTGGCCACGCTGGCCCCGGCCGCCAGAACAGCGCGCAGTGCCTCGATTTCGCCGCACACTGCAAGGGCAAAGTGAGTTTGTTATGGCAGCGGCAGCAGTTGGAAATAGTTGCGCCGCAACTGTGGACTGGAATCTTACCCGTGGCCCAGTGCACCACCGAGTGGCCTTCATTGTCCACCGCATTCACATCGGCTTTGTTCGCTAGCAGCAAATTGACCATCGCCAAGTTGCCCTGAATAACAGCCAAGTGAAGCGGCGTGAAGCCATCCTCATCGGCCGACTCCAGCAGCTCGGGAGCTGCAATCGCAATGCTTGCGGCCGCCACGAGGTCGCGCGTCTGCTCCAGATCCTGCGCGGCACAATAATGCAGCGCGTTGCGGTTGCTACGGTCGCGTTGCCGCAGCAGTTGGGGCTGGAAGGAAACGCAACACAGACATTCGAGTTATTTACTTGTATTCACTTGTATTCACTTGTGCCATGAATGCATAATTCATGCACTCATTCATTCATTCGCGATTCAATTTTGCATTTATTTATCGCCACACTCAAAGGCGACGCCGAAAAAAAGAAAATTAATTATGGCTTAAAGCCACGCCCCTGCACACGCGCTACAACGGCGACGCCAAAGCGATTAATAAACTAATTAAAATGTCATTTGCACGCGGCACAAATGCTTGCCACCGGCAGAGTATCCCTGATCGTATATGACTGTCCTAGCTAAATAGAGGGAACTCTGGCATACCCTACGTTCCTATAACGGGGAAATATTCAGCAGAAAAAATTGCCGATATACGATATATACCGAGTGTGTTTAGCTCTGAGACGGACTAGATCGAGTATATTCCAGGCTTTGCCTACATTTGATTTCTTTCGCACGTCAAGTCGTGTATGCCCAATCTCATTTACTCTACGGTATTTTGCTGGCTGATGCCAATTCAGAGTTTAAACACGAGCTCAAAACTATAATTGCATTCAAATGTTTTGCTTGCATTTGCCTCGAATTCATTTTTGTTTTTTATTTTCCTTTATTTTTTGTAATTTATTTATGTTAATATTTATTCGAGTGTGGCAATGCTGCTGCTGTTGTTGTTGTTGTTGCTGCTGCCGTTTGTTATTGCTGTCGCTGGTGCCGGAGTGTAATTAAACATTTTATTTTACAATGCATTGGCAATTTAAAATTGATAATTGAACATATTTTCGCGTTAATCACGTGCAAATTGTGCGACGCTATCAATAATTAAAAATTACTTTTTCATCTGCGACCCGTGTGCGGTCGCTGCTTGTTAGTAACTAAAGCAACAATGGCCACAACCAACGGCAACAATAATAAACAAAGAGAAACACACAGAAACCCGCCTTGCCCAGCTGCAAGTTGCGTCCCGTGGAAAGTGCAAGTGCCGCCTGGGTTGCTCGGTTGCTCGGTCGCTCGGTTGCGCCTGGCAACGTGGTGGATTACCGTTGCACGTGACGCGCCCACGAGGTGGCACTCGCCTCTCCCGAGAGGTGTAATGCGATGACCCCTGAGTGCCGCCAAGTGCAATTACCAAATTCACATTGGCCATTTTGGCGCGCAGCACGACATCGAACTCCAATGGACTGGCGAACATTTTAACGACTCCTGCCAAGCAGCGCACCGCCTTTTCCGCGTGTCAAAACATGTCAAGTGCACAAAAAATACTGTCGCCGCCTTCGAGAGCTGTGCGAAAACTTTACTCGCCATCGACTCAAAGTTCGCATTGCGACGACAGCAACTTTAACAGCAGCAGCAGTAGCAGCAGCAGCGGCAGCAGCAGCAGCGGCAGCAGCAGCAGTTGGAGCAGCGACAGCAGCAGTAAAAGCCGTCACACGCAAACCCAAAACTCCTCAAGTGAAAATATTGCTAAATCATCGGCTCAGCGCCAATTTACACGTGAACCCACACAAAGGAGCCGGGCATAAAAGGCAATCTCTGTACTCTATTTTGCAAAAGCCAACAATTTTAATTTAAGTTTATTAAGTTTTGACTGTCATATAAATATAATAATTTTCAATTTAATATTTTGGAAACTAATAATTAAACGGTTAGTATAGTAAAATTACATAAATAAACAATAAAATAAATAAAGTAAAAATATTTTATAGTATTTACAATAATTGAGGTATGTAATGCTAAAGTTACATTGATAATAAAATAAATAAAGAAAACAAAATTTTTAATATGTACAATAATTGAGGTATATAAATCTAAAGTTACATAAATAAACAATAAAATAAAAAGAGAAAAAAAAATAGAGTTTTACAAATCTAAAATTCTGCTCTTAAATTAAAGTAATTTAATTTAATTTAAATACTGTGGCCTATATCAAGAGACAAAAAATTTAAAACATTTTCATTAAATTGTTTTATTATTAGTATTAATTTAAGCTTTAACGTTCATAATTTAATTTTTATCCAATTTTTCTCTTTTTTCCTCTTACTTCAACATTATATATAGCATATACTAAGCAGTTCCTATCATAAAAGTGTATAAAATATATGAATAAAGAATTTGTATATATGTACATAAATAGGTAACGATTATGCATATAAATATAAGTCTATATACATACATATACATATGTAGATATATACATTTATTATAAAGTATTTACTTTAGCCATAGATAACGCAGCGTTCACATTTTCAATTTAAAAAAAAAAAATAAAAATAAAATGAATAATAGAGTGATACAAAATTATGCACATACATATACATGTAATACCCAAACAACAAACTCTTATAAAAGCTGTGAATTTTAACACAAAAATATATACGAATTGCAATGGCAATAATTTCTATAAATATTAAATATTAAATAACTTCAGACCGATTAATTGAATGTAAAATATTATAATAATATGGTCAATATCTGATTTAAATAACATTTTAATAGAGTATGTTAAATATTCGTTTGGCTGGCAAAACTTCATTCTCCAATAGTTTGGCTAATTTCAGCGTAGTCGAAAAGTTTGGATTTACAATGCTCGATTTGGCTTCTGTTTATCTTGGCAGGCAGACAGAATGATTGAATGTGTTGCTTTTCTAACCAACATTCAATTTGGGCAATAACATTTTAGGCACGTCTCGCTCGCTATTTTTATCTGGCGCAAGACATCGCGTGACTGTCGACAGCACTGAGAGAGAGTGAGCGAGAGAGAGAGAGAGAGAGAGAGAGTGTGTCCTTTGCAGCAATTTTGGACAGCAAATGCCGACGACGCGTCGTTGTAGTTCAATTTATTGCATATTTAACTGAGTCAACTACAGAATAGTTCGATAGCTGCCGAAAAAAAGCTGAGATAAGAACTCGGGCGGAAAGAAAAGCCAAACAAGACCAGGCCAAGTGAAGCCGTTTGAAACTTGCGTGTTCCCAATGGCAGGCAAAGACAAGAATGCCCGTGTAGTCAGCAGTCACGTGGTGGTTATGAATTTAACAATAGCATTAGGATATTGGCCTTAGATTGCCGGCTCAATTGAATTCAGCGTGGGAAAGTGTGCCGGAAAATCATTATCTGACATGACTTGGGTTAGGTGTCGCGGCGAATCAGCTTGAAAGAGGTTACATAATGTTACATAATAAAAGCTGTTTATCCGCAATGTGTTCCATTTAAATAAATATTTTAATAATGCTTAAGCCTGCAAGCCGCTTGTCGGAAGGCAAAACAAATAAAAAATTGCTGGCTGGATAAATCAATTTACAATTTATAGTATTGCTTTAAAACAACAAATTTAATTCGCGTATATAATTTTTTATTTACGTTCATTGGATTTTTAAAGCAAACATTGAAATTGTTTTTATTTATATATCACTACAATCACGAGGGAAATTTGCCAATACTAATACTAATGCGAATAGAAAGAAGTATTACCTATTGGTAAGCTGAAGGCCCCAGGAGTCAATTTTGATTTTATATTAATTTTTCATTTTATATTAACCCTAACGGCATCCAATTGATCTGTTAATATATATGGAATAGCATTTGATCAAGGCAAAAAAAAAGAAGAAAATGTAATAATAATGTTTTAGTCTGTCTCATTCCACTGCAAGAGTGGACTTATGAAAGAGCATACGCTTTTATGAAACTTAAGCTTATCGATATGCAACATCTAAATGGGGTCACCTCAGTTGGTAAATATACTACGAAAAAAAAAGGATTTTTAAGATTGTGAAATTTGTTTTTATATTTGTTTTTTTATTCGAAGCTTTCGTAAATTCCGTCCATAGCGAACGTACGCAGTTTTAGACCTATAGCTCTATAAGTAATAGAGTACTAGAAACGCCCAGAACAGAACTAATACTCTAAGCTTACTTTATATGGATGATCGAGAATGTGAAAATATATATATTACTTATATAAATGAATATAAATGATATGCATATGTTCCCATTCTCTATCATCAATATAAATAATACACATATATTCCCAACCTCCATCATCCATATAAAGTACTCAGCGCCTGTTGATTAGACTAACTCCAGCATTGGCAGGCTGGAACTTTAACAAATTGCTTAAAGCTCACATATGGCTTTTAGAATCTAAAATGGGCCTTTAAGCATTTGCGAACAAATTATTTTATGTCTGCCCTGGATAAGCGTGCAGCTGTCTAACAAACAGTAACCGAAAAAAAAAATCTAAAATCATCATCCCAGCGCTGGCTTTCCGTCTGGTTGTGGTTGCTGTGGTTTTGTTTTGTGTTGTTCGATAATATTTTTGTTGATTGAATCAAAATTGTTTTGACGATGTTGTTGGTTCTTTTGTTTTCCTTCTTTGTGTGTGTGTGTGTATGTGTGTGTGTCTGTGTTTAGAATGGAAATCGTAAATTTACATTGCAATTGGCACAAAAAGTATTTACAATGAGGTTTATTTGATGCTACTTCCGTTATCTGGGTGTCCCTTTTACTGTGTGCTCTGCCCATATCTGGCGCTTCTTCGGTGTTTCTTATAGCGAAGCTCCGCTGCCAGCCGGATTATGAATAATTCAAATAAACTGAAATGATACCTAAAAACTTTGACAACGAGCGAGTGATGCGGTACAAAGACGCAGCCAAGGGTCACAGCTGGGTCCTACGGATGTGAAAGGAGGAGGAGGAGCAGGAGCAGGAGGAGCAGGAGGAGGAGAGACTTGGCTTAACGCAGCATCAAATAAAGTTCTCGTTTTGCTGTTTTGCCTTTGTTATTATTACGATGATGGTTGGTGTGATTGTTGGCGGTGCCACTGGCCCAATCCCAGCACCACAACTGCTGCCGTTGGTGTCAAGCGAATTTGCATTTAACTTTCTACGTTTGCCCAACACAAAATGAAATGCGATAATCAAATACGTCCAACAACAATGCGCTCGCTCGCTCCAATAGCAACAGCAGAAGCCGGAGCTGAAGCAGCATCTGGTATCACCCACCCACCCACAGTCCAGTTTGCCCCACTGAACTGAACGGAGCCAAGATAAAACTTCGACATTGCCAGTTGGCCGTTCAGGGTGGAGCTTTGGTCAGTGCAGCCTTGTGCTTGTTTATGCTATTTTAATAGTTTTAAAAACAAATAAAACACATTCCCGCCGCTCAAAAGGGAGAGCCACAAAAGCAGCAATAATAGAAAAAAGTAAGTCTGGGATATTATCGTAATATTCTTGCTTCTTCTGATACGAATGATGAGTACGAAATGAATGAATACAAATATTTGCTTAATTATATGAACAAGGTCAGCCCAACTTTCAGATAACTCGAAAGGGTCATAAAAAGAAAAGGCTGATCTGATCTCGAACTGTTGGACAATGGCAGCCATCAAAGCTCAAACATTTTATAGCTCCTCCAAATTCGAAATTCGAGATCGGCAAATGATTCAGAGAAAACGAAACTGAAAACTTTTCATTGTGAATTGTGGACCTAGCTGGCCTAGCTGGAGCTGGAGAGGTGGGACTGGCTTTGCGCTGGCCTGGGCCACTCTTATTATTCATATATCGTAATCCATTAGCATAACAATGAAAAGGAGTGTCCAGAAGGAGTAGCAAACGGGCCACCGGAGGCGTAGGCCTCTGAATTTATATTTGGCTCTGACGCACACAGAGACGACATGCTGTACCCATACATTTTATTGTTTACACGCAGGAAGTGCGTACACATAGACACACATATAAATAAAGCATAAATAATAATGAAAGAAGACACAGCAGCCGCAGCAGCAGTAAAGCCAATGCCACGAGGTGGATGCGAGTGGAGTGGGGATGAGTGGGTGGTGTGGTGTGGTGTGCACAGTGACATGATAATGCATAAAAAATAAAATACCATACATGGTCTGAATGCCACGGCACAGAATGGGCACAAATGGCATGCGGGCGCCTCCGTCTGCCTAGGCAGAGCCCTGTGCCTGCCTGCCTGCCTGGCTGCCTGTATCCAAGTGAACATGAACCGAGAATTCGACTTAACGCTTCGTTGGGCAGCACATCCGCCATAATTATGTGTGACGCGACAACAGAATGGGACATTAAAAGGCCAGGACAGGGCCAGAGACCGGCCAGCCCAACTCAGTTCAGTTCAGCCGAGTTCAGTTCAGGAAGACCACATCGTATTTTCCTGTAGGAAATGCGAAAACAAACCAAAACAAATCCAAACCACAGCCGCAGTCGCAGCCGCAGTCACAGTCACAGGCACAGACATGCCGGAAGCACTTTGCAAGCGCCTTAAGGTCGCCATTTTGGGCCGTGTGGCCTGCTTAAGATGTCAAGTGACCAGCAGCATCACAGCGGGGCTCACTCAATGGCAAATTTATGCGCACAATGCGTAATTCATATGTTAATCACATACAACCAGGCCAGGCCCAGCCCAAGCGCCAGCCTAGGCCCAGCCAAGCAGCTAACAATATAGGCAGCCTCCCAGTCAGCTACTTACGGACTGAGTTTTAATTAATGCAAGCAACAAAATGCGCAGGTAGCAGGTAGCTACAGCTGAAACTAAGTACACACACACGCACGCACACACACATACACATGTACTTTGGCTGGCTTGATGCTAAGCAACAGTGAAGGCATGTGGGCGTGGACTCGTCTCAAGCAGCCAGACTTTGGCCAACAGCAGCAGTAACTATAATTTACATGCTTAGCAGACAAAGGCAGAGATTGCGGAGATTGCGGAGGCGAAGAGGGCATTGCCTGGTTGTTAGGCAACAGTTAAGTGTATGTGTGCGTGTGCGTGTGTGTGTGTGTGTGTGTGGGTGTGGGTGCTTGGCAGAGACAGCTCTTAAACTGTTGTTGTAGCACCTTTTATACTTCTAATTAGTGCCACATTGGTAGCTGCAACAACAATGGCTTGCATGCATTGCAGTTAACGTTGCTTGAATAGCTTTGCCTTTGTTGCGGCTGTCTTAGAGCCATTTCCCCTCCCTGCCCACGCCAGCTCCCCTCCTCCACCAACCCACCCTAAGACTGTGCGACAGCAGGCAGCGGGAAACGATTCGCTGCACAGCATTCTTAAGTAGTTTTGGCAATTATTTACAGCTACTTTGCTGGCAGCAGCCAACCCCGAGCCCGCGACTTAACGCTTGCCGCACGGATTATTATTATTATGCCGCACAGTGTGTAGCACCGTTCGCTGTAGTTCAACTTTTGCATAGTTTGAATGCCGTGCAACGGATTAACAAGAACGGCAAACTTTCAGTTTGATCTACAAACTTTCTCGACCGCCGCCCGGCATCCGCCATTCAATCTCCAGGTGGTTAAACTGTTTGCCAAATATGAGCGAGGAAATTTTGTTGACTTCGATGCTTTAATTGCTTTTAAATAACCAATAAAGAGTGAAGCAAACTAGGTCGATTTATCTCGCATAAAAAAAAAACAAAGAGCTCAGCTCAAATTTCTTTTGTTTGACGGACGTGAAAAACTAGTTGAAAACTCCCACAGTCATTCACAATTTAGTTGCCTCGTCTATAATTCTCTGCATTTAATAAACTACTCCAACTCATTCGAGTATCTGTATAAAAAGCAATGGACTTGTAAGTTTATCATAATAATAATATTCATCTATTTATTTCGTAATGAATATTTATTATGTAAGCCAAGTCGATGCTGCATGCGACCGGAAGTCAGTCAGGAGCGTAAAAGAAACTCAAGCGGAGGAAAATCCAATATGCGTATGCTGCACGGTCTAGTCCCCCTTTTTGCTGTATATAACCTAACCTATGTATACGGAGGGAGTGAGCGTAAGACAAGTCTTATGAATACTTTAGGATGGCCGCAGCTGACGCTGCTGCTGGCTGGAGCCGAGAGCTTGGCCGATTCGGATTTAGCATGCGAGCTGAACTGTCGTCTGCATAATTCATTGGCCAAGTTGTAAGTCATGGCTCAAGTTTTCTCTAAATCAAATTAAGTTTACAAAATATTTTGCAAACTTTGCACTAGCTGAGCTCAATTAAAAATGATGCATCCCCTGTCCTGGCTCCAGCTTCCGAAGTAATTTCCGCAACAGAAACTTTCCGGGCGGCGAGGAGGGGGGCGTGTGGGCCTGGCCAGCTGGCCGAAGCTGTGTGCGATGCGCATTAAAATTAGTAACAAGCACTGCTCATTTATGTCAACTTTTCATGTCATTATGCACTTTGAGCAAATATTGTTGGACTTTGGCAAAAGTTTCAGTTGGCTCACATGTGATTAGCCTGCCGAGCATATATCCCTGATCAAAGGCGAAGCAGGAGGCAAATTCATATGCGGATTTCCTACATATGCCAGACAGCAGCAGACTGGGATAGAGAGAGATAGAGAGAGATAGAGAGAGAGAGAGGGAGGCAGAGTGCGAGTCGCATCCAGTCCGGCTTCAGTTTAGTTG
This sequence comes from Drosophila mojavensis, assembly GCF_018153725.1. Taxonomy (NCBI): domain Eukaryota; kingdom Metazoa; phylum Arthropoda; class Insecta; order Diptera; family Drosophilidae; genus Drosophila; species Drosophila mojavensis. The sequence continues at coordinate 4,491,520 of NW_025318693.1, read as the reverse complement.
CCACAATAACAACAACTTTAACTTCGACTGCAACTTGGCAACTGGCAGTTGGAAATTGGGCGACCGCTTCGGAAGTCATTTCCAAAGCCAAACAACAGTAACGCACAGGCGGCAGGTGGCGGGAGAAGGGCGCTGGGAGAAGGTAGCTGGGAGACGGCTGGCCGCCGATCCAAGCAAGACAAATTTCTACGATTTCAGTAATTAATTTGCCATTTCAAAGTTTGCCAGTCATTGCGACAGTTATCCTTTGGTTAGAGCTGCCCATCATGATCTGGTCAGCTGTTTCAGCCAGTTTCTAATTAATTGGCCAGCCGGGCCAGCAGCCGAGTAGGCCAACCCATATGGTCAGCGCATACGTATCAAATTTGGCTTGTGGGGCAAAGTTTGTGGCGGTTTTTTCTTTTTTCATTTTTGCACAATCAGCTCGCCGCTCATTTCGGCCAACTTTAGTCTGGCTATGTGTGCGTGTGTGTGTCTGTGTATTTTTTATTGTTTTATACCCTGAACCCATTGAAAATGGGAAATCAGGGTATAATGGTTTTGTGAAAAGTATGTAACAGGCAGAAGGAATCATCGCAGACCCCACAAAGTATATAAATTCTTGATCGGGACGACAAGCTGAGTCGATATAGCCCTGTCCGTCTGTCCGTCCGTATGAGCAAAAGGATCTCAGAAGATATAAGAGCTAGAGAGCTGAAATTTGGCATGCATACTCGTGTATACCATAGGCAGTACAAGTTTATCATATTTTTTCGATAACTCGTCCGATAACTTTTTTATCGAGAATAATCGAAAAATCGACTTGGTTTTTTCAGCCTTTGAACACTTTTAGACCTGGAGACTTAAAATTTGCGTTGTATATAAAGTTAATGGATACAAAGATTTCGTAATTTACAGATTTTGGATACCACGCCCTCTTCGCCCCCAATTTGTAAAAAACGCATTTCAAGTACTAGAGACTTGTGCTTTGGAATGTATACACCACATGATTACGCTCTGAAAGTTTTATTAAGATCGTATGTCTACAAAAGAAATTATTCGACAAATAAATTCTCATAATATTGCCCACACTGCAGCTCAGCCCAAGCGCTGTCACTGCTTACTGCGCAGTTAGCAGAGCGCGTGCTTATAAGTGCATGTGTATGTATGTGTGCATAAAAGAAGTCCAGAATGATTAGAATAACAGCTTGGAGGGTTCAGGGTATCTCCTAGTCGAGCAGTCTCGACTAGAGTCTTCTTACTTGTTTGTTTTTAGACGATGACTCAAAACGTCACATTTGACCACGCAGTCAGATGCTCTGCACCATTCATTTAACTCATTGGCGCTGACTTTTATTTGGACATTTGTTGGCCCACAAAAAGTAGAGGTAATTAATTACAGTCCGACATGCAAAACAGTCGAAACGCGGCAATAAATTTTGAATTGAGGTGAATTTGCGTGGCCAGCTGGCCCAATTGAAATGCCAGCAACAGCAACAGCAACAGGAACTGACACAGAAGCAACATCAAAATGCCGCCTAATCTATTTTCAATTAAAGCAACAACCCAGCCACCAGCCAGCGAGCGAGCAGGTTTGCTTATGAAGTCATCTCACATCCTGCAAGCCTTCCGCTGGGTGCGGTTCGTCGGTAATTACAAGAAATGCTCAAATAGCTTGCAATTAAGTCGAACACAAAACATTCAGTTGTACAAGAGAATCGGGCACACCTCCACACCCCCCTCGATGGAACGCCATTTGGGCCAGGTTGGCTGTCAATATCATCTGAATTCGGAATTACCTTTGGCAAGCAGATGGGAGCAGCTAACGATTAATTAAGAATTCAAGTGACTGCGACTGCGACTGCGACTGCGACTAAAACTAAATAGATATTGTAAAATAATTTGAATGTGCGCGTCGCTGGCAAGTCAAACGAACGATTCATTGGGCAAACGTAGCTCCACAATCAAATTGAATGGGAAGCCAAAAGCGAATGCAGTGGCAGATGGGCGCTGATTCGTCTCGAAAAATGCCAACGGAAACTGGGTAAAAGCAAACTTTTCGACGTCGTTTTTAATGAAATTTCAACAAACTGTTACAAACGTGGCCAAAAGGAGTGGCCAAATGAGAGGGCGTAAAAGAGTAGGAGTAAGAGAAAGCGACAGATAGACAGAAGGAGAGGAAGAGTGAAAGAAAGATAGCGAAAAGCAAAAATTGCAATTAAAATTACCAAGCGAAGGCCAACACAGCCGGACAGAAAGACAGACAGAACATAGTCAAAGAGAGAGAGAGAGAGAGAGAGAGAGAGAGAGATAGAGAGAGTGAGATGGAACGCTGCAAGGTGCAGACAGAGCGCCTTCAAATTAATAATAATTTGCGCATTGATGGAGCGCCTACAAAAACAAAGTAAAACAAAGTGCAGCGAGCTGAAGCTGGAGAATGGAGAAGTGTAATTAAAAAATGGCAAATGGCCGATAACTGGCACAAGGTCAGGCAATCGACGCTAATGGAACGCCGAAATATTGAAACACAATTGAAAATAATTAAAACTTAAAGCATTTCTGCAGCAAGAGGAGCCTAACAAGTTAAGCATTCGTGTTGCGAATCAGAAATCGTGTACTTGGCCAACATAAATATGCAATTAAGTGGAAAAACGTTCTTGCCATTTCATATTTTGCTAAACTTCATTCACGAGTTAAACAACGTTTGCACATGTAGCTCGTAGCTGGCGGTATTAAATATTAAACATTACCCAAGCATTAAACAAGTGCGCTGAAATATAAATACAAAATCAATTTTCAACGCCAACTCTCCCCGGATGGCAGACAGCCCGAGCCACCCACGCGCCGTCAGCTTGAACAGGTGCAAGTGCCGAATACCCTGGAATGCGAGCAAACAACCTGCAGAGCGCACTGTGACTGGGCCGTGCTGAAGGCAGCTACATAAAAATTAATATCAAAGTGAATGTGCCAGGAGGCGGGTGGCTCATCGGCCGACTCCTGTAGGTCGAGCACGCCCACTGAAAGAAGCTAAGCATGCCCAGCTGCATGTTTGTATTTGGACTATATGCTGACTAGCGCTGTTAACATCATTTGCAGCAAACAAAAGTTGACTGTTGGGCGTTTGGGTTCTTGAATGCTTGGGCAACGTTGCTCTCCGAACGAAAATCAACTTCTGCAGCTGACTTTTTAAGCAAAAAGTTTTGCTTAGAGCTTGTAAGCGCGGTCGAGCGCCAGTTGGCTGAAAGGGGCTTGAGTGGAGAGTGAAAGCTGGCACAGTGGTTGAGCGGCTGCTGTAAATCTGAAATGAAAATAAATAATTTACACCTGCAGCTATCTTATGAGCGCCAGACATCTGCTGCTGCTTCTTCTTCTCCTTCTACTGCTTCTTTGGGCCATGCTAACCAATAGTGGACAGAACATGGCTGAAAAGTTGCAGCTTCAAGAATTGTGGCTTTAAAGGCAACGAGCAAGAGGAACAGAGCAAATATCCTGGCGAAGGCGCAGAGGTGGCACAATTGATCCGTTGAGGGCGAAGGTAAGAGAATATGCTGGCGGCGTGCCAAACAATGCCCGAAGCCAAAAAGTTTTATTTTCTAAGAAATTAAGACTTAATTGGTAAAAGCAGCAACAACAGCACCAACTTTGGCAACAACAAAAGCAACGGTACACAATAAAAACGACAACGAAGACAACAAGCCAGGGGGAGGGGGAGTGGTAGTGGGAGGGGCCTGTAAAAACCAACATCAATGAAAAGTTTAAGCAAAACAATGGCAGAGAAGTAAACCAAGCCTATGCAAGTTGCGGAGTGCTCTCGAGCAGCCGAGAGGCCGGCCAGCCAGGATGTGCTCCAAGGCTCCAGCAAATACATTTGCGAGGCCAAGTATAAGCCCTATTTGAAAGTAGACAATAGGTTTTATTACGCATACGCCATGTTAAACAGCAATATTGATAACCCACGCTAGCCAGCTCAAAAGCTGCAAGCAATTGAACCAAAGGAGCTTACGAACCATTCTATCCTATATAAGTAATCGATATATCGAGAGAATTTCCATGTAACAAGTCGTATACATAATAAGCCTTCTGCCTGTTGCACAGGGTTATAAAAATCCTTTCGCCCGCTTCAACAATTGCACATAAAAGCGAGTGACACTAAAACTGCAGACAAGACAAATTAGAGACATTCATTCATTTATTAACGCCGTCAGACTTACATGTAAATTCAGAATTAGACATTATCTTAATTGAGATATTCACAAAAAACTCGTAAAAAAGAGACAATAACAAAAAAAAAAAAAAAAAAAACAAATAAATATAAATAAACAAGAACCATTTAAATTATTCAATAAACAAGAACCTGAATTCAGCTTTAAAGAGAACTCAGCGAGCAGAGCGACTTATCGACAGGCTGGAACAGTTTTAATGGGTTACGCAACCTTATCAACTTAGGACCCAATGGGAGCTTGCCTTCCAGGCACAGGATTCACAGCCGAAAATTCACGACTGTAATAAGCTTATCTCACAATAATATTACATGCATACATAGGTTTAAGTATAGGATAAAAAAAAAAAAAAAAAAAAAAATTTAATAAATATATTATATTATGAAAAAAAAATAAAAAGCATAATTTAAAAAAATTTATAAATATCTATGATACGCACACATATCAATGATACAAAAAAAATTTTTTTAAATGTATTATATATTAAATAGTTAATAAAATTGTCATAACGACATAAGTAAATTCAGTTTATAAATAAAAAAAAATTAAATAAAAAAAAAAAAATATTAATAATAAAAATAAATTATTTTACAAATAAACTATAATTACATTTACTACATTTTTAAAAATTTTCCTTTATACACATATTATATCTATAAATATTAATATATATATAAATTAATTTAATTTTTTTTTTTAAGACCTGCGCTCTACAGGCTCGCTCTTGAGATTTTCCAAGGAAACATTCAACTTCAAGTTGTACCATGAACAAGTATTAGCCTTCACAATTGTTTTCTTTAACATTATTTAATAACATTAACATTATAACATTACAGCATGCTGGAAATCAATTTTAAAATTTTCTTTGGCAATCCAATCAGAAGGAATAATTTGAGTGGCATAAATCTTAATTAAATGATACACGGGTTTTCCAGCTTTGCAAAAGTCTTCAGTAAAGTTTTCAGTATTCCAAATGAACTTGAAGAGAAATTAAATTTATTTTCATACTAATCCGATAGAGAATTAAAACTCAATTTTAATAGGCTTATCGTTTGATGGTCTTTATGAGCCAAGCATTGCTACAGACATATATATTCGTAATTCCTAAAATTACAACAACTTTTTGCTATGATAGGCATTGTACTGAAACGGAAATATCTAAGATGCATAAAATTTAAATTAGAGCAAATCCAATTATTAATTTTGGCTTTCGGCCCCATTGAACTTTGAAAACGATTTTATTGTTTTCTTGGTTGTAATTAGAAATCAGGCGCAATGGGACTCTGTTGTTTATGACGCATATAAAATGCGAACTCTGTCCCGGCCAAGCAAGCAAAAAGAAGAAGAAAAAAGTCATAATTGCCAACATTTGCTATATTTCACAGGCAAATAAACCAGTTGAGTTGCTCGGTAGACCAAGGCTGGGCGTCATTTAGCAATTACATAACTGAGTGGACTGACGTCAGGCATCAGCCTTCGGAGTTTTTGGTGAGCAATTCGCATCAGATTCGCTGTCAATATCAATTACGAGGCCAAAGGCAAGCGTCTTCAAGCTGTAAACAAAAATGTTCATTCAGCAGAGAGACTCTCTCTACAAAGCACTGACTTGGCTTTGTTTTTCGGTCGCAAGACAGATAAGCGGGACCTTCTTGTGCCGTCGCTCGTCGGGAGTGTGGGGGGGTTCTTTTCTGCCTTGCGATCAGAGTTCATAAATTTTAATTTGTAAGATCCCTTAAACTCGAGGTGGAGCTATACTCCACGAAAAAAAAAAACAAATTATACTGAGGAATTAGGGGAAGAACGGGCACAAATTTACATCAAGAACACCGACACAACTAAGCGTGGCCATAGATGGCATTCGGCACACGCGCTCTTTACCCACCCAACCATGGTTTTTCACAAACAATTTTACCAGAAAAACCCCAAAGAAGCTCCAACACTAACTAGCCTACCCCATTATTTCAACCCTTCTTCCAGATTAATGACTCATATTGTTCTTGGTTTCATTCCTATTATTCATAATATTCATTTCCATTCATTTAAATAATATCTAGACATTGGGATACTAAGATTACAATCGATTATTTTTCTTATACAAACAATGTTGTTATTATTCTACATTATTATTTTACATTATTATTAGTTTTTTGTTTTTTTTTTTTTTTTTTTTTTTTTTTTTTTTTTTTTTATGCTATTCTTTAAATTGTTCTATTTTCTATCGTAAATCTTTCTTGCTATTCAATCCTATTTATTTGTTATTTATTTATTTCATATTTATATTCTCATTTTTTTTTTCTCATTTCATGCTAAGTTTGTTTTATTTATTTCATTAATTTATTTAATTGTTCATTTTATTTAATATGATTATTATTATTATTATTATTTTTTTTTTTATATATATTTATATATAGATATATATTTATATAGATTTAACTTATTAAATTTGGTTTATTTATCTACTTTATTTATTTATTTATTTATTTCTCTGTTTATTTTACCTCTTTTTTTTTCATAATTTAGGTGAAATCATTTAGTTTAATTCACTTGGCAAACAAATAGATATAAATATAAAGAAAAATGGTCTTAATAATTTTATTTAAAAATGTGGTTGCAAAACAAATTATTTTAATTTAAAAAAAAATATGCTTTGCTTCATTCTTGCATGCAATTATTTCCAAACATTATATTATTACTTGTTTTTTTTTTTTTTTTTTTTGTATATATTAATTCATGTAAAAAAAATATAATGGTTTGGGGTTGGGGGAGTGGGAGTACAGGGTATCTTCCAGCACTTACATGATCTTTAGATTTTTTCACTCCAGCGATGAAAGGCCTTTCCTCGTGGTAGCTGTAGCGTGGCGTTGAGGTTACAAAAAGAATATAGGGGCGGACAAACACACAGTTTTTGTTGTTTTTTTTTTTTTTACCTTTACATTTTTATACTTCTTTTTATATTTATATCTATTCAAATTATTATTATTTTTTCTTTCTTACTTTTTCGATTTTTTATTTATTTATTTTTTTTTTTTTAAACAAAAATAATTTTTTCTTTTTTATTTATTTTTTTTTTTTTTTGTTCTACATTTATATATAATTTCTTTTATTATTTCTTTTACTTCATGTTTTTTTTTTTTTTTTTTTTTTTTTGATATTGTTCTACTTTTATATGTGCATATATGTATCTATATATATATATATATATGCATATATATGATAAAGTTTATTATTTCATTATTATGTTATTGATGTTTTTTTTTTTTTTTTTTTTTTTTTTTTTACGTCATCGTATTATTTTTTCTATTTTCATGCTAGTTTTAAGTCGTGGGTTTTAATTTTACATTTTTCTTCTTTTAATTTGGTGAACTATTTTAGTTGCTAGTAGCAAAATTTTTACAGTGTACGTCACATATGTAATTGAAGTGTGGTTTTTGTTCTTTTTTTTTTTTTCGTTTAGTTGATTATGGTAGAACTAGAGTTTTTGTTCTTGACTGTGTGTAGTTTTTTTTTTTTCCACTTTTAGATTTTCGCGGCTTAGAGTTTTTGGGGTTAAAAGTTTTATAGGTTTAATTGTCACTATGCAATTTATGAGCCACGATTCACGTTTGTGTTTCCCCCGCCTGCTGTTGAAGTTCCTCCAGCCTTTCGATAAAGTTGCTGCGATCGATCTTGATGGGCCAAAAAAATTAAAACAGAGCCCGTGTCTAGGGCAGGCTTTTCTATATTGCCGTGCCCAAATTTGACACGGGCGTCAAGAAAAATTTGTTGCTGCGCTAGAGAAAAAAGTTGCTTTATTTAGCTAATATGCCACAATATACCAATCTTCGTACCTTTATTAATTATTGCAGCGCACGAGTTCCTCACCATATATGTATATATATTATATACATATATATATATGGATTTAGTGTAAAGTCGCAACGTGGAGTTCTAGAAAAAGGGCTCAATTTTGCACTTTTTCGGCTTATATAGCTTTGGGTAGATAAAAGCTTACAGGTTTTATTGCCCCTAAAGTTGGCTGCACTAATATTTGTCGCTGCAGAATTCGCACAGCGCGACAAGATCAGCTGTTGCGCGTGCGCGACAACTTTTCGGCACCCACCGAAAGCTCTCAATGCAGCGCTGCAAGCACTGAAAAAGGTTCGCTGTACCTTTTCAAAGCTTTTGCAAGCGCGCGTACTTTTTGAACTATTTCTTTCGTTATTTTTATTTACCCTTATTTTTTTGTTTGGCTTGCGACCATTACACCACCCGATAATATACCACCGTTAGACGGAATATTAGCGGGAATATGTTCGGATGTCTATTGCTTAATGTCTTTGGCATGAAAGGTACCTATCTCTTGACCTTGCAAATTCTCTAAAAGATAAAAGCAATTTCCTAGTTTCTTTTTCACTCTACATTTCAAAAATTGGGGTGCTAATTTCGCATTATAATTGTGAGCGAATTTGCTAAGTGAAAAATTTCGGCGATACACTTCCTGCCCTTCCCTAAATGTAACAGGCTTAGAACGCAAATTATACTGTTTAACATTTCGTTCATAAGCTTGTTTTATGTTGGCCTGTATATCTTTACGAATTAGGGATAAGTTATCTGATCGAGATAGTGGTACTAATGGTTCTTCAAGCAATGTTAATTGCTTTATCAACTTGTAGTCTGAACCATGAGTTATCATATCTAACCCAAATAAAGCTCTATAAGGGGAGCATCCTATGGATTGATGCAAAGCTGATCGTAAGGCGCATGAGATACTAGAAATATGTTGATCCCAATAAGTCTGGTCACTTTCGAGATACGACCGAATAGCAGCTAATAAAGAGCGATTAACTCGCTCAGCAGCATTGCTCTGAGGGGAGTATAAAGCTGTATATATATGACGTATTCCCAGTTCCGTTAGAAAAGCATTAAACTCATTAGATTTGAACTGTTTTCCATTATCGCTTACTATGGTCTCTGGAACGCCGAAACTGTGGAATATATGCTTTAATAGAAACTCTTGAATAACAGATGACGTCAATTTTTTTAAAGGCCAAAGCCAATGAAATTTACTGAAATGGTCCAATACTATTAATAGTCCTACATGTCCACTTTTGCTCCTGGGATATGGCCCTAATAAATCTATATACAGCCTCTGAAAAGGTCGATAAGTCGGACTTTGAGCTCCCATTGGAGGACGGAGAGTATAATTCGGGGCTTTGGATTGTTTGCATACCGAACAATTTTTAATATAATCGCGAACATCCTTTGCTAACCCAGGCCAAAAAAGATTTCTTCGCAATTTCTCGATTGTTTTTTGTATACCTGAATGTGCTGACGTCACACTATCATGGGCTTGCTTTAATACCTCGCCTTTAAGTGGCTCTGGCACCCATAGTTTCCACAAAAACTTATCTTGAACTTCATCTCCGGTCGAGTGTTCAGTCCGGATATAGATTTTATGATCCACAATTTTGAGATCGGGAAAACGTGAACTATTTTGCTCTAGATTAGATTTCAATTGATTGTAATCGTCAGACTGAAATGCGTCTGATTCTAAATTTATGATGGGACTCATGTCTAACGAAGCTATTTCATTGCAATCGTGCAATCGCGATAAAGCGTCGGGCACAATGTGATCTTTGCCCTTACGGTGCGACATAGTGAATTTATACTGTTGCAAACGAAAAATCCATCTAGCTAATCGTCCAGAAACGTTCTGTTGTCTCATCAGCCACAAGAGGCTGGAGTGGTCAGTAATGACTTCGAATTCTTGAAGCTCTAAATAGCAACGAAACTTTTCTATAGCTAGAATAACTGCAAGACATTCACGCTCTGTAACACTATAGTTACGCTGAGATCGACTGAGTTTTTTAGACATAAATGCTACGGGTTTTTCTTCATTATCTTCAGAAAGTTGTACTAACACTGCCCCAATTCCAAAATCACTAGCGTCACAATGCAAAAAGAATTTCTGATCAAACTTTGGATTTTGCAAAACTGGAGACGTAGTTAACACAGCTTTTAGTTTTTCCATAGCAGTTTGGGCTTCTGGAGTCCAGTTAAACTTCTTTTTAGAAGATAAGACTTCCGTTATGGGACAGGCTAGGTCTGAAAAGTTTTTTATAAAACGGCGATACCACCCACATACACCTAAAAAGCCTCTCACTTGCTTTAAGTTTTTCGGAGGTGGCCAGTTTTGTATGCAAGAGATTTTATCAGGGTCTGTGCATATGCCTGTCCTGTCAATTACGTACCCAAGATAGTTAACTTTTGTGACTGCAAAATGACTTTTCTCAATATTTAAGGTGACATTGGCTTTCCGGAATTGCTCTGCAATTCGTACTAGCACGGAGATGTGAGAATTGAAATCTTCAGATACAATGCATAAATCATCTAAATATCCAAAGACACAATTACGTAAATCAGGGGGAATGATTTCATCTATTAGCCTACACATCGTTGATGGCGCATTGCACAGACCAAACGGCATAACCTTGAATTGATATAGTGGTCTACCTGGTACTGTGAAAGCTGTCAGTGGCTTTGAGTCGTCCGTCAGTTCTATTTGCCAATAGGCGTCTTTTAAATCAAGTTTGGAGATAATGTTAGCTTTTGGTAATCTCGAAAAGATTCCATCTATACTAGGCAATGGATATGCGTCCTTTCTGGTCACCGCGTTAAGCTTTCGGGCATCTAAGCAAAGACGAACTTTGTTTGGTTTTACAACTAATCTCATAGGGGAACTCCATGCACTGGTTGAGGGCTCTATCACACCTAGGCTAATCATCCGATCGATTTCTTTATATAGCAACTGCTCGATTGCAGGACTAACAGGATAAAAACGTTGCTTTACTGGCATTGCTTCTCCCACGTCAATGTGATGTTTGATAAGTGAAGTGCGACCTAACTTTTCTGCAGCATTGGGAAACAACTGCTTAACTGCATTGAGCTGTTGTAACTGAAGGCTTGTTAGTGGATATTTACCTTCAACATCATCGCCAACAACATCGAGGTCTGCTTCTACAGCACTGATAATATCTGGAGCAAGGGCAAATGTTTTCCAAAAGTCATGGCCGAGAATTAAATTCTGTTTAATGTTTGGGATAACGTACAGTTTCATGGGCTTTGATATTGTTTTATATTGCATGACAACACTCAAAACTCCTATGACTGCTTGATTTTCACCACCTGCAGTTTTTACAAAAGATTTGAGCGACTTGAAACAAGGACTCTTTGAAAAGTCATTTTTCGCTAGAGTAGCGCCAATGCAACTGATATTTGCGCCAGTATCTAGTAAGCCTGATTCTTGAAAATTCAAAAAAGATACTTTCGCATAACTGCGCATATCTTTTTGATTGCTAAATATGTTTGAGATTACTAATCTACGACTACTTTTTATTTCATTATAATAGTTTCTCAACCTTGCACTACGCTTACTCGTAACCGAATTTGGTTCATTAAAAATTCTTCTTCGTATTTCAAGATATTTAGATAGCTTGTCCTTGTATGGGAGAAAACGGAGATCAAGCACCCGTGCATCAATTTCATTTGAAGATTGTAATGATGACGCGAGATTGTTGCTGATTGGGTCTATTAATTCGGGGGCATCCGATTTTTGGGGGATGTCCCCTTCTGCTGGTTTTCCGCTAACCTACGGATACAAATTTTACATTGTGGCTTGTATACCTGTGGTGTGCCACAACCATAACAAAAGACTCTACGATCCCTCAGGCAATTTTCCCAGACATGTCCCTTTTCTTCACAGTTCCAGCATGTCAAGTTGGAATGGGCTTTTTGCATCGCTGCAATTTCTAACTCTGCTGAATCTGTCTCTTCTTCAACCTGAATTCCGAGACCAGTATTCTCGATTTCATTGATTTGACGACGAAACGCAACAGTTTTCGGTCGAGAGAGATTGGCTGATTGACTTCTAAGGTCATTTGTTAAATTTTCGCTCATTTGCACTAACCTACGCAAATGGCCAACTGAACTGATAGATTGGTACAGTAACTTGTGCCGCATCTCAGGCAACAGGTTATTTTGCAGAATTTCTAATAATTCTTCTTCGCCTATTTTGAGGCCAAATTTATCAATTAATGCAGCCGCCGAATCGTGAAAAGCGACAAAAGATTCACCGACCTTTTGCTTTCAAGCTCTCACTAACTCTTTACTCATAAATTCTGAGCGATAATCTTTATATTGCTGTCGAAGTGCTGCACAAAAATCATTCCATACAATTCTATCTACCTGTTTATGGTGCCTCCAGAACCAATCTCTAGCTTTCCCAGAGAAAAGAATGTGCAAATGTTTGCAAAGCCCCATAAAATCACTATCGAGAGTTTCGTCAGTAAGGACTCTCACACGATAAATAAATTCTTCCACTCCTAGTCCTTCAGATGACCCATCAAAATGGAGATTCCATTTCTGCATAATGTCAGCTGTTCTTCTGCTTTGGACAGACGAACCTCCTGGCGAGTATGCCATAGGAGTCGGAATAGACGGCAGCTGCTCGCTTGAGCTGGGCCGTGAATCAATACGGAGCGCCGACATCACACGAGTGACTGACTGCTCGATCATTTGCTGAATTATATTATAATCAACGCCTGCCGATTCTTGACGAGTATGGCCGGCTCGATTGGGTCGGCCTCGTCGGCGGGTACTAATGCCTCTTGGAGGAGGAACTACGTTTCGGTCAGAATTATGGCTTGCATCTAAACCGGATATAATTACCTCACTGCCTTCGAGCGATCGCTCTTGGGGATGCTCTAGAGACTCAGGCGGAACTTCACCTAATGCTTTGGCTAAATTACGCGTTACCATACGCGAACTACCTGGAATTGCTGATGTTGAAGCTGGTTTCGGGTCAGGTGAACAGTTACCAATAACCAGCTTAATTGACCTTGGGTCCAATGTGGACTGACATTCCGGACATTCTTGCTTATTTTCCAGCCACTGTTCTAGACATAACTTGTGAAAATTGTGCTTACAAGGGGTACAATAACATTGCTGGGTATTGCTCATCCCTTGGCTACAAAGACTACACAAACTAACAGTTTTCTCTACTGTGCGCATATCTTGAGGACTTCTTGAAATAGGCATTTTGTATCTAAATATTTTTGATTTGCTAATGAATGTAACAAGTTTGGGTTGATATAATGGGGAAGGTAGCTAGGTTTTGTGCTGTTGTGTGCTGTTCTTGCTATATTATACAATTAGGGGAAATAATGGATTTTGGGCTATTGCTACTAAAGCTGGTTATAGAGTATTGCTATGCAAAAGCTAACTAAAGTGTGAGTGTTCGGCAAGGATACGCCAATGCAGCATATACACAAGTTCCAGACAACACTCTCAACATTTAGCAACTTCTGTCATAACAACATCTACTGGCCAGACGGGTATGAGTTTATATTGCACCCAGATTCATCTCATTTGGCCCTGCAACAACTACCAGAGAACAATCAGTATTGATATCCGAGCTGGGCCCAATATACAATATTCTGGAATCGTATCTGATAATTTTACAAAACACAATTAAAATAATATCTAGATGAAATAACAACTATACGAAAACAAACGAGCAAACTTGGTGATACAGGTGTTATTATAAGTTGAATTTATCTTATTCGGGTTTCTCGGTCTGAGATTCAGCTCGAATCTTTCAGCTTCGTAGTCCCTATTAAGAATTGATTTGACTCATCTGTCACAGTTGCGATAGGCCGACCAAGCAAGTCCAATCTATTTCAGCACTCTGGACACTGAGTTTTCAACCATCACCAAAATGGGTGTTTCAAACAGCCAACTCTTTTTCTGCGATTAGAGAAAAGACCGTGTTGATTATTTGAACATTAAAAATGGGACTCTGAAAGCGTGATGCCTATAAAGCTGCATACTTTCATGCCCCACGTTGGGCGCCAAAAATTTATGTAAACAAAAGTGTTCATTCAGCAGAGAGACTCTCTCTACAAAGCACTGACTTGGCTTTGTTTTTCGGTCGCAAGACAGATAAGCGGGACCTTCTTGTGCCGTCGCTCGTCGGGAGTGTGGGGGGGTTCTTTTCTGCCTTGCGATCAGAGTTCATAAATTTTAATTTGTAAGATCCCTTAAACTCGAGGTGGAGCTATACTCCACGAAAAAAAAACAAATTATACTGAGGAATTAGGGGAAGAACGGGCACAAATTTACATCAAGAACACCGACACAACTAAGCGTGGCCATAGATGGCATTCGGCACACGCGCTCTTTACCCACCCAACCATGGTTTTTCACAAACAATTTTACCAGAAAAACCCCAAAGAAGCTCCAACACTAACTAGCCTACCCCATTATTTCAACCCTTCTTCCAGATTAATGACTCATATTGTTCTTGGTTTCATTCCTATTATTCATAATATTCATTTCCATTCATTTAAATAATATCTAGACATTGGGATACTAAGATTACAATCGATTATTTTTCTTATACAAACAATGTTGTTATTATTCTACATTATTATTTTACATTATTATTAGTTTTTTGTTTTTTTTTTTTTTTTTTTTTTTTTTTTTTTTTTTTTATGCTATTCTTTAAATTGTTCTATTTTCTATCGTAAATCTTTCTTGCTATTCAATCCTATTTATTTGTTATTTATTTATTTCATATTTATATTCTCATTTTTTTTTTTTCTCATTTCATGCTAAGTTTGTTTTATTTATTTCATTAATTTATTTAATTGTTCATTTTATTTAATATGATTATTATTATTATTATTATTTTTTTTTTATATATATTTATATATAGATATATATTTATATAGATTTAACTTATTAAATTTGGTTTATTTATCTACTTTATTTATTTATTTATTTATTTCTCTGTTTATTTTACCTCTTTTTTTTTCATAATTTAGGTGAAATCATTTAGTTTAATTCACTTGGCAAACAAATAGATATAAATATAAAGAAAAATGGTCTTAATAATTTTATTTAAAAATGTGGTTGCAAAACAAATTATTTTAATTTAAAAAAAAAAATATGCTTTGCTTCATTCTTGCATGCAATTATTTCCAAACATTATATTATTACTTGTTTTTTTTTTTTTTTTTTTTTATATATTAATTCATGTAAAAAAATATAATGGTTTGGGGTTGGGGGGAGTGGGAGTACAGGGTATCTTCCAGCACTTACATGATCTTTAGATTTTTTCACTCCAGCGATGAAAGGCCTTTCCTCGTGGTAGCTGTAGCGTGGCGTTGAGGTTACAAAAAGAATATAGGGGCGGACAAACACACAGTTTTTGTTGTTTTTTTTTTTTTTTTTACCTTTACATTTTTATACTTCTTTTTATATTTATATCTATTCAAATTATTATTATTTTTTCTTTCTTACTTTTTCGATTTTTTATTTATTTATTTTTTTTTTTTAAACAAAAATAATTTTTTCTTTTATTTATTTATTTTTTTTTTTTTTTCTACATTTATATATAATTTCTTTTATTATTTCTTTTACTTCATGTTTTTTTTTTTTTTTTTTTTTTTTTATTGTTCTACTTTTATATGTGCATATATGTATCTATATATATATATATATATGCATATATATGATAAAGTTTATTATTTCATTATTATGTTATTGATGTTTTTTTTTTTTTTTTTTTTTTTTTTTACGTCATCGTATTATTTTTTCTATTTTCATGCTAGTTTTAAGTCGTGGGTTTTAATTTTACATTTTTCTTCTTTTAATTTGGTGAACTATTTTAGTTGCTAGTAGCAAAATTTTTACAGTGTACGTCACATATGTAATTGAAGTGTGGTTTTTGTTCTTTTTTTTTTTTCGTTTAGTTGATTATGGTAGAACTAGAGTTTTTGTTCTTGACTGTGTGTAGTTTTTTTTTTTTTCCACTTTTAGATTTTCGCGGCTTAGAGTTTTTGGGGTTAAAAGTTTTATAGGTTTAATTGTCACTATGCAATTTATGAGCCACGATTCACGTTTGTGTTTCCCCCGCCTGCTGTTGAAGTTCCTCCAGCCTTTCGATAAAGTTGCTGCGATCGATCTTGATGGGCCAAAAAAATTAAAACAGAGCCCGTGTCTAGGGCAGGCTTTTCTATATTGCCGTGCCCAAATTTGACACGGGCGTCAAGAAAATTTTGTTGCTGCGCTAGAGAAAAAAGTTGCTTTATTTAGCTAATATGCCACAATATACCAATCTTCGTACCTTTATTAATTATTGCAGCGCACGAGTTCCTCACCATATATGTATATATATTATATACATATATATATATGGATTTAGTGTAAAGTCGCAACGTGGAGTTCTAGAAAAAGGGCTCAATTTTGCACTTTTTCGGCTTATATAGCTTTGGGTAGATAAAAGCTTACAGGTTTTATTGCCCCTAAAGTTGGCTGCACTAATATTTGTCGCTGCAGAATTCGCACAGCGCGACAAGATCAGCTGTTGCGCGTGCGCGACAACTTTTCGGCACCCACCGAAAGCTCTCAATGCAGCGCTGCAAGCACTGAAAAAGGTTCGCTGTACCTTTTCAAAGCTTTTGCAAGCGCGCGTACTTTTTGAACTATTTCTTTTCGTTATTTTTATTTACCCTTATTTTTTTGTTTGGCTTGCGACCATTACAAAGCTTGAGCTTGCCATGTGTTTGTTGCTGTTGTGAGTGAGTGAGAGGCCATGTTGGTCCATTACTCCCGCTTATGCTCCACACATGTGGCTAAACGCTGAAACTTTTGGCTGCAAGAATTGTGGGTTAGCCGCAGCTGCTGCAGTTGTTGCACCTACCTTGGTGCGCATCTGGGCGAGCACCTGCACAATGTCGCCCCGCAGACACGCATACATTAGAGTGGTGCAGCCCTCGGCGAGACGACTTCTTATTGCCGTAGTCGCATCCGCAGCGGTGTCCGTGCTCGCATCCGCTGCCGCCTCCGCATCCCGCTTGCTGCCGTCCGGGGGCATCTTCGACTTGGCTGGAGTTCGCCTCGGCTTTGTCGCCTTCGCTGCCATTGTCGAGGCAGCATCAGTGGCTGCCGCTGCACGTGACCGTCCCGGCAACGGACTTTGGAATTGCAGTTGTTTCTTGACGTGCGTTTCGGCATTGTTGGGCTTCAGGCGCGGCGGCTTGGCCGGTGGCGCCACGGACTTGGCTTCCGTTTGCATTGTGACCGAGCTGCTTTCCTTTGAGCTTGCGGGCAATGCGATTCGATGCGTTCATTTTACGAGCTCTCAACACATAGTCAGAGTTTAATGGAACGCACACGCACACACGCGCACACACACTCACACACCTTTAATTATAATTCCAGTTCGCCGACTTACAGTTCTATTTGGATTTGCTGCCTATGTATAATTAAACGCTAATTTGTTTGCGCGGAAGCCCTTGCCACATGCGGGTCCTCTTCGCTCTTCACCCTTCACTCTTCACTCCTGGCTCTCCACTCTTCGGCTGGCTGCGGTTAATGGTGACAGTTTTGCTCATGCAAAGTAAATACGTTCGGAGCTTTCAAGCGTAAACGGAAGTTGTGTTACATGTGTGTGTCTGCTGTGTGTGTGTGTGTGTGTGTGGGTATGTACTCTAATGTGCCAACTGCTTTCGCTCGAACGCCTTTTAAATTTTCAACAGCCTACGACATGCGGTGAAACGAGCGCGAATCGACGCGACGGAACGCGACGGAACGCGACGCACATCAGCAGCCTTTTCAATAATTAATTTCAGTTTTTATCAAAGCACTCACACACACGTACACACACACACACACACGAGCACACATATGCAGCTTGGCTGGCTGACTGGGGAATTAGATGACGCTTTGCTAACTGTCAAATAGACAACGACAGCAGCCAACTTGTATCCCCCAACACCCAGCACCCACCCCCACCCCGCCAATCCAGCTATCTGCCAGCCCTTGATCAGCGCAGCGTCGAAGCGCACAAAAGTGTGCTATGAAAAATTCAATACGCTTACATTTGATTTAAAATGTTCCTCAAACTTCATACAAACTTACACACACCCACACACATGCACACGCACACATGCACGCTGGTGATATCAAAGTAAAGTTCGTTGTTAAATCGCGCGGCAAAATAGTTTTCGATATAACGACTAGACAGTATAGAGAGAATTTCAAGAATTTTGTTTATTTTTGGCAATCATCATGTATAAATTATGACAATGCGGAAAGCAGCATGAAAAAGGTTCTTAGCCCATGATGATAATGATTATGATGACGATAATGAAAGGCAAAAGAAAAAGCAGCTGCAACAACAACAGCGACAGCGACAGCAGCTGCTACTTTTTGCCTTTTATAAAGCGATAAATGGCGAGAACTGCGCAAACCTATCGGTTGATTGAAAACCGAAATGGAATTAAATAAATACGAGAGCGCGCATGCAGATAGCTGCGTTGATGGCATCGCATTGTGGCAATGGAACGGCGATTGCCACGCATCGCATTAAATTTGAGAGCACGTAAATCGCCCGACTGCGGCTTTTATCGATGTTGCCTCTGCCATCTGCCTCTGCCCCAGCCCCAATCCCAGGCCCAGCCCCAGCCCCAGCCCCAGCTTCTGCCTCAGTCAGCCTGGGCTGCAGCTGGTACGTTTGTTGCTTTGCGGCCGCTTTTTGTGCGGGCCGCAGAAGATTTACATTTCATTTGTAGGCAACGATGACAGCAAACACTGCAGCGACGTCGCCACTTGATGATGATTTCGCCAAGGTTTACGAGGTGCTGAGCATCGTTGGCATCGTCGTTCGCATCGCTGGCGTCTTCGACACGCCTTCGTTTTTAATAAATTAATAAAAACCAAGAGTGCTGCAGTCGGGCGTTACCGACTGCGGAATACACAGCCGCAAGCCAAATGTTGTCAGCTTAACTCACCAACTTGCCACG
Source organism: Drosophila mojavensis (assembly GCF_018153725.1). Classification (NCBI taxonomy): domain Eukaryota; kingdom Metazoa; phylum Arthropoda; class Insecta; order Diptera; family Drosophilidae; genus Drosophila; species Drosophila mojavensis. Next base: position 4,472,475 of record NW_025318693.1, on the reverse strand, counting down.
CCCCCAGTGGGCAGATCGGGTAAATAAGCACGACTATATGTTACAAATTTGTATCTAGTTTTTATATAACGCCCAAATGGCTGCAAGACGAGCATTGCAGCAAGCCAATATACTCATCTCACTCCCGTGAATGTGCGAAAAAGTAAAAAGTATACAAAAAATGGCTTTCTCGCGCCGCAGCGTAAGCCCATAAAATTTCCATCCAGCAAATAGTGAAAACAATTTAACGGCTTGAGACAGCAAACAGTTGCAGCCTCATTAGCTGGCATTAAGATTTCAGTGAATGACTTAAATGGCCGAGAGTTTCGACGTAAGCGGATGACCGTAAATGGGCAATGAAAGGATCAAACTGGGAAAGAGAGGATCAGCTGGACGATCTACTGTTCAAAAAGGAATAGGGTAAAGGCTCTAATATATATAGGAAAAGAAAAAAGGAAGATTCCTGGTGGGAGCTTCAAGCCTGATGCTGACGTCATCAAGTGGGGAGCATTGCGGAATAGGCGATCATCCCAACGAAAAGGCATAAATAAAACATTTTATGCTCAAGTTACACCCACGCTCAATTTCTCCCCTATGTATATTAGAATGCTAAATAGAAGCTGTCGCTCTTCGAAGCTATGAGCAGAGCAACACACCTTAAGGCAGCTCAAACAACATAAATACACACACACACACACATAAAAAGACAATCTGCTCGCTATGCGACTGTGTGTAGGCATCTGCATGGAGATCGAAATTAGCTGTACTAATACAGACGAACAGACTGAGAGACGGATACGACTAGACTAACTCTGCTCGTCGTTCTGTTCTAGATTAATAATAAATAATAATTTTTTGTATATGTTCTCAATAAGAGAATGAATGTGAATATGCTCTAAGATCTACATACTATTGGGATAAAGCACGTTTCCTGTCCCTCAATTGGGGCAACTTAAGCACTCTGGTCCGCCACATAGTTAGAAGCTGCATGCAGAATACACAGAGGTTGCATTAAATTAATTAATTTAAGTCCATATCACCAAGTAGACCTATCGCACTCCCCTTCTCGCTCTCACTACCACATTCTCTCACTCTCTCTCTCTCTCTCTCTCTCTCACTCCATTTCTAAGCTGTTATATGTTTGTCATAATCGTTAAGCCATTTTATAGTGTGGCTATAATTATTCTATTATTAAGTACCAAAACATTTGTCATGCACGCAATGCTGCCCTCATTATAATTATTGTTGTGGCTATTGCTGCTGCTGCTGCGGCTGTTGCTGCTGTTGCTGCCACTACTAGAACGGCGACTGTTTATAAGTGATTAAATGTGGCCCACGTTGGTAAACTAAATTGTGCCTCAGGAGTTGGCTTTCTGTCCATTTAAATGTATACATTTTCTATAAGTGTATATGTGTATGCGTGTGTGTGTGTGTGAAAGTGTCTCTGTGTGCGTGTGTGTGTATTACACATGTCAGTGATTGTGTGGCCAGCGACCAAACTATTCAAGTTTGTGTGTCTATGCTGTTGTAAGCATTCCTCTATCTCTCTCTGTGTCTATGTGTGTGTGTGTTTATGTTTGTGTGTAGAGGACTGTGCATGCAGTTAAACGCAAACTCATCCGCTTGGCAAATAAACATTTTAGCAAATTTACTGCCAACTGACAGCTGTCAGCTTTATAACCACCATCAAACAATGGCAGCAATATGGAGAGCAGCGCACCACGAACAACAAACACACACACACACACATGCACACACAGCAATAACCGAGTGCTAAGCAAGGGCGCTAGCAAAAGGTGTGCACAGACCGCAGACCTATTTGCTGAGGGGCCGGAAAGAGACAAATAGGCAGCGACAACTAAATACTCACACACGCACATATATACAGGCAGCTGCTGGAGTGGTTGGGGCACACACACACACACGTGCACACATATACGCAGGTAGAGGGCGACTGAGCAGCCTGGCATTTTCCCCACTTAACACTTCATTGAAAAACCACTCAAAAAGCCACTTTTGCAACGAGTGCGAAACCCTAAGGGGGCATGTGGCAAACACACACACACACACACACACACAGCAGGTGTAGGAGTAAGTAAACTGTTTTGTCTGTCCAGCTTGTTTGCTATTTGTCTGCATCGTTTGTCTCCGCTCCGGCATCGGCAACAGCTCGTGAAATCCTTGTTGCGGCCAGCCTCCAACTTTGACTCTGACTCTGACTTTGACTCCGAGTTTGGCAAAGGCATTCGCCTGGCTAATTATGCTGCAACTAATGAAAATTTAATGCATCTAGAACGGCTGTTGTCAAAGGCATGCTCCACTCCTGCGCCCCTGCGCTTCTGCGCTCCTGCGCTGCTCCGTGTGTATTCAGCGCTTGCCCAAAAGGATTCCAGAGTTTGGTTACATCGTCCTGGCCATCCGCTGTTTACCTTTGACTGCATTTATAACACAAATTGTTGACATTTTCGCGTCAAAACGAGTTGCTCGTTTTTTTTTATATGTTCAGGCATTTTTTTTTTTTTCTTCTCTCTTGTTTTTCCTTTCTGCGGTCCGTTTGAGTTTTTGCCGCTGGGACGAGTTTGTCAGCTCTCCACACACACACACACACACACACACAGTTTCATCCTGGAGGAGAGGCGTCGTCTGGAAGAGGCAGTGGGCCGCTCCATCAGAGCGGACAACTTAGTCAACGCCATGCTGGAATCGGAAGAAGCTTGGGAACTAACAAGCACCTTCGCGGCCACAGTGATGATGGAGCTCCGCAGAGTCGAGCGACTGAGAAGACGAGCTGTCCCAGGCTAAGGTAGCGCATAGTGCTTGCGAAGCAATGCTTTACGGCCGTCCCGCAAGCACCGCGCGCTATCCTAGCCACCACACAACTTGCAATTTTTATTTTGTCAATAAATGAATATAAAAAAAAAAAAAAAAAACACACACAGTTTCAGCTCTCACTTGCAGACTCTAATTTTTTATTATATTTTTTTTTTACCACTGACCAACGCACTTTGTGCGGGCATTTTGTTCACATTGTCACAAAATTCGTTAATAAAATAAAAGTTAAAGAAATTGCGTTGTTTTTAGTATTTTTACACATGGCGTTGACGTTGGCGTCGGAGCTGGCCAAGCACTGTTGGAATCTATCGCACAACTGCCTGCCATTGCAGCAATGTGTGTGTGAGGGACTGTATATGTGTGTGTGTGTGTATATGGGGGTGTGTGTTCGGTGCATGCTCCGTGTTATTGTGTTGGCCACCCAAGTTGTCATGACGATGAGGTAGCCACTGAGCCTAGTGGCTAGCCAAACACGCGCACACTAGCACATCTAAGCCACAGCCCAGACACACACACACACACACATGCAGTAGCTCATGCGTTTCAGCTCTTTGGCATTTTGCTAGCCCTTTGCGTGCCTGACAGCACACATCAACGTTGTCGAGAATGAAGCCAACTCTGTTCGGTAGCTTAATTGGGTTAAACATTGTGATTTTTATTGGTTTTCGTTGGGTGTAATCATGAGGCCAGGATGTATACTATGTGTAGTGTGTGTGTGTGTGTGGGCGAGTGCTCGCATTTTGCAATTTGCATTGCTTGAATGAAATGGAAAATCGCAAGCTGTCAGCTTCACGGAGTGCTTAAAATGCCAAAAGAAAAAGTCTTAACAGCTGACACTGGAACTAAGCGTTTAAATTTCAATTAAACCAAAAGCTAGTCACACCCACACACACACACACGCACATAGACTGGCCAACATTTGTAGCCGTTACAGCTCATAAATTCCTTGACTTGTGTCAGGATGTGTTAGCTGGGCCGACACATTTGCTCCCACAGAATGCCGAAAAGTTTCTAGCTGCGGCATGTCAAGAGCAACAGCAGCTCGAGCAACAGCAGCAACAACAACAACAACTAAAGCAACAACAATTCTAGTAAGCCTGGCTAAGGCGTCCAGTCGGTTAAGTGCACCAGAAATAAACTGCACACTTTGTGGGCCGCTGGGGCAACTTTGGCAGCAGCTGCACTGCCGCACGAATCGAAACAGCAGCGAGCTAAAATTTTGTTGGGCGTGGCAGGAGGGGGCTGTGCAGCAAGCAGCAAGCTGAAAGCAGCTCGCAGTTCTTTTAATTAAAATGGCTTTTTGAGGAGTGACTGCCGTCAAAGCTGAGGAGTCATCTGTGTGTGTGTGTGTGTGTGTGTGTGTGTGTGTGTGTGTGTGTGTGTGTGTATGCCATGTTGGCTGCTTTCTGTTGTATGTGGACTGCGGAATGTGGCATACGCCCACATACCCGCCCACCCTTAGCCCCATCGGCTGGATGGACTATGCCGCATATGCGTGCCATGGCTTATGCATTTATGCGACTGAGCCTGGCAGTTGTTTGAAGTAGGCACTCGTACTTGTTGCAGTTGTTGTTGCTGCTGCTGCTGCTGCTGCTGCTGCTGCTGCTGGTCTACTGGCTGCAACATGTTGTGGCCACAGCTATCCAGTTGCTCCATTTACAGGCCACAAGCCACCCGCATCGCCAAAGCCCTGGCTATGGGGCACTGCATACGCATGGAGCTAAGGTAAATTCTTGGTGTGTTGCGTTTGTTTGTTTGTTTGCTCGCCCCGCACATGCCCTAACCCCTGCCCAGGCCACTCAGGCAGTGTGGCCCGTCAACTTGTCAGACGTTGACTCATAAGCAGCGTGATGACAGTTTGCTAGGGTGCCGAGGGGAGGTGGGGCACATAGGTGCTTAAGAGCAACCTGACAGGCACATGCCTCTCCACTTTTTGACTCCAGTGGAACTTGGTAAGCTGCCTGTCTCTGACACTCTCCATCTCTCCCTCACAGAGATAAGTAGCTCTCTCTCTCTCTCTCTCTCTCTCTCTCTCTCTCTCTCTCCCTATCCCTGCCTGAAACTCCTTTTTGGCAAGCATCAGATCGTTTGATATGCCCCATAACTGTTTCAATTAGTTGCTAATTTGGCAGCAATTCCAGCTCCAATGTTAATTCGATGCAAAGTTTGTGGCCTGCGAGCCGCAGCAGCTTATTGCATATTATTATTATTTCATGCACATCTGACAGCCGGCTTCACATCTATATCAGAGCCTGATTAAGCAACTTGGGCTGTAATTGGGACAACCGCAGCCATTATAAAGCTCATTAGCTGAACAATTTCTGTCAGCTGTTGCCGAAATATTAATTCGATGCCATTCCATCTTGCATCTTGCATCTTGCAGTTCGCTTCGCTCGGCTGCAGTCAGCCGCTAAGATGATTCAACTTAATTGAATCAGCTCAGCGCAGAGTGCAGCTTAAAGATTAATTATCCGAGCTCTCTCTCTCTCACACACACACACACGCATACTCGCGCATATAATTAATTATATTTTCCTCACACACACATATGTGTGCATCTACATACATTGATAAGGTGCTGATTGCAATTCCCAAGTCAATTGCATGCCGAGTGTTGATTTCACTTAATCGCTGCAACCATTTAATGGCCCAATCGAACTCGCTGACCTAAACGGCCATCGGTAGTCGCCCCTTTTGCATTTTATACCCCGTTGAAGTTTTACCACCGCCCCTGTCATTGGCTGACTGCATAATTAATTAGCGCTGTCGCCCGAGGCAACCGCCAAACGCGCAGCTACTGCAGATTAATATTAATTTGATTAAATTTCCCGTAGAGCTGCGCCACCAAAGACAGCCACAGACGATGGCCCCCCAGGGTGGGGCGGCTTTGTCTCATTAACTTTAAGGTGCACTGCCAAATTGGGTGCCTGAAAGCGTTTCGAAATATTCATTTCACACACATACACACAGAAAGAGAGAGAGGGAACCACTTGACTAAAGCTGCCACTCAATGTGTATCAAGTTTATAGTGCGTAACGCCATCAGAAATAGTTAAGAGCATTGAAAGGCTTTTAGCTAAAACGCGTGGCTGGCTATTGCGCAAAAGTGTCAGCAATACCAAAATTAGACACACGCACACACACCTATGTGCTGCATTTATGCATGATAATAAGATTGCTTTAGATTTTATGCGGCCCATCTACGCTTATCGAAACGGCTTTAATTGCATTAACGCTCACACATACACCAACACTTTATGCACACACACACACACACACAGGCACACACGCCAAACTTCCGGCAATGCTGATGGGCAAATTTGCAAATACTATTGCCTACTTATGGGGGCAGCAGCAACGGAAGCAAAATATTAAATTGTTTACCGTTTGCTTTTTATTGTGCTCAGAGCCGAGCAGAAGGAAGGCAATGAAAAATTGCAGCATCCAGCATAAGTATGCCGCATAAGTATATGTAAGTAAAAGTTTTGTGCGCAATAAATTTTATTAGCATAAAATTCGTAAAGCGCTTTCCGAAGTCTTTCGGCCGCTGGCCAGTTATGTGGGTACTACATACTTTATCAAACAAGCTGCAAAAGTTTAAGGCCAGCTCGCCAGATACTCCTGCTCTACAGAATGTCTGTTGCCTTATAGCTGAAGGTGGAATTATTATTATGCTTTTTTTTTTTTTTTTTTAAATAAAACCGTAGAATTCAGTGCCTCTCATAATTTTTACAAAATACCCTTACCAAATAAATTCAAAGTACAAGAATTTTGTAATCGAGTGAAATGTAACTCATTAATAAACAGCGATGTCTTTTTATGATAGAGATATTTGCTTTTACTTATAAGTGATTTAGTGTATCTCTTCCAACTCTTGTATTAGAAATACCTCAAAAATAAATCTAGTTTATTAAATTTTCAATAAATATTATAACCGTTCCACAAGTCAACAAGATTTAGTATCCACACATCTATCTTCTGTCTACTTATATTTCTGCCTTCTCAATAGACCTTGTTTGCTACAAATGCATTTTAAAAACTCGGATTTAAATTTTCTTTCTTTAAATTAGGTTGGTCAAAGTTTTGTTGACCTGAGTCACTATTAATAATCGTTACCTATATATTTAAAGCTGACAACTTGATATTTAAAATTAAAACTAAATTCAAATATATATAAACGTGCAAAGCATGTATGAAAGTGTAGATCATTTACCCCATAGCCTAAATGAAAATGGACCAAAAAAAAACTATTCACATAAAAAATTAAAAATACATAGAAATATATAATCTCTCAATAAAGTTCATTTCACCAACGCTCATTGAATCATAGTGCTTCCGTACTTATATTATATTTATTTAAAGAGAAACGCCTTTGTTCTTGACCTTGGACGACAAGAAAAACTTACCTATGGATATGCCTGTTGGCTTGTTACTCTGAAGAATATAAGAGTTGTGACCTGAAAAAAAAAAAAAAAAAAAAAAAAAAAAACAGAAAATATTACTACATATTTTCAATATAGAAAATCCACAAACAACAAACTAATAAATTCAGTTTAATGCCATAGAAATATCTAACGCTTCCATTAGGCCTCACAGCAATACCATTTGAAATTCACAAATAATTCTTAATTTGAATTTATCATCTTTGTTATTCTAATGCAAAGCCAATTAATCATATGGTGGCCTCCTCTCGCATTACAAAATTCATTTTGCCACCGATCCTGCAACATTATTCAAGCACTCGCAATCCAATTTAATATGAACGAATTAAATATGCAAAATGTACTTGATGATTTATTACCTGCAGGAACGTTTCTCTATGTGGGTCAGAGTCTTGTGACCATCTATCATAATGCTCTTCTACACGTAAAATAAATTTCGAAGGCGAGCTGATGAACCCACTTAGAGAGTCACAGCAGAGTTGATCAACTCTATTCTATTCTCTACTTTCTGAGCTAAATCAGTCAATGGTCGAACTTACACGCAGTTAAGCCTCTGCTTCGAGCTGGCTCAGTTGTGGTGTCACAGCGGGCTCTAATTGTGGCCGAGTTGCCTCAAGTGTTGCATACAATTAATTGTTGCAACGGCAAATTGATGCCGATGCCGATGCCGATGCTGTCCACTGGAAATCTAGTTACCTGCAGCGCAGCTGGACGAAGCTGATTACCTGAATTGAGCTGAGCTGGCAATTGTTTGCCCACGGCTGAATGGCTGCAACCACACACACACACGCACATACACACACAGAAACACTGCGCTCAGGGGCTTTGAGGCATCACGACGTCGCGTTGCCTGCCAACTTCAAATCCAAACTGACCACAAAACACTTTCAGCTTGAACTTTATGCCGCAGAAGACGATGGCGATAGCCGTCTGACGCCGGCAGCGACGTCAACTTCAAAATAATAACAATAAAAAATCAAAGGCAGTAAAAACCAAAAAAAAAAAGAAAACGCGAATCCAAACCAGTCGAAAGCCAATGCAAATAGGTGTGCCTGCCTGCTTGTGTGTATGTGTGTGAGATTCTTAGCCCAAGGGCTTGGCATCGTTGCAAAGGAACTTATGGCCGAGTTGTTGCTGGTTTCTCATAGTGTTGCTGCTGTTGCTGTTGTTTTTGCTGTGCTAATTTGTATTTGCGGCACTCGCATATCAGGGGGCAGCTGATATTGCCATTGTAGCAGCTGTGTGGCTGTTACGGCTCGGTCCGGTCAGCGCGAAAAATGAAGTTGACCTGCTTTCAGTCGCGCCTAAAACTGGAGCACTCACACACACACACACACACACACACACACACATACATTGAGCAGCAACACTTCCGAGCAAATTTACATAGGCTCGGCCGAAGAAATTATGCATGCGGCTGTTGATATTGAAATGCCGAACAGGTTAAACTCCGTGCCGCCCACTCGATAGTGAAATGGAAGTGGAGCCCGTGGCACACACAGTTTCACTTTCGTCTACAAGCGCCAGTTGGCAGACCATAAACACGTAAGGCACGAAGAGCAAACAAAATAAATACACTAAAGCGGAATGGGGCTGGGATGAGGGCGCGACGTCAAAGCCAGCGTCAACGTCAACGTCAACTTCTACGTCAGCGCCATTCGACGTCGACGGCGACAGCGACCAAAACAACAATAGCATGCAAATCGGGCATCGTATGACTTACAGTTGTGTTTGTATGCAGAGTGCAGCCGTTGGGTGTTGGCGCTGCTGACGTCGACGTCGGCGTCACAGGAAGTTGTTACGGCAAAGAGGGTGCTGCTCATGGGTGGCCACCTTTGTGGGTCAGAGCGTCGTTAAAAAACGTCTTGGCATAACTGTGCCAATGTGCGGCATTTGCCAAAGTCAAACGCATTGGCCCAAGCAGCAACAATGTTGGCGACGCCCTCATTTTGACCACGAATAAATCAGTGAGCGTCGCGGCTAACGACGAGAACTTGGCACAAATCCATTAGCACTCACATTTCAGTTGTCGCATGCCAGCCACAAATAATTGAAGTCTATTTGGCTAAACTTGGCCAACATGCAACTAAGCCAAGCCCAAGACAACAACAGCTGACTGAAGCGAAGCAGCCTCAGCTCAGCTCGTTCTTCATGTTAACAAAACGAACTTTTAATAAATTCATTACGCTGGTAATTTACGACACTCAGACATACACACACACACGCCCACGCCCACACACACACACACACATACACAGACAAACGAGCTGCACACTGCATTGGCTTAATGCAATGCCTTACATTACGTATACGCCCCATACATTTATGGACAATCAAGTTTATGGCCATCGAAGCAAGCTTTTATGTGTGGATCCGGAGAACGGCTCTGTTTATCGTCACTTTGCACTTCTCCTTGACATTTCTAAGATATTTTTAAATCGAACTTGTGTGTGGGCAACGCCTATGGCTGGAGGCGTGCTGCAAGTCCTTGTTTTATTGATCTGAGTCGAGTGCATCAAGGAAGCCAAATGTGAGAGCAAACAAATGCTAATACTTTCTTTTCATTTTATTCTAGCAATAACTTGAAATATTCATACGCCGTGTCAACAGCAAGTTTGCTCATAAATTTAATTTTATTAAACATCTAAAACACATTAAATTCCAATTGAAGCTAGTTATTACGCATTTCATCTGAACGTTAAAAGTATTTCTATTTTTATTTTGGATTTATTTACTTTTTTCGGCCAAAAGTTTGTTTGCAAAATTATGCAAAGTTTTGTATAACTTTTTTTTAAGTCTTGTTTATAACATTTATATTTATAGCACACAAGCTAAATATTATGATTTATCAAATCTCAACTGAACAAAAATTTTATTTGCTTCTGTGGTTTTTTTATACCCTGAACCCATTGAAAATGGGAAATCAGGGTATAATGGTTTTGTTGAAATGTATGTAACAGGCAGAAGGAGGCGTGGCAGACCCCACAAAGTATATATATTCTTGATCAGGGCGACGAGCTGAGTCGATTTGGCCCTGTCCGTCTGTCTGTCTGTCCGTCTGTCCGTCTGTCCGTCTGTCCGTCTGTCCGTATGTTTGAACGCGTCGATTTCCGAAGATATAAGAGCTAGAGACTTGAATTTTTTTTTAAAATGACCGTATATACAGCGCGGATGTCGAGTTTGCTTTTAAAATTCGATAAATCATCTCGTTATGTTTTTATCGAGTAAAAACATTCAAGTTCAAATCAGATGCCACTATTGCTAATTGTGAATGATTTTTCTTTTTTTTAAATTTCTCAAATATTCAATATAATATGTAGATCATATGCTGAAAGTTTCATTTAATTCCGTTCAGTCAAAAATTAATAAAAAAATAATCAAATATTTGGCCAATTAAGAAACGCACGTGCAGCAGCTACAACAGCATCGTATGCGTGTGCACACATACATTCAAACTTCTTCTAGAAACATTCGTTGAATCACATCAGCTGTTAGTTTCGTTTAATTTTGGTAGATGGCGCAGCAGCAGTGAATCTATTTGAGTTTTGCCAGCGCCACTAGCAGGAGTGGGGTGGCCTAGTGTGTTAGCTGCATGACGCTTGATCGAGAAGTCGCGGTTCGAATCCCGATCGATGCAACTGATGTTAATTTTTTTAATTGTTTTAAAATATTTTTATATTTTCATAAATGAGTTTTCTATTTAATTTATATTTTTAAATACACCTAAATTGAAATTTTAACTATACTTTATGTGCGTTTTTAATAGTTTGGTTATTCTAGCAGATTCTTAGAATCACATCAGCAGTTAGTTTCGTTTAGTTTTGATAGATGGCGCTGCACCAGTGAATCTATTTAAGTTTTGCCAGCGCCACTAGGAGGAGTGAAGTGGCCTAGTGTGTTAGTTGCATGACGCATGATCGAGAAATTGTGGTTCAAATCCCGATCGGTGCAACTGATGTTAACTTTTTTAATTGTTTCAAAATATTTTTATATTTTATTAAATGAGTTTGGTATTTTATTTATATTTTTAAATACATCGAAATTTAAATTTCAGCCATACTAAATGGGCATTTTTATATGTTGGGTTCAGGGTAGTATCTAGTCGAGCACTCTCGACTAGAGTTTTCTTACTTGTTTTTTATTAAAATTGGAACTGTATTTATTTTTAGGGTCAGGCATTCATTCACAAACAAAAAAATCTTATATAAAGCAAGAAAATGTGTAGAAAAAGGAGAGAAAAAAATAAATAAAAATAATTCACAGCTAATTAAGTTTAAGCATTTGTTGACTAGAAATCAGTTAAAGATATAAATATTTAATTTGCTTATGGATAGATGACCTTCGTGATATGACTTCTTGCCTTATTACAGGCCCACAATAAAGATGACCTTACAGATAAAATGATAATCTTTGCTCCTAACCTAACTGACTCCATAAAAATAATGCGTTTTATAGATACTAATGACTCGTTGGCCTTAAGACCTTGGCCTTATTCAGCCGAAGGCAAAAATCGCGCAGTTGATGGCTATTTAATAAAGCTATTTTAATGAAAGGCTTTTAATTGCCGATTTGCGACAGCCATTAACATAATTTTGGCAATCATTGCCCAAGGTCAACATTTTGGCCATCTCAAGGGCGGCGTTTGTTGACGTAGCCAAAAGAAAGCCACCTGACTACCCAACTACCTGAAACTGCCTGATGTTATCTTTAAATTAAATAAATTACCGCACGCATCGCAAACAACTGACCCAAATTTAATGTACATATATTTGTATACCTTCTCCCTATATATACATATACATTTAAATGTACAAAATGGTTGGGTGAACAAAAATCGGAATGAAAGCGTGGACAACATCAAACGCAGTGCCCGAAACTGCAAACTGATTACCGCTAATTGTGCCCAAGGAAATTGAAATTAAACAAGCCAGACCCAGAGCCAAACCCGGGTGACCTAAACTATGGCCAGTATATTTATTTATATACATACATATATTTTTACAGTTGTGCCTTTGAAATTAAATGAGGACAATTCCCTTCTCTGACTGAACTAAGACTCATTTGCATCAAAGAAACTTGCTGACAAAATAAATATAAAACAAGTAAGAACGTTGCAGTCGGGCGTTACCGACTGCGGAATACTCATTCACATCCCATCAACAATTTAGTAGTTAAGTTTCGCTCTAATACTGTAGAATATACAGGTTTTTCCGATTTGCCACGCCCCAACTGGGCGTAGACACCTCATTTTTGGTCAGTTTTTAGAAAGAGATAACGGTACCCTAACTGCAAAGTTTGAATGCTTACCCTCAAAAAATGTGAAAATTACAGGGTATTTTTCGATATGCCACGCCCCTAAAGAGGCGTAAAAATTATTTTTGGGGAATCGATAGAGGAGGCTACCAGTAACTCAACTATCCAAATTTGAAGCTTCTAGCTATTATACTTTAGGAGATATAAACTTTTGCGGTTTGCCACGCCCCCTGTGGGCGGACATATATCCGACAAAACTTTTTGGTCTTGGGTGATCAGTCCGAGTATATATACCAAATTTGAGGTCTCTGCCATCAATAGTGTCCAAAATATAGGAGAATTTAAAAAATCACTATATCTTCAGGTCCGATTTGCCACGCCCCTAATAAGCGTAGACTTATAATTTATCTTCAGACTTTATAGAATCATACCATTAGCTGACGTGCAAAATTTCAGCATTCTAGGTTTACAACTTTAGGAGATACAGTTTTATCCGATTTGCCACGCCCCCAATGGGCGTAGATATATCCGCCATAGCTCGTGATCTTGGGTGGTCAACGCGGACCTACATACCAAATTTCAGCTTTCTAGCTCTTCAACAAACATGATTTCTGGTATATCGGAAAATGCATTTTCCGATTTGCCACGCCCCTAGTGGGCGGATCGGGAAAATTTTTACACTTTATAAATGGGAGATATACACGAGTATGTGTTCCAAATTTCAAGTCTCTAGCTTCAATAGCGCCGAAATAGATTGCGTTCATACGGACAGACGGACAGACGGACAGACGGACGGACGGACAGACGGACAGACGGACGGACAGCAAGACGGACATTGCACAAAACCAATATACTGATTCACTTTCGTGAATGAGTATAATAAAGCAAGCACAACTGCAGAGAAAACATATTTTTGCATGTAATTGGACATTTGTTGGCCATTCATCACTTAATTTGAATTATTATTAATAATAAGCCGACTTGTGCCTTGTTTTTTATACAAAATCAAATAACTGATGAATGAGTGAATTAAATGTGTATAGTTTAATGCAAAAAGTGAGCGAATTAAATATGCATGATTGAAAATTATGTTGGATTTATATGTGAGACAAATGGGCAGAGAGAGAGAAAAGGAGAACATAAACACATATTGCATAGTTCAAAATACATGCTCATGAATACGTATGTATATTCCAATTATATATGTATATTTTAGAAGGATAAAAAAGCGTACTCGAATTAACAATGCGTATATTGAGTCGAGTGGCACCGAGGCCAAATCACGTATGTGACTCAGAGACACAATATTATATTGACCGTGAAAGAATTGGACTCGCAGAGAGATTTTTTCACTGCTCGAGCCTCAAACGAGCCGAGCCGAGCCGAGCCGAGCAAATGCGATGTGTTGATACGAAGATACATGCAAAAACTTGAGTGATTCGACGCCTGTATGCTTCAGTTAAATGTTGTATGCCACTCTGGGTCTTATTTATTCTCATTCTTTTTACTGAATGCAGTGAGTTATAAGCCCTTGAGTCCATGCGAACTCCAACGCACTCAACATGTTTTATGCCCCTCACTCATTCAGTCTCATTTCGAATGGACTCTACTTTGCTATGTTATGAGTGCGGCCATGCAGCCCCTAATATGTATATGTCGTAACGTTAATATTATTCACGCTTCGCACTTATAACTATGCACAAAACGAACAACAGCCGATTGCCTTTTGTGACTTGATAGTACTGTTAGCATCAATCTAATATTTCAACAGACAATCACCACTAACACAACGTCATAATATCGAACACATATAATATTTAAGTTAAGCCAATTTATTATTATTATTTTTTTTTTTTTTTTTTTTTTTTTTAATTTAAAGATTGGCTATGCAAAAGTTCTATCTGCAAAAATTTCCTAGAGCTGCTGTTCCTGTCAAAAGCGAAATATTTTGGGCTAGCTATGCAACAGTTTCTTAGACCCTGAGACGCGCCTTTGTTGTAGTTGCAAACGATTCATTTACTCAGCATGTTCAGATGATCGTTAAATTATAGTAATAGCTGAACTAAATAGGAAATATTAAAATTTATGTACATGCTTAAACGTAAATTTTTGCAATGCTCAAGCTCAAGCTAAATCCATTTAATATTGCCAACAATACTCGTATCAGAAATCCAATATAAATGAATGCAATGCAGCAGGCGCTGAGATTAATGTCAGCTTTTGTTGTATTTTGTTCACAAAATGAATATACATTCACACACTTAGACAGCTGACATTGAAGGAGTTGGATCAAAATGGCTCAGGTAGGCTATGAAATAAATTTAGTTTTATAATATAAGCTAACCAGTCAATTTTTATTTTATACCTATAAAGGGTAACCAAATTTCTGTTCTAAGAAAAATGTTCGGCTTGGGTAAAAAAAAACCCGAAAACTCGTACATAGTGCCTCAGAACTCAAAAATCAATTTAGATAATAAACCTGCTTATAAGGAACACATCGCGAATCTCAAGGAGAATAATTACGATCGCACCGTCATGAATAAGTGTCCACATTGTGAAAATATGGCCAAGAACTTTTTGTACCTGGAAAGTCTTATACGCAACAATTGCGATAAGAATCCGAAGTGCAGCTTGTGCCAATCGTCCCTCAAGTATCTACAGTATGTGAATCGAAACATAATGCAAGTCTTTGGAAACTTCGACTCGATTGTGCAGGCTGCACGCGTATTTTCCACACAGGTGCCACCATCGCCAAAATACTCAGTCAGGAAGCCCCCGCCCAAGGAAGAGAAGTCCGGTCGCTCTGAGGGCGGCGCCCATCTAAGTGCACAGAAATCTACAAAATCTCTGAAGCCAATCAAATCGCAAAAGTCCAAGAAATCGATCAAATCATCGAAGTCGGGCAAGGCATTGCCAAAGTCAAAGACCAAGACTTCTGCGGGTGCAAAAAGTCACACGAGCCACGGCAAGATGGTTCTCAAGAGTAAATTCAAGTCGAAACCGGTCAAATCACCGAAGCTGAGCAAACAACTCAACAAGGTGGTCCGCAGCGCCAGCCAGTACCAAAACCTGCGCGTCATGCGCTCCAAGGTGCCCACCAAGACGCTCAAAGCGAAGAAGCTGCGCAGCACAACGGCACCCACCAGCATCAACTGGAGCCTACTTAAACGCAATATGCCCAAACACACCAAGTCATTCGGTGTATAATAAATTGCAGATAACGAGTTTACCTATTAAATGGCCTGACCGACATCATAAACTCTTGAGCTGTATCAAAATTATCCGTTTGAAATTTGTGATGAGCAAATATTTTCATAAAAATAAATATACAACATTTCTACTGTATAACATATTCTACTGTATACATATAACATCATTTTAAAGTGTTTCAGTATTGTCACTTTGAATAAACTGCCGCTCACTAAATTTACATAATTGGCCTTTGTGTTCTCGCTCTAAAATCGGCTTCATAATTTCCTCTGCTCGTTTGCATAAAATTGAGGCTCGACAGCAACGGTTTTCCACACATATTATAATACTATGATAAAATTGTTCGATCGAATTGCAAGGCATAGCTCGATTAAATACAGGGCATAGCATGGCACGTATTCATTTTATTGGCAGTATGATTGGCAATTATCTGGCCTTGTTGACGGCAATCTCAGTTGCCTTTGCGATACTTTTCAAGTGATTTTTGGAAGCAGCTCGATAAGCAGTACATTCAAATCGAAAGAGAAATCATTGAATAATACGAGTGAGTATACCCATTTCTTCTCATTAAAGACATGCATTCAAGTGCTCTCTGAGGAACTTTATTTGATTTTCGATATAAGCCTATCAGTCCTTTCGACAGCGCAAACTCTTTAATTTGAGCTGATCTTTGATGTTGAATCTTTTGAAAATTACTTACAAATTATTTTGCCTCTATTCATGGTTCACTTTACAATTCCCTGGTTTTATTTTCCATAGTAACAGTAAACTTGCCTCACGATTTGTTAGCCCAACTCAATTTTATTTAACAGATGCGAATATTTATATACCCTAAATGCAATGCATATATATAAAAAAAATAAATAAATAAAAAATTATTTATGAATGCTGGGTGTTATATAGGTTAGGCGGAATCTGTTTCTGAGTCCTCAGAGCAATCAACTAGAATACGCTGATGGTGAACTTAATTTAACTGAAAGTCCAACATATGCCTCTTGTGCGCTTTATACACTAGATGTATGTATATATGTATATGTATATAAGTCTGCTCTAGAAAACTTTCAATACTCAAATCGAAATACGTCAGCTTTTGAATATTTTCTATCTATTATAGAAAAACCGAACTGAATTTACATTCACTTATGCATTCATTGTAAGGAAAATAAACATTGCAAATATTTGAAAAGTGATTTTTATAGGAATAGCAACACAGTTTATCCATATATGTACATCGACTGGTCATTTAGAATATCTATGAGTCAGGCATTTCCGCACTCTATGCATGTTGTAGGCAAAGCAAAATGCTTGTCGGTTATTAAATGATATTTTTGTATTTTTACCTCATGGCCAAACAAGTGAGTTTGATTTTGAAGTTAACGAACAGCCAAATATTTTGTCAGTTTAAACTCGAGCGGGGGGCAAACGTCCACAGGGACCGGAGACCGGTGACCGGAGGCAGGAGTCCGGAGACCGGCTCTGATGGCAGCAGGCAGCAGGCAAAAAACGGACAAACGATATAACTATACCAACTGACTTTCGGGATGCCATCGTAAGTTTGACAATTTTACGCTATGCACCCACAAATATGCCGTATCCGCAGCTGTGGCCTCCAGTGGATGGCCCTTCATTTGTTTATCCAGCCACCGGTCATTCATATGTATTTTGTGTGTGTGTGTGTGTGTGTGTGTGTGTGTGTTTGTGTTTGTGCATTTTGCCCGTTTCCAAACTCGCCTCGCTGGGCATTTGGCTAAAACTTATTAGACACAAGTGTATTTAGCGCATATGTGCCAGGCAATGGGTAAATATCTGCGGGTCAGCCGCTCTGCTGGGAAGCAAGCTTATAGGTAAACACATTCATATACAACGTTCGGATGGCCACACTAATTTTTCGGAATATGTCAACATGGGAGCTCGCGAATAGTGCAACAGGAAAAACTAATTTTACTATTGCACAAAAGCGTGTGCAATTCACAGAAAATTACCCCCATGTATTTTAAAAAACTATCTAATTATAAAATAATAATATGAAAAAAAAGTATGTAAAACATGCTAGCCATTTTTTTTTTTTTTTTTTTAATTTATGAGCTTATAATTCAGTTAAAACAGTTTTCATAATTTCACAATTATCTACAATTCAACTAATAACTAGATGAAATGTTATTATTTAAAAATAAATTGGGTTTACATTAATTATTATTTGTTATTTATTTGATTTATTTATTTAGATTTTTTGTTATTTATTTTTTTTTTTTTTAATTATATTTTATTTTTTTAAATTTAGTTTTATTTATGTAATGTTAATTAATCTAAATTTTCTATATCAATCAAGCAAATGTTTGGTGAGCGTAATTTATTACTTTATTCCACCTAAGTTTATTTATTACTTTATATATAGCTAAAATGTCCCAAGTCTATTATCTACATAGCTACAACAGTTCCTTAAATAAAAATTAAATTTGGTGAAATTATTATTATATATTACATATATGTATGTATGTATTTCTTATTTTTATTTTTTTTTTTTTTTTTTTTTTTTTTATTTTCAAAAAAAACTTTTTTTTTTAATTAAATTTATATAATTTAATTTATGCATTTAAGTCTACTTACATTTAACCAATTTATTCAAACAAACAAATATTTCTTTCACAATAAACCGTTTATTGAAAATCATTTTGAATCTCCATGCACATTTGAGGCAGTCGTAGAGCATCGAAAGTACACCCGAACTCTGCTAAATGAACAAAATAATATTTTTGCTGATACTGTGGAACCGACTCCAAACAATGGTGGCAGACCAAAAATTGTGCGACACTGCCGCACAATTCCTTTGTAATTAGATAACGCAACAAAGCAGCAACATGGCAACCACAGCATTTCCGCTGCCGGAACGTTTCAATCGTCTCGCTTCAGCTGCTTGACCAGGCCAACGCGCCGCCAGGCTACGCATAATGCCCCACTCCACCACTCCACCACCCCGCCCCCCTGATGTGCGCACAGCTGATGTGCTGCTGCAGTGCACTTTCCGTACATTTTCATTTTCATTTTGATTTTACGTAAAATGTTGAGAGCATTTTCTGATTATTTTGCAAAATCGCAACGTTTACCGTTGCCATTGGCAGCATAATAAGCCGCCAGCAGGCCGATTGCCGCAGGCACAGAAAATCCGGTTTTCGTTGCTATTTCAATCGCAGCACTTCCCTCCTACAATGCCTCGTAGAGCTGACTATGGCCAATTTCATTGTATGGCCAGACTTTGGGCCAAATGAGATCTTGGCTTAAAGCCCTGTAGCCATTCTGAAACCACTTTACACGGTAGTCTAACCAACATATTCGAAAATGAGCCCCTGACCCTTGGCCGATTAATGCTATGGTCAATGCTTAGTGGGTAAGAGAGAGTGAGAGAGTGGGGGGTGGGGGGAGGCAGGCCTGTTGGCACGCAAATTTATCAAAGCCAAGATGTTGTGCAAGCCGAAGCTTAGCGTTCCACAATGCTGCTGCAGCAAGGGCTTAGCTCCATCTGGCCATAATTAGCCGCTCAGCGTTATGTCCGCAATGCAGAGGGCGTGCGCGTGGGCGGGGCAAGGAACGACGACAAACAAATGGCTCACAAGGAGAAGATTTAGTGTGCTCTCATGCAACTAAACTTAATATTTCACGTGCATTTAACCTCCGGGTTTAAATGTCGTAATTTTCTCATTGGCATCCAGTAACAGAGGCAGCAGGAGGAACAGCAGCAGCAGCAGCAGCAGCAGGAGCAGCACCATCAGACCCGTCCTGAGGCATTGCACGAGTGTTTTACTGTCTCAAAGTTTGTCTCAATTACGTGCGTGCCAGACTGAGACAACTCGCTCCACTGGCCCCCAACAAAATATTAAGACTGCGATATGGTCGTAGAGCATTTCTCAGGGCACACCAAAGTTTCAGCTCGCCGCAGACGGCCCCTCCCCCCTACCCGCCACGCCCCTTCCGTTTGTCATTGGTAACTTTTTAATTAAAAGTTTCATCCGAGTAATGGGATATTTGCACTACGAAATGCGATGTCGACCACGACGATACTGGTGGCGCTGGAGCTATTTGTGGGGGTGTCGCCAGCAACGGTGCTACGCCAGCCACGCTTGTGCTTGTGCCACTTTGCTCTTATTGGTTGCAAGTATCTAATTGCCAAAAGGATTTGCCTTACATAATGTTGCGCTGACCCTCATTCCTATTTTGTGTATTTTCTTCTTACATTTTTTTTTTTTTTATTGGCCGCCAAAACTTTGGCCAAACGTTGCCTAATACCAAACTATGTCCCGCTCAACGTGAACCCAGTTAATGAGCGGCCAACATCACGTGCGCAATTAATGAGCAGGCGTTTTAATTAAGGGGTTGCTCCTCACCTCTCTTCCTCAGTCACTCTCACTCGCTCTATCTCTCTCGCCTGATTTGCTGCACTGTTCGAGGTGGTAAATCTCTGGTTTTGGCCTCGCAATGGCAGCTACAGCCACCTAGCAATTAATTTCGTTCGTGCTTACTCTGATTTTAAATTACGAGCCTAAAACACTCGAGCGCAACACAAACAGATGTTACTTACATATTTATATATATATTTATTTATTTATATATATTTATTTATTTATTTATTTATATTTATATTTACATTTACATTTACATTTATATTTATATTTATATTTATATTTATATTTATATTTATATTTATATTTATATTTATATTTATATTTATATTTATATTTATATTTATATTTATATTTATATTTATATTTATATTTATATTTATATTTATATTTATATTTATATTTATATTTATATTTATATTTATATTTATATTTATATTTATATTTATATTTATATTTATATTTATATTTATATTTATATTTATATTTATATTTATATTTATATTTATATTTATATTTATATTTATATTTATATTTATATTTATATTTATATTTATATTTATATTTATATTTATATTTATATTTATATTTATATTTATATTTATATTTATATTTATATTTATATTTATATTTATATTTATATTTATATTTATATTTATATTTATATTTATATTTATATTTATATTTATATTTATATTTATATTTATATTTATATTTATATTTATATTTATATTTATATTTATATTTATATTTATATTTATATTTATATTTATATTTATATTTATATTTATATTTATATTTATATTTATATTTATATTTATATTTATATTTATATTTATATTTATATTTATATTTATATTTATATTTATATTTATATTTATATTTATATTTATATTTATATTTATATTTATATTTATATTTATATTTATATTTATATTTATATTTATATTTATATTTATATTTATATTTATATTTATATTTTGAGTTGGGTTCCTTCATATATCAGCCATAAATCAATAAATATTTCTTATATGATTGAAATATCTGAGAACTGCTTCTTCTTTTTTGTTGTACTCTGCTTAAAGATCTCTAAATATTTAACAATCCATTTGAGCATCTCACCTATCTTATCGACCACAAGCTACTCTCTCTCTCTAATCTCTCTATATACCAAAAACTGCCTTAGTCTGGAACTGAAGTTATTCACTTTTTTACTTCAAATCCCGTTCTATTCGCAGAGCAGTCAAATCGAAGTGTAACCACCTCTCAGAGACTGGGCCGTTGCCTAATCACAAGCGGAAGTCCGCTCAGAAATTTGCTTTTATTGTTTGCACTTCTGCCAGACGCCTGTGTTGTTGTTTTCTTTTCTCTTGGTATTTTTAGGCATTTGGTTTTTTTGCACTCCTTTTTTTTAGTGGGTGCATTCTTGTTGAGCTTGCTGTCAGCATTGCCTTTCGACTTCCTCATCCACTCGAACTAACATCCTTCCGCAAAGCTGTCGTTGTCGGGACCTTCTATGCTCCTGGTCAATCGCCAGCAGGGAATCCCAATGACAAGGCCGCCTGTCCGTTTGTCAATCAATTGTGAATTGTTTATTGAATGATGTCGTTAGGCTGCATACACAGCACCCAGCACCCAGCACACAGCATACACCACACAGCACACACAACCACCAAGACAGATATTCTCCACTAGGATGAGAGCCGCTGACTGGTTTTGTTTCAACATTCGACAGCTGCTGGTTAGCAGCCGCACTAACAACCGTTCGTTCGGTTGCCAATGTTGTTTACACTGGCAATGGCGACGCTTTTCTTTCTTTTTTGTTTTTTGTTTTTTTTTTTTTTTTTTTTTTTTTTTTTTGCTTTTGCTGGGAGGCGTTTTAATGGAAAACTGTTCACTGATCGATTTGTTGACGTTTTCAACGCTTTGTCTTCCTTTTATACCCTTTTTGCGCTGGACCCTCCAGCGCTGTCGGTATGCTGTAGCCAGCCAGTGCAGTATTTATATTGATTAATTTTGAAAATTGTTTCACTTTAAATATCAAGCGCTGCTTACATTTCGCTAGCAATAAAAAGGTAATTTATTTAATGGAAAGCTAATTGAAAATGGCTCTGTGAGTGTATCCTGTATACGTCAGGACTAACTTGTATTTCGTCTTATTGAGTGCTCTGTCGCATTACTAATACGCACTGTGGCCGCTTTGAATAGATATTCCCAGGGCTCTCATAATCTTGTCCAAATGGCTTTTGTTCGAATGAAATAGTGTTGAATTTCTGCTCACAAACAGCCGCACACACACATACACGCACATACACATATACACACACATGTAGAAAGTCGAGCATCCTTAACAAATGCACGAAATGGCTTTTAAACGAGCCCGACGCCGTGCAGTCTGGCGGGCTGGCTGGCAGAGTCGCGGTCCTGCATCATCGCTTCATTCAGCTGACGCTGACGCTGACGCTGGCGCTGGCGCTGCCGTTGGCATGTGATGATTTGTTCTCACATAATGAAACTCATCAGCAGCAAGGCAGCGAGCACTGCCATGGATTCTGGAGGTCGACTGCCGCATTGGATTTCGCGGCAGGGCGTGAATTGGCTTGGCATAAATTCAAAAAAATGAAACTAGTAACGAAATTCCACTTGGCAATGCTCGTCTACAAAATGCTCTATGGAGTATAATTGGGCATAGCACAGTAAGTAAGATATTAATATCTAAGCGATACTTAAATATTTTTAGGTAACCTATAGGGAATACCAAATAGATAATCAGTTCTTTAATTCCATGATAACTGAGGCCATGTTTATAAGGCTTTTTTTTTTAACTTTTTTTTTTAACACCTAAGCATTTACAGAGTATTAAAAATATATAGCCAATGCGACAGCTACGGCAGAAGAAAATATTATAAAAGCATTTTCCAGTTTCATTTTTCATGGCTCAGCGCGGACCGCACTCCGACGTGCGCGTTTTTCCTTCTTTTACTTTTTCATTCTTTCCCGCTTTCTGCGATTTACTTAATTTGAAGTGAGTCCGAGCCATCAAGCAACTGCTTTTAAAATCAATTTGGCTTTTATTTTTCTTACGACTTGTGGCTTTTACTGCCCGCTTGGCTCATGCTGTCTGGGCAGCTTTTCTTTTAGGTTTTCACTCGGACCACAGCACTATTTATGCACATATTTTGCAGTCATTGTGGAACCACTCTCACTCGGACATTAACTTCGAAGAGGACAAATAGCAGCACTCGCCGACCTTTGTCATCGGCAGCAGAAGAATGAAAATCAGTGAAAATCACATGAATGAAAATCGGTGCACATACTTGCATAACATAATCCGTTTCAGATATAGATATGCGAGTGCAAATATATACATATACCTATATATATTTATCCTATATAAATACATATCTTATTGATATAATCAGTGGACTGAAAGCAGTTTAATTTACCTCCAATCCATCAGTATTTACTCAGCAAATTCATTAGCAGTTATTTTCTCTGGCCCGCCACAAAGACCGCAACAGTTGTGTCTGCCACTAAAAATGAGGGCAATGCATTTATCCCGAGGGTTCCTCACAGTCGAGCTGCGAATCCAGCCAAGCAACGGGTTGCCATGCGCTTATTTTTGATGTGACGCTGATATTTAAAAGTGGAGTTGGAGCATCAAAGTTATGTATATATAACCATATATATATATATGTGCATGTGTGTGTGTGTATATGGTAAACAGGGCCAACATAATTATGCACAAACTATTTATACCCTATAGGCAAACATATTAACACCTCTGCTGGGGGTTGATAACTAATTGACGAAAATGTGCGATGGTAGCTCACTGTAACAATATTTAAAATAAGTTTTAAGTAAGCTTATAAATATATACGTCAATATATATATGCATAAAATATATAAATATATTTTTGAAAATTCATCTGGAAATATTCAATATATAAATATATAAATATATTCTTGAAAATTAATCTGGAAATATTCCCAAATTTTTCCAAATTCTTCAATAATTATTAGCCTCAATCCAAAGGCTTAAAATATTTAAAATTGCTCTTTCAGGGGTTCGCCTCTTATACCTGGGTTAGAATTTGGGTCCCAAACTTATTTGCCTAAATATTAGGAACAAAGCTCCTAAGTTTAATGTCACCAAAGCTTGACTTGCATATTCAAAAAGATTCTCTCTCAAAACATGCCATTCTACAGCTATACAGATGCAGATAAAAGCGGTCAATTTAACTTAAGTCCATGCTTAGGATATGCAGCTGCAATTAAATAAACTGCAGTCACTTTTCGCGTTGGCTTTGCCAAGTCAAAAATAGAACAGGCATCAAGTAGTCTAAGCAGTTATTTAAAAGTTAGCTTCGATTCAATTTTCGTTAGAGAGCTTTGCCAGCATTATATCAATGCAGAACAAAGCGCATAGATGCATTGTAGGGCATCTTGTAGCTGAACACTGAACAGCAAAATATAACTTTTTTTTCTTCTTTGTGTACTTGCGGTAATTGCGTAGCATTTTAAGCATGCTGGCAGCACTCACTGCTGCTGCTGTTGTTGTTGATGTTGCTGCTGCTGTTGCTGCTGCTGTTGCTGTTGCTGCTGCTGCTGTTACTTGACACATGTCAGTCAGTCACTCCGTCACTCATTCCGTGCGCTTGGCTTTGGAGCGTGGCCAAGCGGAAGGCTCAGCAGCGCTGGCAAAAGGCATAGCAGCGCTGGGTGCTGAGTGGGCGTGATTCAGCTAGCGTGAATTTGACTTTGTGTATGCGAAACATTAAATGCACTTGCATCGCGTTGCCTTGCCTCCGTCGGCTCCTGCTCCTGCTGCTGCTGCACTGTTTGCTGCTGACAACAGCAATAATGCAGCACTTAATGTGCCAAATGTCGGTGTGTGTGTGTGTGTGTGTGTGTGTGTGTATGACTGCCTTTATATAGAATAGCCATTGCTGGCATTTGAAGCATTACAAGAGCATTTCTTGTGGCACTTTAGCTTAAACATCAAATATTACGCATACGCCCCGATGACTCAACGAATAGCACTTGGCCAGCAGAAATTTTCATTGCCAGCACGTAATTTGCATATAAAGCCATTGCCATAGCTGGCGCAGAGCTGGCCAGATTTATGGACTTTGAGCGAGAGCCAGAGCGAGCCACCTAGCAGCTTGTCAATCGCAACGCTACTCTGATTTTGATGTGGATTTTGATGTTAATGCTGATGTTGAGTTATGGCCGCACAGCGAACAAATACCAGCTGCAAAACGGAAATTACATTTCGCTTAGTTCGCAAACTCGGGCGAGCAATTAAAGCCGGTGCCACTGGGCGGTGCCAGCCGAGGGCCTGGCATTAAACTTTGCCCATTGCATTAGAAACTGGAGCGTTAAAACAAAGCACACACTTTAAAGTATTTCTCTTAATTTGGATTTGAAGTTTGATCGATATACGGCGCAGTGTGCAGTGTGTGGTGCCAGCCCAGCCCAGCCCCGCCCCGGCCAGCCACAGCAACTGGCGCGGACCAGGCATTAGAGGTCCTGCGAGTGCCTGCGGGTCCGCATCATTTCAACGGCAATCGTCGAGCCGAGCTGTTGATGTGTGCCATCAATTGATTCGTTTGCATTTCTTTTTTGTTGTTTCGCTCGGCATGGCTGCATCTGCTGCATCCGATGCTGCGACTCTGGCGAGCAGCGATGAGGAGCTCACGCCCGCTGGCTTTGGCCTGTCGGGCGGCCAACGGGACTACAGCGATGCGCGTTTGGATCGCGTGGCCGCCTACACGACGACCACGATGCGTCTAAAGCCGGACAAGTGGGCCAAAATGATGCTGCGCGATGAGCTGCGGGTGAGTCCTCCTCAGCTTCACACATTGCACTCTGCACACTAAGCTGAGTCCGGTTGCCAATGCAGCACATTGTCATGGACTGGCTGCACGGACGGACGCGAGTGCTGGTGATGACGCTCAGTCCCGGTGGCGAGCTGGTGCCCAGGGGCTGCATCAGCGACCTGTATGTGGGATATGCGCTGCCGAGCACCGGCACGCGGTCAGCCGCTGCGACGGCAACGGCGACGATGGCGACGGACACCACTGCCACGGCTGCGGTGGTGGCGGCGGCAACGGCTGCTGGCGCATTGGTGGTGCCGCTGCCGCCCGCTTCGTCCAGCTTCACCACCTTGGATGGAGTGCCGCGCGGCAAGTGCGCCTACTTCATACGCCACAATGTGGGCGTGCCGCTGACAGCGGACAACTTCCAGAGCTCCGTGGTCTACGGCGACTTTCCGGTGCACAGCAAAATCGAGACGATGTCGCTGCTGTTCGACGAAGTGCTGCAGCCGCTGCTGGAGGGGGCCGAGGGCGGCTGGCCGGTGCCCGTGCGCAAGGATCTGCAGGCGCGCGTCAAGGAAGTGCGCAACACACTGACCGAGGTGGGTCCTCCAAATCCAAGTCTCTTATCTCGCCATATTAATCTAATTGAGTGCAGCGAGGCGCATGGGGTCGCCAGCAGGCAAACGCTCGCCTTTGTCCCCATGTATTTGGCTTAATTGGGCAAAGTTTTCATGTGTCTATAAGCGCTATTTATACTTTATTGTTATCCCCCACAGATTAAGGGCAAGACCAACAATCGCACAATTTTATCGTTATTAGTTGCGCCAACAGTCGTCGAGGATGTGTCTGCCCACGTGAACCGGGGGTAAGTAGGAGCTGTGCTCCAACTTTGGTCACACTCAATGGCCATTGTCTCAAGGGCTATGTATTTCGTCCTTTGCCCGCATCGGCTGCTGCGTCATCGCTGCTGGCAAGGAACGCTTGTTGGCAGCGGGAGAGAGGGAGAGAGAAATAGAGAAGTCCAACGAGAAAGTAATCATATAAATCGAACTGGGAAAGCTAACAACTTTATCGCATGATTTTGCGTCAATTTATTATGTATTTTCAATAACTTGTTAAATATCTCAAGTTGGCAAGAAATTTTCAATTTGGCCAACAACTAAGCGTCTCAAAGCAACGGAGTCTTGATTGCTTTTACTTCATCCTTTAATTAAAACCCAATACGACTAATTGCAAACGAATTTACCGAAGCTCTATCAAAGCCAATGCTGCAAAGAATTCCTAACTGCAAAACCATTTAAATTAATCAGCATCAAATAGCAACCCATCCAAGTGAGACACAAATTGCTGCACAAATATAGTCTGAGGAGAGAGAAAGAGAGAGAGAGAGAGACAGTATGAGTATGTGTATGAGAGTATGCGCTTAACAAATACCCTGTTTGAGGAAATTCCATATAAAATATGTGAATAGGAAATTTTAAGGCAGACATATCGCAGAGATATCTATAATATCTATAAATGAATATTAAATTAGACTAGAAATTCATATAAATGAGCTTTGGTATAGTCGGCTCTTAAGTTATGCAGGATATCTCACAATAAACAGTTTCATAAAGTATGAGCATTAAATATATTTAAATTAAATTCCATTCCAAGTCGAGTACTAAGCCCGCTCTTTGTTAATTCAATTTACATAAATTTATAGAGGCATATAAATTGCAATAGAGAAATATTTCAAACTCTCAAGTTGTAGGCAAAAATAGAGATTAAGGGGTTTTGAGTAGACAAAAAGAAAATTGATATTATGATTTTCTTATTAGCATTTGCTCACATATAAAAGCCAGTTTATTCTACGACAATAATCGGGTATAAAGAGCTTTGCAAATGCAAAGAATATTTAACATCAACTGACAATTATTTGGCCATAACAATTTGCAAGTCGTCAGACAACAAGTTAGCAATATTTGGCCGAGTTATCAATAAATTAGCTCAAATGCCAAATGAGATTTGTTCGCATGCTGCACAGTCTCATAGCTGCCGTTACAACTAACTGCACAGTTTCATTATATGCATTCTTTAATGGGCATTGGCTATTAAAAGGACTACTGAGAGCAGAAAATACCATCATGGAAATCGGGCATTAAATCAAATAAATTTGGGTCAATTTTATATGCAATATTTTAGACAGCAGAGCCAAAACAGAAGCAACTAAATGAAATCAGGAAAATGCGCAAAACAGCAAGAGGCAGAAAGAGAGAGAAGATAGAGGGAGAGAGAGAGAGAGAGAGAAATCTGGCAAATCGTTGCATGGCCAAGTGCAAATGCCTGAAAATTGGGTCAATAATTATTTTTCTTTTGCCCCATTCAATGAAAAAGTTGCATTCGATTGTTGCAAAACTTTAATTGAAATTGAAAAACCTAAAAAAAAAATGAAATAGAGCAAATTTTAATTATCCTTATATACCAATAGCAATCTAAGGCCAGCCTTGGATACGAAATTTCGCACTCTATTGGAGGAGATGTTCATCAATTGGACAACGCAAATGCACGACATTGTCATGGAGCGCTCCGAGGCCGTTGGCCTAACCATGAGCACCGCCACCTCCAGCTCGCCCAGCAAGCACTTATATGTGGTCACATTGCCGGCTCAGGAGATTACGTTCTGGGCGAACCGCAAGCTCAACTTACAGAACATTTATGAGCAACTGCGCGAGCCCATGCACAAGGCCCTGGCCCACATTCTGGAGCGCATCGAGTCCGTCTACTACGAGCCGTACGCCAAGGCGTTCCGCCAGCTGGTGACCGCCTGGCTGGAGGCGCAGGACGTCTCGCTCTGGCTGCAGCCCTTTCAGCGTCACACGGCCGCCTTCAACTCGGTGCAGTTCAGCAATGCCCAGGAGCTGATTGCGCCGCTGGTCCACGTGCTGCACCTGCTGTGGAGCAATGCGCGGTTCTACCGCAGCACCCAAAGGATGAGCGTGCTGCTCAGCTGTGTTTGCAACATGCTGGTGCATCGCGCCGCCGAGGACTTGGAGTTCCCGCTGCTCTTTCAGGGCGACGCCGACGAGGGGCTGCAGCGCATCATCAAAACGGGCGAGGTGCTGGAGTTTTTCAAGTAAGTGCCAAACACATCCACTCAACAACACTTCTGACCATATATGGCTGCTCAGGCAGCGCATGCTCGAGTACAAAGAGCGCTATGCCAGCAGCCAAGTGCTGTTGCCAGCTTTGCCCAGCTCTTCGACGGCAGCTGCAGCTGCCGGCTCCGCCTCCCCGCCGGCCGACGACCAGCATCAACTGTGGCGCTTCTCCAGCGAGCAAGTGTTTGGCCAAACACTTGATGGCTTCCTGCTACAACTATCGGAACTGCGTCACGTCTTTGAGGCAGCCGTGCAGTTCCAGCAGCTGGAGAAGCTCGAAATTGGAGGACTGCGCGGCAAGCTGCTAACAGCGCGCATCAGAGAAGTAAGTTTCCTGCCATGAATTTCATCTAAATTGCGCTATTAACACACCTATTATCACCTTAGATCTACAGCGAATTCAAGCTGCTCTTCGAGCAATGGACCAATGTAGACATCGACCTGGCTGCGCCCGTCGCCCACAAGTGGAAGTGCTTCAAGCGCGAGCAGCGCCTCTTCTTCCAGCGCATGCAGCAACTGGAGCAGAAGCTGGCCACCGTGCTGCTGCAGGCCTTCGAGCAGTGCTACAGCTGGGTGCACCTGCTTAAGCTGACCCTGATGTTCGGCTGTCTGCTGCAGCGGTGCACCGTTCAATCAGAGCTAATTCACCTGCTTCCACACATGCTCAGCATCTACAACGACGAGCTGCAGCAGCTCGAGCTGAGTGTGGCTGACGTCCTTTTCAACTATCAGTGTCACGGACTCAAAGCGGTTCCCGTGGCAGGCAATTTTCCTCCCATAGCTGGCGCCATCATGTGGCTGGAGCAGCACTTGCATCGCTGCGATGACCTCGGCGCAAAGGATCTAATCGATCTCATCCAGACGCTGTAAGTAGTATAGTATATGTATTGCATGTACTTGGATAATAGATATTTATATATGCATATTTATGGCAACACATGTTAACTAAAGTCAGCATTTAGATAAGATGTAATGTCAGATCAGAAAATCAAATTTCCAGAAACAGTTTCCAGACAGTAGTAATTGACAATTATATTTTGGAAAAAAATATTCCTTCAAGAGAGAGCAATTGAAAGCCAAGGAGTCGGGTTTGAGGCGAATGCCACGCCTTGATTGCGGCAGTTGAGTGCGGAGAGTGAACTCTTCGGATAATTTATAACAAAGTAGTCACTTTGATCGCCCACTACAGACAGCGAACTGGGATAGATTATAATGGTCCAGCTGTAAGGCAGCTGTTCTCTTGGGTATATTGGGTATATTTACATATATATATATATATGTAAATATACCAGTACATATATAAATATGTATGCGTGTATGTACTTCTGCAGCTCTGCTAATCAGCATAGCTCTTCATGCTGTCGCCTGCTGAAGCGATCAGATTTGAATAATTCAATTATGCCATCATCTCTACATCTTATTTACTCTATAATTTAATTGAATATGATTCTCCTTCCAGGCTAATGCTGAAATCGGAGCTAGTAACGCTGCCTTTCAAATGGGATGCATTGGTCTCGCGTCGCAACATTCTCACCACGAAGCTGTGCAACCTGCAGCAAAAGATTTGGCAGGCCTGGCTGGAGGACATTGACAAGATAATTGCCGAGGGTCTCGATGAGCACGTGCTGTTTCAATCGGCCGCAGGTCAGCCGCTGCAGCTGAACTTCGCTCGGGCGCTCTTTACGCTGCTCAAGGAGACAAAATATTTGCTCGCCCTTCAGGCAGCTGGCAGAGTTTCGAGCAAACTATTTCCGATGCCCGAGGCACTGCTCTCGCTTTACGAGCAGCGCGACGCCTACTGGCATCGTCGCATAAGACTCATCAAGATTGATGAGTTCTACAATGGCATCCGTGGCGGGCAGTGCGCCGCAGCCGAGCTGCAGCTAATTGCCGCCGAGCTGGCGGCCATTGATGAGCAAGTGGCCACCGCCTGTGCCCAGCTAACCTGGCGCAATTACGGTAAGTGGGTTAAGCTTATGCAAACATCACTCAACATCAAGAGCTGCTCCCCCAGACGAGCCACTCATCGAGAGCATCTTTGAGAAGTCACGCGATCTGCATGCTCGCCTGCACGAGTCCCATGGCAACCTGGATGCCATACTGGGCAGCATGCGCCGCTGGACCTGCGAGCCACTGCATCAGCGTAATCTATACGGACGCAATCTGCTGGATCTGCGCCATCAGCAAGAGCGAGTGCGGCTCCGTCAGCTGCAATGCGATGAGACGAAGATGCTGCTAAATCGCTTGTTGATTGCCAACTTTTGTTTGTTCTTCAACTACGAACGGCAGCAGCTTCAGCTCTATTCCCGCGACCTCACCGTCCAGGAGGTGAGCCCGCCTTGTTGTGTCAACAATATTATTATTATTGTAGCTGCTGTGTACCTTGATGTTGACAGTTTCTGCACGAATTTCCGGTTGAGCAGCGACGACAGTTCAACAAATATTTGGCCACCGTTGATGAGTTGATTCGCCGTGAAGTAAAAGAGGCTATGAGGATCAGGTTTGACTCCGCCAGTTGCTTAAATTATTCCATTCTCCAGCAGTTTATCACAATTTCAGTTTGTAGCTTGCTTTTCTTATTCTTTTTCCACTTAAATTATTTTCAAGCTTTCACTTTTTCATGAGATTTACTCAAAATTTTCCTAGAAAAATAAATGATTCATGTAGTGTATTTAAAGCAAGATTCTGCACCTCCGATAACTCCATTCCAGAAAACACCTATTTAAGTTAATATTATTATTTTAAAAATATATAATCTTTTAGAAATGCATATATCATAATAGAAAACAGGACTAAAGAATATTGCAAATTATTTCTATGAGTGCAAAGAGAATTTCTCTTAAGCTTTAAATAAATCTAATTAAAATAAACCTTACCCGCTTCAATTAATAGAGTCTTATCCAGTTTATCTTTCCTCTTTCAACCTATCTGATTTTTTACTTATAAAAACTCTTATTCCTGCCTCATTCACACCCAAACATTCTCATTCAAGAATATTTCTAAAGTAGAACACAAAAAAATAAAAAATATATATTTTTAAAAAGTTTAAAAAATAAATATATATTTTTGAATAAATATAATTAAAAAAAAAAAAATTAAAATAAATAAATAATAAATAGCAAGTGAAAAAAATCTATATATATATTTTGACTGAAATTTTCGAAATATATGAATAATTAGAATCAGGAGATATTTATATTGCAAAATATATTTATATGCCTGCTAAGAAAAGGAAAAAAAAACTTCGTTTACATGTCATGCACCTTTAATCACCTTTAATCAAAATAAACCTTGCCTTGTTTTAAATAGTCCTAAAAACTGTCAAAGTACAATACTTCAACTTCAACGATAGATCATTTACTAGCTATCATCATATCATGCTCATCATCATAACTATCGCTTTCATCAGACTTTTCAGGTAGCACCTGCAACATGATAAGTAAAACAACTCACTTAACCATTGTCACGCCCAGTCATGCAATCACAGTGGCCTGCCAGCACACCAGCCCACCGAACGAGCAACAACTAGTATATATACATATATACATATATATATGTACGTGTTTGTATGTATTCATTACATACTGGCAAGCTGCCAGCGCGCCTTTCATGTCTCATCAGAACTAATCAAGTAAATGAACACGAATTTATAACCCACCCGCATTTGAGCACAGCCAACCGCAAGACTGGCAGACACCTTCACCAGCACCGACCGCAGCCAGCACACACATACATGCATACATATATCAACGAGTACAGCAGCAACCGTAACAACAGCAACAACAATAGCAAGTTCGAGAAGAACAACTACATTTTTGCTGGTGGCAGGGCATTCATGCGTCAATTGCATGTTTCACTTAACGGCACTTCGTGATTGCAAGCTGAGTCCTCAGTGGCAGCAGCAGCAGCAACAGCAGCAACAGCAGCAGCGTCATCAGAAAACGCAATCGAAATAAGCACAGAACAAACTCAGCACTAAATTTAATTTTCGCATTACTCATACGCCGTGTAATTCAGTTTAGAGTATTTGCACAAGGAAATGACAGGAACGGCAAGAGCTACAACAAAAGCAACAACAGCAACAACTACAACGGGTGCAGCTAAGGCAACTTCGATAGCGCCCCCAACTTCAAGTATGGCCTTGCCGAGCATGGCTAGGTTGGTGCTACAACAAATCACAGCGCCACAAGCGACATCGACAATAATACCAACAACAACCACAAGCAAAACAACATCAGCCACAACAACA
This sequence comes from Drosophila mojavensis, assembly GCF_018153725.1. Taxonomy (NCBI): domain Eukaryota; kingdom Metazoa; phylum Arthropoda; class Insecta; order Diptera; family Drosophilidae; genus Drosophila; species Drosophila mojavensis. The sequence continues at coordinate 4,439,155 of NW_025318693.1, read as the reverse complement.
ACAACAACAGCAACAGCCATAGCAATCGGAACAACAGCAACAAACGATGCACCGCTTTTCGAAGTGAAATTGGAGCTGACGGAAACGGAAATACGTTTTTCGCCTGGCTTTGATGCAAGTGTGGAAAATAATTTTCAACAAATTGTCGAGCAGCTGTTGCTGGATATAAAACAGACATGCGACTGCATGCCAAGAATTGTGTCTGACAACTCGCTGTCTGACGACGACGACGACGACGACGACGTGGAGGATGACGCTGAGAGCGAGGGTGAGTTGATGCCGCACAGTTTACCATGCACCAGCAGTCGCATTGCAGAAGGTGCCGCCATGCCACGCCATGCCTTGGCAGGCCGGGCGTGCGGCATTCCTGGCGTTTGCTTATGAACTACATTCGCAGCTGCAGCCGATGAGTTGGAAATGCTTTGCGCCAGCATTCGCGACGCCTTGAGTGAAACGGTGCAGGCGGCGCTGAATTATGCTGCCAAATTCCACGCCTATGCGTTCCTTTGGACCCAGCAGAGCGGCGACGTACTGGCTTCCTGCATGCAGGCCGCCCGCGAGCAGACGACCCACATCAGCGGCAGTGGCTATGCCATCATGGAGACGTTCAAAAAGGAGGTAAGAAACTGAAACACAAAAACGAAAAGAAAAATATCAAATGTGAGTGCCCGAAGCACGAGGCAGCAGCAGCTTGCCAAGCGCGCCACACTGATGTGCCCACGCACACGGACACACGGACAGCTGTCGAGTTGCCGCAAAGCTATCGTGAGAGAGGTGGAGAGAGGGGGAGAGGGAGGGAGAGCCAGCAGACAGATGGAGGCACAAGTGACCGAGTGGCTCGCCGGGTCACTCAATTGGCAACCACACAATTTACGTTGTGTAACCCCTGAGACCAATAACGCTTGATAAATGTTGACCATTTAGGGTCAAATGTGTGGCTGAATCGGCCATCGAGCCATCGAGCCATCTTGCTGGCCTTGCCTTGCCCAAATCTGGACAGAGCCAAAAATGCTTAACCACATGGCGCCTGTGACTTATGCCAAATAGCAGAACGATTCACTGCTGTGAATACAGCAGGCAAATCGCTTGCGTATGCGTAATATTTTCTTTAAACAATTATCAAACGCCCCAAAAAGTATGCAATAAATAACATAAAGACGCCGCAGCAAGCACAACAAAAAGGGCTGAACACAACAACAAATCATGGTCGAAATGCACATGTATAGATACGGCGTGAGGCTGTAAATTGAGTGCCACAATAAAATGCCCGAAATTTACCAAAATTTATACATATGTATATCTATGTATGTATGATATTTCTATCAAAACGAATCTCGATTGTCCTTCATTTGCCAAAGCTACAACAACTACAACAGAAATATATGCCCAAATGATTTCCAATTTTAATAAAGATAAATTATTTTTTGCTTACATTTTATAACTCTTACTTTTTGTTTAAATAATTGCTCTTAATTTGAATTTGTTCACCCGATCGTTGTCTCAAACAAACAGATTTTGTATATGACAATTAATAAACTGAAATTTCATTGAAGTAATAAAAGACATATATAAAAAATTATATAAAAAATATATATATTAAATGAATCAATAAGAAAATAAAAAAATATGACATTTATAATAACTTGTTAACAATGAAGTAATTTTATTTTTTCTTTATAATCACAATATATAAAAAAAAAAATTATGTCATATATAAATATATTTAAATCTCAATTCTTTAAACGATTGAATATTTTCAATGCATTTGCTCTCAAAGAAATAATAATAAAGTAATCAATATAAAATTTTAAAATACCCTTTAATAAATTTATCAGTTTATTATATTATCTAAAAACAGAAAATGATTTCAAAGCTTTCGCAAAATATATTCAAATCAGTTTATTGATTGGATAATATCATTTTTAATAATTAGCAGTAATTAAAAATAAATTTAAATAATTATATCAATTTATTGTATTATCTAATAACTGATAATACAATATTTTAAAGTTCCAGTCATAAATTAAAAAAAAAAAATACATTTCGGCAAATATTAATATACTATCCTATCATTGGATGATTTAATAGTTCCAGCCAAATCTGCCTTAATGAAGAAGCTGAATCAGAATTTCAAATACATATACGTATGCAATACATGTGTTCAGCATAGACAATGCAGGATATTCAATTAGAGCATTGTCTCGCTCACTCTAAATTTGAATTCAAATACAGTTAACAGACGTTGGCCGTTTGCATAAAGCAGACGTTCGTAGTATATTACCCTAACAAGCTAAGGGCAGTCGAAATCACTGACCGGCATTTTATTTATGAGCGGCAATTGGGAGTCGCCTCGGGCGCAGCTGGTGCGCTTAATAAACGCTACGGCTGAACGTAGTCGGAATAAACGAGTAAATGGCACACGAATTGGGCTTTTGGCCACCCACTCACACACACACACACACACGCATACACATACGCACACATATGTGCTAAATTAGCTTGAATAAATTTCGGTTTAGTCCAGGCAAATGAAGTTGTCAACGCCCCAAGCATCTTTGCTGAATCTCATCTGCAGATCGAGCGCTACAACGAGCTGCACGATGCGATTGACCAATGCGAGGATGGGCACTGCCTGAACGGCTGGCTGGCCCTCGATGTGAGGCCGCTCAAGCACGGCCTGCTCAACCTGGCCTGCAAGTGGTCGCACCTGCACAAGCAATGGCTGCTGCGCTACGTACAGAAGACGCTGCAGGTGAGCTAGCTGGAGTAATGGCCCGAAAAAGTATGCTGTCGAAAAGTTAATTGGCTTTAACAGGAGCTAAACGGTTTCATTGCGCTCAGCCACGAGACACTGCAGCTGCACATCGGGCGACAGGACTTTAAGGCGCTGCTCCGAGTGCTGTCCGTCATGGCGGAGATACGGGAGCGGGAGCCGTACGCGGACAATGTGTTTAAACCGCTTAAGGACATCGTGGCGCTCTTAAAGACCTACAACGTGGAGTTCGAGCCGCAGCTGGTGCGCAACATTGAGCAGCTGCCGATGCAGTGGCAGCAGCTGAAGCAACAAGCTCTGGCCAAACACGAGGCTCTCCAGGACACACGCTACTACCAACAGCAGCGCGTAACGGCACTCATTGGCCTGCATACGTGCCACGTGCAGCATTTTGCCAAACAGTTCCAGCGCATGCCGGTAAGCAGAGCTCCCCCTACCCCCACTCCAGTTTGCTTTGGCTCCAGTATTAGTGTCTGCCTTACACATTCCCCAGTTCTTCTGTGTGCCCTGTCCACAAATTTACGATGCCTGCGACCAGGTTTACGTGCGTCTCCATCGCTTTGGCAGCCAGCAGCGGCGGTACGCACGCTGGGCCCGGCTGCTCGATATAGCCGAGCCCGACACGGCCACGCTGGAGCACTGCCGGACGGAGTTGCGGCGCGTAAAGGTAAGCAGGATGCTGACTGTATTTGGGCGCTTTCATGTGGCTGACAGATTTCGTGCCGCCCGCAGCAATTGTGGGACTTTGTGCGCGTCATCGAATCCTGCATTGTTGACTGGCATGCAACACCTTGGCTACACATCGACACGGACGACGTGGAGCACGAGTGCAAGAAGTTCACGCGCGATTTACGCACACTTGACAAGTGCATCAGGGACTGGGCCCCCTATGTTTATATTGTGGGCGTGTTGCGCGAACTGGTTGCCTCGCTGCGCGCGGTCACCGAGCTCCAAAATCCAGCAATTACCGAGCGCCATTGGCTAGAGCTGATGCAGTTGTCAAAGGTAAGCGAAGCGAGAAATCACAGCCAGCAATGCTGAAAGTCAATAGCAGCAGCTGCAGCACCACCCCACCACCCCCCACACCCCACACCTCCAATCCCAGTCTCATCATTGCATCACTGCAATTCCAACTGATTGATCCACAAAGCACCATTTTACACAGCGCCTTGCCAATTGCATCCCGCTGCAGTTTCACGTGTGAGTATTTGGCAATCGCATTACCTGCAGCATGGATTACAGTTGCCATAATCCACCCAGGGCGTTCCTCGTTGAGTGAGATACGCTTAAGCTTGCCCTTCCGCTGCACTGCAATCAAAATCATATTATTTACTATTACAATTCATTTCAGGCCAATTTAATTATTATTATTAATTTTTATACAGAGCTTCGAATTGCTAAAAATAAATCGAATTTATTCCAAAAACCTATTAAAAATTTATGTTCGTATTATTATAATTTCATTAAATTAATGTTTTCATAATTTCGTTGTACCTCATCCATTGTTTATTACATAATTATTGGCTATTTATTTACATAAGTACAATTGGTTAGTTCGGAACGCTTAGCAATTTGTGCATTCCATATTTCATGCGCGGAATCAAATAGATTCTTTGATATGTTGTCAAAATATTTATGTAATTCATATTGGTTGTTCTGGCACATTTGTATGTAATGCAAATTTATATAACGCACATATTTTAATTCAATTAGATTGCGTTTAATTAGCTGCGCCACATTAAATAAAAAAGGAAAAACTAATAAAATAAATAAATAAAATACGGATTTTTATTCTCCGACGCACTTTTCAAATAAATAATTATAATTCGCAAAATTTATAATTAACAGGAGATTTGAAGCACAGAAAACCAGAGGGACATATTTGATAATTTAAATTATGATTTTTAGCTATAAAATGTGCTCACATTTAACCAACTCAACTCGATGTCTATTACAGCTGAATGGACTGCACGATATGGATGAATTGGTATGTGAAAATCTATAAATTCTCGGAATATGCAATTAAACAGTTTTTGAAAATTGCTCCTCTGCATGCCATAGAGTTTCATTGTTCATTATGCCATATTAATAAGCTCATGAATTGAACTTGTTGCATTTACGCTGCAAATCCGAGCTTATTTGCGCTCATAGACTTCTATGTTGCCAGGGGTGATTATGTTGCTCCTGAGCGCCTTATGGCTTTGGTAAGCTGATTGGCAGGCAAGTCGAGTGCATTAATTTAATAATTTGACAATCAGATTGAAAATGGGTTTGCTCTAAAACCGAGCTTGATATGCGTATGAGTAGTACATAAAATATCATATATCCACACGGCCAGACCTTTGGGGCCAAACCCCTCATAACAATGCAGTTACTATGTCAAATTAACTGAAACAGTATATATATCTATATATGTGAGGGCATCTGCTACTCGAGCACTCTGGCTTATTAACAGGAGCAGGAGTAATTATTAGCAGCAGCTGCTTGACGAAACAGGCAGCTTGAATTATTTTGAAAGTCAATATCATGCACATTTGCAGCTAGGAGCGAAATTGCTTAAAATTAATAACGAGCAATGGTTCGTATATTAATTGACATGCAACCTAATTGTATTCATGGCAGCTCAAGACCAGAGACAGAGACAGACAGAGAGAAAAAGAGAGAGAGAGCCATTTGAACATTATAATTGTCAATGCAATCCCAACAGCTTTCATACAAGTGCAATGCGTCAACAACTCTGGCACAGCTGCTGAGCCTGCAGCTGCATCAGCACGAGGAGGACATTAAGAACACTGTGGATCGTGCCATCAAAGAGATGACGGTCACCAAGGTGCTGGACGACATTAAGGCCACATGGGCGCATCTGGAGTTCGAATTGGAAGTGCATCGCTCGCGACCAACGGTGCAACTGCTTAAGGTCTCCGAGGAGCTGATCGAAACGCTCGACGATAATCAAATGCAGCTGCAGAATATTTCCACCTCAAAGCACATCGAGTACCTGCTGGACAAGCTGAGCTACTGGCAGCGTGTGCTGAGCGGCATTGACAACCTCATTGTCAACTGGTTTGAGGTGCAGCGGAAGTGGATCTATCTGGAGTGCATCTTCATTGGCTCAGCGGACATTCGCTCCCAGCTGCCCGTGGACGCGGCCAACTTTGAGCGCATCGACGAGGACTTCACCAATCTGCTGGCACGCGTTACAGCCGTGCGGGTGGTGATGGACGTGGTGCTGGGGCACGAGGATGTGCTGCAGCAGTTGCTGGAGCTGCAGAAGCGTCTGTCGGTTTGCGAGAAGGCGCTGAACGACTATTTGGAGACGAAGCGCTTGGCCTTTCCACGCTTCTACTTCATATCATCCGCCGATCTGCTGGACATACTCTCCAACGGCAACAACCCGCAGGTCATCGATCGTCATCTCATCAAGCTCTTCGACTCCATACTGCGCCTGCAATACGAGACGAACACCACGCACGCCGTGGGCATGCACTCCAAAGAGAACGACGAGTATGTCGCCTTCGTGAGCAACCAGCTGCGGGAGCAATCGGCGTACATTGACTGCTGCGGCCGGGTGGAGCTCTGGCTGAACGCTGTCATCCAACAGATGCGCAGCACGCTCCATGAGCTCTTCCGACGCGCTCTGGGCGCGTTCTGGGAGAAGTCGCGCGACTTGTGGCTCTACGATTGGCCGGCGCAGGTGGCGCTCTGCTGCAGCCAGATCAATTGGACGGCGGACGTGAATCGCTCGTTCGCCAGCATGGAGGAGGGCTACGAGGGTGCCATGAAGGAGCTGCACAAGCGGCAGATAGCCCAGCTGAATGCCCTAATCAATTTGCTATTGGGCGAACTCTCTGCCGGCGACCGACAGAAGATTATGACCATCTGCACCATCGACGTGCACTCGCGTGACGTCATTGCCAAGATCATTGCCACGCGAGTAGACAACTCGTTGGCCTTCCAGTGGCAGAGCCAGCTCCGACATCGCTGGGACGACGATCAGTCGGGCAGCTCCAGCGGCTGCGCCACCTCGGCGACCACAGTCAGCACCAGCGGCGCCGACGAGGATTGCTTTGCCAACATCTGCGATGCCGAATTCCGCTATGCCTATGAGTACTTGGGCAACACCTCGCGGCTGGTGATAACGCCTCTAACGGATCGATGCTACATCACGCTGACACAGGTGAGACTCCACAAAAAACAAACAAATTATCGCCTTATTGAGATTCATTACAAAAGTTTGATTGTTTTTGTTTGCAATATTGAAGGTGTTAAAATAACATGGCTTTCAAATTTGGAGTTCGCTCGACCGAAAAAATTGCCAAACATGATTGTTCATGTGTGTGCAATTGAAGGTGTTATAATGATAAATTAGTATTGCATTGAAAATTGGGAATTATTATAATTTATATATTTATTATATACGCAAAAACAAATTGACAATAGTAAATCTCATATATAATTGCCCATAAGAAGGTTTTATGAAGGAATTGATTCTCATATCACGCACGACTAAGTCAATGACTATGGAAGGCTTTCTCTTAGCATGTATTGAGTCTCTTATATAGACTCTGAGATAGGGAGTCTCTCACTATAGACTCCAACAGAGCTAAAGCTTTAAGAGACTCTGAAAGTGTAATGAGCTTGTGGTCAGTCGTTAATGCAGACTCTAGCAGGTTAACAGCTTCCCAATTAATCTAAACTAACCACACACATACAAACATTTAGTATCCTCCAGTAGGACAGCCATTCTAACTTGGACAGAGTCTTCTTTCGGCTAACATGAGTTTTGCCAACTCAATTGAAAAAAGGTTCCTTTTTATATAAGGTCTTAAATTAGTCTGAGTTAACCTTAAGCCACACGATGAACATCGAAAGCTCAGCAAAATTTCCATTTCTATTAATGATTTTGATTTCAATATGCACATTCCATATTGCTTTCAAATTATGTGCTGTTCCATTTTGAAAGTCTCTTTCTCTTGAAAACTGAGACTCATTCATATGTAAAATTAATATCCATTTATTGTCAATGATTCTGGAAATCTGCAAATGGTTAGCCCTTTGAAATTGTATAGAGCAAGTCTTAAAGCTACTCTAAGTCTCAAAATAATGAATTGCATCCAGGAATAATTTAATTCAAATTTTCTATCATTTGTGTTTATCCCATTCTCCATTGATGAATGAGAAATCATGCGATTCGCAATATTCCCAGAAGAACTTTGCCTTTTAGTTTCCCTACATCTCAATTAATTTATCTAGGAATTTGATTTACATGTTAGTTAAGTTGTACATATGTATATGTACATATATACAAATATTATACAATATATTGCTTGCGTTAAGCACATACATATTACCACTTATTATCTGCATGTACATTACCTATTTCTGCTGTATAATTTTAGTACAGTGAGCACCATACCCCACTGCACTTAATTACGAAAATTCCAATGAAATTTGTTGCTTTGACTAATTAAAGAAGTGTTTTAATAAACAAATATGAAACAATTTGGTAAGAGAGGAATAGCAGGGGATATGTTTCATGTATGTATAAATTTAATAATAAATTTAAATAATTGAGAAATAGATGATAGACAAACTTTAATAATAATAGCTGGTACTGCTAAAATTAGGGCATTTTACATGACAAATATAACTGAATTAGAAGTTAGAAAAATTAAAAAGTTTTAACAACAATATCTGGTACTAAAAAAATTATTTGATTCAGCTTAAACTCTGGCTCACATAGTGAGAGCTTTAACAAAATAATTCAAGCGAATTCATAAACGCTTTTAGAGAAAAATGTCATATAATTAAGCTACATGGAAATAATAATTCGTATTTATTTCAATTTAAGCTACAAATCATAAAGGCAGAAGTAATGAGCTTATAGTAGCAGAACTTCAAGGCTTCAAACTAGCTGACTGCGAGTCATTTGTCTGTGATGGTAAAAGCGTTGCTTAGCAAATCCCGGAAACTAATTAGATATCGCATGAGCAACTATATATACATATATATTTATATGCGAATGTATATATGTAAAAACACTAAATGAATGAACTAAATAAATAAATGCATAAACTAAATCTGGAAGTTACTAAAATAGAAATAAAAGAAATAGAATTAATTCGTGTCCGACTAAGACGACGTCCATTAAACTTGATTTATGACTGCTATTCTAGAAGCTCAAGAATTTTATTTTGACATTAATTAATACGGCTTAAAAACTATAAATGCATATAAGTATATAAATAAATATAAAAAAAAATTTATAATATAAAATATATAATATTATTATATACCATATACTATAAGTATATAAATAAACATTTGTATATAAAAAATATATATAAATATAAAACAATTATATAATAATTTATTATATAAAGTATAAACATATATCTAAAAAAAAATATACAAATAAAAATATATAAACATGTAACTAATATATATATAACATATAAATATATACATATATATGTATTTATGTTAGAATCAGGGACCGTAACGATTATAACTTTTATAGGAAAAAATTAAAAAATAATTATTATTTTTTGATAAATTAAAAAAAAATTATTTTTAATAATTAATTTAATTTTTTTATAAAAAATAACCAATAAAAGTTTATCTTTTTTTTGAACTCGCCATAAAAAAATATCCTTATGTGTGTTTTCCTCTCTCTTTTTGGGAATACTTTTGAGCCTCAATTTTTTTAAATGCGTAACACTTATTTGCGGTCCCTGGTTAGAATATATATCTCAAATACATATTTCCTTATTACAATTTCTTTAACGAAAATTCCTTATGTATTGCATACATGTAAGTATTGTATGCACATAGTTAAGCTCTTATTATGTTACTTGAAAGCAAGTAAAAGTCCAATTAGTGCATGTGCCTGGTGCGGAGAGAAGTTGCTGCTTTAATTTGTTGCCATTTGGTGTTGATTTTATGCCAATTTGGCCAGTATTTAAATTAAACAACTCGTTAGTGGAGAATAAATTCCGTTTGCAATTTGCATACCTTTGCATACCCACACACACACACATACACACACGCACACACACATATAGTCGCTGCATCTGGTGATGGGAGGAGCGCCAGCTGGACCGGCGGGCACGGGCAAAACGGAAACAACGAAAGACCTGGGCCGTGCACTGGGCGTAATGGTTTATGTCTTCAACTGTTCGGAGCAAATGGACTACAAATCTTGCGGCAACATTTACAAAGGTCTGGCCCAGACCGGCGCATGGGGCTGCTTTGACGAGTTCAATCGCATCTGCGTGGAGGTGCTCTCCGTGGTGGCCGTTCAAGTGAAGACTATACAGGAGGCGATAAGGGTGCGACCGCAATGTCTGGGATACGTGAAGCTTTCGCAAATTGATTTTACCTTCCACTTCTTTGCAATGCTGCACATTGATTACATTTCGCTTGGCTCCTGGAAACGGACGACGCTGGATGTTGCCTCTCTCTGCTGTTGCTGTTGCTGTTGCTGCTGCTGTTCCTCATGCTACTGTTTACAGATGCATAAAACCCAATTTATCTTTATGGGCGAGCGCATCTCGCTGGAGCCGTCGGTTGGCATTTTTATCACCATGAATCCCGGCTACGCTGGCCGTACCGAGCTGCCGGAAAACCTGAAAACATTGTTTCGCCCATGCGCCATGATTGTGCCGGACTTTGCTTTGATTTGTGAGATTATGTTAATGGCCGAGGGCTTCCAGGATGCACGTCTGCTGGCACGCAAATTTATCACACTGTACACGCTGTGCAAGGAGCTGCTGTCCAAGCAGGATCACTACGACTGGGGACTGCGCGCCATCAAATCGGTGCTGGTTGTGGCCGGCACATTAAAGCGCGATGACCACAGCCGGCCAGAGGATCAGGTGCTAATGCGCGCCCTGCGTGACTTCAACATACCCAAGATAGTTACCGAGGATGTGTCCATATTTATGGGCCTGATAGGCGACCTCTTCCCAGCCCTCGATGTGCCGCGCAAGCGCGTGTTCGAGTTCGAGAAGACCATTCGCCGTGCGGTCAATGAAATCAAGCTGCAGCCCGAGGAGGGCTTCCTCATGAAGGTGGTGCAGCTGCAGGAGCTGCTCGATGTGCGCCACTCGGTGTTCATTGTGGGCGATGCTGGCACCGGCAAAACCAAAATTTGGCAAACTCTGCGCGAAACGTATCGCATACAGAAACTGAAGCCAGTCTGCCATGTCCTCAATCCCAAGGCGCTGTCCAACGACGAGCTGTTCGGCATCGTGAATCCTACCACGCGCGAGTGGAAGGACGGCCTCTTCTCCTCAATAATGCGCGAGCAGGCCAATATGCCACCGGGTAACCCCAAGTGGATAGTGCTCGACGGCGACATTGATCCAATGTGGATCGAAAGCCTCAACACGCTGATGGACGACAACAAGATCCTGACGCTGGCCAGCAACGAGCGCATTTCGCTGAGACGCGAGATGCGACTGCTGTTCGAGGTGGGCCACCTCAAGGCGGCCACACCGGCCACAGTCTCCAGGGCAGGCATCTTGTATATCAATCCGCAAGACTTGGGCTGGTCACCGTAAGTTCTAATTGATTTTACTTGGATTTTTATTCCCTGAACCCTTTGAATATAGCAAAGTACGAATTTTTTTAAATGTATGTAGCAGGCGAAAGGAGGCGTGGCAGATACCATGATGCTTTCTGACTCAGTACGAAAGGCCGTCAAGCACTGTCCGTCCGTCAATTCGCATGTCAGAATGCGTCGACCTTAAAGTCTATACGAGCTAAAGACTTGCCAAATACTTATATATTTATATGAAAATCTGTAGCTTTAATTTTAACAATTAACAGCTGTTATCCTTCATCTGTTATGTTTTATTAAGCCATACGAGGCACTCCAGTAACTCCTTTGCAAGCTTCTTATCTGTTACTTCTGCCCATTGGGATTTGCGTTAAAAAAAAAAAAAAAAAAAAAAAAAAAGAAAAGACAAATATTTTATTTTTGTTATGAATTTCTATATTATGCAAGTTAAAAACTAGACTCAAAAAATTTAGAATATATTTTTATTATTATGATTTATTATTATTATGTATTTATATAGTTTTGAATTGTGTTCTATTCCGAATTTTACTAATCACTTCAAATTGAAAGTCTATTAAATCTATAACCTATAAGTGAAAGAGTTTTTTATTTTTCTAAAGTTTAGAGATATTTAATAGATTATAAAATTATAAAAATTTAATTAAAATCGCAGCTGAAATACTAAAGATATTGAGTTATTAAAGTTTGATGAATTAGCAATAAATATGGCAACAGAGCCATACCTCTTCCTATATATTCTAAACATCATATTGTAAGAGCTACTACAGCTGCAAGTACTCTAGCTACTTTGGCTAAGATTCGCAAGATGATATTCTCGTAATGATGCAGTTTCGGTCTTGTAATTACAATAGCAGTGTATTAACGGTGTTGGTAGAGGCTACTCGATTGTGAAGTTGTGACAAGAGCGCGACACTTTTTCTAAGCCGTGAATATTGGTAATCTCAGTTCATTCAGAGTTCAGAGTATCTCCTAGTCAGACTTACCAACTGGCGTCTTCTTACATGGTATGTATTAAATTTTAGCTTTGTCTCGTCCTGGCTGGAAACGCGTGCGAATATGATCGAGCGGGGCATACTGACGACGCTCTTCGAAAAATACTTTCCCAGCCTGATGCAGAGGCAGCGGGACTTTCGTCGCATTACGCCCATCACGAACATGGCCATGATTCAAATGACGTGTCACCTGCTCGAGTGCTTGCTGGACAGCGACCCAGTTGAGGATGACGCTGCACACGGGGGCGACAAGCATTTGGGTGTCAATGCACACAGCCAACACCAGGGCGAGCTATCGCATGAGTCCGTCGAGCTGGCGTTAGAAACCATCTTTGTGTATGTTACGCTTTGGAGCTTCGGCTCGGCACTGCATCAGGACACGATTGTGGACTGGCAGCGCGAGTTTCACAAGTGGTGGACGGGCGAGTTCAAGGATGTCAAGCTGCCCAGTCAGGGCACCATATTTGACTATCAGCTTAATGTGCAAACACTGAAGTTCCAGCGCTGGTCAGAGCTGGCCGCTCAGGAGCAGCTCGAGTGTCAAATCGATGCCGAGCAGCCGTTGCAGGTGCGTGCTTGACCTAGTTGGAAATGAACTAATCATGCGAACAAAGCTTTTGGTTACACACTCACACACACACACACGCACACACACATACACTCGCACACATATAATCACACACAGAACGTGCTCATTTCAACTGCAGAGACCACACGTCTGGGCTACTTCCTCAAGCTGCTTATCGACCGCAATCTGGCCTGCATGCTGGTGGGCAGCTCCGGCTGCGGCAAGGGTGCCATCTTCCGTGAGCTCTTCAGCAAATATGCCAGCGCACAGGAGCTGCTTGAGATTGCCGTGACAGCTGTCAGCGGCAGTCAGCAACAGACGCCGGCCGTTGCAGCCAATCCTGTTGGCGTTGGCGTTGGCGTTGGCGTGCGTCGGAAGCTGTCCTCGTCGACACCATTGCTGACCACAGTGCAGGCGACACACTTTAACTTCTACACCTCATCGGAGATGTTCCAAAAGATGCTGGACCGCCCGCTGGAGAAAAAGTCGGGGCGCTGCTTTGCGCCGAGCGGGCCGAAGCGCCGACTGATCTACTTCGTCAACGACCTGAACATGCCCGAGGTGGACGCCTATGGCACCGTGCAGCCGCACACCATAATGCGCCAGTTCATGGACTACAGGCAGTGGTGAGTGGTGGCTCAGCACGATTCCTTTGATTTAACAGCAGCTGAGACTATTGTCGGTGCCATGCCTAGGTACGATCGCCAGAGGCTTCAGCTGAAGGACATACGGCATTGCCAGTTCGCGGCTTGCATGAATCCGACTGCCGGCTCCTTCACCATCGACCCGCGGCTGCAGCGCCACTTTTGTGTGTTCTCGGTGGCTCAGCCCAGCGAGCAGACGCTGCACCACATTTACAGCAGCATCCTGAACAGCCATCTGGAGCAGCCGGCGCTGGGCTTCAACAAGGAGATCCGCTCCATAGGCAATCTCCTTGTGCAGGTGGGCATCGCGCTGCATCGCCGCGTCGAGTACGCCTTCCTGCCCACGGCCATTAAGTTCCACTACATCTTCAATCTGCGCGACCTGACCAACATCTACCAGGGCGTGATGCACAGCGTGGGTGCCCCGATCTCCGCAGGTGGTGCGGCCAGCAGCTACAGCGGCACAGTCTGCAGCAAGCCCGCCGAGCTGATGCGCCTCTACGTGCATGAGGCGTTTCGCGTCTACCACGATCGCCTGGTCGATCAGTACGACATCAAGTCGTTCAAGTCCTCCATTCGGGACATATTCAAGAAGGATTTCGAGGACTTTGACGAGGACTTTGTGTTTGCGGAGCCACTGATCTACAGCCACTTTGCCCAGTCGCTGGTGGACCAGAAGTACATGCCGCTCAAGAGCTGGGACTCGCTCTACCAGCTGCTGCTGGAGGCGCAGGCCAGCTACAACGAAATTGTGGGCTACATGAACTTGGTGCTATTCGAGGATGCCATGATACACATATGTCGGTAAGCTGAAGGCTAGCTCGATTTATTGATATCACATCACTTATATTATATATCTCAACTTTTATAATCTTATACTTTAACTATGCTTTTCCTTCCCAGCATCAATCGCATCCTGGAGAGTCCACGTGGCAATGCTCTGCTGATTGGTGTTGGCGGCTCTGGCAAGCAGACGCTGGCACGCCTGGCCGCATTCATCTCCTCGCTGAGCGTGTCGCAAGTGCAAATCAAACGCGGCTTTGGGCTGCTCGACATGCGGGACGAGATTGCAGCGCTGTACATGAAGGTGGGACTCAAGAATGTGGCGTCGGTTTTTCTCATCTCCGATGCTCAGCTGCCCGATGAGTCGATACTGATGCTGATCAACGATCTGCTGGCCTCCGGCGAAATACCCGAGCTCTTCAATGACGATCAGTTGGATACGATCGTCAATGGCATACGCAACGAGGTGAAGCAGAGCGGCACCTTGGACACCAAGGAGAATTGCTGGCGTTATTTTGTGGAGAAGGTGCGACGCCTGCTCAAAATCGTGCTCTGCTTCTCCCCGGTGGGGCAAACGCTGCGCATACGTGCCAGAAAGTTTCCGGCCATAATTAGCCGTACGGCCATCAACTGGTTTCACGAGTGGCCCCGCAGTGCACTGGAATCGGTGTCCCAAAAGTTTCTCACCGAAATCGGTGACATATTGGAGGTGTGTGCGATACGCTGACTTTATTATTACACGCGGCTGTCCGACGCCGTTTACAATTTACAACTTTAAACTGTCAAAATGACAACAGAAGGTGCCACAACACATACACACACACTCATGCACTCACACACACACAGCTGTAGCTCGATAGCCCGAGAAGTCAACTGACCCCCATTCATTTGCAGCCCGAACTCGTGCCGCCCATCGCCTGCTTTATGGCCTACGTCCACGGTACTGTGAATCAGATATCGAAAATTTATCTGCAGAATGAAAAACGCTACAACTACACCACACCGAAAACCTTTCTCGAATACATTTTCCTCTACCGCAAACTGTTGGTCGACAAAAACGGCGAGTTCGCCGAGCGCATCGGCCGGCTGCAGAGCGGCATGGCCAAGCTGGCCGAATGCGCCCGTCAAGTGGACACCCTGAAGGTGAGCGTAAATAATAATGTAATAAAAGAAGAGTTGAATCAATTTAACGACCTGCAAATTTAAGACCTATACGAGTAGCATTTTAATTCATCAAAATCGGTCGGTGATAACTTTAATCAGCTATTCGAGTAGGGTAAATAAAAAAAATGCTACATTATTTTCTTATTACTTATTGCATTTCTTACTTAATATTTAAATATTTTAAACATATTTATAATAATAAAACCAAAAAAATGGCACTTCATTTATTTATTTATTTATTTATTTTTTTTTTTTTTTTTTTTTAATTCTTTATTGCATTTCTCAAAAAATATACCAATTTAAAATAAATTGGCTTAAGCGCAACAATTTTATAAATAAAATTGCGGGCATAAAAATTGTAGAGTTATTAAATTAAGTTTTTATTAAAAACATTTCTGAGTATTAATTGAACTACCGGATTGACGATACCATCTGACCCGCTCAGATTTTTTATCAAGGCGCACAGGCCATGTAGTGGACATGGACGTACGCACACATGGCGGCAGTTGAGATTCGTTTTTTTTTTATTTTTTTTTTTTTGCCATTGTCTCTGCGATATTCGAACCATCGCGTCGCGTCGCGTCGCTTCGTGTCGAGTCTGTCATTCAATTAGTACGCTTAATTGAATTGTTGTTACAGCAAATCTGCTGTGCATAGCCCGTGGCAAAGTGGGCCACAGTGATGTCTAGGCGGAGTGGAGAGCCGGTGAAGTGTCGATGACGATACCCTTTGCATTGCAGGA
The DNA here is from genome assembly GCF_018153725.1 of Drosophila mojavensis. Taxonomy (NCBI): domain Eukaryota; kingdom Metazoa; phylum Arthropoda; class Insecta; order Diptera; family Drosophilidae; genus Drosophila; species Drosophila mojavensis. The sequence continues at coordinate 4,422,905 of NW_025318693.1, read as the reverse complement.
GCCGTTTCCGGTTACGCTGCCAATGGCTGTCGATGGCTTGCAATGGCGCCGCGTCAATCGCATTTATTTTGTAGCATACTTTCGAGCGCCAAACAAAAACTGCTCACTCAGACGAACAAAAAACGCATCCATAATGTTATTTAAACAAATTGAATTAAATGAAATTCAATTGTAACGACGAACAGACGTCAGCTTCAGTTTTCAGAGCAAGGAATAAAAGCATTCCTATGTGGAGCGGAGGAAGTGCACATGTGCTTATTCAAGTGCCTTCTACAATTTGTGCGATAAAGTTTCCCCGTGTCAATATTGGGCCAGCGTGCCAGAGCTTTAATTAATTTCGTTTCGTTGGCCACCAAACTTTTAAAGTTTCCCAGAGTTTTTCGTTTGACTTAGAAAGAAGTTTTCTTGCAGCACCAACTGGCCATACAAGAAGTTCAGCTGGCGGCCAAGAATGCTGCGGCCGACAAGCTGATCGTCATTGTCAGCGCCGAGAGCGAGAAGGTGAAACGTGAACGCTTCATAGCCTCAGAGGAGGAGAAACGCGTTCGCATCATCGAGGAGGATGTCTCCATCAAGACCAAGCTCTGTGAGCAGGATCTGCGACAGGCTGAGCCAGCTCTAGTGGCCGCACAGGCGGCGCTCAACACTCTGAACAAGAACAACCTGACCGAGCTCAAGTCCTTCGGATCGCCGCCCAAGGGCGTGATCAACGTCTGTGCTGCTGTCATGGTGCTGCTGGCCACGAATGGCAAGATACCGCGCGATCGCAGCTGGAAGGCAGCCAAGCTGATGATGGTCCGTGTGGATCAGTTTCTCAGCGACCTGCTCAACTACAACAAGGACAATATACATCCGAATATAATCGAGACCCTGCAGGAATACCTAAAGGTAAAAGGGCAGAGATGGGAGCTGCAAATTCGCATCTCACTGACATTGGAAATCGTTTTTCTTTCGTAGGATCCCGAGTTTAATCCAGACAAAGTTGTGCAAAAGTCTGTGGCAGCTGCTGGGCTCTGTGCGTGGGTCATCAATCTGCATCGCTATCATCAGGTCTTTCTCATCGTTGGCCCCAAGCAGCAGGCCCTGCAGGATGCACAGCAGGAGCTGCTCGAGGCGCGCGAACGACTGCAGTACCTCAAGACGAAAATCAACAACTTGGAAGACAAGCTGGCCGACATTCAGGCGGAGTTCGAGCACGCTGTCGCCGAAAAGCAAAAGTGCCAACGGGAGGCGGACAAGACGTCCTTTACCATCGATCTGGCCCACAGGCTGGTCAATGGACTGGCCAACGAGAATGTCCGCTGGCGCGAGTCTGTGCAGAGGTGAGCGTGGCCTGTGGACGGTGCTCGCCCATTTATGCGCCATCAATTATTAAATTTAATTTACATTTTGTGTGTGTCCGCAATCGCTTTAATTGCTTTCCCGCGTCCCTCGCATCCCCCCGTGGAGGCTCAGTTGAACGAACTGTGCCAGCATTTCGCACACTTGCGGCCCACCGCAACAACAAAAGGCCGTAAATTGTATTTACTTGCGCTCATTTGGCCCACTGCAAGTGCCATTCCCCAATCGCCATTCTCCACTTTCCACTTTCCATCTGCCTGCTCGCAACCGCCCCCCATCACTCGCCGCCCCCAGCTACCAATTGAACAAATTGCGCACTGTCGCAGCCAATGAACTGCCCGCCGTTTGTTCTGCCGACAGTAAATAAACTGCGTCAGCGTCGACTCTTCTGAGCTTTGCACTTGCACTCAGCACTTGCCCCCGGTAATGAGAAACAACCCAAAAAGCATTTAAAGCACTGCACACATGCAATAAACCAGAGCTGGCCCTGCAACAAACATCCTTACTGACCTAGAGGCAAACTGAATTCTGATCCGGCCTGAGAGAACTTTAGCAAGAAAAAGGCTGATAAGCAGCTATAATAACTATCCTGAAGACACAAATTCGAATCATCCATTCATAATGGGCTGGGCTGCTTGAAGAAATTTCCGAGAGACAGTTTTGAAGTTTTGATTTCCATAATTTTCCTTCAGGAAAGTATAGAACAGAAGAAACTGCTATATATACATAGACATTAGTTATTTATGTTAAATTTGCAATATTTAGCCATGTTAAGCATATATGTATATAACTGAGCAGCAAAATGAGATAATCTCACTAGTTTCACTGTATATGCCTCTCTGTCTATCTCACAGTCTGCCTCTTCGGGTGTCTCTCTGTCAGAAGATCATTTAAGTTCTCTATATGTATGCAGCAGAATTCATTTCGTATTTATATTTAAGTAAATCGAAGCTAGAGGGCTTGCAGCAGCAGAGAGTGCTCCCATTGGTCACATAAGGCTCGACTGCAACGACCTGTACCTGACGTCGGGCTCAACATTTGAGAGCGACTTAGGCTTTGAGTGAAGGGTGCCCTATATAAAGAGCAGCTGTCTTCAGTAGCCCAGGAATGGTGGGGGTCAGTCGTATAGTGCAATAAAGTGAAGTGCAGTGAATTGAGTGACCGTTCAGCTAAGCATTAAAGACTTAGAGGAAAAGCTTGGAGGAAGTACGCGGAGGAAATACTTCAAGAAAATACTTAGAAAAAAACTTTTGAGGAAATACTTAGAAGAAATAATTAGAGGAAATATTTAGAAGAAATGCTTGGAGGAAATACTTGGAGGAAATATTTTTTAAAATCCTAAGAGGAAACCCTTTGCGGAAATACTTAGAATAAATACTTAAAAGAAATAGAAGAAATACTTGGAGGAAATACTTAAAAGAAATACTTGGAGGAAATACTCAGGTGAAATACTCAGACCCTGTCAAAGACTATAATACAAACAATTAATATGTCATAAAAATGTCAACTAATTTGAAGTTTGATAAAACATTCTATTTTTCATACAAGTAAAATAGTTGTTAGAGTACGTGCAACATGAATATTAATTTGGTGTGGAAATTTATGTTTGGCTTTCCATACATGTGCTTGTTCGCATTGATGGTAAATAGTAATGCACAAAATGTGCTCTCAACACCTTCGGCTGCCCACGGGCACAGACTAGTTTACGAGATCAATATTTGCCATGAAATTCAATTGAGTGCGCGTGGTAGCCAAAGGAGTATCCACAGACAGCAGGCAGTGACTACACACACACACACACACTCACACTCCCTCTATCAGTACATTTTTTTTTGCATCTGAATAACTGCAAAATTTCACACACACACACATACACATGGGCATTCAATCGGCCGCACAATTCGACAACGGCAGCACCTGAATCGCCAGAGGGCGAATTCATGAATGCATCTCTACATATGTGTGAAAAATATTAAAATGTTTGCTCGGCTCGTCTGTCTGTGTGTGTGTGTGTGTGTGAGTGCTCGCTGTGAGCTATGAGTGTGCGTACAATAGACTGGCAAAGAAACAGCAGCAACAGCTAACACCAGATATGTAGCAGGGGATCCCATGCTCGAATGTCAAAACTGAAAACCTTCTTGCTCCGAGAGAACTTTCAAATATTTATGAAAATATAATTTGCGCTCAACAGCAGCGGAGGAAGAGCAATGTAAAAACTGCAAAATGTTGTGCGGTTGTGGCATCTGTGTGTGCGTGTGTGTGTGTGTGCGTGTCTGTCTATGTACCGTTATGACTTGCATATAAATTTCTATTTGACTATGGCATTAAATATTCTTCATTGTAAGTGCATACAAATGCAACTACAGAAAGAGAGAGAGAGAGAGGGAAAGGGAGAGAGAAATCTATATGTGTAAATGCTCTTGGCTCTGTATTGCCGTTAGCTTTGGTGTTGCTGTTGCTGTTGTTGTTGTTGTTGCTGCTGCTGCTGCTGCTGCTGCTGCTGCTGCTGCTGCTATTGCTGCTGGCGCTGCGAAGCTGCTTTTGAAATATATTTTGCGTTTTGAATGAGAATGCACTTATGCCACTTGACAGGTATTTTATCAAATTCTGAACAGAATATTTCTTTCAAAACAATTATTTTAATTTAACAATACAATATATGTATGTACATATATACATATGTATGCGTGTATTTCGGGGCAGGTGCTAGTCATGTTGGACATTTATGCCTTGCAATTGCATAGTCTCTGCGTTATTCAATTACCAAGCACCATTTGAAACGCACACATCTGTCTTTATATGTGTGAGTGTGTGTGTGTGTTTGTTTTTGGAACAAGAGCATAAATCACTTAAGCCTTAAAGCCATCATCTTGTGCTGAGTGCAAAACTTGCAACTCCTTTATGCCGCCTTTATGTCGCCTGCTGCAGAGCCCGTCATTTATGCTCCGGCTTAAATATATCAATAATGTTTGGCATGCAGCAATTTCAAATAATAATTTTTAAGGCTACACGACAGCAACAACATGGAGCATGCAGATTATGCTGATGATGCTACCAATGCTGCTGATGCTGCCGATACCATTGTTGTCGTTCCTCTTGTTAATCTTACGCTAAAGTTGCTAAAGTCGCAGCCAAGGCGCAGCGAGTGCCTGCGGGGGCTAATAATAAACTTGGCCTGATAGAGTTATAAATTTGAATGTATTTTCCCACTTTAATGAACTATTAATATTAATTAAAATATTTCGAATTATTAAGCTGACAATTTTCTTATTGTGTCGAAATTCATTTTTATTCCATTGATAATTTCAATTCAAGCATTCTAGCTAATCGCTATGCATACTCATTGTTCTGCCCTCGTAGAAGAGACCCTTTGCATCATTATTAGTTTTGCAATTTCCCGTTTATTCAAATGCAAGCAACGCTCGACGGGCAGCCTTCAGCTTCCTTCAGCTGCACTTGTTATTTATACTTGAAGCGCACTTTAAAGTCGCTAAGGGACAGATTAATGCTTCCCGTTTACCAGGTCAGACAGCCAGCCAGCCAGCTCTCACGTTTCTGTTTTCGATGCTTTTCTATTTTATTATACACTTGTCGAGGGGCATTTCAATTTTGTCACGAAATCGAGAAAGGCATATAAATGGACATCATTGCATCCATTAAAAAAATAATAATAATAACAATAATAAAAAAAAAATAAAAAATAAAAAAATATGTATATTTTATTTTATATATATTTGATTATCAGAGTTCAACTGAATTCCCAAATCAAATTTAGAATTAAAATTAAGTTAGGTTAAAATTAAAATTAAATTAATTATAAAATTTAGATATTGAAATGAAATTGTTATACTGCAATATCTCAACTATATCAACTCAAAAACTCCTTCCTATAAACCTATCACAATATTAGCTAACTATTTTTAACCAATCCTACTCAATGCTATTAAAATATTACCTAAATTTTGCTCCTACCTAAAAAAAACTCCTATCAGAATATTAGCTATATTTTTCTATCAATTCAAAAACTCCAGCCCAAAGGAGTCGACAGCATCATAAAGCTTCAGTCAAATGAGAAATATTTCATGGCATAAATGAAGCAGTTTGAAGTCCTCCACAGTTTCTCTTTCAGTGTATTACATTTTCGACCTGCCATTGACTTCCGGTCTATGCTTCCGTTCTCATGCTTTCATCTATTCTTAACCATTCTATTGAAAAGCTTGCAGGCAAAGATTGGCACTCTACCTGGGGATATATTGTTAATTTCCTCGTTCCTGTCGTACGTGGGCTGCTTTACACGTCGCTATCGCGAGGAGCTGCAGCACAAGATGTGGCTGCCGAGCTTTTGCAAGATGGACGTGAGTACTTGAAGCTGATACCTCAGAGGCACAGTTACTTAACTGTTTGCACTTGTTGTATGTATGGCATGGAAATAGCCCCAGATACCGCACACGCAGGGCGTCGACCCACTGGCGCTGCTGTCGGACGACGCACAAATTGCCACCTGGAATAATGAGGGATTGCCCATGGACGGCATGTCCACAGAGAATGCAACAATACTGCAGCACTCAACGCGCTGGCCACTGATGATTGATCCCCAGCTGTGAGTATCATCGTCAGCTCGGGCTTACGCCGTAATTGAGCGAGCCCGGCGACAGTTGACTACGGGCTTATCAATATTTAATAAGTGAGGGGCATTAACACTGTGAGTAACACTTTGGTTCATTCAATTCCCCTGCATGCAGTCAGGGCATCAAGTGGATCAAGAGCCGCTTTGGAGCCGCCCTGGTGGTGCTGCGTATGACGCAGCGTGGCTTTCTGGAGGCACTGGAGAAGTCCATCTCGCGCGGCGACACAGTGCTCATCGAGCAAATTGAGGAGTCCATGGACACTGTACTCGAGCCGCTGCTGAGCCGCGCGCTAATCAAAAAGGGTCGATATCTGCGCATTGGCGAACGGGAAATGGAGTTCAATCCGAATTTCCGTCTCATATTGCACACGAAGCTCGCCAATCCGCACTACAAGCCGGAAATGCAGGCACAAACGACGCTGATTAACTTCACGGTGACACCGGACGGACTGGAGGAGCAGCTGCTGGCGGAAGTGGTAAAGATTGAGCGCCCAGATCTCGAGCAGATGAAGACCGAGGTGACGATTCAGCAAAATATGTTTAAAATCTCGCTGAAGGCGCTCGAGGACGAGCTGCTGGCCAGGCTGGCCTCCGCCGGCGAGAACGTGCTCGAGGACCACGCGCTGGTGCTCAACTTGGAGAACACCAAGCGTACAGTGGACGAAATCGAGTCCAAGGTGCGAGAGGCTCACCTAACCACGCTCCAGATCGACGAGACCCGAAACATTTACCGCGCTGCCGCCAAGCGGGCGGCCATTTTGTACTTTGTGCTGACGGATCTGAATCGCATCAATCCCATATACAAGTTCTCCTTGAAGTCGTTCATGAACGTCTTCCGGCAGGCCATAGCCGTGGCGCCAGCATCCAAGAGCTATGAGAAGCGCGTGCTCCACTTGGTCGACTCGATCACGCTGCAGACGTACCGCTATACGCTGCGCGGCCTCTTCGAGGCGGACAAGTTGACGTTCAGCTCGCACCTGACGCTGCGCATCATGATCGCCGCCGAGCAGGTGGCCAAGGATGAGACCGACTTTCTGCTGCGCTATCCGCACGACCCCAACGCGCTTTCGCCGTTGGACTTTGTGGGGCGCAGTGCCTGGGGCGGCATCAAGTCGCTGGCGCTCGTCGAGCACTTCTATGGCATCGACAAGGACATGGAGAACTACACCAAGCGCTGGCGGAAATTCGTGGCCAGCGATACGCCCGAGCGGGAACAGTTCCCGGGCGAGTGGAAGCATCGCACCCCATTGCAGAAGCTGTGCATTATCAGAGCCCTGCGGCCCGATCGCATGACCTATGCCATGGCCCAGTTTGTGGAGCAGACGATGGGACGAGCCTATGCCGAGGTGCAGACGCCGCCGTTTGGGGCCATCTTCAAGGAGCTGAACGCTGCCACGCCCGCCTTCTTTATACTGTCGCCGGGCGTGGATCCCATACGCGATGTGGAGCGCCATGGGCAGCAGCAGGGCTTCCATGCGGATGCCGGAACTCTGGTGAATATTTCCTTGGGCCAGGGGCAGGAGCTGCTGGCCGAGGCAGCCATGGAGCAGGCACTGGCCTCCGGCCAACAATGGGTCATACTCCAAAACATTCATCTGGTGGTGAACTGGTTGCCCACCCTGGAGAAGCTAATCGAGCGCATTGTGCTGCAGTCCGAATCTCAGGGGGATTCGAATTTTCGCTTGTTCATTAGCGCCGAGCCAGCTCCGGATCCGCAATACCATGTCATACCCCAGGGCATTCTGGAGTCCTCCCTCAAGGTGGTGAATGAGCCGCCCGCGGGCATGGCCGCCAACCTGCACAAGGCCTGGGACAACTTCACGCAGGAGACGCTGGAAACGTGCACCCAGGAGGCGGAGTTCAAGTCAATACTCTTTGCCCTCTGCTACTTCCATGCGGTGGCCGGCGAGCGCCGCAAGTTCGGGCCCCAGGGCTGGAACAAGGTGTATCCCTTCAACATCGGCGACCTGACCATCTCGGCCAGCGTGCTGCACAACTACCTGGAGGGCAGCAGTCGCATTCCGTGGGAGGATCTACGCTACCTTTTCGGCGAGATCATGTACGGCGGCCACATAACGGACGACTGGGACAGACGGCTCTGCCAGACGTTCTTGGAGGAGCTGTTGCAGCAGGATCTCATCGATGGCGACTTTGAGCTCTGCCCCGGCTTCCCATCGCCGCCAAATTTGGAATTCGAGGGCTACCACGACTACATCACCGAAATGCTGCCCGATGAGTCACCGCTGCTCTATGGCCTGCATCCCAATGCCGAAATCGGATTCCTCACCAGCGCCTCGGAGCAGCTGCTACGCACCATCTTTGAGCTGCAGCCGCGCGAGTCAGAGCTCAGCTCGCATTGTGGCGCGCCGCGCGAGGAGCTGGTTAAGATCATGATCGACGACTTCCTCGACAAGCTGCAGGACGAGTTCAATCTGCAGGCCCTGCTCAACCGCGTGGAGCGCAAGACGCCCTTTGTGGTGGTCGCCCTGCAGGAGTGCGAGCGCATGAATGCGCTCATCCGCGAAATCAAGCGCTCGCTGCGTGAGCTGATGCTGGGGCTGAAGGGGGAGCTGACCATCACGCAGGAGATGGAACGGCTGGACTATGCGATCTTCTATGATCACGTGCCGACGGCCTGGGCACAGCTGGCCTACCCCAGCATGCTGGGCCTGCAGGGCTGGTTCGCTGACCTGCTGCATCGCATCAAGGAGCTGGCCGGCTGGCTGAACGACTTCAAGCTGCCCTGCGTGATCTGGCTGGGCGGGCTCTTCAATCCCCAGAGCTTCCTCACGGCCATCATGCAGGAGAGCGCGCGCAAGCATGATCTGCCCCTGGACCGCATGCTGATCAGCTGCGACGTCACCAAAAAGCAAAAGGACGACGTCACGTAACTAGCCTGATGAGCCACAGTCGAAAGCATATCCATGTCCTTATTAACCTCGCTTGATTTCAGATTGCCCCCCATAGAGGGCGCCTTTGTGCACGAGCTCTATTTGGATGGCGCCAGCTGGGACTGCCAGCTAAACTCTATTGTGGCCCTGCACCCCAAGGAGCTGCTCTGTGCCATGCCCGTCATCTACATCAAGTCCATTGTCCAGGAGAAACAAGAGCTGCAGCGCGTCTATGAGTGTCCGCTGTACAAGACCAGGTGAGAGGCGAGGCGACGCGCATTGTTCCCTCAGCTATTGCCATCGACATCTATCTGCCTGCATCCAATCTGTTGCAGGTCGCGTGGCAACACCTACGTATGGACGCTCAATCTGAAAACACGCGACCGTCCAGCCAAGTGGATCTTAGCAGGAGTCGCCCTTTTGTTGCAGCCATAAAGCATTATTGAACCACCCATTGTTAGCCTCGTCATTCTCGTCATCCACTCCACCTACAGCTACAACCACAACGAGACGACAGCGACAGCGACAGCGAGAGCTTTTGTGTTGATTTCGTCTGAGCTGATTCATTAAATATATATTTTTATTTATATATTTATATGTATGTATATGTAATACAGCTGCGGTAATAAACACTAAGTACTAAATGTTGAATCAAAATTTAGAGACTAAGAAACTCAAAATAGGCATCTAAAATATTAGCAATATATGTTAATCTTCACTACAACTATTACTACTATGTACTATTATAACTACTACTACTACCACTACTATTAATACCACTACTACTATGTACTGTTATAACTACTACTACTACCACTACTATTAATACTACTACTACTATGTACTATTATAACTACTACTACTACCGCTACTATTAATACTACTACTACTACTACTATTAATATTACTACTACAAGTACTACTACTACTACTACTACCACCACTACTACTACTATTAATATTGCTACTACTACTACTATTAATATTGCTACTACTACTACTATTAATATTACTACTACTACTACTACTAATATTGCTACTACTACTACTATTAATATTGCTACTACTACTACTATTAATATTACTACTACTACTACTACTACTACTACTACTACTACTACTACTACTACTACTACTACTACTACTACTACTACACTACTACTACTACTACTACTACTACTACTACAACTGCTACTATTTTTCTTACTACTAGTACTACTACTACATATTACTATTTTTCTTAGTACTATTACTACTACGTACTACTATTTTTCTTACTACTAGTACTACTACATACTACTATTTTTCTTAATACAGTTACTATTACTATTACAAATTTTTTACCGCAGGTGCATATATACATACAAATTTTCGAAATTAATATTCGCATTCCTAACTCACCTCAACTAATATTAAGTCTGTAAAATTCCGCTTTAAGCAATGCAGCACAACAGATGGAAAGTTTTTTTTTTGACACACCGAAGATTGCATGCACTTATAAACTTATTTTGATCCTGTTATTTGGCAATCCATGCGCATATATAGAGCTGTGTAGGATCTGTAGCTCAATATTTGTATTTATTTACTTATTGATTATTGTTAATATACAATTAAAACTAAGTTAAAAATGAAGCGCAGCAACTAGGGCCTTAAGCTTGTAACTTAATATATTTTCAGTTAAATTTGCAGTCAGAAAAGTTTAGTTTAGTTATCTTTAAGTTTATTTTAGTTGGCTTTAATATGTTTAGTTAAAAGTTTGCATTCAAGTTTTGAATTTTCAATTAAATATTCACGTGTTGGCTATGTGATAAACTAGTCTGTTCCGGTTTACTACAACTACGAAAACTTATATTTAAATATAGCCCACTTAGCATAGCAACAGAAAGACAAGCAGACGGAGGAGTGTGTCTTTAAATATTTATACCTAAGTGAAAGTTGTAATACCTTTAGAAACATGGATTTGGTTTCCAGAGTTTCAAGCGAGTGCAAAGTACATTTTAAGTCCGAGTTTGGAAATTAGAAACATAAAGCATAAACATAAACAAACTGAAACACAAGTCAACAAGTCTAGCGATGCTTCGAGCAACGTAAACAATATACGCAAAAGTCAAATAAAATTTCGTTTTATTTTTTGCCCAAAAATTTGCTTAAGCTTTTTTTTCGTTTTTATTTTTCTAATCAAATTTCTCACATTGTTGAGAGTAAACAATAAATAGCATATGCTAGCTTCGCCTGAATTCGCTAATCAGTGAACTTCCATGCATAACTGCTGAGACAATTATTACACATACGCCTCGTGTGCTCGAAAAAAAATTATAGCAGCTGCTGCCCACGTGAACGGCCCATACAAAATTGTAATCTACGGTAACTAGGTGTGTGTGTTTTCACAATCGGCAGACTTAATTCTTAGGCGCAGCGACCCCCACTTGTCGATCACGTGTAGACTCGCCTCAGTCGCTTCAACCGATAATTCACTTGCTGAATTGAAGGCGGCCTGCGTCAAAGCAGCTCGCGGGGAAAGTTACCGGACGGAATCAAATAAGGGGGCTCGACGCATAAGTTTCGGGCGTGATCTCTGCACCAGCTTAATCAAGTTGCTGACGTTCCACAAAGATGACGTACATAGCTTAAATGTCTGCCATGCGTCCGATTTATTACATAAGATGTTAGACTTATATTAAGTTGAGTTTCAAAACAAGAAACGCATGCAATCATAATACCCTTTGGACACTGGAAAAGAACTGAAATCTATTTCTATAAGGCTGGCGGCAGCACAGCTCGTTGCCAAGTGGAAAAATTTATAATACCCTGTATTCGTTAAAAGCTCAATGACATACACAGTGGCATATAAAATATGACCATATATATAGATGATCTATAAAGATATCTTCGTATTTCATATCTAGTAAAAACATTGTAAGTAAATAATACACAACTCATCGTTTTCGTTAATTTAAATGAATAAAAATGCTTTGCGTGATAATTATGCCCATTTGTAAATTACCTTTAAAGACATGAGCTAAAAAACGTAGTAAAAGTGAACTAGAAATTTATCTGTCAGACAGAATTGCTGTCTTACACTGCTAATTATTCTAGATAAGATATTTGAATTGACTACGCAATTGAAAAACATTACAAACTTTTATCTTTTGCTCATTTGTTATATTTGAACACTATACAGAATATCGCTGAGCTGAGTTCCCAATTATGTGCATATTATATCAATATACAAAGTATTGAAACATATTTCAGCGATTTAATCTCACTTGCAGGGTATTACCAAGTCGAGTATGCTTATGTATCTATGCATATCAGTATTCAACTAGTTAAGAAATATTTCAATAGCTCAACTTTGGCTATTTCCACATATATATGTAGCTCACATTAGTTTCTGCAGGGTATCAGCGAGTCGAGTATGCTCCAGCTGATCGCAGTCTTGTGTTTCGCCAAACTCAGCGCATATTATGTCAGTGCACAAACTCTCGCTTTGGCGTATTCCCCGAACACGGAGGCAACACGTGACACAGTCCAAGCGAACGTATGACCAATCCATCCGCCTCGCCAGTCGTCGATCGTTTATGATCGCGCCGGGTGCGAGGAGCGAAATTGCGAGCAAATTGTTTTTGTGTTCTTGTTAGCTTTATAGATAAACGTTTGGACGCGAAGCGAAGCGACGCGATGCTTCGGCAAGACGCTCGGCCCCTGCCAGCCAGACATTACTAACACATTCCGGCCCCGCTCCGTTCCGCTCCGCGCCTGTCGCTCATATGAAAAAGTATTTAAATGAGGAATTATTCGGTATGACAAATCAGAATCGCAATAATTGTGAAACGGTAAACGTCTCGCAAGGCAGGAGAGAAATCCGCAAAAAAATAAATATATATACATATATACATTAAACATCTGTTTGCCAACGGAAGCTGAGCGACTATACGAATCCCAAGAGGTAAGCACAAAGTGTCTAAATTTAATGCGCCCAGGCATCTAAATATTTAAAGCATATACTTAACGCATTATATGCAGCGTGACATGTAGAAAAAATTGTAACACTTCCGTTTCACATATTTGTTCGCAGAAATATGGCCACTGCTCACTTGCCCATCCAGAAGTACAAATACTACGAGCACAATGGAGAGCCGGGCTGCCAGGGGCTGGACGAGGTGAACCGCATGTTCCGAAACTTCTGGGATCCCACCGCCTACTGGATGTGCGATAAGCAGGGCACGCGTGCTCGCTTCCTACGCTGCCCCAAGTCACAGCTGTACTCGGAGGAGCTCGGCCGCTGTGTGCACTACACGGAATGGAGATGGACGGATCCCAAGGAGCCGCCAAGTCGGCCACAGTCCTAGGCAATGGGCCCACAATTCGTTCGCCAGCTCACACACTCTCATTATTTATACATAGAACATAACTCTTATATTTAATATAACATTTAAGTCTCGTATTGTTTTTAAAAAACATTTTACTTTATAAGTGCAAAAAATACACACAAATGAGAATATCAGTACAAAATCAAAAGGTATTTTTATATTTCCTCTATATATATATATATACGAATATATATGTATATATATTTTAGATCAAATGTCTTTTTCAATTGCTTGACAATTTCGAGCATTGTTTATAATTATTTGTGAGCATAATTTATTATTTCCGTCATCTCATTAACTGGAATGCAAATGATTCACACAAAAAGGGAATGTTGTCGTTATTGGGAATGGGAATCGAAATATAAAATAGCAAAAACTCAATTATATGCAGGTTGTGCGACATATAAATAGCTGCCCTAATTCTGTTTTCATTCAGTTAACGCTTGCAGCTAGTTGTAATTGAACTAACTAGTTTGAAACTAAATAATTAATCGCCCGAGGGCTGAGTGTTTCCGGGCGAACGACATCAACGTATTGTTGTTGGGTTTTCGGCTAGGAAATGAAAGGGAATTACATGTCGAGGCTCTGCTGCCCTTTAGAGCTCCACATGGGAGCCTTCCTTGTTGATCACCTTGAGCTTCTCCTTCTTCGGTGGCTTGGTGTCTACGGGAATCTGCTCCTCCACAGGCGCCGGTTTCTTTGGCACTGAGCGCTTTGTTGTCTCTGGCTTGGGTGTGCTGCTAGCCGTTGTTGTTTTTGTTGTGGAACTTGTTTCTTTCTTTGTTGCCGGCTTGGGCGTTGTTGTTGTTGTTGTGGTGGCTGGTTTGGCTGTAGTGGTCTTTGGCTTGGCAGTTGTCGTAGTTGTTGTTGTTGTTGTTGTTGTGGTCGTTGGCGTCGTCGTCGTGGGTTTTCTGGTTGTCGTAGTTTGGGGCTTTGGCGTCGTGGTAGTTGTCGTTGTTGTGCTCGTGGTTGTCTTTGGTGCTGCCTTTGGCTTGGGCTTGGCCGTTGTCGGCGGAGCTCCAACAGACGCCTCTAGACCGCCCTCGACGCGCACATTACGCACCTTGACGGTGGGCTGCTTGGCCGCCTTGGGGGACTTGACACGGGCCAAATAGTGATTGAAAGGTGAACCCAGATACAGATGATCCTGGAACTCGAGCACATGTGAAACACCCACAACAGACTTATCAAATCCGTGCAGCGAGCCCACAATATTGCCATTCCAGTCCACACGAACCACAGTGGTGCGCTTGGGTGCCAAGAGCATGGCCATTTCGCCGTGGCCAACAAAGTGCACAAAACGCTGCGAGAACTTATTCGGGTACACACTGTTGATGTATCGGAAGGGCAGCTCGAAGAGCGCAAGCATGCGGGCCAGGAACAAACGGATGGTGGGGAAGCGCGAGAAGAGCGAGAAGCTGGGAGGATGCTCGCTGTCAGCGCTGGACACAATGGGCACCCAAATGCCGTCGGCGTCGGGAGTCAAATTATCGGGCAAGCCAGGCAGACCCTCAACAAAGACTTCACTCTGACCTTTCTTGGGGCCCTTCAGGTAATACTTTGTCAGACGCATTGCTCCCGTCTCAGACACCACAATGAAGTCTTCATTCGGGCTCAACGCCACACCGTTGGCAAAGAACAGTTCGTCAAGCAGCACTTCGCTCACGTTCTTGGCCCGATTGTATTTGAATAGACTATAAAGAGAAATCATTAGACAAAGGCGAAGGGTGAGATGAGCACTAGCTCAAACAGAAACCGGTTTGAGCGGGAGCCGTTTGATTAAATTATTAAATGAACTCACCGTCCAGATGGATTAGCCAATGAGGTAAACATAATATCTTGAATGGTGAAGTCTGAAGAAGAATCGGTCCAGTAGATCTCACCCTCCTTGCTAACGGTCACTGAATTGAAGACCCTGGCTCGGCGATTGATGCTCTTGCCAGGCAGCTCCTGAGTCGGCGACACCAACAGTTTCTTCTTGTTTGTGGTTAGATCAACTAGCCAAAGTCCATAGTAGGCATCGGCGACGATCAGATTATTGCCTTGGGTATCAAATGCCAAGCCCAGCGGGCGACCACACTTGGCCTCCTCAAATATTTCGGCTACCAGAGGATTATAGATCTTAGCGAATATCCTTAATACAATGTCAGAGTACTTACCACAAGGCTCGCCGAATTTGGCTACATGCGTCACATGGTTGGATGTCAGCTTGATGATCTCACCACCATGTAGGCCAGTGTAGATCTCATTGTTGCGCACGATCAGGCACTCCGGGCCATAGATGCGGCCCTCCAGCAAACGCTCAGCTCCCTCCAAGTGAAAGTTGGACTCGAGGGCGCCCTTCAGTTCTTTGGGTGGGGCAACACTGCGGAAGAATGTGTTATTAAATATACATATAAATTAGGCGAGCAGTAACTTACATGAAATCTTTATAGGGGAAAGTTGTGCGCGGGGGCAGACCCGGGAACAAAATAATAAATAGAAAGAAAATCATGAAATTCATAATTCTCAGACGTATTGACCGCAACAGTCCCATGATTAGGTATGTATATAAAACAACTAGCCCTTTCAACTAACTAAACAAAGTAATTTATATTAAATGGCAGCACAGGCCAAGAAAAAAAACCAAAATCGACACGACGGCAAAGTTCAAGACGAAAACGCAAAAGTCATCGCACCGGTGTAGTTAAAGCAGGGCTGCAAAGCAAACAATACTTAAGCCGCCTATTAGATATGTGCATGACTAACAAAATTATGATAATTGAAAATTATCATTTCGAGAAAAATTAATTATTGTTTAATGGATTTATTATCAATGCTTTATTTATAACTTGTTTTTAAAATTACTGTACAAGCAATACAAATTCATTTACAGTATATTTTCGCTTGCAAAAATATATACTAAATAATCGATTATCGAACGCCCTCCACAATGTGAACTAGTTCTCATTGCTGAACCACACAGTAAATTGAGTGCTCTTGTTTTTGTGGACGACGCAGTTGATAATGAGCGACAATCTGATCAGTAAAGAGGAAGCCTGCAGCATGGAGCAAGATCAAGATCTGGGAGGCAAGCACTACTCTCGCTGCAGCAGCGCGGGCAGCACCCATACACCCAACTCTTCGGCGCACAACTCTGGTAAGCAGCCAGCGTCTTCCTATTTACTGATTGTTTGTTTTTGTTTGTGTTCGCTACGAGCGTGACGATCAGCTGATAATAATGATGGTGGCATTGAGTTTCCGCTGCCGTTGTTATTTCTGGTATCCATTATCAGCGCCCAGCATTTTATTACACTTGCCTCCGTCTCTTCCCGCGCACACAGATGACGATGACGACAGCGGCGATGCACGACACATGGGAGCCACAAATTCGAATTCGAACTCTTCGCTGAGCTACAAGGAGCGCAGACGCTCGGCTCACACTCAGGCGGAGCAGAAGCGTCGGGATGCGATCAAAAAGGGCTACGACAGTCTGCAGGAGCTGGTGCCGCGCTGCCAGCCAAACGACTCGTCTGGCTACAAGCTGAGCAAAGCGCTGATACTGCAGAAGTCCATCGAGTACATTGGCTATCTGAATCAGCAGAAAATCAGACAGGAGGAGGAGAGCGCCGCTCTGCAGAAGGAGGTGACGGCGCTGCGTATCATACAGAATGGCTACGAGACCATGTTGCAACATCAGCAGGCCAATCCGGGGCCCGAAGAGGCGCGTCTCACAGACGAGGCCAAATTTCAAGTGGTCAGCAAAATGCGAGCGAAATAGTCGCACTAGAAATAACCCCGTGACAATCGCTCACTGACTCGTGTTTCACAGTTTCAGGCAATACTGGACGAAATGTTTGAGACATTCCAGAACATACCGATGGATAACTTCAAGCAGCTGACCAGCGGCGTCATACCCTGGCTGGAGGAGCATTGCAAGCCGCACATTTTGCGCAACATTCTCAGCCGGACGCTGCAGCAGATGGCGCAGGAGACGCAAGAGAAGCAGCAGCAGGCAATGGATCAGGAATCTGGGGAGGGTTTCAGTTGAATCCCCATTTGTTGTTATTTTTCTTCGGTCTTGTTTCTGTTTTTGGTAAATGCTTTCAATTAGTAAATGCGTCATTTAGTTGTAAAAGCGTGCGATATATAGAGGCTAACATTGACTTTTTGGCTTAAGCTTAAAGATTAGATAAATGCTACAATTAGATACGCGAATTGCCTATATATACTTAGCTTAGGGCGTGCCTGCCGCGCGCGTCCAGCAGCTGGCGCACAATCGCCATCTGCTCCGTGGCCTTCAGCAGAGTCAGCAACTGGAGCAGCACATTCAATGTGTACGCCTTGAAGCGAGCCACTTGCTCGTCCACTGCTAGCGCCGTCAGCAGCTGTAGCTGGTAGCGCTGCATCCTTTCCGCCGTCCAGACATGACGCGCCTCGTGCTGCAGCTTGAGCACGCCCGCTTGCATGGTGAACAGCAAAGCCTCGTAGAAGTTGTCGTCCTTGAGCTGCGACGCTTTCTTGGCACTGGCCAAGAGCACGGCCGGAAGATCGCAACGGAACTCGTGGGCGCGCACAAAGCATGTGGCCGCCAGTTGACGCACCTGTTCGCACCTGTGGCGCAGCAAACGCCAGCTGAGCCGCCGGAAGCGCTGCAGCAACTGCGTGGACTGCTGCGGCTGGCCAGTGGTGCACAGATGCTCCACCTTGGACAGAAAGCCCAGGAACAGTATAATGGAGGATGTGGCCTTAGTGCCACTGCAGCAGCTCAGCATGTGCTCGCAGGCCTTGGGCAGCTGGCAAGCCAGCTCCTCGTAGTTCATTTCGCTAGGCTCCCATTCCAGCTTCGTGTCGAACTCTGTCGCCTGCCGCTGGCCCAGCAGTTTGCCAAGTGACGCCCCGAAGAGCTGCAGCGCAGCGTTTGAAATGGTCCACTCGGTGTGGTCGATGTGTTCAATGGCCACCAGCATGATCTCATTGTAGTACTTGCACATGGCCGGCCGCAGTTCCGTGTCCCGCACCAGCACGCACAGATAATGCAGCGCCAATGCCTCCCAGCGGTCGTGGTTGCTGCTGCCGGCTGCTTCGTCGCTGGAGCTGCCATTGAGCCGCTCCAGTATGCGCTGCACGGCCCGATGCAGCAGTGAGCGCTGGCGCGGATCATCGTTTTTGACCACGTGCAGGAACATTATGGAGAAGCCGGCACCGCGTCGCGTAGTGCTCACCTGGCGGCACTCGGAGAGCAGCTCTCGCTCGAGACAATCGTGCAGCAGCTCGAATGCCCGATCCCCGCTAGCAACAGTGCTGGTAATGGCGCGCGTCAGCCTGCCAATGCTCAGGCCAGCTGCCTCGATGGCGCCCTTGTGCCGGCACCGTGTCAACACGGCCACATTGATGTCCAAGCAGCGCTGCAGTGCCTCACAGTCGAGCATGCCAGCCGGAGCAGAGCGAAGCAGCGCACAAGCCAGGCTGGTGGCCAAGTCACAGCTTGCCTGCAATGAAGGTGATATATTTAGGAGAATTCTAGAGGACGATTCTACAGATACCCACCTTCAATGTCAGCCAGAAGCTCATGAGCAAATACTTGCGACACGCCTCGTCATCCTCGTCGACCACGTAGGCGCTCTCACTGACCAGCAGCTGCAAGCTCTCGTCCATGTCCTGGAAACTGGCGGCTGATGCCTCCGTCTTCGCCTGCCTCGCATTGCCCAAATTAAGAAACTTCAGAATGACATTCAGAATCCGCTCGAGCAGTGGCAAGAGCTCTGCTACATCTGCTTCCAGACTATTCCGACCACCGCTGACCAGCTCGTCCAGAACACAGATGTGGCCAAAGAGATGCCCGCCGTCAGTTTTTGTGGTCTTCAGCGGATCTAACTGGAATGCATCGAATTTGTGCGTCAATTGCTGTAGACATTGGTCGTAGAGGCTATGGGTCAGCTGTGGATCAGCACCGCTGCGAACCAGCAGCTGCGCGTAGAGCGAGACCAGGGAGCACTCATCCACATCGGAGCTGAGGCAGAGCGTCAGGCAACGCTCGTTACACTGCACGCTGTCCACATCGCCCAGTTCGAGCAGAAGCGAAACGGTCAGTTCCAGAGCATCGTCGAAGCCCTGCGGATCGTTAAGGGACTTGAACAGCAGCTGTGCAACGGATTTGGGCTGAAAGACGCCATGATCCAGCAGGAAGGCGCCCAGCTGCTGGTTCTGCTGGGTGCTGCACATCTTGGCATTCTTGATGACGCGCGTGCTGTATAGGGATTTGTGCAGGATTTCGAGCATTTTCAGGGCGAATATCTTGGGCTGATATACATCGGAGAGGATGTCCTGCTCCAGCAGCTCCTGTAGCTGCCGGAAGAAGCGCTTAATGTCGTTGGCCAGTGCATCGCTGCCAGCGCCTCCATCCGCTCTTAAGGCCCTACTGAAGTGCTTGGCCGTGTGGTTGATAATGTTCGGCATCTTGCCCAGCATTGTGTTGCGGAATTCGGAGCTCTCCACGCCCCGATGACGCTTCATGAAACTGTAGAAGAAATCCAGGCAATCCTCTACAGCGAAATTGGCGAGATTCTCCACCAGGAACTTAAAGATCAACAACTGCGCCTCCGTCTCAAAGACGCTGCAATTGGTCAATAATTCTGTGCTGATCTTGAAGAAATGCAGCTTGGATGCCACATAGATCTCCTTGGCGAACATGCTGAATATGAGTATGAGACGCTGCTGCTCGCTGGCCGTCCGAGCCGACTCCGAGCTGGCCAGAAACTCCACAATCTCTGGCTTTCCCTGCAGCAGCTGAAAGAGAGCATCTCGTTGCTGTATGCGCAGAAACCACTGCGAGTGAAAGTTTTGAATCTCCGCTATGTTGCCATTGACCAGCAGCTCCACAGCTAGATCGAGCAGAGCTGCCGACCGCTGGCTGCTCAGGCTCTTCACTGGATACTGGCTGGCCGCACGCAGTCCCTTGTAGCTCAGACTCAAACGCAGGCCAGCAAAGAACTCTGACTCGTTGTGTCCACTTGCTGCCAGCAGCTGTGGCAGCCCATGGGAGTTGAGTATGCCGCTCAGTAGGTAGTATTTGTTGCGATTCGTCCATGGCCAGAACTCCACGATGAGGCGAAAGTAGGCAAAGGCGCGCCTTTGCTGTTTGCAGCAGTGGTTGAACAGCGTCAACGTTTCCTCCCGCGAGCCAACCTGACTCTGACGCTGCAGGCAGTGGTAGAAATGCTCCAGCTGCAGCCTCAGCAGCTGTAGCTTCGTAAACTTCTTCACCAGCAAATTAGTGGCCTTCAATATATGCACCAGACTGCTGTTATTATGCTGCAGTGCCGCAATGATGGCATCCATGCACTTGGCCTCAATCAGCTGGGCATCCAGTCGCGACCAATGGTTAGTCAGCAGAACTGCCTGCAGCATGAGAAACGCCTGCGGCTGATCATACGAAAGACGCTCGGGGAGATTAGCGAAATGCTCGTCCTCGAGCTCATATTTGTGGACGATGTGATAATAGACGCGGAAACTGACGTTAAGCGCAGCCTGATTAATGCTAAGTGACTCCGATTGGTTGGCCTCCTCGAAAATTTGGGCCGCGAGCTGGTCGGCCACCTCCTTGGGCAGGCCGTCGCCCAGGGACTGTGGGTGGGGGTAAAACGCAGTCGATACACAAAAATAAGTTATTTAAACCGGCAGAGCAACCTACCTGCAGATAGGAAAGACAGTCATTGTGGCTTTTAGATTTTTTCTCGCCTTTGGGTATTGCTGCAGCCATTGTTATACAGGACCCGCCTGGCCAACGAAGCGGTTGGAGCAAACTTATAAATAAATTAAACAAAACTCTTATACATTCCGACTACACGTGCAAAGTCATCGTTGGTTATTTATCGATAACAGCGATGAGTACTCTTCGAAATAGGCATTTAGCCGCTTATTGGCATGCGGTCTCACTGACATAGTGCTTCAGTTCAAGATGGCGAACGATGCGAGCAAGCTATTGCTATCTTCAAACCAAGAAAAAACCAGTCATTATACGTAAATAAACATGATTCAAGGTGAAATTTGTATATTTTTCACTAACCACAACCTTTTGCTTCCACAGCTACCTGAAGGAATTCCGCGTGGAACAGTGTCAATCGTTCCTGCAGCACAAATGTAACCAGCATCGCCCTTTCGTTTGCTTTAATTGGCATTTTCAAAATCAGCGTCGTCGGCGGCCCGTGCGTAAACGCGATGGCACATTTAACTACAGCGCTGATAATTACTGCACCAAATATGATGAAACAACTGGAATCTGTCCTGAGGGCGATGAGTGAGTATTAACGCTGCTCAGAGTGTGATGTCTGGCTGGGTGAACTGTGGAGACGCCAACGCGAACAATCAACGACGTAGTATTTTTTCATTTCCTCTTTGCGCTCAATTTTCTTTGCAATGTGTGTGTATCTCTTGGCTTCGTGTTTACAAACAAAAACTTTTCATTGGAGTGTGGAGGGGAATCAGCGTATCATCGACTAGCTAAAAGTGAAATTAAATAGCCGCTATTTCAATGTCTGCCAGTGTCTGTGTGTGTTTGTGCGTAATCTAATAACACCCTAAGCAGAGGTCAATGCTAACGGCCGCCCATAGAATGCAAAAGTGAAAGTGATTTAGGCGATATAGCTCGAGCTCGGAAATTCTAATCGGCAAGTGCCTCGACTGAGGGTTGTTGCTCTCGCACACACTCTCAAGTGCGCAGCGACAGTTATAGCTGCTACAAGTGTGTGCGTCATTGTTTTTATTGCGTTTTGCTTTTGCGCGTTTTTCCTTCAGTTTATTTTGGTTTTCCCCCGGCGGCGGCATCATAGTATATAGTAAAAGCAGTACTGGTAGCTTCAAATGTACAGTTATATTGGGCAGAGCTTTCCCGCAAAGCTTTGAGCAACGAACGTTGAGCACAAAGCAAGAGAGAGCGAGTAATAGTAAAATAATACGCAATTTCATTTTCTGCAATAACAGAAACAACAATCCTGACCCTGACTTGTATTGTGAATATACATGTGTGTGTGTGGGTGTGTGTGTGTGCATGTATGTAGGTGGGTGCTGATTCACCCAATTGCTACTATAACTGTTCGTTGGGGATGAACGGCTGCGTCGCTATTTTTAGCCTGCGGCTCAGTCTTTCTGTGCGTCACTTAACGATTCTCCCTCCATTATTTTTCGCACAGATGCCCATTCCTACACCGCACAGCCGGCGACACAGAGCGTAGGTATCATTTACGCTACTACAAGACATGCATGTGCGTCCACGACACAGACAGCCGTGGATACTGTGTGAAAAATGGTGTGCACTGCGCTTTTGCACATGGCATGCAAGATCAGCGTCCTCCAGTATATGATATCAAAGAGCTGGAGACACTGCAAAATTCGGATATAACGTTAGACGGCACCAATGCACAAAACGCGCTCGATAAGGAACGGAATCTTATGAACGAGGATCCCAAATGGCAAGACACCAACTTTGTGCTGGCCAACTACAAAACCGAGCAGTGCAAGCGTCCACCTCGCCTATGTCGGCAAGGCTATGCCTGTCCACAGTACCACAACAGCAAGGATAAACGTCGCTCGCCCAGAAAGTACAAATACAGGTGAGTCTGCGTCGCTAATCGTAGCTAAACACTTTTATTACCATTTCCCATTGCCTTCGCAGATCAACTCCATGCCCCAATGTCAAGCACGGAGAGGAATGGGGCGAGCCGGGCAACTGTGAGGCCGGTGACAATTGCCAATACTGTCACACTCGCACCGAACAGCAATTTCATCCGGAAATCTACAAGTCCACAAAATGCAACGATGTACAACAGGCTGGCTACTGTCCGCGCAGTGTCTTCTGTGCTTTTGCGCACGTGGAACGTAAGTAGTGCAGACATTGACCGAATTATTATATAGATAAGGTTCTGTAGAGTTAAGACGCTGTTTTCCACAACCATAGCGGGCGGTTAGTGTACTAGTGTATATTAGTCTAGTCTATATAGATTAGGTTCATATGTTACCTACATACGTATTTTGGTTGATATTGTTTAATTGTTTACTTGTCTTTTACTCACTTTCACACATTGATCACATTTGTGTAAAACCCCCAAAATTAAATGCAATCAATGCAACAATCGAATGCGCTTTGCTGCTTGAATCCATATTCCCCCACCTCAAGCTTATCTGGTCAACGAGCAGAAGATGCGTGATCAAGAAATTGCTTTGAGTGAACTCATTTCCAATGGCTTGTCCGGTTTGAAAGTGCAGGATGAGGTGTCTAATGGCAAGCTGTCGACAGGACTGCTCCAGCTGAGCAATAATGTACGTATTATCAAATCAAAGCAAATCAGAAATCAGTGTGATTGATCTACCAATACATTTATTTTGTTGTGTATATACATATGTGTGTGCGTCCAGCATTTTGCTAACACTCTAACCCCACTCCACTCGATCATCAGCTAATCCCAGCTAACAGCATCTAATCGCCAGTCATTGAGAAATATGTCCCGCTCTCATTTTGTTTCTTCGTTTCTCTTTGTTTGATTCTCTATTTCGTAGTTATTAAATATTGATGGTAATAATACAACCAACAAAATGTTGGTAGATGCTTTGGAAAATACAACTAATTCCAGCAAAATCTTAAATATATCACTACCACTGGACAGCCATCGTGAGTAATATATACTTTACATTGATTTTTGCATTGTTTTCAACAATGGTTGTGGACAAATTGACAGCGCATAAGAATAAAATAAAAAAGTAAAACATCGAAAAAAAAAAAATAATTCAAATACCATTTACACTAACTGAAATTAAACTAACGCATTTTCTTTCTGAAAACTATTCCAAGCAGCCTGTACATTGGACGATCCACGCGAGAACTCGCTATCGGCAAGTGTGGTTAACAATAGTTTATTAACACGTTCCTCGGCGCCAATTAACATTCCTAATACAACACTAAGTAACTCTATTAACGGTGAGTCACTGTCGACAAGTTAACAAGTCTGCACCATGCTAATTTCACTTATACACTCTCCGCAATATAGACTTCAATTCAGGTGGCTTTGCCGTCAACATTCCCAGCAGCTCGCTCACCTATAGCCCAACAAATCATGCCAATCTTTTCAATGTGTATGGCGCACCCAATAAGCTAAGCAATTCCCTTTCGGCCGCCACGCAAAATGATAGCAATAGCCTATTTTTTCCATCGCGCATCATATCACCTGGATTTGGCGACGGATTATCTATAAGTCCATCAGTTAGAATATCAGAATTGAATACCATAAGGGATGACATCAACAGCAGCTCCGTGGGCAACAATTTGTTTGAGAACACGTTGAATACGGCAAAGAATGCATTCAGTTTGCAATCTCTGCAGTCGCAAAATAATACTGATTTGGGTCGCATGACCAACGAGTTACTTACAAAGAATGCGCAAATCCAAAAGTTATCCGGACGTCTCGAGGAGCTCATGTGCAAGCTGCAGATAGCCGAAATGCATCGCGACAAAGCCAAACAGGATGCATTGGAGTGGAAGGACCGCCACGATCTAGTGCAGAGGCAACTCAATTTGCCTGGCGAACTGCGAGACCTATCTATACAAAAGCTTAAGCAATTGCAGGTAAGTTGCTTGCGTGAAATTACAAATACTCGACAACAACAATACTTACAACAACAATGAACAATTTTTAGTCGAAACTGCGAACGGATTTGGAGGAGGTAGACAAAGTATTATACTTGGAGAATGCCAAGAAATGCATGAAATGTGAGGAAAACAATCGCACCGTTACGCTGGAGCCCTGCAATCATCTGTCCATTTGCAATACGTGCGCTGGCTCTGTTACCGAGTGCCCCTATTGTCAGGTGCGGGTAATCACAACGCACACATAGAATTTGTTTCAACCGTTCCAGGACTATAAGTGAATAGCTGCCGTGTCCAATTGGTGTAAAATCTGGTCTCAGTGCCAATGGGCGAGGGAAACAGAATACTTTAATCGTAAGCAGAACGTTGATTGACTAGCAAAGGCAGAGCTTACACATATGCTTACATATTATTTATATTTATCTATATGCAAATTAATTATCTTGGATATTAGCAATTACTAGGCACAAAATATGTAATTCGTTTAGCAAGCTGCTATGCATTTGAAGTTTACTAATCGTCGAAATACCGCTACTGAAAACTTCTTTAATTCATGTTTTATATATACATAATTTTTTTAAACATTTGGTTTGTTTACCATTTTTAGTTTTGTGTTTGTTTAGTCGTCTTGTTTATATATGCAACGTGTATATAAACAAATTTCTAATTTTCATTTAGTCCATGACATTTTATTTTGTAAGGAAAGCATTTCCACTTTTATATCTGTATTCGAAATTTTCTAAACACTATTGACCAGTTAATTAAGAAAATAAAACCATTTACTTCTATATGATATACATGTAAACAAACGCTCATATAATATGTGACGTAAAAGTTTTTTGACGCCGCTTAAATTTAAAAGAAAGAAACGATTAACTAACAACAAATGAAGAACCACCAGTGATTTTTATAAACCAATTGTCTAACAACTTATATTTGTAATTTTTTTTAGATATGTTCAAATGAAATGTAAACAAATTGAAAATGTCGTAATTAAGAGATCTCTAGGCAAGGTTCGAATTTTAGCGTCTTTCATCAATGATATTTGAATGACAAAATTCAAACCAAATTTTGCAAGGACGCACAAAATAATGATAATTGTAGAAACATCCACGATAGTATTAAATCTATCTTTGACATTTGATCAGTTTGTCAGGCCACATTATACTGCTATGTGAAAAAGAAGAAAAAAAAAAACAAAACAAAACTCCTTTATTTCTGGTGTTTAGCCAGCAACAAATATAAAAACAGTTTCTGCATCAAATTATCTATAGATAATAATTAATAATTAAAACGAACACATTAACATTTTTTAATAATTTGTATTTGGTGTATTTCAATTTTATACTCTACTAGGTTACTATGTGATTTTGTTAGTGCTTTAAGTACGTTTTCTTTTTTTTTTTTTTTTTTTTTTTTTGGTAATTTGTATTCAATATATTTTTGTTTTCACTTTTAAATTGAATGAAAAGCTTCCATTGAAAGGCAGGTCAAAAATCAAATGAAAAACAATTTGTCAAAGTCTAAAATATATATTGATGGCCAATATTTACTGTACAAGAATATTAAATACAAAATATTTACAAAACAAAAGAAAATGAAGTGTGTGATGCTAAAGATATAACAATAAATGTAACTCCAGACAGCGAATTCAGTCTATGATAAATGTTAACCGAATCTAATCTAAACCCGTCTTCAGCATATTTTTCGCGAATACAAAAAGTTAATGTAATAATGTAGCTTATGACAAAGTTGAGCATATATATTTAATATAATGAACTCTAACGTATTATTAGGTATTTAACTAATGGAAAACAAGTTGATCACTTAGGGCATAAAACTGGACCTATCTATCTAAGTATGAATTTCACATGCAGAAACTTAGGCATTTATTGAAATTAGTAATACAAACATAAACACTCAAAAGATAATCAAGATGAATACAGTTATATACACATGTGGAATATATATATATATATATAAAATAATAAATTTATATTTTGTAGCGAACTAGCTAAGCAGCGCAAAGGCTTTTGTGTGTATGTAGTAGCCAAAAATTAATTAACTAAACAATAATTAAATGTGCATGTTATTGTGTGTGTTGCAATTAAATGCTTTAAAATTATTACTGCGCTACATAAGCAAAAGTAAATCCAAAACAAATACAAAAACAAAACACATCAAATATGAATACAAAACGGGAAAGACAATTGTTAGAACATTTGAAGACATGCAGGAACCACAAAGAAAAACATAATTACAAATTGGTTTTATAATGGAGCTGTTGAGTGTTTAACTCGAATGATTGCTTCAACTTGAAGCTTCTTTGAAATAAACCCCCTAACTCTGACTATTTGGGCACAACGTATTTATAGCAATAAACACAAATCTTCTGAAGAAGCACAAACATCGCATTACTTACTAGCCAAGCAATTAACAACTCACACATCTGAATCTTTTCATGACAACTCAACAATACAAATCAAATAACTAATTAACTGAGACATATACACGCAATGTATGGGAAATGTATGTATATTTTGTATACGCTACTGTAAGAGTGATCTTTATGTGATTTTGAAACTACTTGAATATGTGATCCAGAAATATATTAAAAAACAAAAATATTAAAAAAAACCAAAAAAAAAAATATATAAAAAAAAAAAACTTATGAATGAACAAAAATATATGAATATACATTTATGAAAGCTCTCGCCAGCAGCAGCAGCTAATGAATTGTTACCAACTAAACTGAACTTGATGTACAACAATATAAATAAACAAAATAAATAAAGCTCCAGCTCCATTTAGAAACAATAATAAAACACACGAACACACACACACACACAAACACATCTACATTGAGCATTCGCCAGGCAAAAAAAAAAAAAAAAAGAAAGAAAAAAAAACAAAACGAGTTGATAAAAAATTATAAAATTTAACTGGAAAAACAACAAAAATAAATGTCTAAAATATCAAATGTACTTCTAGTTAGACTTAGGGTTCTATAAAAAAATAAAAAATTAAATAATTAATAATCAACAGACAAAGTGAAAAAGTCAAGATTCTAAAATGCAATTATGTAGAATTAGTGTAATAATGAAATGTTTGCTACTAGTTGTTTCATAGTTAATACACATAACAAATTATTTAAATGAAACTGTAACTAAAGGTTTAAACTCTATTGAGAGACAGACAGATAGAGAGGGAAGGAAAAATGAATTTGAAAACAACAAACCGAGAAAACATTGAACACCGATAAAGAATTAACAGTTAACCTTGCAACTGAAAAGTACTGTCATATTATGATCAAATGAAATCAACTATATATTTATATATATATAGCAATAGGAATTGTAAAACAGCCCACAATACAAAGTAACAAATGGAAACAAGCAATTGATTATATTATTTAATATGAAATGTGTCAACTAATAAACTCTTAACAACAAAAATACCATTTACTAGCAATTTTTACACAATACAAGAATGCTGAACTATTGATACAATTTAGACAGCTCTACATAAGTGAACCTTTTTACATAGGCTATATAATTTATATAAGAAATTTATAGAATATCTCTGAATATATTTATGTTGCAGTTGCAGTTGAATAACTCTCTCGTACAAACTAATTAAAATTGACACAGAACTTTTGATTGATAACAATTAAAGCAGTAACTAATATACTCTATTCATTCGGGGAACGAGTGCTCGTTATGGTTCGTGTCCAGGCTAAGCAAAAAGTATGCCGAATCATACATCATTTTTTTTTAGGACTTACCTAAACTTGAAGGCATTTCCGTTCCAACGGACAATTAACGTAAATCGCTCAACTAAAAGTTTATAATCATTTTTTATTTTTTTTTTTTTTTTTTTTTTTTTTTGTGTGAATAACAACGTTATCTAAGCACACTAAAACCCATTTCCGATCGCAGTTACGTTCTTCTGTTGCCCGCACAGGCACATGTTGTAGTTAAGCAGAGTTATTAACTAAAGAATATTCTTAATACATATACACACACATATTAATATATATGAATAGAGAGAGGGAGAGAGAGTTGTGGAGAGCAAATCAATGTTTATATTTAAACGTATTTCTACGTCAAACAATAGACTCGACTGCATTTCGAGGTAAACCAAATCAATTGTGTAATATGAACTAATTAACCAATTAACTGATTGAATATGAAAACAATTGTACGTGTATTCACAATATCCATTATTGACAACCAACTTGTGTAGTAATTTAGTTAACTATCTGCAAATATGTAACAAATAACAAATTGTTTTGAGCCAACAGGCAGGCAGGCAAATAAGACTCCGCTCTTCTGTTGGCCCACGAGTACTACTTATGTATGTATACTATGCAATTAACAAATTGATAAATACACTATAAGCATATGAACATACATGAAGATACACATATATATATGAATGATTATATATGTATATAAATATATAGATATACTGATTAATAAAAGTGTGTTTAAAGGATCTGTGTGCGCGTTTTATTGTGCAGAGAGCGGAGGCTCTGCCGTTTGCAGACGTGAAACACGGCAAACGGAGACGACGACGACGAGCAGACAAAAGCCAAGGCGCTTGTGGTTCCCATGCGTGATTTCAATCTGCCCAACAACAGCAACACCAATAGCAACACACCAACACACACACACACATACACATACAGAGGCCGAGTGAAAAGGGCAATATAAAAAGGCAAAGGCTGAACAACAACGGCAGAAACTCGTAAGAATTTTAAAATGCACGATAATCGTTCAGTGATAGCTAAGCAAGCCGACAATGCCCCGCATCGCCGCACCGTTACCCCCGCCAACGCATTCGCTGCCAACTGACAACGGTGCCTGGCTGCCACTTTAACCTGAGCCCTCTCGCTCGCTTCCTCTCTCTCGTTTTTGCTCACTCTCTATGCGCCAGAGACTTGGTCCAGGGAGCCAGTTTGGAAACAAGGTAGGCTTCAACTGCCGCTGCCGCTGCTGCTGCCTGCTGCCTGCTGCCTGCTCCTGCTCCTACTGCTGCCTGCTCCTGCTGCTGCTGTTGCTGCCGTTGCTGCGATATCGCCGCGTTCGCGCGTTAAACACAAGCGCAACAATTTTTATTCTGTCAGCGAACGCGTGCCTGTATTTGTGTGGTCCCGGACTCAAACTGGACTGTGCCTGCGCCTCTGTCTCTGACTCTGATTCTGGCTGTGGCTGCGGCTGTGTGTGGACGTCGCTTTGGGTCCTGCTGCCCGCTGCCTGTCGACTGATGATCTTGCGTGGAGATCTCACGCGCATGCGCATGCGCCTTGCCATGCATTCATTCGGGCATATTAGTTGCCCGATCCATTTGGGCCACAATCGTTTGCGTACTGCCCGACTGGCGTATAAATAGTTTTTATGAGCGCAAAAGTGTTGCCATTTTTCATGTTGGGCTAAACGGCTGCAGCCCCAGTCGCTCCCCGATCCCCGCCGCCAACTATTTTTAGACCCAACATTTGCGACAAGAGCATCAGCAACAGCATCAGCATCAGCTTCAGCTTGAGCTTTAGCATCAGGCTTCCATGTTCATGTTCGGCCGTGTTTCGCACGCTGCACGCTACACGCATTTCCACTCGAAACTTGTTTTGTTGTTGTTGTTGTCCGACGAACGACAGACCGCACGAACGCCCGCCCGCCCGCACATCCCGCCGTGATTTGTAACACGATACGTTTTGCCGCCGCTGTTGGCTGTTGCCTGTTGTTGGATGCTGCTTGGCTTGTGTGCTGGCCATGGGGATACGTAAGAAGAAACAACAACAACAACAACAATAACAAAAGCAAAAACAATAACCATAAGCCGAGAACTGAGCTCTTCGCTGCCTGCTTGCTTCTAATGCATTTTTCTGCTCTTTTGCATTGCTGTCTGCTTGGCTGCTTGGCTTGGCCGAGCCGGCGAGCAACAGCTCATTAGGCATTTTTAATTTGACAATGCGCGCAATTTATGTGGGAATTTCATGGCGCGCACTTTGAGTCATCGAAACGAAAGACTTAGGCAACGAACTTGCCGTGCTAACTTTGTCTTTGCTCGCTCCTCGCCTGTTGCCCGCTGCCTGCTGGCTGCTGGATGCTGGACTCTGCCCGGGCAAGGCGAAATCAATTTTCAATTTGCTCCACGTTGCAGCAGCCGCCTCGGGGCCCTGCCAGAAGCATCGCAGATCAAAGCGAAAGACAAGAACGAAACAAACCCAAAAAACAACAACAACAACAAGACTAAGCTACAAAAAAAATATCTATTTAACTGGCACAGGCGTTGACGTTGACGTTGACTTTGACTTTAGCTTTGGCTTCAACTTAACGAAGTGTGGCCGCCCTGCCCCGCCCCGCTCCCGTTGGCTGGATCGAGCCAGCATTCCGTTTGTGGTTTTTGTGGCTAACGCGCCACGAGCGGCACATAACTAAAACAACAAAAGCGACAGCGCAATGGCATTTCGAAATTGAAAACTTCAGAAAAATGGCAATTTTCTAACTCCTCCGTCTGGGTGTGGAGCTCTGTGGAGCTCTGTGTAGGTGCTGGCTGATGGCTGGCTGGCTGGCTATGATGGGTGCTACGTTGCCGGTCATCAACTTTCCATAATCGGTGCGCAGACAACAAACAACTTGAGCTCTGCGCTGACTGACCGACCGAGAACGAACGAATGAACGAACGACCGCCCGTCCGCCCGCCCGTTGGGTCGACAACAACAACAACAACAACAAGAACAACAGCAACAAGCGCCACTTTGCTGTCAATTCAAAATGATAATGCAAACAAATATTAACCCACTCCAAGTGGACGCATGTGGCTGCCGTCTCATGGCACTTTCTGACAGCCCAGCGACACTCGAGTCGACCTGCCTGCGACTGTGGGAATGTGCCACGGTCTCCATGCCACCGCGGCTTAAATGCTTTTCCAGGCCATAATGACTTTTAATTTTTATGGCACTGGCTGCCGAGGATGCCGCAGCCGCAGCCGCTGCCGCTGCCGCTGCTGCTGCCACTGCTGCTGCTGCCAATGCCAGTGTCGATGTTGGATGCAGCAGCGCGAAGCTTAAGTCACATATAATTCAAGTCCATCAACGCATGCGCTTCGTCGCCGCCGCGGCTCGGCACGCCATGATACACATTTAAATACTCGCCTGTTTGCCATCGGTCGCCGTCAGCACTTGAGAGCGCATCAGTGCGCATGGCCAGGGCGCGGCAGGAGGAGGCGCTGTGGATGAGTCTGAAGATGAATATGGAACTGGAGAGGGATGCTTGAAAGGGCAACAGAGGCTCATCGCTGTTTAATATTTTAAGTAAGTGCTGCCACTTGGCTTCACTGGCGTTGATTTCCCCTGCTTCTTCTACTCCTTCTCCATTCTCTTCTCAATGCACAGGGCATCGCAGAACTTAAAATGTGATTTCTCTAATCATGCAATTTTATATTGGGAAATATTTTGAAATTGGGAAATTTGTAAAATTACTATTTACGCAATTTTAATTAACATTCAATAAAATTTTGTGAGCAGTTACAATGTAAATAGAGGCTAATGAAAACTTGATTAGATTCATTGCTGGATATACCAAAAATATAATTATAGCCATACTACGAGCTCGTGCCACAGTCGTTAAGACTGTGCGAAATCCCACAGCATTAATGTGTAAATAAAAATCCCAAGGCATTATATGCATAAACCTAATTAACACCCCCGATAAGCAAATATGATTTGATTGTTAAAACCGATTCTGCTGAAAGATCAAAGTATAGTCAATAATATTTGACACACACTTGGCAACATTGAGATGTGCAAATTCTGTTTAATCAGAGCTTAATTATTTATTTAAAGGGCAGTTGTGAAATAGATTATTGTTTATTTTAGTGAGTGTGAGCAGCTAAAGAATACACAGTGACTAAACTAAGTAAGTGGCTGACTTGCAATATGTGTGCCTGGAAATAGACATTTAATTCCTGGCCTTGACATTCCCTTCAAAATTAGCTAACAATGAAGTGCAAATTTCGTAAGCTGACATAAAAATTTAATTAATATGGGCAACTAGTAATGTAATTTATTCAATGTAATAATGAGATATTACCAGGCAACAAATTGCAGCTCAACTCAAAAATAATAATATATATAAATAACAATTTATATTTTAAATATTTTTGAAATATATTTTCCAAACTTTAATAAAAGGCAAAATTTGTTTTCTTTTAAATCTTACTACGAGAATACAAACTAAATAAATAATAATAAATTTTGTCTACATTTATATAGGTCACCAATTTTTCAAACTGCCCTCGTTCTTAATATACTTCAAGCATAACTCGCACCACACGATTATCAAACAAAAAATTCGCTAAATATATATGGCAAGCCTGTGCTATTCACGTTTTCTATTTAAAGCTAACTTCGCAGTTAAAAAAAAAAATGATTTTACAACAATTTACAGCTTAGCAATTAATTGGATAATAAAGTATCATTAAAGAAAACTATAAATAATATTTAAGATTATGAACAAATAAATATATACTAATAAAAAATAATTTCTATTGTAAAATTGAAAAAAAAGCAACTTTGTATAAAATGAACAAATATTACTTAACTTTGTTGTTGTTTCGCTCTGAGTATGGTTGATTAGCTACCTTTGCACGCGCAAAGGTGTGTGGCGCTGTGTGGGCGTTTCGAGGCAGACGGCAAATGTCGAAGCATTTTTGTGGTCAGTCCGGGCGAACAGTTTGCCAAATACGCGCCACATGTGGGATTTGTCGCACTGCTCTGCCTGCACTCCATGCGCTCCAGTTGATCTCTCTCCATGGGCCGTTAAGTCGAAGCTGCTGTTTAACCGCATCGATTGCTGCCAGCTGATAGCACAATAGGGCTCAGAGCATAATGATAACTATGCCGCTTACGACTTCTTGACTCTCTCTCGCCCTCTCTCTCTCTTATCTCTCGCTGTCTTGTCTGTCTCTATGTCCCTCTCTCTCTCTCTCTCTCTGTCGCTCTCTGTTTTGCACTCGCTCTCTTGTGCCGGCCAGGATCAAAAGGCGCGCAGTTGACAAATGTTTGTACACATACGCAGCACATTGAGAATGCGCACGGCCTGAGATCTGGATGTGCGACTGCGACTGCGTGTGTGTGTGTGTGTGTATGTCCGTCCGTGTCTGCGACCCTTGTTGTAAATGTTTATGTTTCGAGTTGGTAGGTTACATGCCCACACGGCCCCTGCCGACCGATCGCCAGCCCCTTGGCAACAACTCCTTGGGCCAAGCCAGGGGCCAGGCATTCAGTGGCCGCTTTGTTGTCACCTACTGGTAGCAAATTCCTTGGAAAGCTGCGGTCGCTGCCATTTGCCTAATTTCATCTCTAGCTCTGTGAGACAATTCCCCAATGGCCGTTTACTCAGATTTATGTGAATTAAACAGCCTACGAGTCCGCTCCTCCCTGGTAGCCGTAAATGTCAACATCCATTAGAGACCTTAAACCGTTAGTGGCATTTGTCGCACGCTATGACGCCGCTGCTGCTGCTGCTGCCGCTGCTGCCTCTGCTGCTGCTGTTGCTGCCAGTTACCAATTGCCAGTCACCGATCACAGACAGCGGCAGCAGTCACAACAGCAGTCGCAGCATGATTGAGTGGCCGCTTCTCGGAACTGATACGAATTCGGTATTTGTTACTGTTGCCGCTGCTGTTCTCGCTGTTGTTGTTGTTGCTGTTGTTGTTATGGTTACCTTCGGCAAACCTGCAGTCAATTCCAATATGTCGCCACAGCATCAAACCTTTCGGGGTTTTTTCACTTAGCTTCTTAAACGCACGTGCGCCCACATTGACATTATTGATCATTAACACTATAAATATTATTTAGTATGAATTAGATATTCGTTTATGAGCCCAATATCGACGTCATGGCAAACCGGTATGTGTGCTGGCCATCAACTAATAATTATGTAGCGATAAACGTTATAAGCAAATAACGTAAGCGTATAACGTATAGACCATATCAAAATTAATATACCCCAAACAACAGAAATGCAAATCCAAATCATACGCAGCAGCCTCATAAACATTTGATTGAGCACAACGAAAACGATATGCCCTCTTTATAAATTAGCTGGCCATTCAGATAGATAACAAATGTTTTGATGTTTTTTTTTTTAGTTTCCTCAATTCAGTTTTGGTTTTAGTTACAATAAAATCATAAAATAAAGACTAATAATTAGTTATACAAATTTATATAAATATTTAAAAAATTATAAACTAAATATAAATAAAACTAGAAAATTAAAAAAAAATAAGTAAAAAGATAATTCTTTTTAAGAAAAATATGAAACAATATTTAATGTATTTTTTATAAGAAGGTAATTTATTAAAAAAAAAAAATTTATATCTTACAAATAAAAATAAATACAATTTTTACATTTACAAAATGTGGCAATAAAACATAGTTTTATACCATTATAAATGTTCTTATTATATTGATATTTCTAAAAAAAAAAAAATAATAATAAAAAAATTAAAAATTAAAATTAAAATTAAATATTTCGAACCATAAAGATTTATTATTTATAATTTTTAAATTTTCTTCAAAAAACGGAAATTATAAATTTTTTAATAATATACATATATCTATTTATTGTGGTTGCAAAGTGGCTTATGAATGAAGCCAAATGATCTTATCTATAGCTTATAGGGTATAATAATAACAATAATTTTTATAGATTTAAGCTGTAGCGAAATCAATTAATTATTGATTTTTCATATAATAAGATTAATAAAGTGAACAAAAACAATAATTATGCAAACTCTCTAACAAGTTTGAAAGGTTAAACAGCAATATTTTAAATACTAAACAAAATATGCAAAATCTCTTTCATAAAAGATGATGTCGATGGAGGAAATCAAAAATCGTCTCAATTAAATATAATAATTTGCAGCAATAACAAGTTGGCTCAGTCAAGACACAAATCAACAATAACAATGAGAACAAAGCTCTTTATTAACAAATTAACATTTCAGCCGATACTCGTATTATATGATCCGCCGCAGCTCCTATATTGTGGAGTCTGGCAAGTTTTTTCTCATAATCATGTTGCCCTGCACTTTCAATGGGCATCAGAAATACAAGTTTCATATCGAAGTTTTATGATCGAAGCACCCAAACCAAAAAAGAGCAAATCAAAAGCCATAGCTCCTCTGCAGCACCAACTCCAGCCAGGCCATGGCGTTGGTGGGAATGGGCTTGGGTATTGGTATGGGTTATGGGTATGGCTAAGGGCATGGGAAGCTGTGCAGCGCACAGCCAGAGAGCCGCAGAGACGCGAAGGCAGTGGGAGAAGGAGAGGGAGAGGCAGCCAGCAGCCATGTTAACAACTTCCATTAAAAGAAATTAAAAGCAGACAACGCCGTTGGATGCTAACGCAGCAACAGCAACAGCAGCAGCAACAGCAGCAGCAGCAGCAACAGCAGAAAATGGCGTTCCATGGCTTGGCTGCTGGCGTCTTTGCCTCTTGCTCTGACTGTGGCTCTGTCTCTGGCTCTGACTGTGGCGCTGCCTCAACCTCTTTCCAATCGCAACAATGCACAACGACGACGACGTCGACGACGGCGACGAATGGCCTAAGCATTTCCGGTTTTCTATTGGAATTTAGACGCAGCATCTTCGGCTGCACCAGCTTGGATGTTTGCCGCCAAGTGCGGCTCTTGGCCTGGCCCGAACAGCATTGCAACAAAGCAACATTAAAAGTCAATTTCGATTTATAACTTACATTAAAAGCTGTCCATTAATATTAACATAACAGCTATGCCCAAAATCTAATTACAAACTAATCTCTAGCTTTTTATCTCTCTTTGTCTTTGTCTCTCTCTTTCTCTCGCGTATGCATTGTTTTGTAAATATGTATTAACGATCGCAAAAACGCGATCTCCACACTGATCAACATTATTAACTGCGCTTAGCTCTCATCTCGGCGTTCATCTCAGTTACTTGGCTCAGACACCGTCTCAGAAGACGCAGTTGCTGCCATTTATTCATGCTCATTAAGTTTTTGGCATCCAGCGATCGTAGCGATCGTTGCCTCGTCTGGGCAACCGCTGCGGCGCTGGTTCACGGCGTGTTCATTCACAAATGAGCGCCTAAAGCAGCTCCGCCCCACAGTACACACACACACACCTACATTTATATACATATAGAGACTCAACGAAGCACGCACACCAGCGCACATAATGAGCCGACGCACACAGACAAGCCAGAAATTTATGTGGCAGGCACATAGACAACACACACACACGCACACATGCTGTAAGAGCAAGAGAGTGAGAGAGAGCGAGCGCGCGAGAGGAGCTGGGTGTATGTGTGTGTGTATGTATATATGTATAAACGCTCCACTGGCCTCTGTTGGCTGCTGCTGGCTCAGCTTCTTTGGTCTGGAGAGCGGCACTGCTGCTACCACCGCCTCCGCCTCCGTCGCCTCTGACTCTGCCTCCGCTGTAGCCGCTGGCTCAGCTTCTTCATCTTTAATTTGGTTCCGTGTATCTTGTTGATGGCGTTTTGCTTTTGCTTATATCTTTGCCGCCAACTGAATTGAATTCTTTTTTATTTCACTTTATATTGAAATTATGCTACGCTTTGCATTTGCATTATGCGCGCTTGCCATACAAACACACACACATACACACCCACACACACACACACACAGACTGAGCAGCCAAGAGACTGTTAACAGTTACATCGTAACTGCTGTCACAGGTGCCAGCTACTCCTGCTAAGACAAAGTCCAAAAGACCATGGGTAATCCCCCATCGGCCAACTCGATAGAAGGCAACTTCTGCATCGGCATTATCTCTGCTAAAATCGCACTCTGATCGCATACCGAGTGTCAATTTGAAAGGCAAACAGCGCAAGCGTGTTCGCGCTTTACAAGTGCCAGTGTCAACACTGTTGACAATGCGGGGGTGATACATTAACACACACACACACACGCATACGCACAGCTTGACGAACTGAAGGGCAAAGTTGAGCGCAAGGTGTTGGATGGCTGACACTTTGCTAAAATTAAGCGAAAACAACTCGAAATTTCAGCATCAGAGCTTCTCTATAAGGCACGGGCGTAGCGAGGCTGGCAGTATAGGGGACTGATTCGTATTGAATTGCTGGCACAGCTCGTGTATACATAATTGGGTTAATTAATAGTCTGATTTCTGACAGCCTTTACTGATGCCTTTTCAGTTTATTTCCCGTCAGATCTAGCTTTTTGTCAAATGAAGCATAACAAAATTAACTAAAATCAAGCAAACCAAAGAAAATTCAACTAATATATCAAAAGCTATCGATCAGGGAATGCATTTTAAACAGACACCCCACACACACCCCCTTCGCTACTTCCATGGCCATTGCCATGAGTCCATATATTTGTCATCTTTGTTGCCTCACCTGCATCTGGGTAGACTTTGAATTTCAATTTACTAATGACAAATTGGAAGCGTGGCATTATTTTTTGTTATTCTTTTGCGATATTGCGAATTGTTGTTTAGCTCGTGGCGTTATCGTGCGATTACATTTATCTAACATGTATATAACTGTATTTATGGTCGATATCAGCAGAACTTAACACTTTGGCAAATAATTTGCGATTTTGCAAGTGAATGACAGGAAATGTATTTGTTTGCACATTTGTCGATCGATATCGATAAGCCCCATTATGCCGCACATCCTGTGGACAGTCGATATATCAAATCTGTACTTTACACAAAGGCATAGACATTGAGCCACTTCACTCTCGATGATGGGACTGCGCGTTTGATATAAAATATTAAGAGGTGTTGTTCAAAACTTAAGATAAGATAAGATCTTCACAGCTATAAGCTAAAACCCATAGGAAACATTCGAAAACCCATAGTTGAATATGGCCAGCACCTGGCTAGCCTCTGGTGGTCTTTAACTAGATTATTCCACAGTTTTCTCAGCGCCAACGGAAGTTCCTGCTCACAGATGGAGAGCCGGGGCGGCGGAGAGGCCATTGAGTCAGACGCGAATGGCGGGGGCAAAAGAAGCAAAATGGTGTAATGACAAAGTGAGCAGCGTTGGCGGCAGCGGCAAATGAGACTGAGTGTAGCTGTGTGCGTATACATATATACGTGTATAGATGTGTATGTGTGTAAAGTGTTGTATACAAGCCGAGGAAGAAGCAGCAGCAGCAGTAGAAGGCAATGGCAAAGACGAGCGAAACTGAAGCGCACAATACACAAAAAACCGGAACATTATTAATTTACAAGCAATAAAGCGAAGCCAAAAATGAAGAAAGGCAAAAGGTGAACAATGCGCAAAAAAAAACAGACACACAAATAAAAAGAAAAGCAAAGCAAAGCAAAAACGACCACAGAAGCAGAAGCAGAAGGCATGAGAGAAGGGCAGGCGGCAGGCGGCAGGCGGCAGTTAACAAGCCGCAAGAGTCGATTTCGAGTCAATAGTGCAAGTGTTAAGAGAAATTGCAGCAGTAGTACACACGCACACACACACAGGCGCATCCAATTGGCAACACATACATACATAGACATGGCCAGAGCCATGGCTATAATGAACCGTCATCCAACATCTGTTGCCCAAAGCATAAGTACATAAGACCAGGCCCGACTGCACGTGTGTGCGTGAGAGAGGCGCACGCGATACGCTAGTTATCTCGCTCACGCTGCCGGCACAGCGAGCCAGCATAAAAATGAACTCCAAATGATCGTCGGGCTCAGGCCCAATGAGCAGCAGACGCACACAACGACACGACGAGTGAACGTCTGGCTTGGTATGCGTGCGAGTAGCATGCATAAGCGAGTGTGTGTTCGTGTGTGTGCACGAGCATGTTTCGGTATTGCCAGCAACGTTGACGCCGACCGCGACGACGCGCGTCGGCAGCGACTGCGTTGCCTAGGGTTCTGCAAAAGCACCCTCGGTACTTGGTGTACTCGGTACTCGCTCGGCCGCCAGCTTCGTGCGCTCGGATATGTCATTTGTCAATCACAGTGCGAGCGCAGCGGTTGTCGTTCTCCGTAGCTGCAAGAGAAACGTTGCTCAATTTGACAAGCGCCGCAGTTGAACTTGAAAATTGGAAATTCTTTTAATTCACATTTAAATTTAAATTGAAATTGTGTTGGAAAATTGTTAACATATATTATTCATTATATATATAAAAGCAAATAATTCGCGGCGATAAAAATGTTTTTGTTTCTTTGCTTGTGACCGAACAAAAAAAAAAAAACTGTTTAGCCAAAATCAAGAAGGAATCGAACTAAGCCGTTAAGGCAAAAGCTGTTGACTGTCAGCTCCAGTCGCTCGATCGACTGCGATAGTGCCGCTACACTCAACTGCTTCCATGTAAATCAGTGTCAAAGTGCAGTGCTAAATAACCAAAAAAGAAAACAAACGAAAATAAATTAATAAATAAGTTTTAACAAAAGAACTACGCTTTTTATCGAAAATCTTAACTTAAGTACACACAGTATGGATAACAATCAAGCTGTCTCGGCGCTCTGGTCCTGTGCCAGTGCCACCTGCCTGTCCCTGGATGCCAAACGCCACAGCCTTGAGCCCAGTAGTCCGGACGGACAGGCGTCGCTCGATGTCAACAACAAATCAGCGCCTGTCGATGCACATGCACGAAAGCTCCGGCACATTGCGCATACGCCGCGTGGTAGCTGCTTTATGGCCTTGCTGTTGCTATTGCTGCTGGCGCTGAACTTTCGGCACGCGCATAGCTGCGGTCCAGGCCGGGGCCTGGGACGGCGCCGCGAGCGTAACCTCTATCCGTTGGTGTTGAAGCAAACTGTGCCAAATTTATCCGAATATCATAACGGCGCCTCCGGCCCCCTCGAGGGCGTCATTCATCGGGATTCGCCAAAATTTAAGAATCTAGTGCTCAACTACAATAAGGATATACTGTTCCGAGATGAGGAGGGCACCGGCGCCGATCGCGTAATGTCCAAGGTAAGTGACCAAGACAACTTCATTGATCTAACCTCATTCAGTTCTGGCTATAAATAAACGCCACCAAATGAATTGCCAATTTGTGCGTGCTAATCGGGGTGTGTGAATGCCCCGCTATATCTATAACAATTATCAAAATCGTGTTCCATTGATAACATGCCAGTGTGTGTGTGTGTGTGTGTGAAGTGGTTACACATAGTTAACATTTTATGGCGGGTGCTCAACAGTTTTGCCTTTGGCTAAGTACGTGCCATAAAAGCAGGCGTGAAACATTATAAATAAATTGGCTATTATTGTTTATTAATTATGCGCCTTATCGTCTATTGCAAAATTTTTGCAAAAACAGGAAGCTCCAAATATAATCCTTATAATATATTCCTATATATGTATATATCATGCACTCAATAAATTATGAAATGAGGTGAGTTTTCAATACGCACCAGATAAACGCTAAGCCGCTGAGCATTAGCGATTGCGTTCAACAACCTTTCGATCAAATGTGTATGTGTGTGTGTGTGTGTGTGTATTGCCATTAGTTTATATAACGCATTCGATTTTGCCATAAACAAGAAATGGCATCAAATGAACAATGTTCAATATGTTTACACCCAAGCAACGCCCCAACCCCGCGCCGATTCCGCCCACCGGCAGCGCCAGCGGCACGCGAGCATTTGCCGCTTATCGCAACGACGATAAGGCCTTCCAGCCCCAGTGGCCTATCGAGTGCATCAGTGCTCCAAGCGGCAAGCAGCCACACACCTGCTGACATGTGTATGCACATATTTGCCAAGTGGCGTATATCTTTGACACAAATGCGTGTTAAGCCATTGCCAATACTTGTAGCAGCAGAGCAGCAGCAGCAGCAGCAGCACCAATTTATCTTATCTCGACTCGTAGCGAAAGTGGGGAAAAACGCGACAATGACTAGGCGTGGGGGCTGGCGGGTCGGTCAAAGTGTGACACAGGGAAACAAGTGCTAAATGAATGCGATAGCAGCTACGCTTTGTAAACAGCTACGCGAAATCGAATTTAGCGCTGTGATTAACTAAAATATGACTTAAGTCTGCGGAATAACTGTCTAGCATATGCGACTTACATATGCCAGAGGCACACTTTTCTAATTGCATTTTAAGCTCGTTAAAATTCAGTTGTTTCTAAATAAATATAAATGTAGTCTGTATTATGGCCAGGGCTGCACAGTTAGGCACGTTTATTAACATGCTCGCATTTGCTTTAGCTGAACTATTTATGTCTATGATTCGGTCTATGAATCTTTATATACTCATATATTCTAACTTGACTTCTGGAAATATATAATTTAAATTTATTATATGATGTTTGTTTATATTTGTTAAATATACCAATATGTATTTCAATATATTCTGCTATACTGACTTTCTTAAAAAAAAAAAAAAAAAAGATTATCTTGCTTGATTCGTTTGAAATGCTATGAAATAAAAATATTCTCATTTATCAATTTTCTTTCAAGTAAATTCTATTGTGAGAAACGTTTGCTCATAGTTAATAAAAAAAAAATAAAATAAAGCAAATTAAATAAATAAAAAATAATAATAATAATAATTATAATAGTAAAATTAATGAACTCATTGAGCTAAAATTTATATTAAATATCATTTTAAATATCATATATTTCAATTCATTTGGAGTTGGATTTTTTCACAATGAAATATATTATTAAGAAACCTTTAATTTAAACCGTTTCAAATGGAATATAACCAAATCTTTTATAAATCCAACACAAAATTGGCCATAATTTGGCGAACTCTATTAAAAAGTTTATTAATGACTACATCAAATATAAGGCAAAAAAAAAAAAAACCAAGCAGAACAAGTCAAATCAAAGATTTGTAGATAAATTAAAGCTGTAAAAACAAAATATACATATAAA
Source organism: Drosophila mojavensis (assembly GCF_018153725.1). Taxonomy (NCBI): domain Eukaryota; kingdom Metazoa; phylum Arthropoda; class Insecta; order Diptera; family Drosophilidae; genus Drosophila; species Drosophila mojavensis. Next base: position 4,380,183 of record NW_025318693.1, on the reverse strand, counting down.
GTTGTGTAAGTCTCAGTGATTAGTCGCAGTTCGCCCTGTATCGATAAGGCCGAGGCTGACTTGCAATTATTTGTGTCGGAATTATTACTCAGCCAGATCCCGGGCAGTAGCAAGTGTAATAAATTCAATTGAAACTAACTATTGATTATGCATGCGAATGGTGTTATATGAGCGCATAATGTTTACGATGTGCTCGATTCTGGGAAGCACTTGATATCTATGGCGGGCTGTGCGTATGGATCATAATCATTATCGATTAATGGCAGGTGTAAAATATGATTTGAATCCAAAGCATAAGCACGAAAATATTCAGTGCAAAACAGCTGGCAGTGGGCGGCGGCGATTTGTCTTAGTTTTATGACTGCAATTCATGTCTGACACGCGCCTGGAGGCAGCTATCGAAATTGATTTGCAGCAATTGCGAGAGCAGCCTTGGATTTGTAAAGCAATTTCAAGTGTTGCAAGAACTGAAAAGCAGTTAACACAGCAGCAGCAGCAGCAATGGCCATGTCAAGGACAGTGAAGCTTCAAGGCCAACAGCCTGCTGACAGCAAGGACCCTATGCACCAAGGACATGCCGAACATAAAAACTCTCGCAGTTATTGTCACAGTAGACATTTACAACTGTTGCTGTTGCCGTTGCTGCTGCTGCTGCTGCTGCTGCTGCTGCTACCGTTGTGACATTGATTCTGTTGCCAGTCGCTGCCATTTGGTGGCACGGTGACACAGTGCCCCTGAGCCAGGCAGCGCAACTAAATTGCGTTTTATGTGCAACTGTGGAAACTGTTGACTCGCTGCTGTGCGTGAAGCAATTCGTTTTGGCTATTAAAGCGCCAAAAAGGCAGCGAAAATTGTGTTTTCTTTTCACTCTGTGCTCATCGTGTGGGCGTTGCAGCAGTTTACATAAACAGATTAATGAATATTGGCGTAAAGTGCTAAAAATAAAACAGATACGAGAATACGAGAATAGCAACAACTGCAACTGCAGAAGCAACTGCAGAAGCAACTGCAGAAGCAACTGCAATTGCACCACAAACTGAGACTGTCGCATCATAAAATTGTATAGCTTATGGCAGTCATTGTTTCAGTTGTTGTTGCTGCTAACCTGCGCCCGCTAGGCATCCATCACTACTTCAGCTTGGGGCCTACCTTCAGATTAGACAAAGTTGCGCCCTGAACCGTAAGAGGAGGCAAGCAGGCAGCGCCTGTGGGGCCAGCCAGAAAACCGCAGCAATCGCAGCCAGACAAAGAATGCGTCAAAAAGCCGCAGCATAACTTCTAAAATTTCATAAATTGTAGCAACAATGGGGCAAAGCCAATGGTAATCTGATATGATTATTGACATGCATGCGGCAGCGGCAGCGGCAGCGGCAGACCAGAACCATAGAGACAGAGCCTGAAGCATCAGGCATTAAGCATCAAATCAAAGATAACCCACAGCTGAAGGCATTATTAATAGAACACTGACATTCATTATGACTCAAAAATTGATCCTATTATGCCAGAGACGGGAGACAAACGCATTTAGACAGGGTCACAACAGCCAGTTAGATGATGTCAGAGTTTCAGTTTCAGAGTCTCTCACTCTCTCTCTCTCTCTCACTCTCACTCACTACTGCCGATTTTCGTACAGCTCAAATCAAATCACGTCAAATGCTGCGATAAGCAAAATATTTGCCATCAATTCGTGGGAATATTTCGTGGCAACAAAGTAATCAAACATATCAAACAAACATCAGTCAAGCAAAGTGGACAAATCGTTGCCGAAAATCCCACACACACACATGGAGAGGCACACTCATACACACACACACACACACACACAGTCACTCACACACACAGTCATAAACAAACCCATTTGCCATTTGGTTTTCTGCTTTTATAGTTTATTTGTTTGGCTTTTCAAGCTTTTATATTATTATTAATCAATTTGATACTTTTACGAGCGCACTCAAGCGCAAACCTCAAGGATTTGTTGGCCCCAAATGCCTTCGCAGCGAGTTTTTGCTTTATTTGCATAAAAGAGTTTTATGGACTGCACGAGTGGAGGAAGGCGATCGCAATTCGAATTGGGATCGGGATAGCATAGCATCTCTTGGCATCTCTTAGCATCTCTTGGCCGCGTCGCGGCTATCACATTACGGCGACGCGACTGACTCACATTTCACATGCTGCGGGCTCTCCTCGGAGCAGATTCCTGCAAGTCATCTGGCTACGTCTTGGGGTAGGACGACTCTGCTTCGATTTCGAAGTCGAGAGCTGGCCAATGGGGGGAGGAGGGGCTTTGGGCATTGGGGTACGGCACGGCACAGTAACACGGCATCACATCAGTGCCAATGTGCGGCTCATAACTCATCATCAAAGTTAATCACACATCAGGGATTATGGCGCTTATCATATAAGCTGCGCCGTGGGTTCGGGTTCGGGAAGCTTACCTGTCCAAATGACTCTCTGTCTGCACATGTGTGTGTGTGTGTGTATGTGTGTATGTGTGGGCATTTAATGTGGTAGCGAGAGAGACGTGGGGCGAGGCACAGATTTAATTTACGATTTCTGCAAATTAATAGCGTTTAATTAATAACAATAAAATGACGCCTTTTTATGGACATTTATTTGACAACAGATTTATGGGCATTAGGCAGCAGGCAATGAAAATCTCTGCCAGTCAGCTAGTCAGACTAACTAGCTAACGGCCAACTTAGTCGCTGACTATTTAGTGTAGCAATTGACGTTGACGAATAGTTGTAAACGTAGCCATTTATTTAGCTAGAGAATGCATTGCGACAACCGCAAATACCTATTAGAGATCCCTTGGCGCGTTGCGAAACTAAATTAAGCACAATTAATAGTAAATAAAAGCAAATAAAACGAATATTAAATACCCTGCTCATATGTATCAGACAGCAAATATTGGCAATTGCCAACTATAAAATAGATATATTTATATATATATAAATAAATATATATAAGTCAAATTGTCAACTAAAAATCAGTTTTTATTAAGATATATTTCGTGTGCATTTAGTGGGTCTTATTATCTTTAGTTTATGGCTTATTATCTTATTGTTTATTGCGCCGACGATGTCAACCGCCATGCCACATGACCGAGTTATGTGGCCCTTGGCAAGAGAGTGTAGAGACTGGGCCAAACGAGATGCTATCGCAGGCAGCCTGAAGGAGCTCAGACAGAAGCGCTGGCATTAATTCAATATGCCAATGCCAAAAAGCCAACCAGGCAGGCAGGCAGACCGTCCGTCTCCCTGTCTGCCGGTTGCTGCATATTTTTAATGAGTATCAATTTATATTGAAACAATAACAATAACAAACAGGCGACACTTTGAGCGATCAAAGAGCAACTGGCCAACTGAGAATTCTCAGCGAATATTGATAAACTCAAACACTGCGTCAGATAGTGTATATGTAAACAAGCCAGAGAGAGAGAGAGAGAGAGAGAGGTAGAGAGAGAGAGGTAGACTGAGATAGGTAGAGAGGAATAATCAAATAAATAAATGACTCAGGCCAGCGACGTAGCCCAAGTTTCATTTGGCTTTTTGAGCGCTGTGTGAGTTTGTCATGCGCTTAATTAAAAAACAAAACTGAGCCAGCAGCAGAGGGTGAGTGAGGGAGACAGAGAGAGAGAGAGAGTGCGAGCGAGGGGGAGTGTGAATAAAAATTGCGCTGTAATAATTGCGCTGCACACAGCATAAACAATCAAAGGCGGCTACGAATGCCTTCACAGCCTGCCTGATAAACAAAAATTTCAATTTTCTAATGGAAGAGCAAGAGAAATATACAAAATGCGGAGCTGTGAATAGATTTGCAACACAAATAAACAAAAAGGCTTTTAACGCGACTAACACTTTTATGGTCGTCAATGAGTCTGGTTCTGGCCCTGATCCTGACAGCCGAGAAGCCGAGCAGCCGCGCAGCCATTGCCGGCACTTGAATCAATCAGAAGCTGTGTCGCTCTTTTCGCCAATTAAGTGAGGAAATCTGGTTGCGTCGAGTGGGCCACACGCAGGCCGAGCTCACCGTGCTGGGCGCTGATTGATTTGACAAAAGCAACTTAAGTTGCCCCTAAGTGGCACATCCAGGCGCTGCCACACAGCCACGAGCTAGGCTAAGGCGCACGCTCAAGTGGTTGCCTCAGCCGCTGCCTCTCTGCTCTCTGCGCACTGCTCACTGCTCACTGCTGACACATATATGTGTGTGCGTGTGTACGAGTGGGTGTCGTTGTCCCTGCTCATATCCTGTATGGGTCGCCTTCGGCTGCGCTTCCTCAGTTGTAAGTTTTCGCTTCCTCGATGCCAGCGATGCCAATCGACGAATCAAGAAAGGATATGCCATATCCCCTTACATACCCCAAAAAAAAAAAAAAAAAAAGAGTGCAGAAGTGAAGCGAAAAAATAAACGAGGGTGACTACGCGCTGGGGCTGTGGCTGTGATTTGGCTGTGGCTCGTAACTTGATGCGCTCTTGAATTATGTCGTTAAATTGTGTCGTTTCCTAATCATTAGCCATTGTAATCGGAGACTGAAACAACTGCAACTTCGACTCCAACTGCAACTGCAACTGCTGCTGCTGCAACTACTGCTGCTGCAGTCATTGTTGCAAAAACAAACAAAGCTCGAATTGAAGCTGGGCGAGATTGCATTTAATTGCAATTTACATGGCTCCACATCACTTGGCCTAATGATGATGAGCAGCCCAATAATGGAGCCAGCAATTTGGCGCTTGGCGCTTGGCGCTTCTCGCTTCTCGCTTTTCGCTTCTCGCGCCGCCTAAATGCGAGCCATTAAGCGCGTCAAATTGGCAGCTGGCAGACGATTTAAATCAATAAAACCTGCAGCCAGGCGGCAATTAAAAACGCATCAGCGGACCCTAACGTACCGTGGGCATCCAGCATTGGCGTTGAAAGCTGACAGTAGACGAAAACAAAAAAATAAAGAGAAAGAGAGAGAGAGAGAGAAAAAAATATAATCAACACCGAAAACTCCTAAGAAAGAACGAAAACAAAAACAAAATTGTATTTCCAATGCAAGCCAAGTGTAAACAAATCAGCTCAGGTTTGGGGCGTGGCTGTAGCTGGCAAAGTTCACACCTTGTTTAATGTCTAATTAATGCGGCAGCTTTTCTTTCGGCCTTTTGGTTTTTGGCCAAGGCATAAGTGCACACACACACACACACTCACACTCGCGTATTTACACTTGCGCTGCCTGGGCTGCCTGGGCTGCCTGGGCTGAAGTTTGTTGTCTAACAGCTATGCCACTTACAATACAAATACATTATTTAGCCATCTTTTTGGGCCGATGCCGACGCCGACGCCGCCAACGACGACGACGGCGACGACGACGGCGAATGTTTACTTAACGTACCCGTCGGCATTTTCTTCTTGCCACTTCGACTGGGGCCGTGTTTGTGCAGCGATCGGGCCCGGTTCGGATCGGTTCAATCAAGCAACAAGAGGCCAATGCATTAGCATGTTGGGTAAACATCGTTGGCATGCTTAAGACAAAGACTATGCAGCTCTGTTGTTGCTGCTGCTGTTGTTGTTGTTGCAGTGCTTTTATTTGCTGTTTGGCGTTACGCTTTTGTGCTCATTAGCAACAAGCAGCAGCAGCAGCAGCAGCAGCAGCAGCAACAGCCAAGCACTCGACTGGTTAAGCCTTTTAATAAAGCAAAGCTGCATAGACAGAGATATCTACCTCTCTCGCCCTCTCTCCCTCTCACTCTCTTTACATATGTATGCAAATAGCATTGAACTCTTCTTGGAATGTGTTTCTGCTTTGTCCTGCTGTCCGATTCGCCACAGCCAGCAACTGTGGTGTGACAAATTAAAAACCGATTTGCTTGGCATTGCCAAACAACCAAACAACCGAATAACAACAGCAACAACAACAACAACAACAGTCTCAATAGACTGCCAACAATGCGGCGCACCCAAAATCAAAACAAAGTCCCAAAATATATACGACCTGGGGCAGGCTGATGTTGTGGCTTGTTAAAAAGGATCTTGAAAATTGATTTTACGCCAGCTAGAACGGCGTGCCAAATGTTTGCACACAATGAGCCAAACACACATCCTGTGCTGCGGCTTCTGCCTGCCTAACTGTCAGCGTTGGCCGCTCGACGCTCGCCCGGCCAAGACCCGAGCCCGTTGATAATTGATTTTGTGGCTGGCGATTGCGCACAGCAATGACAACATTTTCCTTATATTTTGCCTTTTTATTTATTTCTACTTTTTTTCTTTTTTGGGCACTCAATTTGGTTGTTGTCTTATGAAATTTCAATATTTGCATTGCCGCTGAATCCTTTTTTCTTGTTTTCTGTTTTTTTGTATGCAAGCGTTAAAAGCAGAAAGAAACAGAGAGAAAACACAAATGCGCCGACACTTAAATACAACAAAACATATATTTTACATATGTACATGCCTATATGCATATACATACATACATATATAGTGCGATCCACCGCATTGGCAAACAAGACAAGTGTAACCGAAAGAAAGAGGCAAAGAATGGGAAAAGGTCAGACAATGTCTAATCTTTGATATTTACTTATACATACGAGGGTCAGGGCTCCGGCTCCGTCTACGGCTCTGGCACTGGCTGTGGGTCATTATTTGAACTGTGCATGGGCAAATAATCGAACTAAGCCTTTGCCTTTGCCTTTGCACACACATAAAAGAAAAGGAAAAGGAAAATGCAAACAAGAGCCAAAACTGAAAATAGTCAGACTCATGTATTTGTTGAGGTTGAGTTTCAACAGGTTCAAAGGATGCGGCCAAAGCCACCAAGTTCGTTGCCTAAGTTATTCGTTTGGCCTCCCACCAAAAATAAAATTAAAAAAAAAAAAGATCTGAAAACCAACAAAAAATCGAAAAAAAAAAAAACATTGAAAACTGAAAATGAACGCTGGCCCTTTTGGGCAGCCCATGAAATGAATGCCTAAATACCACGCCTCTCCAATGCCAGCGCAATATAAATACACACACACACACACACGCACGCACATCTGTTGCTCTGCCAGTAGCATGCGCTGTTGCTGTCTCGCTCGCTCATTCACTCACTCATGCGCTCTCTTTGGGCTCTTTGGGCCCATTGTGCGTGTGCGTGTGCGTTAAATATGGCGTATTGTTTTTTAGTTTCTTGCTCGAGTTTTAATTTAACACGCGCTCTATTAACAGAATTATGCATATTTTAATTGATTTCCCCTTCATTTGCTATGCTCCACAGCGCTGCAGAGAGAAGCTGAATATGCTGGCCTACTCAGTGATGAACGAATGGCCCGGCGTTCGTCTGCTGGTCACCGAGAGCTGGGACGAGGACCATCAGCATGGCCAGGAGTCGCTGCACTACGAGGGCCGTGCCGTCACCATTGCCACCTCCGATCGCGATCAATCCAAATACGGCATGCTGGCCCGCCTGGCCGTCGAGGCCGGCTTCGATTGGGTGTCCTATGTCAGCCGGAGGCACATCTACTGCTCTGTCAAATCAGGTAAGCTTGCATATACATACATACATTGTAGTCTCAACACATGGCATATGCTCTCTCTATATATACACCGATTCCAACATGCTTGCATGTCAAATGCCAATGGCAATGGGCAATGGGCAATGGGCAATGGGCTGGCTGTCTGTCTGGCTGGCCTGTTAGCCAGAAGTGACACTAACAAGCGTAATTTCACATGTTTCCCAACTTACAAGCATCGCTAAGCTGACAGGCGTTGGCAAATTTTGCAGTCCAGTCAAATTAGCCAAGCTGCAGTTACCCAGTTCCCAGTTGCCAGTTCCCAACTCCCAATCCCCGATGCTCAGCTCCTCAGTCTTCTGCCCAGTTGTCAGTCTGCAGCCGTGCCTTGTTCATTTCGAGTGCGAGCGTGTGGTAACAGAAAACAACAACAACAACAACAACAACAGTACAAAAGAAAGAAAGACAGACAAAAAATGAGAAAAAATGGGAAGCAGCGGCTACATTGTCGAAACCGGCCCCGAAACCGTCCATGTCCAGTCAGAGGAGTCGCAGCAGAGCAGAGCCTGAGAGTCGGGTCCACAAACAGCGACTAACCGCATGTTGTTGGCTTGTTGTTGCTGTTGTTGTTGTTTTGACATGTTTAGGTTTGCGCCTGTCAAATTAAACGAATTGATGATACGACACCCAAAGCGTTTCTCAGGCCAGGCCAAGATGAATTAAATGCCGAGTTAAAAACCTGCGCGCGGGCCTAATTGAAAAACTGAAACGGCCAACAAGTTAGCAACACTGTGTGTGCGAGTTAGTGTGTGTGTGTCTGTGAGAGAGTGTGTGTGTGTAGTATAACTTGCTGCCATTATGGCAAGCAACCAGTTTTCCCCGAAACATAACGAAACTGCCAGAAGAGCTGAGCCAAGAGAAAATGCGCCAGCGCACACAGGCGAAGTTAGCCAACCAAAAAGGCCAAAACAATTAAGTTTTCTTGCTGAGCGAGCGAGAGAGACAGACAGAGAGTGAGAGAGAGAGAGAGAGCAAGACCCAAAGAGGAAGCTGTTGGAATTGTTATGCCAGCAGCCAAGTTCTTTGCTTTATTTTTGCAATATGATTCCGATTTTCTCAACTAGCTACTAAAATTTCTAGATGACTCAGGAATTTCCCACACAAATACAAAAAAAAGAGAGGAAGACTTAAGAAAACATAAAGGCTGGGCTAAATAGCCACACACGAGGCAGGAGGCATCACAATATTTTGACTTTGGTTGCGGCCCACAGCAGCATCAAAAGGGCCGTGGCGAGTGTCCTTGCGCTGCTCGACTCATTGATTCTAATTGCTCATGAAAGAGGCCGCCGCACGAACACCCTAAGCAAGAGCAAAAAAAAAAAAAAAAAAAAAAAAGGTCCTTGCGGTGTCATTGGCTATCAATAGTTGGGCCCCGACAGCAACAAAATCAAAAGGTCAAACAATAAGCCGACAAATGCTAAACAAGTGGCCAATGCAAGGATGCAACTGCAGCGTGTGAATGCCTCTGTGTGCGTGTGCGTGTGCGTGCGTGTGTCTGTGTCTGTGTGTGGTCCTGCTGCAGTGTCAAATGGCGGCAGGGAACAATGCCATGTGTTGCGCCACGACGCTGACAACTTTGGTATGCAATGGCCTAGCCGCTATTAATAAATAACCGAGCGATTGATTGCTGATAGGCCGACGCACATAAACCACACGCTTATGACAGTTTTGGCACAGCGTTGTCAGTGGTGCGCGGCCAGTTCGTTGCCTAAGTCTTTTGTATGTGGCCCAAACAGCAGCAGCAGCGGCAGCAGCAGCGGCAGCAACGAAGAGTAATGGCTGTAAACCTTTTTGTCGACACTAATTTTTTTTCACTCTTTTTTTGTTGTTGTTATTGTTGTTGTTGTTGTGTGTCGCGAGCGGTCGCGCGCGCGCATTAAAGCCCCAAAGCGTGTTGTTGTCGTGTTTGCCTCTTGTGCTCTCTGCTCTCTGCTCGCTGCTCCCTGCTCGATGCTCGATGCTCGGTGTGTGCATGTTCATGTTAATGCTGTCCAAGCGATCAGTCACCACAACTAGTCGCATAACCCAACATGCCAGGCAGTCTCTCTCCCTCTCCCTCTCCCTCTCCCCCTCTCTCTCTCTCTCTCTCTCTCTCATTCTCTTCCTCTCAGTGTCACTGTGTGCGGCTGTCCTCTGTTTTGTAAAAATTTATCAGTTTAGTCTTCACAACAAAGATAAAATAACGATAATTTTAACCACTTTAATGGTTTATTAATTTATGACCCTTCAAGTTCTTCACTTTCCACTCGCCGCCGCCGTCGCCGTCGTCATCGTCGTCTGCCTGAGATTTTTCTCGCCAGTTCGCTGTTGCTCTCATGTGCTGTGGATACCCACACACACACACACACTCGCATACATTTATTTTGTTTCTTCTTTCGTTTTTTTGTAGGTTTCACACCAAATTTTTCTTGCTGGTTAAGCTTGTTACTCAGTTACTTCCCTTTGGTTTGTTTTTGTCTAGGGTTACCGTTGGCAGCGGCTGCTCCCGTCTGAGCATCGATTATGGAGCGCTTTATAGACCGCTGTCTTGTATTTAATCCGCTTTTTATTGTTTTTACACTCTTGTCTCGGCCAAGTGAGTGTTCGTGCGCCTCTCTCTCTCTCTCTCTCTCTCTCTATCTCCGTGTGTGAGCGTGTGTTTACCAAACGCATCAATATCAATGGAAATGTTAGGTGCATTTTCATTGGAATTTCGTTGAGCGGCAACCGCAGCAACAATGCCACTTTTATTACCACTCATTATAATAAAGCGCACGGTTAGTGGTCACTTTGTGGGTCTGGAATGTTTTTTCCCTCTCTCTTTCTCTCTCTCTTATTTTTTTAATTTGAATTTTACAAGCAACTGGCGGAGAACGAGCGGCGCTTCGGGTGTGAAATATGTGCACGAGATGCGGAAAAGAAAGTTCTAACTGCTGCTGCTGCTGCTGCTGCCGCTGCTGTCAAGCAAAATGGCCGACATTTTCAGTTTTTTCTTCAGCTGGGTGGCCCAATTGCTCCTGCCTTGTAATCCAATAGCTATTAATGATGATGATTAATGCGGCTGCTGTTGATCGTCGCTGGGTTGCAACATGTTTGGTAATTGAATTTGTGCACAGGTTGCGCTCAGATCCTGCCAGAGCCTCTACCTGAGCATCCTTTGGCACTTGGTGCACTGTGTCTGTGGCTGTGGCTAAGCTGCTTTGGCTCGAGCTCGAGCTCAGGCTCGTTGAGCTGATCCCAGGGCTAATCTTTAAGCAAAAAATAACAAGATCACAATTTTGTTAAACTCGAAACAAAAACATCCTCGCCTGCCACTGCCGCTGCTGCTGCTGTTGCCTCAGTTATTGTTGTTGTTGTTGTTGTGGCTGCTGCTATTGTGCATGTTATTGATATGCTTGGCTATCAGTTGGCAGATCGCATTTTGTGCGTTCTTCGTGCAGTTGGCGGCGGTTTTTGTTTGAAAGCCGCAAAAGGCAGTTGCCATTGTTTTGGCTGCCTGCACTGGGCCGGGTTACGGGCTACGGGTTACGGGTTTGCGATTACGGTTCGCCTTGCGTCCTAACTGTGAAAACCTTTTTGACTTGTAGGGTTTTTGGCAATTGGACGGTTGGCAGGGCAAGTATTATTAACGCCAAATTAGATTAGGCTCACTAATGCCATTACCTGGCCGCGTTTCCCCTCCTCTTTCTCACTCCTGTCAACGGCTGACTAATACCTTTTTTCCCTCTCTCTCTCTCTCTCTCTCTTCAGATTCGTCGCCTTCGATATCACATGTACATGGCTGCTTCACGCCCGAGAGCACAGCGTTGCTGGAGAGCGGCGCAGAGAAGGCGCTGAGCGAGCTCGCCATCGGTGATCGAGTGCTGAGCATGGACACGAAGGGCCAGCCGGTGTACAGCGAGGTTATACTCTTTATGGATCGCAATCTGGAGCAGGTGCAGAACTTTGTGCAACTGCACACGGATGGCGGCGCCGTACTCACCGTGACGCCCGCGCATTTGATAGCCGTGTGGCAGGCGGAGCGACAGACGCTCGAGTTTGTCTTCGCGGATCGCGTGGAGGAGCTGAGCCAGGTGCTGGTGCACGATGCCACGGGCGAGCTGCGTCCACAGCGCGTGCTCCGGGTGGACAGTGTGCAGAGTCGCGGCGTTGTGGCGCCCCTCACGCGCGAGGGCACCATTGTGGTTAACTCGGTGGCCGCCTCCTGCTACGCCGTCATCAGCAGCCAATCGCTGGCGCACTGGGGCCTGGCGCCCATGCGACTGTGGTCCACGCTACAGTCCTGGATGCCAGCCAAGGGTCAGCTGCGCTCGGCGCAGGACAAGCCAACGCCAAAGGACGCCACGGCGCAGCAGCAGAACGGAATACACTGGTATGCCAATGCCTTGTACAAGGTGAAGGACTATGTGCTGCCACAGAGCTGGCGTCACGATTAGGCGATCCACACCCACCCACACACACACACACACACACACACATCACACATACTTGAAACATATTTGCAGTTCCACATGCCGACGTAGACGTCAAATTTATTGTAATATATTTTGTAGTTATGTATGTACTATACGCCTATACGAAGAAAAAATGATTGTATTTCAATGTTAATTATGATTAATGCTGATCAATACTATTTATTAAAATTATCTTTGACCTTTTGTAAACGAACACCTAGCTGTAAGTAGGCAATCCTTTGGCAGAGATCCTGAGGCCCCAAACCAATTCTTAAAGCGACGATCATCACGACTGTTGTATATTTTTAAAAAGATATTAATGCATATATTTATTGAAGATGCGGAAGTGAGTTCAAATTTTTGGGAAATGATAATATAAATGCATATATATTTATGTATGTATATCGTTTTGTGTATATAGAAGCATTATAGTGACTGAATATCTTATTGTAATTGTGTATATAATACTTGATAGTTAACTTCATATTTATACTTAATATTTAATGAATTATAACAAAATTGTTTCATAACTGACAATGTGTTTTTATTTGAGTGGAATCGACTGCGCAATACTCGATAGGGACTTACATATGTATCTTGGTGATGATTCTACAATGGGAAAGCCTTTAGAAGTATTCTCTGAATTTCATAGCTACAACTAATACAGAAGCCCTGTGAATAGACATATGGAAATTCATTGATTATTAATTAATTCTTTGAAAAATGTAATAGAAATGAGGGGATGTATCGCATGGGATTCTCATATAGATTGGTTGAACTATATTTTTTTCCTTAAGGAGATTTACTCTCTAAAATGTACCTTTCTCCCTTTTTCACTTCATGTTACTAATTTGAAATGCTTAGATACGTTAATAATATCAAAAGAGGCTGAGTATATTGGATTTTTAAAGCTCTGCAATTTTTCGCACAAATATAAATGTAAAAAAAATAAATTTAAAAATGAATTTTTAAAATACTGCTTTATTTCAGTATTTTAATTTGCCAAATGGCTTTTGTCAACTTTTAGTATTTGTTTTGTAAAGCTGAAGTTGCTGGTATATTTTGCAAATATCGATTTTGGTCACACTGTAACAAGGCGTCCTTTTGCAGTTTTGTCTTTCTATATTATTTTTAATACTCATAATTAAAAATAATATTAAGAAGGATGTCAACTGTTTGCCGACTGTGTCTACGGAAAGATGCCAACTTCGCTATCAGCAATGGCCAAGTGGCCGTGAAAATCCTTTCCTGCACAGGTCTAGAAATTGATCCCAACGACAAACTTCCGCAACTCATTTGCCAAGTCTGCCGGCTGCATTTGGAAGAGTTTCATTATTTTCGCAAACGTTGTCATGCGGCTGATCGCCGTCTACGTCAGCTGACACGCCTTGGCCGGAGTTTTGACCATGAAAGTAACTTATTAGATGGTGACAAGTCGGATGTACTCTTGCTAAAAGATGTAGCCAACTGTACGCCAACAGCTTGCTCTGAAAGCAACGCCCGTTGGCGCAGAGAGGCAGCTCAGATGATTCGACGTGAAATAGACACCCACAAGAGTGACTTAGTTGTTGTGTGCAAGCAACAAGTGAGAGAGGAGATCGAGCAGCAAGTCCGTAATGAAGTGGAGAACCTCATAATCGCGGACGTCAAAAAGAAATGTCAGCTAAAAGTGTTGGACGATCTGTTTTATGAGATTGAAACTTGGTTTGTCCACAAGCGTAACAGTGTAGCTCGTTCCCAGGCATTTGACTCAGACTGCTTTTTGTCAGACATGGACGCTGCTGAGATGGAGAGCGCATCTACTATCACGGACCAAATTGGCTCTAGCTCCGAGCTGATGACCAACGCAGAGTCCGTTAATAATTTGAATAATAGTACAGAGAGCTTAGTGGAAGTTATTGGTAAGAACGATGATCACTTAAAACGATTCCACTAACATAAATAAACTATTTCAGAAACTGTTCCAAGTCCAATACATCAACCAACTTCTGGCAGCAGTGCTTCCGCTATGGAACTAATACCGACATCATCAAAAGTTCTTCCAATGGTTGAAATCAATATGGGAAACTCTCAGTACAGTCACCTGCGAGAGTATGGAAACACCGCCAATTTCCTATCTACGAAAGATCTAGTATCTCCTGTGAAAACTCCCCGAGTGCGCCATAAAGAAAAACAGCTGTCTCGCATACAATTGAGGGATCGCATTTGCCAAATACATGGCACGGAGAATGAAAAAATTCGAAATTGTCTTCGATGTCGCCTAAGAGGATCGCTTAATACGAAGAAAAATACTAAATAGAAAACTATTATTATATAACTATCAATATTTTACGATATATATTAAATTATATATGTAATTTTTTTTTTTTTTTTTAATAAAATAAAAAAATATATAAAAAGTCCAATGAATTTAAAACACTGTTATTTTTCGCTTACAGCACTGGATAATTTTTTTGCTAACAAATGCTACAATTTAAATTTCAGAAATGCAGGCTAAAAATCTTCTAAAACAGTAATTTATGAAAAGCAGTGTCAATAGTAAGGGTTATTTTTAATAACTTTATTACCCAATTAAAACATTCAAGCATAACAGTAGTATTTGAAAAATAAACTACTACGCGCCAATGTTAACATTTTCAAGCATGTTAATTTTTTGGGTTGCCACAGCCGCATGTGTAGCTGACAGTGTTGGGTAACTCGTTTTACTGGCCTTATAATTTTAGCGTCTGTTGTTGCGTGCAATGCGAAATAGTAATTAGGATTTTAGTAATGTCGAATTCAGAGGAATGTTATCCAGATTTAGAGACGTGGTGCCGCCTTTGCCTAAAAGAGCTTAAGGATCCGCACACAATATTTGCGGAAGACGACACACAGCCTTCAATTCCGATGCGCTTAATGGCGTGTCTCTCATTGGAGGCAAAATCAACCGACGGATTGCCGAAAAAGATCTGCGGAGATTGCCGCTACCAGTTGGAGAAGTCGTTTCTCTTCCGGCAACGCAGCCAAGCGGCTGATAAGAAGCTCCGCAAGCACATCCGCTTGGTCAGTATGGGTAAAAAGAGTCGCGTCTTTGCCAAATCAGTGGATAACGAATCCGATGAAGATGAGCTGGAGTTCGAAGAGTCGATGGCATTTATCGAAAAACTGGAAATGCGGTACGAGAAAAACTCTCAAAAATGGCAGGAAAAGGTAAAGCTGGAAATGGAAAAGGATTTTGAAAGTCGCCTTGATTCCGCGCGCGAAGACTTCTGCAATGAAATGCGCAAGCAACTGGCGGACGAGGTGCGAAATGATGTGCGTCAGCAGCTGCGTGACGAAGTGCAAGAGGAGAGCCGCAAGGAGCAGCTCGTCAAGCTGCTGGGTGAGCTTGAGGTCTTCTTGGCTGAGAAGAAAGCCGGTCTCTGGGAAACATTGGGCGAGCTGCCAGTCGACTTGAAGCCAAAGAACGATGAATCGACTGTGGAATCAACACCAATACCAGCCCCCATATCTCTGCCCGCATCGCAGACAAGCATTGATCAGCGTGTGACCAGAAAACGTGGCCGCATCTCATCGCCCGCACTTCAACAGAAGAAGCGCCGCCCCAAAGTATCCGATTCTGAAAGTGCTGAGTTTATGATTGAAGCCGAATCCAAGGTTGAGGTAGTACCCACGGACGATGCGGACATGGATGCATCTGTCCCAGATGCCAGTGAGGATTTTCGTGATATAAAGATGGTCGGTGCTGGAGATGTGGTGACAAGCCAAAATGGTGAAATCTATATTATAAATGCCGCCTCGACGACAAACTCGACGCCCAGCTCCTCGGCAGAATTTCAGCAGGAGAAGAATATCACATCATATAATAGTAGGCACTCTGCTAATAGTCCAATTAAAAGTTTTACTAACGCTCATTTGCTTTCCCTTGCAGTTAAGGACAATGGAGAGATTCAGTTTACGGACGCCAAGTCTGACGAAATCGGGGACGTAATGGTCTTCAATCTCGATGATGGCGGAGGCGACGATCAGCAGTTGTATGAGTTTAACGACAATGTCATTATATTGGTGAGTACCAATTTGAGAACTAGCAGTAATTGAAGATAACCGAAATCATTTCTCTAACAGTCGAATGAAAAGGTAAGCAGTGATGTCACGACGCCGCCTACAAGATCAAAACGTGACTTAGTGGTGAAGCGGGCGCCACGCAGCTCGAAGCCAACTGTGGGCCGCGTCAGCGATACGCTGAAAACGTTCCAGTGCCAGCTGTGCCCCATTTCGTTTGCCACGGAGAAGACATTGTCGCGCCACCTGAGCACGCACATCAAGACGCTGAAGAACGGCACAGGTGGCGCACTCAAGTGTCCCGTCTGCCAACTGCAGCTGTCCTGCGCCAGTTCGCTAAAGCGTCACATGATCATTCACACCGGACTAAAGCCATACAAATGCGAGGAGTGCGAGTTGTCGTTTTCGCAGCGCGAGGTGCTTAAGCGTCACATGGACACCCACACGGGCGAGAAGCGGCATCAATGCCCCCACTGCGAGACCTGCTTCGCCCAGAAGACCAATCTGCAGCAGCACATCAACCGCATGCACCTGGAAGGGGAGCGCCAGCACAAGTGCCATCTGTGCAAGCGCAGCTTCAATCATGTCTCGGGCCTGAGTCGCCACCTGGTCGCGCACGCTGGCGTCACGTTTGCATGCAAGGAGTGCGGACGTCAGTTCAACGATCGCAGCGCCGTGCAGCGACACATCCAGAACGTCCACAAGGTCAAGGACACGGGCGGCGATTGCGCAACGGACGGCAATGGAAATGAAACGGAATTTGAATAATGTTCTAATTGTATTTGAGCACTCTCTTAATTACTTAAGTTTTTATCCCGACAATCCCATTAGCATAATTGAAAGTATTTTCTGTGTGTAGATTTTAAACATTTTACTCAATTTTATTCGAAATTTTCCAAGTGCTCAATTTTAAGTTTGGCACTAAGCAAGCACATTTTCTGCATCTTTCTTGGTTTGGAACAGTGGAAGAAATGTATGCGAAAAATAAATGTTTAGCACGTAACACGCCAATTCTTATTATTAACAATTACAAATTTTAAACATTTGCTAACAGCTTCAATGTGTTACGTAATAATTGGATAAGATAGCTAGCTACATAGATTTAGTATAATACAATAATAATATCGTTTAATATAATACACATAATATACATGTACAATTCGCAAATGCGTGTACATATATAAATATATATAGTTATATTTATATATGTATATATAATTAAACATTTGTAAACAATAAACATTTATATAAATACGGATTACACGCGACGTGCACTTAACTATCGACCTAAGCTAATAAATTTAACGTCAACAAAGCATCAAACCAATACGCAACTCACATGCCATGCAATGCAATGAATCAGATCAGAGTCGAGAGCGCCTTTAAATGAGATTGCTTATTAAATCCGTTTCGAGTTGGCGGTGCCCGAGAAAATGCCAGCACACAAATATGAAGAACGTTTTACAGTTTAGCATAGCAGGAGTTGGCAACAAGCTAAATACGTTATGGGCAACTAAGCATTGGAATATCTACTGCGCGACGGGTAAGTCGTCGGCTGGGCCAAGCTGGCCTACTGCCACTGCTAGTCAGAGTTGGTTAGAGAGCTGCGCTGTGATTCTAGGGTATTCGAATCGTTGCGCTGGCGCAGCATGCGCGGCTGACTGGCAGCAAAGTTAGAGAAGTCCTTCATCACATCCTTGTACGTTTCATCCTCGCCGTTATACTCGTCGTTCAGACCGATTTCGTCATTTAGGCGAGTCAGGCGCAGACTGAAACGAAATAAATTATATTAGCAGGACATCCAAATGCGGCACAATGAATTCTCAACTTACAGCGTCACGATGTCCGCATTCTTCTGTTCAACGGCGATATCCAGTGCCTTCTTGCCATCACTGGAGGCCAGATCGTAGGCGGCCTTGTGCTTCAGCAGTAAATACACCTGCGCAATGTGTCCTTTGGCCGTGGATATATGCAGAGCGCTGTAGCCCATCTCGTCGACTGCATCAATGGCAGCTCCATTAAGCAGCAGATACTCGCAGGCCATCACAGAGCCAGACAGCACAGCCTGGTGCAAAAAGGAGCGCTGTCGATCCTCTGCATTCTTCCAGTGCTTGGACGCGCCCAAAGCGAAGGCCATACACATCACGGGAAGATTATGCACGGCGGCTGCTTTATAGAGCAGCAGATTGGCATCCAATTGAGTGAAGGGTATTTCCTCTGGCATCTCTGTGTCGGACTCGCCTTCAGTGCTCTCCTGGTCGCTGCCCAAAATGCCGGGAGTTTCGTACCTGTCCAATGCCAAATCATCGCCAATTACTAACAAATCATCCCGCGATATGCTTAACGACATTGATGGAATGTTTATTGACTCGTCATCATCATCGTCCAGTTCGTCTCCAGTTTTTGCTGTGTTGTATATGCTCGGATCATCGCTAAATGTCTTGGTCAACGGCTTCTGCTGGCGTCGCCGCCGCAACTTCTTCACCGTCCACTTGCGTGTGCCACCCAGGGAGAGAGTCGCCCGCTTACCAGTAACTCCTCCACCAATGCTTCTTCCAGCTTCGACACCGCCATCGTCGGCTGCTTCGCCGCTTTCTATGCTTAGCACCTCGGCAGTTTCACTAGCCATTAGATCCTGTGGTTTCGGCATGCCGCACACAAAACGCCGCTCTACGTACTTTGCCTTGATCCAGGCCTCGCGCACTCCAATCTCACATTGCTCCGTGGGCTTCCTTAGCTCACAGTCTTCGGGGATGCGCGCCTCATAGATACGATTGACGACCTCGTTGCCCAGTTCCATCATCACCTTGACATTCTCCGTTTCCCAGGCGTCTAGGGTCAGGGAGCGCACCTTGCTATAATGCACGCCCAGGCTGCGATGCACTCCGGAGCACTCGATGCAGAGTGTTATGCCCAAGTTGATGGATGCCCAGCGCGGATTCGAGCCGCGACAGTCACAGCACTGTGCATTTCCCGGTATTTTGAGAAACTCCTCCCAGTGTCTAAGCATGACTCATTATAGAACTGTTATCAATACTTAGATTACTTCACACTTACATTCTTCGCTTCGCAGGCAACGCGTTCTGGGCACTCGTCGACTGCGGGCGTGAGTGATGCGTGGACGCATGCTGGATGGCCGCGCCAATACTATGCTGCAGAGCCGAGATCCACAACGAGAGCATGTCCGCGGAGTCCGCTTGGAGTGTGTGAGATCTGTGTGAAAATCATGGTTATTATATAACAAACCCTGGGTGCAGCTGTACTCACTTGGTTGGCGAGATGACCTCGAAGCAGAAGCGGCGATCACCTTCATTGACCGGCCGCACGGTACAGATGCGCAGATCCTCCTCCATGACCGAAAACGAGTCCTCGTTGCTGCGTTTTCTGGAATGCGAATCCAAATCACTTCAGCGTACAGCACAACAAATCACAATCACAAGCACAACAACAACAGAACAAGGGAAATGAGATTACGAGTACAAAATGGCAAACAAATGAAGACGATTCAACCGGCAAGCAAAACGAATGGGAAAAATCAAAAGAAATGAGCAAGGCTGGAGCATATTGATATTGCACGCACCTATAGACCAGCTGATTGTCGCTGAGGTAGAACCAGCGTCTACACCAGGTCTTGAAGCCCTTCGATTTCTTCTTAAACAGATAACCCTCGACATTGTGCGAGGAGCTGTTCGTATTCGAATCGCAATACCGATTCACGCTCATGTGTCGATTCTGCATGACCTTCTCCAGCTGCTGATAGTCGCCGCGGAGCGCGTTCAAATCCTCGCTGATATTCTTGAAGAACTCGTCAAAGTCGTTGCACAAATCGAAGCCCTGATGGTAGTAGGTCACGCACGCCTGATAATAGTCCAGCAACTGTCAAAGAGAATATACGACGATCAGTAAAAAACACGTTCGACAATTGCGCTTATTTATGAATAGAATGAATACACATGCTGCCCCATATTGGAGACGTTAAGCGAACCTTCAACGAGGGCACTTCACAACCGACTAAAACTGCTGCCGGGTGCCAACTGACTCAACGCTGATCAATGAGCCAGCGATATAGAGCAAAATAAATAATAAAAAAATTAAAAATAAAAAATAACAGACTATATATATCCATTTGAGGTATATCGCGAACATGACGTCATAAGTACAATTGTTGTTGATTTTTGTTGTTGAAGACAATGCCATTTCATTCACAGTAAACATATCGCCTTACCAAATGTCGATAAGAGCCGTAGATATCAAATAAGTATCAAATAATGTTTCGCCAAATAATAATCTCAATAATCTTAAGTATTTACTATAGGTAGGCCTTACTTTGTGTGCTTTTTGCTGATTTCCTCAATCTGAATAATTTACAATTTAAGCCTCATTATTCTTTGAACTACTGCTAAGAATAGCGTAGTTTATGAAATCAATCTGTCTGATTTGTCAGCTCAATCAAAAACTACACAAACATATGTATGTGTATGTATATAAAACACATTTTGAGTACTTATAAGTCCTATGAAATCATTTTAATTCTATTTTAAATTGTAAAAGTTGGGTTTATTTTACCTCAGAAGCAACCTCTTGGTTGCTTATACATATATCATTGAATTTATGGACTAGACTTTTAACACTCACCGTCGAAAGTATGGAAGGCACCTTGCGAGCCTGCACCAGCGTTATATAGTTCACATAGTCCAGAGCCGTGTGCTGAAAGCAAGACTTGGAGGCGGAGAGTATGTTGGCTGCCTCCTGGACTTCCTGTGGTCGATTTTTGCTCGCCTGGGGATGGAGAAGAAGAGTTACTTCTTAAGATGGACACATAGAGGGCACTGCACTGGACGCACCTGTGCGTTTTTAATGAGCGCATTATCATAGCCCTCCGAGACTTTCAAGAAGTGGCCTTTGTAGTCCTTGACCTGGTTAATGTCGTCCTTGACAAACACATTGAGATTTTTCAACACCGTTCGACTTGCCTGATCTAACAGTATCGTGTGAAACTTATTCATTTCCTGTCAAAATATACAGCAAAAAAAAAAAACGCCACCAGATAAATATAAAAGTCTTTCGCGTAATTACCTGCAATGGGCGACGCACCTGAAAGCAATGAATCAGCTTGCCCAGCGCATTGTGCGCATTTTTATTGTCGAGAAAATGCTGCTGCAGATCCCACAGGGACATGGCAAAGGCGCTGAGTAATAAAAAGAATACGTAAAATTAAAATGAAGATAAAACTAGAGAGTAAGAGTGAAAAGTGCGCAGTTTACCTCTGGTTCTTGACATACTCCTTGCCCGAGTCGACAGCCACATTGCATAGCTTGATAATTTTCTCGAGCTTCTGCTCCAAGTGTTCGATGTCCGCCTCCTCCTTCGATATGAATTGTCTGGGCCAAGAACAGAATTGCAGACGTTAGTAGAAATCTTGTTATTGTTTAGTGGATGCAAACAACGACCCGGTCTCTGTCGCAAACGATTAACTTTGTCCACTTTGTGCACAGGGCGGGGGGTGTAGGTGATGGGGAAGAGGTTTACGGGCCTGCTGGCAATGACAGCTGCGGCGTAGTCGCTGCTGGCTGTTTATTTATGTTGACTTTTTTAATTTATGCCACTATATTGAAGTGCCGCATGTGCGTTTAATTAAAAAAGTAATTTTAAATGGCTTTAAGCCAGAATTGCATACGAAGGCAAAAGATGGCAAAGTCTCTTTCCATCTCCTTAGTTTGCAATAGTTGTAATTTCTTTTTGTTTGTCTGTAACCTGTTGAGTCGTTTTGGTTCATGTGAAAGCTATCGAATAAGCTAAGCTTGGGCTGGCAATTAAAAAAAGTCTGTGGCAATCGAGCGAAAGCTTTGGCTCTGGGCGAGATTACTGGAAACTGAGATGGGCTGGCAATTGGGGGAAATCTTATCAATGAGTGCCGAAAGGCGTCCGATCGATTGACACAATAATTAACAACAAACAAATGAACAAACACACACACATACACACGCACATGCATGTGCGTACGTATGCTTCCCATCATACGGTGAACGAATGATACATTCCGAAACTCTGACGATGTTGAAGCGAAGTGCAAAGTTTTCTCGATGATGATTAAGCGTCAGCTATATTAGAGCCGTTGTTAGGGAAGGGGGAGGGGGCGCTTCGAACGAAAGCTGTTGATAGCACGATATCCAAGCGGAACCAGTCACGCTACACAAAATATATAGCCAACCCACTGTCTGGGAGCCCAAATGCAAATACCAAATGCCAAGTGCGGAAATAGAATGCGCATAATGCGCACTGTGTTTTGAGCGGGGGTTTGGGTGGTGGTAAGTGTGGCTTGGTGCTTTGTTATGTGACCGAAGGTGAGTTATCGCGATGGCTCAATATGTACCTGAATCTTGGCGAATCCTTTAGGCATTCCTCAAACTCAATTGTGGCGCGCATTGCTAGACACACACACGTACTCACACACGCGCACGCTACTGCAGTATTTGCACCGTTGGCTATTTACACAAATCGCGCAGCGAAATATTTCGCTTCTTTCAGCTGTTGCTTCTGCTGCTGCTGCTACGGCTGAAATTGATCCCCTTGATTTGAGCAAAGCAATGCTTAAATGTGGGTGGCTGAGTTGCAATGACACGCGCACATTTTTTTAAAACAGCTGCCACACTTGGTAGAGGAGCTAGTAATTAAATGAACGTTAAGGTAATTAACAAAAATTTGCCACTAAGCGACGCACACAACAACGTCGACGTCTTCGTCGTCGTTGTCTCACTTTCTACTTGCGCTTCATAATGTGCTAAATTTGGCCGAAACGCATGCATAGTGTTGCAAAACAGTTGAGTGGCTATTGAACGCTGCGCAGCACTAGCACTGCCTTTGGTTCTTCTGCTTCTTTCGCCTGGTGCTGTTTTAGTGTAATATAATTTTTCTATAAAAACTTTGTTATTATCAATGCACAAACAGTTCGCCAATAATTTAAAAGCGCCAGCTGCTAATTTCTTGAATGAAACTATGAAAGTAAATCGCTGAGTCGTTAAAAGTCGTCGTCGTCGTCGTTAATCGCCGCAGTCGTCGTTGTGTGCTTTTCACATTTGTTTACCCTTTGTCTTGTGTTCTTGTTCTACGTGTTTGCGTTCCTTGTTCACATCAAGCAACCTGCATAAATCTTCCTGACGTCACAACGCGCTGAGCACGCCCCCGCCAGGAAACGTTGACCTGGACCAATCGACCGACCGACCGACCGACCAAGTGACCAATTGGCGCAGCACAGCGGAATGTGGAAGTGCCACAAGTGCGGCAAACCCGTTTACTTTGGTAATTTAAACACCCACACATGCATGTGTTCCTATATGTACACACACATACACAAACGGGCATACACTCGCTCACACCCACTTACACCCGCACGCTCATACATGAACAGATTATAACAGTCGTGATGTGCATGCCATTTGTTTAAATAATAAGCATTCAAATTACATATTTCGATCCAACACAGCGGAACGTAAACAATCACTGGGCTATGATTGGCATCCGGAATGTTTGCGCTGCGAAGAGTGCGGCAAGCGCCTTAATCCCGGCCAGCATGCAGAGGTATTTAATCAGCTAAGCATTTGCTGCAGTACGCCATTAATCGTATGCTTTTATTGTAATAGCATAAAGGAGTGCCTTATTGTCATGTGCCCTGCTATGGAGCGCTGTTCGGACCGCAGCTTTTTGGTCACGGCACGCGCGTTGAGTCACACAAGAGCTACGGTGTAAAAGGCGCGCAGAAACCAGTCGCCGCTCAGGCTAATGGACCCGCGCTGCCCCGCGACCATTTGGAGTCCAAGCTGAAGGTATGATGCATTTATTTGTATAAAATTAGTGGTACAAGTTTGAATTGAAATTGTTAACAACTTGCAGGTTTACAATCAATTTTATGATAATAAAAGCCTTGAGATACGCAGCCGTGAAGTGAACAATCGGTTGATCTTGGAGGGGCCACTGCGTGTGTTTTGGGGCGTCCAGGGCGTTATTCATCTCAAGGAGGACGATGATCAGCGTACATTTGTAGTGCGCAAACGCAACTCCTGCCGCGCATCCAAGGCACAAGATGTAAGTTTATATACTTGACATGGGTTTCCCATTAATTTATTGACCCTTGTTGTCAAGCAGGAAAGTTGCTCGGACAAGGAAAACGAAGGCAGCGAATCGGTGGCACCTCCCACGACTACCGCTAGTGAGGTTGATCCACTCTCCACGGACATTTCATTGTCGGAGAGCATGACTTTTGATTCATGTAGTTTGAATGAGATATCGGAGCTGCCGACAACACCGGAAGATGCCTCCGCAAATACAACGCCGGGCAGTGAACAGGTTGTAAACGGACAGTCGAGCTCCAACAATGATGACGAGGATGTAACAAATACTGATTCCTCGAGCACGTTAATCGGCAGCGCCACGGACGCTATTACGGCCAGCACCAGCTGCGTATCCAGCACGTTGCCCTCCAAGTTGGACAACCTGGAGAAACTGGACTGGGATGATATTGATGACTTGCTGCAAGTGGAACGACGTCAAAGTGAGAAGGACAAGGTCTATGAAACGATGCCCGTCAAGCTGCCGTCTTCATCGTCACAATCGTCCAGCGAAAGCTCGCCCAGTAAGACGTGCTCCTCCAGCACAACTTCGACAAATACGCAAAACAATCAAATCAATACTGCCTCATCTCCTACAACAACCACAAACACCACAACGAGCAGCAGCTCAGATAACTTTATGACTGCCACAGGCTCTTTAACGACAAATACCAATACCCAGAACACAAGCACTGTAAGCACTAGCAACACCACGCTGGATGACTACAAGACGTCGGATGATGCAACGCTGAAGCCTATGGACTATGAGGATTTTAAGCGAAGCGTTCATCAGGATTATGTGAATGGTGCCAACTCGTTTCAGGAGCCAAATGACGGCACACTGAAACGCAATCAGCCTATCGATCCCTCTCGGATACACGACTCCCTGAAGCTCTACGGCGAGAATTCGGCTATGAGCAAGAGTTTCAATTGCGAGCACGCGCTCCGCTCCATTGATCCCACACTTATAAACGACACAATGCATTTGCGCAGCAGCGTTGACTCTCCTCGCTCATCGCAGCGTCAGTACGCATTGCAGAAGAGTGGCTCTGCCTTTGCGTCTATAGCGCCCAGCCGTGAGCACCATAAGTCCTATGAGCACGGTCGTCAGCTTTTCGAAAAGGGCATCAATCGCTCCAAGTCTGGTCCCAGCTGCTTTGTATATTCCGACAGTGACGATGATGATGATACAACGCTGCGCCCACATCGTTTGGCGACAGTGCGACGCAGTGATGTGCCTCAACGTTATATACAAATCCAAATGAATTGCTATCCCAAAGAAGGTGCAATTGAAAATGAATCGAGTCGTGCCGATGCATCATCGGTAATATATTTAACTTAATTTAGTAGACACACTTAAGATGTGGGAAGATGAGATGAATGAGAAGATAAGGCCTATAAAAACGATTTGTTTATCCAATTGTATCGCTTCAAGTCTTCATAGGCGATATAATTTGTTTAAATATTTAATTTAGGCTCTCCAAGTCGCAAGTTCCTTGAGCAGTTGACTAGCAAAATTTATGCCTAGATTGCAATGTATTGCAATTGTAGAAGCGTCTTACAGCGATTCTTATCTTACGCTGTTTCCATGTGTGCGTACATATTAAGCAATAAAAGGCAAAGTGGGGTACGAATAAAACAATAGATAGCAGGCACTTAAGTTTATTTTAGTTTATCGTTATTTATCGTTATTTAAATAATGCTTATCTCATTTGTTTAGGTGTTAAGCGGTGCTGTAGCTGGCGACGAGCTGACTCAAACGGATGAGCTCTACACGGCCACTGAGGGCAGAGAAAGTGCCGCGGATGGCATTGGAACTAATGAGGCGGGCTTGCACGTGAATGAGGATGGCGTTGTCTTGAGAAGACCCCCGCGCACTGGCGCTGCTGCCATCAAACGTCGCAGTGGCAATCGACGGTTAGTCAAGTCTTGGATTTATGCCGCACATTTGTATAATGGAACTAATATTTGCAGCTCGCGCACGAAGCTGAAACGTCGGTGTTCAATCAATGGGCATTTTTACAATCGGGAGACATCGTTTTTCACGCCCCCATACGGCTCCCAAATGTCCGTATGGGTCACTTCGCTGGTCACCACTCAGGAGGTCATCAATTTGGTGCTGGAGAAGTATAAGGTGGATAGCGCCGCGGAGAATTTCTCGCTTTTCATCGTGCGTGACAACGGCGAACAAAAGCGCCTGAAGGACAATGAATATCCATTGATCACTCGCATTACGCTGGGACCGCATGAGGATGTGGCTCGTCTATTTCTTGTGGATGCACGCAAAACTGATGAGATCAGGTTAGCGACCCATTAAACAAGTCGCTGATCAATTTATAAATTCTTTACTCTGTTTTCAGTAATGAAGTTGCTCAATTTTTAAATCTATCGCTGCCGGAATGCCGTGCTATACTGGATCGCTATGATCAGGAATTGGCGCGTGAGATAGTCAAAGTGAAAGAGAGGTAGGCAAATGTCAAATGGTTATTTTACTTACATAGTAGCGGGGTTATTTATTCGTATGGTAAAGTTTACCAAGTCAATTTCCGCATATTTCTTGAGTTTCCTGAAAGACACGCGCCCTTAATATTTTTACTTCGACCTACACAAATGAATTGAGCTGAATCATTGTCAATAATAGATCTGTGGGGTGGGTCGGTTGGGCATGAGTGCTTTAAGTATTATAAAATTTAGTTTTACTAACGAAATTACAGTTTTATATTTCAACTATAATATATGTCGCTCTCTTATTTCAGATACGCAGAGCTACGTCGTCGCATTGTCTCGCGCATGGAATCTCTAAAGGTGCATTTGTAATGCATGCTAACGGAATCTCCAACTGCATAAATTTTTTTTACAGCCATAACGTTAATGCGGCCAAAAATGCGACAGCAGCCAAGCAAATAGTATTCCTTATGATAAATTTTCAAATAGCATTTAGGCACAATTACGCATAATTTAGTAAACCGTTGGCGCCCCAGTGAACAAATCAGCCGCTGTCCAGCCGCAGTTGTTTTCATTTACTTTTTTTTACATTTTTTGTGTTTCCGTTTCCAGATGTAACTAACAATCATTAGCAGGCATTTCCACTTTAGAAAGCGTTTAAGACTTGTAACTAACCAAAAATAATATTAATCTGCACACAAGCTGGCATAGAAACTGAATGAAATCATATTCTATGTGTTAAAAATCAAAAATATGTTTATATACAACCTTACAGCCATGGCTAACAGCAAGAACAACAATATTATGAATCAATTTTATAGCACCAAAGTGCGTTAGTTATTGAGCGCAACTTTTTTTAGCAGGCCATTTAATAAAGTTAATTGATTGATCGATTGATTGAATGCGACAGCAACAATAACTATATTTAGTATAAGATGGACTTGTTGATTGAAAATCATTTGAATATCAAATAAAATGTAAAGATTTAACAGACACAGAAACAGAATCAGACACCATGTGGAACAGATTAACAAAAGCAATTCTCTAAGCATCAATAATTACCTATGCACAAACACTTGTGCTGTGACCCGTAGCACAAGGGGCTTGGCCAGAGCACTATCAGAGCAGAAGTCAGTGATGCCATTACCGAATGGGGAGTTGGACGTGGAGGCTATAGCTGCTAAACATCCAAGCACGCACACACAAACCCAGGCAGAAACTCCTAGGC
Source organism: Drosophila mojavensis (assembly GCF_018153725.1). Lineage (NCBI taxonomy): Eukaryota > Metazoa > Arthropoda > Insecta > Diptera > Drosophilidae > Drosophila > Drosophila mojavensis. The sequence goes on along the minus strand of NW_025318693.1, from coordinate 4,352,402 downwards.
CCTGCACACACAACGCAACGCGGCCTATGTGACTGTGTGTGCGGGGCTATTAATTTAAAACTGTCAGAGCCTGGGGGCCTACGTGGCCGAGGCATGGCGACTTGGGCAAGTGCGGCGACTTGGAAGCTGCCTCTTGGGCAGCCTGCGAGGTGCTGACGCGTTAAATGGTTTCGGGGTTTCCCGGCCAAAAGCGCTGGCTATAATCATGGTGACGGCGTCATCGATGCGGTGCCAAGTGCCGATACATAAAAATCAACAGCCAACGACTGCGACACAAGCGGCGCAACAACAACCACAGTGGTCCATTTGGGATGTGAACGCGACTTTGTCGCTGCTGGCAGGTTCACGACCCAATGGCCAAAAATTGCCGCGACGCAGTTAAGAGCATGGCCGAAGCGACAAGAGTCAACAGCAAGCTAGACGGAAAATAAAATCGATTTTGAATGCTGCTCGGCCCCACACAATGCTCTCTGCCTTGCAGTGGCTCGGCTGGTGGTGGCGCATAGTAGTGGTTGTCTTTTGGAAGCGCTTGGCGGTTGTTGTTTGCCCCAGCAAATCGAATGTGGCGTGAGAGCATGCGATGCGTCGCAGGGGTTGCACATTGCGCATACGCACTGGCGTACACTGAAATTATATTATTGAGCTGAACCGAAAAAAATTAAATATACATGCTATAAATTTGGTAAGGATTCGATATTATAGCATTAAAGTATTAGCAATAATTTAAAAAAATTTGATTATTTGCAGCCATGCAACATCATTTAAGTTTTTAACTTGGGTGGCAACCCTATGTCATGTGACAGTCTCAGTTCCGCTCTCTTAGATGTCCTGGAGCCGCTCTTCTGTCGCGCATTGCGCTTTCTACTCGGCTGCCGCAAAATTCCAATGCCGTTCGGACAGAGCAATGCAAATTAATTTGCGCTCAGTTTACGTTTTGGTCGCGTCGCATACAGTTCTATCACGTTCCGTGTGTCTGCTGCAGTGCATCCATCGTCCAAGTCCAAGAACTACACTTACAGGCGTGTGCGCGCGTGTATGTGTGTTTCGCTGTTTGTTTCACTGTAGGTGTGTGCGTGTGTGAGCTATTCAAATTCTCGCATTCGATTGGACTAGCAATTAACATTGCCCACGGAAATCGTGAACAATTCGCCACGCATTTGAGCCGCTTCCGCTAGCGTCGCTCATCTCCTAACTGAAGGTTCCCTTATCATTGCTACCGTTGCCATTGTATTTGCCGTCGCCATGAAGCGTTCGCGTTTGCCGCTCATTGCCAGCGTTTGCCTGATCCTAGTGTTGATGTCATCCTGTCTGCTTGGCAGCGCCGATGCCAAGAAGAAGAAGTATGTTGGCGAAACTGGCGGCGATTTCGAGTTTATCGATGAGGTAAGTCCCAAATAATCCCAGCTGTATATCCCAACTGACTGTCAGCGTGTCTGGCTGTCACTTAGTTAAAACAACTAAGCTGCTTCCTGCCAGCTCACTTCTCTATACACATGCGTATCACTGTGTGTGTGTGTGTGTGTGTGTGTGTGTGTGTGTGTGTGTGTGTGTGATTGTGGGTTGATTTTGGCACATATAACGCATTTGGGCTTTTAGACAAATTTTTCTTTGCTTTTGGTCGCCAAGTTGTAATACTCAGCCCTATAAAGAGGGTAGATTGAGTTTGTAAGTGTTTAAAAGAAAGCAAATTGACATTAGAGGCTTGAAACTTGATATCCACAGAGAATGTATATTCAGTCGCACTTGGAACATATATGGCTTCTAGGCTAGAGTCATTAATAAACTTAGTTTCACACAATAAGGTCATCGAAAGACCGAACCGCAATAAGTCCAGAATCGATATCTGTTATTAAGCTAGGCAGATTATCTCTTAAGCTGTTCATTCGTCGATCGAACGTGTATTATTCAGTCAGTTTCATAGTGCAGACTGCACTCTCTTTCTCTTTCTCTCTCTTTTCTCTTTCTCTTTCCCCTCTCTCTCTCTCTCTATCTCTCTGCTGTCATTTTGTCACCTTTGCCAACGCTACTGAGGTTTCACTCTAAAAACCAGCAACAATAACAGGAACAACTACAAACACAGGCTTACGCATGCACACACACACTCACACAGGCACACAAATCGAAAGCTACTTGGCAAAGTCATTTCTTCCTGCTGCGTGTTGCCAATACGCTCTAGGCCCAAACGCTTGTCTTGCCAATTACTCACGCAAATCCGATTTGTAGTTGCTGCATTTCTTGTGTGTGTGTTTGTTGTTGTTGTTGTTGTTTTCTCACAGGTAGCCTGACAGCCAGCCATTGACCGCGACTTCTGCTACTCTTCCCACTCATAGCACCCCAACAGCAGCAGCAAGTTAGACAGTGCTAGAGAGATGGACAAAAAATACAGCAACAATAAAAGAAACAGTAAAAATCAATATCAACAGCATTGGCGGCTTCGAGTCGCTGGCAGCGCGTAAGCGTAAACTATGTAGTAAATACTAAGCAGATTTGAATTTGTCTACATAGAGAAACATACATGGATCCCCCCTTCTTACTCTTCCTCCTCTCTATGAACTTCGCAGTCCTGCTACTGCTACTCCGTCTGTCCAGCGTCGTTTACTGTTAGTCACAGACGCTGCGTCGTCGTCGTTATTGCTATTTGCATTGTTTTTGCAGCTATTAGCCCTATGCGCCGACATTTTGCTATTTCGTTTTGTTGTTTCGTTTCTCGATGTTGTTGTATTTTGTTGATTTCCTTTTGGGTTTGTTTGGCATTTCATTTTATTTCTTTTGGTTTCCTCTTTGCCATCATGCTCTCTTTTCACATGTTTTATGCGTGGTCATTGCTTCGTCCCTCACAATTTTTTTTTCCTTTTTCTTTTTTTTTTTTTGGGTGTGTGTCTGTGTGTGTGCGTGTGAGTGCTATTAGGCCGATGCGAATGTGTGCTTGAGCCTCTGCCTTTGAGCTCTTCTTTCGCTGCTTCCCCACGCACATACACATACACATACACACCCACACACACCAGCTCATGTCGAGTGGAGCCTTGAAGTAAATATATTGCCGAGCCAAAGTTACAAACAGAAAAAAAAAAGAAATCTAACCTAAAGGACATTCGAGGAGAATGTACAATCTTAGAATTTTAAACAGTTGAAAAGACTGACAGTGGGTGTGTGTATGTATATGTATGTGTGTGTGAGTGTGTGTCTGCATGTGTAGCACACATAAATAACGACGCCAAATTGTTCAGATGAAATCTTAAAATACTCCACATGCCTACGAAATTATAGCTAAGTGATCAAAATCAATAGCAGCAGATCAGCATGAACTGAACATAATAATATCATCCACTCTCTTAAGAGTAGTGTTATTAACATAACTGTGATGATTAATTAATAACTAATAGATAAGATAATCTAGATATTAAAGAACCAAGTGTAATTTTATGTGTTTCAGAATAGAAACTAAAGTTCAGATGAATTTAGATATATATATTTAATAATGTAGGTATATATAAATATATATAAGATATATAGGTCAAATAGATTTTATTAATAATTTTAATATTTTATGGATCAAGAAATAAATATCATTTGTCTTCACTGCTATTGATTTTTAATATTATTTAAAAGCTATAAAATTATAGATTTCCCTAAACACTCGATGCATTGCCTTCTAAATTGCGTTCGGCAGCATTCATTTCATTTTTATGGGTTTCTGTTATATCTTTTTCTCTTCGTTTATGGCGAGTCGTATAATTTCAGCAATGCTGCAACGTTTTTCCAATGAATTTGATTGTTTGTTTTGGAACTTTGTGTTTGCAAGTATTTAGAAATGGCATAAATTATTTGAAAAGTTACTGTTACCAAATTGTTTCCACTTTCCCAAGGAGCCGAGGGAATTGAATATAATTGAAAAGTTATATATGAATGTTGTTGTTGCTCTTACAAAACACAGACACCACGGGTCTGAGGCGGGTGTGAAAAATTTGCATTCCGATGTCGAACAGAAGGGGCGAAATAATTGATATAATTGACTACTTAAAGAGCGAGTCTCGAACCTTAAATTGCCAATTTGAAGGCATAATCAGCAGTTCGTGTGTGGAAACTTTGTTTGATTCTGTCAACTTTTATGGTTTTCCTTAACTTATAATCGACTTATATAGCCATAAGCCAATACAAGCAGCTAAGATTTCTTTGTGCAGCCTCGAGGTATGCAGCAGAAAATGCTGACACGCATTTAAATCTGTACATATATTACCATTCGGCATTTGTAACTCATTTTGCACATCGTGCATTTATTACACTCTATTCATATCGTGCAAATGATAACAAATTAGCTTCACTGTTCGGCATAGAATACGCTTGATTTGCCAGATCGCCCAACTGATATGCTTATTTATTACTTGAGTTTAGTCAAGTCCTGGCAATCGGGGGAGCGCCTGTGTCTGTGCATCTTGGTGTGCTCCTTGCCATAATCAGACAGACAAACAGCATGGCAAATGCCATGTGGAAGTCGTCGCATCCATCTCCATCTTCTTCTTGCTCCTGCCGCCTCTGTTGAAGCGTATGAAATGCCAATGCTCATTGCCATCGATTACCAACAAGCGACGCGCTGTTTGTCAGCACAAAATAAATCTTTGCATTGTGCACTTCGCAAGCAAAACTCACAAAATGGGGCTGCAGCATCAAATAAAATGCGAACGAGGGTAGCTCGAATATGACAGCGGGATACCCTATGAATGGCTGAGAGATAAGGCTTATATTAGATATAAATTTATGCTGAGCTCAGTATGAGCATTTTTGAACTGAAAATCTGTTAAGAGTCAGCCATTTATGTCTAAATGTAAATCTCTTGCTTGTAAGAATTTCAACATGAAATTATAGCATAGTGCTCCTTTAATAATTATATTATATTAAATGGATGTTTACGAAAAATCCACCAAATATTTAATTCTTTTATCTAGTTTTGACCTAGCTCTTTCTTTATAAATATATCGAATAGATCTATACAAAAAATATGTCTCCTTTAATAGCTTTAAAATAAATACATTTATAGTCACTATTAATACCTGATGCATAAAGGTAAGAAATCTATTAAGAAAACAGCTAACTATGTATATTTGAATTGTAACTCTCTTTCATAGGCCTTAGCATAACAATTTGTAACTTTAATTATTAAGTCATGCCTGAAGAAACTTTTCAAAGTTTTCGTCACTTAATGAACTTATGCGATTGCAACTTAATATAGTTTAATATTTGTTTAATCAAGTTTCTTATGTAATCTATAACATTATTTATTGAGGTAGATCCCTTAAGCATCGCTATGTAAGCACATATCGCAAGATAAGTATACCCATTCAGTACTTAATGCAGGGCTTGATAAGAATACCAAGTGGATGATGGCCCAGGGCAGGCAAGAGGCTGCCGAGACAACAGTCATCCTGTATCCAATCAGTGCGTAAAATATGCAAAACTTTCCTTAAATGTATAAGTGCTGTGTCTGTGTCTGTGTGTGTGGGCGTGTGGCTGTGTGTGTGCTCATGCACTTACTCGTATGTAAATCTATATGTTCATAGGGATATGTGCGAGCAATAAAGTTGATATGCATAATTTTGGGTAAGCCCCACTTAGATGTGCACACAGCTGGCACACACACACACAGCCACACTCAGAAGCACTCACGATATATAAATATGGCAAAAACTAAATTAAAATGTGTGTAAATTACGGCTTTGCTTGCAGTTGACCATGTACCCCAGATTCAGCCACAGGCTCTCTGTGCACCTTCTGATGGCCAGCTATGATGTAGATTCTCTTTTTACGAGCATATAAAAAACATATTTTGTGCAAGTTATGCAATAAAGTTTTATGCTCCCTCAAACTGTTGAATAAATTGCGAACACGCTGCCGAGAACTTTGAGTAGAACGTTAAATAGGCAACAGGATGTAATTTAATAGGGTCTCTGAAAATATACGATTTCTTTTGCGCACAGTTGACCTATGCCAAATCCTTCTCGTTAACACCTCCAGTTGGCTTCGTGGAGTGCCTGTGATGCCGTTGTGGGACCGGTTGAGCTCCAGTCGAATATGGCAGCAGGTTCATTTGCATGACAGTTCGCCAATCCCTTGACTGAATTTGCATATCTGCAGCGAATGTGAATGTGGTTGCCAAACAAAAAACAACAAAGTCGAAGCAGAAGAAGAAGAAGAAGAATAGTCAGTCAGGGAACTCACAGCTGCATATCGCCGAAACTTGCAATTTTCCCACGAACATTTTCTCATGAGTCCTGGCCCCGGGGTCTGATGGAAATATGACTCAGCTAGACACAACAATTTCTTTTCCCGGCAACTTATAAGTCCGTGCAAAGTTTACTTACTGTTCATATACTCTGCCACGCCCACATGCCCATTGTGCATTGTTATATTACATATTTGATGGGCAGAGGTCATAGTGGTTCGCTTGCTCAATTGTTTCTTTAGTCTCTCTCCTCTCTCCCACTTTCCCTCTCTCCTTCTCCGGCTGTCTTTCTCAGTCGCAAACATAGTTTCATCTCCCGCCGTATATGGAGTCATAAGCTTCACGTACACAGCTACATTAGCAAATTGCCCAATCCTGACTGTGTGCAAGACTCTGTTTGCATGCCTTCCAAATTGCTTGCTCTCTTTGCCAAAAAAAGAAATTGCGTCCAAATCTGTTTATGAAAAAATCAAGAGGCACTGCAACGCAAACTAGAAACTAAAAAAGTTGTTTATCTCTTTGCCAAAGATTAAATACACTTGCTTATGCAGGATACAATAAAAATCGTGGCCTGTCTCGGCACGAGGCTAAGATGTGCTCACACAACATGAAATTTGCTGCAAGAATATGAAATTTTTAATATAGGTAGCTTTTGATAGAAATTTTGGCCTCACTTGCATTTGAGAGCCGTATAAGAGGATCCTATGAATAAGTCAGAATTTTCCGATTATCCTTATATTAAAAATTGAAAAGCCTACATATATTTTTAAGTGACCAAAATAATGCATAAGATCTATACAATATTTGTATAGCCTGGACTTATTTAAAATGACATTAGAGGGTATTATTTGGTTGTGTTTATGCATGTAACGGGCAATAGTCTTGATGAGGCCCGTCAGCTCGTTAGCTGATCTAAACATGACTTCCTGTCCGCCCCTCCATCCGTCCCTTTGTAAAATTGCAGCGATGACTACGTATATAAACTAGAGACATTTTTAATGTATAGTCGTCTATACTATACGCCGTACGAGTTTATCTTTTTTTCAATAGATTTTGAATTTTTCGGATTTTAGATATTTATATTCGCTTACACAAATTTTTTTTTGTTTTGTTTGCATATATAAATGAATTAAATACTAGCTTATGATAGCTAAAAGCTCGTAAAATAAAATATACAAATAATAAAAAAAAAAAGTATTAATAATCAAAATATCAAGACAGGGTATGTCTTAAACGATTTAAGCACTCCTACTCGATTATTTTCCATTTAACTAAAATGCAAGTCATCAAAGCTTGTACAAATTTCTAATTGACATCTTATACATAATTAATGAATAGTACCAGCTGCAAGGGCATGCAAGGAATGCGTACGAGCTCTCTGGCATTATTTACAATTTAGTTTCGATTTATTGGGGCCCCCACTTTGCAGAGATGCTGCAGCTGCTGGAGTGGCTCTGAATGCCAGCATTAGTTCAATCTGTCACACATGACTGTGTACACTATCTGGCTTGAGATCCATCTGCAACTATTTGGTGCTGTCAGAATCATGGCGCGCTATGCTTCTATTTGCAGTCAAGGGACGTTCTGTGCTCAATAAGATAAATTAGTTTGCAACGCTAACGCAACTTCGATGGCATCAAAGACGAAACTAAAACGTTTTTTCCACTCAGGGAGGAGCTGACTGTGCGCCGCATGTCAAAACTCTTGCTAACACACACACGCACGCATACACACGCACACATATGCCTGTTGGCCACCCAGCGCAAAACTTGAGCAAACTCATTTTTCACTCTCATATTGTTGTGTGGCAATAGCAGGCGCCAGGCACCAACGAGGCAGCCGCCTAAGTGCACTCCTCCTCATTCCTGGGCTATAATAAATATATATATATGTATATATTTTGAGAATTTAATATATATATGTACGTACGTTCACCCTGATATGTATATATAGTTAGTTGGCTTCATATGTGTGGCACTTAACTGATTACGTAAGATAAGCCGTGTGTCCTAGAGCTGTATTTAAGTTTCCTCGACGTGCCATAACGTGTCAGGCTGTCAAGTTGTGCTCGGTGCCAGCTGTGTAAAGTTTTAATTAATAACTGCGATCGAGTTGGCCATCCTTTGACATAATGGGCCTTTAACTGGCCCACAGCCGAAACCCGATGCGCATCCTGCACAAATCGAAGACAATTTCATCGCTAGGGCTGGGGCCAGGGCCATCAATTAATTATTCAGCATAGTCGTAACTGTCTAAAGCATTATGGTTTATGGCAGTCGGGCACATGTCAGGCGTGGCTTCGCTTCTATCGGAGGCTGTCAAGGCTGTAGTTATTTATGAGCCGCACTGAGACCATTTGTTGACAGCAATTTGGCCAAGGCCTGGCTTTGATTTCTAAACGGCATTGACAAACTCATGAAATGCTACAGATTATGCATATTAATTGCTTGTCTCTGGCGCTCGAGTCTTGGGCAAAAACTTCCACTTCGAATTGTGACAAATTCGTTCCTTTGGCTCTCTCCCTCAAAGTTTATATGCGTCATGAGACTTACTTAGTGCAGAAGCACAAATATTTGTATGTTTATATATATTCTTTTATATATGTTTATAAGTCTGCTTGTGCGCTGCTTTCGGCAGCCTGTTTGGCCCGAGGCCTTGGCTGGCGTACTTTGTATTCATTTTAATATACAATCGGAGGCACACACATTACGCATACGCCGCGTGGAATATTTGATGACGATATATGCGGTATGGGGGATTCCAATATTAAATGCCTGATGGCTGTTTGCTTTGAAAGTAATAAGCAATATGAAAATGAAAGCGCAAATGAAATCAGACAGATGTGTAATTTATGTAAACTGCAGCAAATATGTTCACTGCAGGCACAAACAAGTCCATCAGACCAAAGCCGAAAGAACAGCTCGAAACAGAAGTAAGCTGTATGTATGTATATGGATTGCTGCACTGACATATAAGCCAGAAGTTGTAAAAAGTTCATTAAATATTTTACGTTGAGCGTGACAGGTGGGCAGCTACAGTGGGGAGGTGTCACGAAAAATTAAAAGCCGGATATAGGGATTCGGCATGAGCGTTGTGTGCCCGTAACGACATTGTTGCAATGGCAGGAAGGCATCTTCACAGGATCAGGCAGTCAGGAGCTGCTGCGGCACATAAAACTTTTTTACAGTCGAGTCATTGGTATATCTCTCTCTTTTGCCAAGTCTCCTTCGTGCTCGTTCCTCGTTCGCGTTCTCCCTCTCTTTCTCTTTCACGGTTGGTGTACGCATTACCATAAATAAATTATAACACTCGCTGCTCTCGCTGTGAGTTTATTGCATGTGTGCGATAACTCACCCACATCCACACACACACACACCCACACACATACACTCACACTAGCTAGAATGAAGCAGCATGCTGTAAATGGACGGCAGATAATAGCAGTTGCCAGCTTGATGCAAGCGCAAATGCCTAGTTGGAGCGAAATGGAGCAAAGCTATAAACTTACGAGAGAAAAAGATAGCGCCAGCTGAAAAGTGATTGGGCGGAAGGCGGCTGTGCCCACTGTAAGCCTCACCACACACGGTGAATGATAATAATTTACAACATAAAGGCAAAACACAATGGAGCACTAGAAACTCGGAGCGAAAAGCAACTAAAACTAAAACCGAACCGAAACTTATAATCCTTTATGCGGGCACGCCGAGTGTGGAGAACGAAAATTGCACTCAGCCACAATACGTTGCATACAAACTGTGCAATTAGTTGGGCTGGAGGGAAAAAAAAATTCTTTTATATATATAAAATTGAGATTCTTTCGGATATTATGTGCTAGAAAAACTAAGAGTTGGTCTGCAACTGAAGCTTTCGTCGCTGACAGTTATCAAACGCAGTGAAATTGTCGCCTGCCAACTTAGCAGCGCTCACTACTTGAGAAATAGTCAAAAATCCCCTGACAAATTGTCAACGAAAGTTTCTTGGGCGCCGTAAACTTTCGCAACTCTAGAGCCGTCGCAGCTCGCAAACTTTTTCTCGATGAGTCGCCGACTGCCGAGGAGTTCAAACAAAAATGATTTCCATTCACACGCGCAGCCACATAATGATAACGGGCAGCTGAGAATCTGCTCAAGAATTTTTCAAGAGGCGGTACGTATTGATTTTCAAGTTTCTCAAGCAGCAATTAGCCATTAAACTTGCAATATGCGAGAGAAGCTTCAAGTGGCAGCCCTATGAACCAAGTCCTGTTCATACAGACTCTAATAACCGAATATTAGCCGGATGTGACTTTCATTTGACTTTGCTTTTGCTTTTGCATTCAGTTGCTGACATCCCTTTCTTCACTTTACTTGCCGAGGTCTTAGCTTACCTACTCCGTTTCAATTAAACTCTCAGATTCTCTCAGTTTTAAGCTCCGGCGATGGCTTTGTGCCCAGCTGCAGCAACAAGAGTTTTTTCCTCACTTTCTCAACTATCGAAGAACAACGGCTACACTCACACACACACACAAAGATGGCATTGCATATGCAGGGAAATGTCTAAATTTCTTATTACACCAAAAAAGTTAAAGGCATGAAGGAAGAAGCACAATGTATATATGTATGTATATACACATATATGTATTTATCTGCTCATATATATATATTTTACGTATATTGAAATAAAGCAAGCAAAAGGGCAAATAAATGCCAACGAACGGAAATGAAATTGCAATTGCTGGGCCATGCAGACGACGGCAAGTCGCGACGCGTTGATGCAGAACGTTGGACTGAACGGTGCGGACGGTGGGTTGGTGGGTCGGTGGGTTGGTGGGTCTGTGGGTTTTTGGTGTGGATTGCGACACACGCGACTACCTATTAAAAGTTTACATTTGGCATTTTCCCCTCGTTTTGTGTGCGCCTTTTTGGTAACTATGACGGCATTTCCATTTCCGGCACGCTTTTCCTTTTCGCCTCAGCGTATGCAATAAAGTTTGTTACGCAGCTGCAGCTGCGACTGCGTCTTCAATGGGAGAGGCAGAAACTATAGCCCGTTCGCTGTGTCTACAAAGGGGCTGAAAGAGGCGCAGCTTTAAAGAAAGGGCTCCGGCAAAGCCGACTTACCAGACTATTTAGACACTCTTAATACCACCCGCGTACACACACACACACACACACACACACATGCACACATCAGCACACACAAGAACGCTCATTAGTTTAGCGGTAGCAACGCTAAAAGCAGAGAAATTGTGCACCCTGGTGCTAAACAAGTTAATTAGTTTGTCTTTTTCCCGTTTTGGTGGCTCTAGCTGCGCCGTTTATGTGGCTCACCATGGGTTAAAAGCAAATCTCTGTGTGTGTGTGTCTGTAAGCGAACGTTGCACGAGTATATATGTATGTGTGTGTGTGTATGTCTTAGAGTTTATCTTAATGACAAAATAAATTATTTACCACACACGAACACGCACACACATACATGCACTCGCTCTTCAATTGACTCTATTTTTCCACAGAGAGAATATGAGTAGCTCTGTGTGCGTGACGTGTGTCTGTATGTGTGTGGCTCTGCTTTAATGTCACTTTTTAGATGTTGCTATTTCTTATTTCTTACGTTTAATATCACCCCAGCTCAGCTCTTTACTAACTAAACAGCCAAGGGCGTTTATAATCGTTGTCTGTGCTGCACAATGAGCGGCAAGGGAGGCTGATAAATATGTACAATATACTATGTAAATGTATATTTTTATTTCTATATCAAATTTAAAATATATACTTGAAAGCATATTGTTACTTAAAGTAAAAATAACAAGAAGAAAATATTAAAAAAAAAAAGTATAATTCATTGAAATTTTAATTTAATTTTAAGGCAATCAAATTTTAACTAGAAAAAATAATAATACAAATATATTGAAGCAAATATTTAGTTGAGTCAAAATTTCTGTCAGTGCAAACAGAAGCGCTGTCGCTTTCAAATAAATAAATATGTTTTATATATTAAACAAAAAGTAAAAAAAAAAAGAACAGCAATTAGAAACGGAATTCGTGCTCTAGAAAGAAAATAAAGTTTTATTTGTGTGTAATTTCTGATGACTAATTGAATTAACTTTTTGTAAAGAAAGCCTAAATTCAATTCAATTGAGATCTTTCTTCTGAGTGTATAAAAATTGATTAATTTTATTTCAATATCAGAAAGAATATTAATAGATGAACTCATAAAATATATATTACTATATTCATATGTAAAATAAATAGTCTGCTCATTTTAGATCATTAAAAAGCATTCGAGGGTTAGCTTTTTATATTTATTTTTAAATTTATTTTATATTTTCAACTATTATTTCATAAAGTTTTTATCTAAATCTTGACATCGCCATAATCAATTTTTTGTGGAACTTTGTAATTTGAAAAGTTTGAGTGCTTTAAACTGTTCAACGTTTTTGTTGCCTTTCACCCACTGTGCGGGAGCATAGACTTTAGGTAAGTGGGTATTTCAATTACATGCAACGACGCTTCAATGGCCTGGTCGTCACATAAAACCACTTTGTTGTCCCAGACAAACAGTGGCACGCAGCGATTTAGCTATGGGGCCGTGCCGAAGCTCGTTTAATCTTAGATTTTAATTGCGCGGCTATAACGTCGGCCCCAAAGACACTGCTCGACTCGCAGTTGGATGGCTTGGCCACAGCAGTTGCGAGTAAATTGAATTTAATTACAGCATGTTTCGCTTTTAATTTTGATTGTTGAATTAATTTAAATACATCATAAATTTCGAGAACGCTGTAAAATTTTCATGGCTGGCAAATGTAAATGCCTGACTAAGCTATGGGAACTTTTCCTTTTCTTTATTATTATTTTATTTTATTTTATTTAATTTTTTTGGGGCTTCCTTTAAAGTGTAAAAACTTTTTGCTTGCACTAATTAGTGTGAGTGGTACAATAAAAAGTTTATTCCGCAATGCGCGAGGGGGTGTGGGGAATGGGAGTGCAGGATCATGCACTCGCAATTTAAAGAGTGCGCCAAAAATGTGGCATAAAGAAATTCAAATTGAAATGTAAAGCTCGCCAAAGTTTTCACTCACACACGTCGCGTCGCTGCCAGCAGGAAGCTATAGAAAATTAAATATGCAAAACGAGGCGCACAAGAAATACCAAAAAAATAAAAATGTATAGGGAAAAACTTAATTTCAAGTTGGTCCTGGCCAGGTGGGCGACTGCAGCAAACTTGGCCACACACACGCACACACACACACACACAATAACAACGACAAAAAAATTTAAAAGAAAAAGTAAAAACTTGCAGCATTAAGTGCACTTGGCGGCGATGCAAGAAAAATGCAGGTGGCGTGGGCGAGCTTGGGGACAGCAACTGCTGCCAGCTCATTAAAAGTAAAAATGATATGCATTAAGTTTGGCAACGGTAACGAGCACGTTAAAGGGCTGCAAGGGCGCTGCAGTCATTAGGCCAAACTTACGACTCTCGCTCGGTAATGGTCAATGCTAATTGCGTGGAATACATTTGCAGTGCGGGCCACACCTGGCCGTTGGATTGAATGCCGACCCATGGCCCACTGTCACATTTGCCGCATAAATTGTCATAATTGTGTGCCGCGAACTGGCAACTGCAGGGCCGAGCGACGGAGCGGCGGAGCGGCCGAGCGGCCGAGCAGTTGCCATGACAGTATCAATGCATATTTCATAGGCTGACACATGCATTAACGTGTCTAATCGGCAGGCATGCGGCGCATTTGCCGCTCCTGGACAATGTCATCAGCGGAATGTGTGCGTATGTCTATGTATTTCGATGGGTAGGGGCTGAGGCAGGGGCTTACGTCCATTATTCCCTCAGGGCAACAGCATAATTTATGTCCTTGCAGAGTCGCATGCCAGACATTCCAAACGTTTCTGAACTCAGTTGACAATTTCCTGTCAGTGACATGCGACTTTTCTTCTTCAAGTTTTTGTTGTTGTTGTTGCTTGATTTTTGCCTTCTTTTGGCCCGAGCCCATGCGGCGGCTGCTTTAACTGTTATCCCGCTGGCTCATGGACAAAATGTCCATAAAACAGTGGCTAGGTGAGTTCCGCACAGAATCTGGTGTCAAATCGTTGTCTACATTCCAGTGTGCACAACGCGGCGTATGCGTCATATTTCATTCTTTGGGCGAATATCGAACGGTAGCCCAGTTGTTGCTGCAATCATGTGTGTTTGTCCAAATATATACATAGCTTTATGGTTCTTTTATTTCGGTATATGTATATCAATTGATAAACTGATAAGAGCACCTGAAATGAACACACCATAATTACCGAATGACTCAACAGAAAAAATAATATTCAATAATCGAACGAACATGAATCTAAAAATTCTTTTTTTTTTTTTTTTTTATATGTATTACTCAAATTTATTTAGCCCGAAATTGTTGAGTATTTGTTTTTGTGTGCCAAATTTCATAAAGTATTTTCATCAATATGAACAAGCTTTTGTTTGTTTGAAATCTTTTCTTTTTTATTGTAAATAAACGTATAAATATATATAATAGCTTGCCTTACACATTACCAACAGCTGCTATGAGCTTTGTATAAACTTTGATGCCTTCCAAATATGTGTCCGCCCCTAGATACTCATCGTGATCATGGAGCAAAATGGGTGTGTTTCTGATGGGGGAGAACCCAATAGCCGGAATGCCAATGGCACGCAGAAAACGGCTGTCGGTGTTGCCGGGACAGACGTAGGTGTGGTATTTGACGTCGCTGTGGGGTGCGAGAAACGTGAGGGAGGGCCGCAACTTGAGCACTGACAAATACTTACAATTCCTTCAAGGCGCCCTCGAATGCTGTCCAGAACGGATTCGAGTCATCGACCTTGGTGGGTGGCACAAACTCGTCCTTCTGCTCGAATATGATCTCAATGCCGCCGCCAGCCTCGTCGCACCAGTCGCGTATCTGCTTCTCCAAGGCAACTAGATCCACATCGATGGCAATGCGCAGATCGAACACCACCTCGATCAGGGCAGGCACCACATTGCGTTGCACGCCACCTTGCACGATTGTTAGATTCACAGTGGTCACATCGCCGTAGAAACGACTCTTATCGTTCTTGAGTGCCTGGACCTGGGACGCGCGGAAGCCCATCATCTTGTCCACAATATAGTTGAGCTTCTCGCCGGCGGTGTTGGGCAACAATATGGAGCCATGGCCGGCTGTTCCGCTGATCTTGAATCTAATTTCTGTAGAAAACACTGAGTGGTATATTCCGCGGAATTGTGCAACAGATATACTTACGCCATCCGGTGCGCTCTGCATAGTAGACGTAATAGGAGTCATCCAATGTGGAGGAGCCCTCGTCTAAGCTGAGACCCACATTGAGCGACTTGAAGTAATCCCCATTAATA